>NC_086153.1:54115812-54740812 GCF_035149785.1 Candoia aspera | reverse complement strand
TGGGATCCCATAGTGTTTTAAATCCTAAATATCTAAATTAATTTAGGCAAATATAGTAAAGGTAAAGGTTTCCCTTGACGTAAAGTCCAGTCGTGTCCGACTCTAGGGGGCGGTGCTCATCTCCGTTTCAAAGCCTTGGAGCCGGCGTTGTCCATAGGACACTTCCGGGTCATGTGGCCAGCATGACTCACGGAACGCCGTTACCTTCCCGCCGAAGCGGTACCAATTAATCTACTCACATTTGCATGTTTTCGAACTGCTTGGTGTGCAGGAGCTGGGACGAGCAACGGGAGCTCACCCCGCCGCGCGGTTTCGAACCGCCGACCTTCCGATCGACAGCTCAGCGGTTTAACCCGCAGCGCCACCGCGTCATATAAACTAAAGTTGCTCACTGGCTTGATATAAGGCAGGTGAAGATAATAATGAAGAATTATTGAATACTTAGACTGAGGAGAAATACTTTTCAGGCTTTTCTAAGAATTAAATAGATAAATTTCATTCTGTATTTCCATTATCCTCTCTGACCTTTAAATGTAGTGACCTTCCCTCCCTCCCTCCTTCCCTCCCTCCTTCCTTCTGATATAATATAGATTGTCTGTTTGAAAACTATTCTAATTTTATTTAATTTTATTTACACTGACTTTGAAATTAGTTGAATGAAAGAGGGATCATATGAGATTTGGGGATGTTGGCTTTAACAATATTTTAATTATTTCTCTTACTCTTAGTTAGGATTAGAAATTTGTTGCTATTATTAAAGTGAAGAGGAAACAGAAATAACCACTCAGTTGCTTTATTCTTGTTGGTAAAATGGATCTTAAATGTTAATGTTTGATATAATTTTTACCAAAGTATATCACATTTTCATCAAGCAATAACAGTGTTGGCTTCTAGTGTAATTATAATATTATATATAAGTCTACGATGACACTGCATTGTTCAGATTTAGACTACATTTTGAGTAATTAAACATACAGAAATGTTATTTTCTTCTAAATTTTTATGTAGTCGCTGGCGTCTGCTAGTCATTCCTTTGGAATAAAATTCCTCTGACTGACTGCTGAATATGTTTATAGCCATTCCTGTCTGGAGCATCCTTCTTGATCACAGGACCTGTGGCTTGCAAACTACTGTAGAATATAAGTAACTAATGTCAGTGAAACAGGAAGGAAAAGGGTGTTTTTTGTGTATAAATATGTATGGGTTGGTGAACGGGTGAAATAAATGGCTATTGCATTATGTGTTTGGGACAAAGTAAAAAGAGCTCTTTTTGAGCTGTAAATTGATTTGTGGGATGAAACAAGTTCATTGTCTAAAATGTAATACCTATGAGTTCATAATAGTATTTGTCCTAACAGTCAGGAACCACGCTGAGACAAGGAACAGGTCTCTAGTGTTTTATTACTGCTACATTAGACAGAAAATCCTAACAAACTGAAGAAGCGTGGGAAAAACCCAGACAGATAAACCCCAAAGTCAAGGCGGGTCTGATCTGTGTCTCTTTGAATGGCTGCTTAACTCCTCAGTACTACGCATGCGTTTTCCCCCCTGGATAGGGGCCCCCTCCTGCTCACCATCAGTACTCATGTCAGTATTATTTAATAGGCAGATGCTATTTATCAACAGACTGGCATTATGTTGGAAGATTATTTAGCTCTTTTGTTTTATAAAAAATGAGTTCATAGCAGGTGTGAATGTTTACAAAGCCATCAGCATGTCCTAACTTTTCCTCATCAATCCTTGTGCAATTAGTCAACTTCTGTTGGTTTGTATTAGGCAGCTGGATATAGTCTATTATGTGACTATATGGTAAAGAACAGAACCTCAGGAAATCCTGTGGCTAAGAGACTGCTCAAGCCATCTTTTCTTAGTTTTTTTTAATCATTCCCTGTTTAAAATGCTACCTGTTACATGTCACAAGTTGGGACTGTACATGTATATAGATGGGATGTGGTAGCTTAGACCCCCTCCGATTTCCACAAGAAGCCTCCAAAGCCTTCTGTCACCAGCCATTCTGCTCCAGAGAACTGGAGTACTCTTTGCCACTGAACCTCCCTCCCTCCTTCCTTTTGTAGCCTGTCCAGATAGGAGAAGCATGTGCTAAAGGCCAGATTCCCTTCTCAAAATAAGTTCCATTGTATCAGTAAGAATGTTAAATCTGTATTATATATAGCTATGTCAGAGACCTAGCAGAAAGTTGGGAAGGAAAAGAAAAGGGAAAAGGAAATGAACGATTGCTCTCTGAAAAGATTGATCAGTTGCTCCCTCAGCATCAAGATCTTTCACATGCACACATACCAGAACAATTTCACACAGTCCAGATCTCTATCCAGAAAATAAAACCTGTAATACGACTAGCTTCACTGACCCAAGCTTGCTGTCCAATCCCAGCCCTGTTCTGCCAGCTGAAGATTTTTCTCTTACCTGGTTTTCAGTCACCTTCTGAGACTATTCATTCAGGCACTTAAAAAACAAAGCAAAATGGAGAATATTCTTCACTTGGGTAAAAGCCTCTCTACTGGGTCCTCAACTTTTGATTTTCTTGGGGTTTGGTTTTCTTTGCTTAATACCTGGGGATACAGATCAGCTACTTTAACCCTTTCTGTATCTGAAACCTCTTGAAATGGATTTTTCCCATGATCACTACAGTCTTCTCAATCAGGCTCTCCAAAATTTTTAGGAAGCATGAGAGTGCCTTGGACTGCAAGAAGATCAAACCAGTCCATCCTCCAGGAAATAAAGCCAGACTGCTCACTTGAGGGAATGATATTAAAGACAAAACTGAAATACTTTGGCCACATAATGAGAAGACAGGACACCCTGGAGAAGATGCTGATGCTAGGGAGAGTGGAAGGCAAAAGGAAGAGGGGCTGACCGAGGGCAAGATGGATGGATGACATTCTAGAGGTGACGGACTCGTCCCTGGGGGAGCTGGGGGTGTTGACGACCGACAGGAAGCTCTGGCGTGGGCTGGTCCATGAAGTCACGAAGAGTCGGAAGTGACTGAATGAATAAACAACAACAATGATTTTAAAAATAATTTTATGAGAATTTTCATAAAATGGCTTGGGGAGGCTTAAAGTAAGTACTATGACCCTTGAGTTGAACTGGGCTCTTGGAGATTTCATTTCCTGGCAAATTCGTGTCCTGGGGAAAGTTTACCATTTCCTTCTTCCAAGATTAATGAATGGATGGATGGACGGAGAGATAGACAGAGACTTCTCAGTTTGAAATCCCTGGGTATTCATGGTGGTTTCCTGTCCAAATACTAGCTAACTCCAGCATAGCATTTTTTGAGATCAGCCATAATTGGCTAAGTCTGTCACCTACTCTGACTGGAGTCTGACTTGAGAAATTAGCTCATTCAGAAATAAGGCTGCCACAATATGTCTTACCAATCACAAAACACCCATTTATCAAAAGATTATTTGTTCACTCTTCTAATTCTCAGATCACTTTCTGCTATACCAATTTATCATTGTACTAGGGAGACAAATGAGCACTGTTCTAAGAAATTCGGGATTGCAACCTACCCAGAATATTACTTTTCTGACATCACCTGTGGAGTCCTTGGGGAACCAAAAAAATTATTGGAAATAAAAATAATGCCAGAGACTGGTCTTTTGCTTTAAAACATATAAGCCTCCCATATGATTTTTTAAAAAATGGAAACAAAATGTATTCATTTGAGGTAGGTGACTTGTGGGGCACCATGTTGGAGACTCCAATTCGAAACTAAGGGTGCAATCTGAAGCCGAGAATTCACTTTTTCCTGCTCAGTTGAATTCCTGAGTAAATATGCACAGGACTGGAAGTTAAGTAGCAGTTGAAGAATGGTAATTCATGTGCCATATTAAGGATATGGAATAAATACAAACCAAGGTCTAATGGTTAAGGCTCCAGGCTAGAAACCAGAAGACTGTGAATTGTAGTCCCTCCTTAGGCATGAAAGCCAGCTGGGTGACTTTGGGCCAGTCACTCTCCCTCAGCCCAACTCCCCTCACAGGGTGGTGGTTGTGGGGAAAATAGGAGGAGGAAGGAGTATTAGGTATGTTCCCTGCCTTGAGTTATTTATAAAAATAATAAAGGCAGGATTAAAAAAATAAAAAAAACCTTTATTGGACTCAACACAGGAAGCATTTTATAGAAAAGAAACAGGCAAAGAGAAATGGTTAGCATATCAAGGTCTATTAACACAGGAAGATAGAGAACTTACGATGAAGTCGAGAGAACCACTGTCGGCAGAGAGATTTAGTTTTCAATGTTTTTCATATTTATTTATTTTTATTTTATTTATCAAACTTTATCACCATCCATCTCCCCCGCATGGGGGAACTCTGGCGGTTTACAATAAAATGCACAATTTTATTTTCATATGCACAATTAAGAGAAAGATTTAATAAAGATAAAAAGATAACTGGAATTGAACAATGTATGATGGAATTTGAAAATGAATTGTGTATAAATGAACATGTGATCGCAAAAATGTATAAACTTTTGTTGATATTTGAAACAGAACAAGGATTGTGTGATAAAATGGGCTAAGAATTTTGGTTATAACTTACAGATGAAACAGTGGGACAAAATGTGAGTAAATGGGATGAAATTCACATTGTGTTATAATTTAAGAGAGAATTTTTACAAAATGATATACAGTTGGTATAGGATTCCAGAGAAATTATCTAAGATGTATAAAAGTACTTCTAGTCAATGTTGGAAATGTGAAAAACGTGAAAGGACATTTTACCATGCATGGTGGACTTGTGAAAAAGCAAAAAAAAAAGAAAAGGATACAAATACATATAATGATACAAAGAATTTTAAAGATTAATACTGAGAAGAAACCAGAACTCTTTTTATTGGGACTTATGGATAGCCAATTAGAAAAGACCTATGGAAGATCGATTTTATATATGGTAACTGCAGCAAGATTATTATATGCACAACAATGGAGAAATACTGAAACACCCACAAGGGAGGAATGGATTGTGAAAATGGCAGAATTAGCAGAACTGGCAAAACAGACCTGTTTGGTCAGGATAAACAATAAGTACTTTTAAAAGACTGGAAACCCTTTATGAAATTTTTGCTGAAAATGGAAAAAAGTGAAATGACGATTTCTGGATTAGTTGATTGAAAAAGGATTGAATAAGGGGCTGAAGGGATTTTTGTAATACTTAAGAAGGAGGAAGGACAATGAGTTTGTTTGTAACTGTTGAAAAGAAGGTCAGAAGTTGCTTTTTTCTGATTCTTGTTTCTTTAATTATCTTTTTTTCCTTTCTTTTACTGTCTTGCTTTCTGCCCTTCCTTCCTTCCTTCCTTCCTTCCTTCCTTCCTTCCTTCCTTCCTTCCTTCCTTCCTTCCTTCCCTTTATATATTTTTATATTTGTCTTTTACCTATGTAAACACTCATATATATATATGTATGTGTTTGTATGTGTGTGTGTGCGTGTGTATGTGTGTGCGTGTGTGTATGTATGTGTGTGTGCATGTGTGTGTGCGTGTGTGCGTCTGTGTATGTATGTGTGTGTGTGTGTGTGTGTATGATTCAGGCAGGAACAGTATACACTGAATGGCACAACCAAGTAGCTGGCATTGTGTACAGGAACATCTGCACAGTGTATGGGCTAGACCTTCCCAAGTCCAGATGGGAGATTCCACCGAAGGTTGTGGAGAATGACAGGGCTAAGATCCTGTGGGACTTCCAGATACAGACAGATAGGCAGGTACTGGCCAATCAACCAGACGTCATGGTAGCAGACAAGAACCAGAAGACAGTGGTGGTGATAGATGTAGTGGTGCCAAGTGACAGCAACAACAGGAGGAAGGAGTATGAGAAGCTGAAGAAGTACCAGGGCCTGAAGGAGGAACTAGAGAGGATGTGGAAAGTGAAGGCCAAAGTGGTCCCAGTAGTGGTAGGAACACTTGTGGCTATGACTCCTAAGCTGGGAGAGTGGCTCCAACAGATCCCAGGAGCAATATCTGAGCTCTCTGTCCAGAAGGGTGCAGTGCTAGGAACAGCTAAGATACTGTGCAGAACCCTCAAACTCTTTGGCCTCTGGGAGAGGACCTGAGGTTGAGTATGCAACATACCACACATAGGAGTGAGAAGGGAATTTTAATTCATTAATAACAGTCCCCCAACAGAAATAACAAGGCAAATTAATGTATAATTTCTTATGCAAAAACAGTAATAACTTAGTACTACCATAAAGGAGAAATTCAGACAAAACAATTCATTGGGAATTGGTTAGGAATAATACAAAGTGAAAGGGGTTGCGTTTAGGTTTTAGAAATAATTTATGTGTTAATTAAGAACTGGAGTGGATACTAAGAAATTAGATATTTTGAATGGGTTCTGTATTTTTGTGTCTCTAGGGTAGTTATATGGGAGAGAAGAACCTGAAAACTAAAATTATGTGAGTTACTTAAGCAGCTCTGGAGATTTCTATTCTGAAGTTTCATGGATGAAGATTACTTGTTCCTTTCATTGTCCTTCCCCCACTTCTTTAGTCAGCTGGGTGACCTTGAGCCAGTCATGTTCTCTCAGCCCAACTCACCTCACAGGATTGTTGTTGTAGGGAAAATAGGAGGAGGAAGGAGTATTAGGTATGTTCGCTGCCTTGAGTTGTTTATAAAAATCATAAAGGTGGGATAGAAAATAAATAAATAAGGGACTCTTACAGGCAGACTCAATGAATTTGGTTTAAAACATAATTTATTCATTAGTCAGGAAGATTCTATAATCATTTCTAGTAAAAAGTGCATTCTTCTCCTTTGATATAACCTGATACAACTTTTTAGTTCCCAGAAGTAGAAGTAGATTTTATTATTACATAATGCATACTGTATAAAACAATTATTAGATGTTTTAGGGTTAATTTTCAGTTAAAAAGGGTATGATCATAGGACTAAGCAAGCAGATATATATATATGCAGAGTTATTAGGAAATCAAGCAGTTACAGGTCTGTTAATTGTAATGTGCTTTAGAAGATACTTTTGCCCTGAGGTCCTTGGTGAGTACCTATTATAAACTTTAAAACTTTACTAATAATCTTTGATAAAATAAAAAGAGTATTATTTTAAGAAAAATCAAGCAGTTACAGGTCAAGTCAGTACAAAGAACTTAAACATGAACAGGTAGTGAATTCATTTGTGTCCTTTCTTTTTATGCAGAATCTGGGAAAAGATGACAAGCTTTTTTGCTTTTCAAATTCTCATGCTGTTTCTCAATTTTGAATAAGCTACTTCAAAGAAAGAAAAATTATTTCTGAACCAGAAGAGGAAACTGCTACTTCTAAAAATGGAGTAATCTTTGAATTGAAATGTTCAGTAATCTCTGATTAATAGTCTTTGAATCCAAATGTTTAAGGGACTTCCAGCAGGTAACTTTCTTTAAAGTATTATCAAAAGGATTGCTGGATATCCATTTTACTTACAGCCAACTTCACTTCAGCAATTAAGGATTGACCCTTGTACTGAGTGTTGAGAATGTTGGCTAGAAAATGAGCTAGAGACCAATGGCTTGTTTAACTCTTGTCATTGCCCATTTTTCTTTTCAAGGCTTTCAATTTGCTGTTCCTTCCAAATTTCAACAGCATCAGAAATAAAACAGCTCAGAAATAGACATAAGAATAGTTATCAAATTTCTTTTAACCCATATTTAGAACGTAGACCCTGACAAATCAGTTTATTTCTTTGCAATTTTGTTCAGAGAAATTGGCATCAAAATAGGGAAATTCTTGGTATGGTACCCCAAACAGTCCATTAATTTGTGCCATTGTACATTAATGGTAAAGTTAATTTTGTCCCTGTTTTCTTTAGAGCAATTTTTGCATATGCTTATTGCACATTTTGCAGTGTTACTACATTAGCCATTGTTTCTGGAGCATCAAAGTCTTTTGTTAGAAAGACTTAAATGAATACTATAAGGGTCTGATGTTAGTTTGGGGACTTCTTCATTTTCTTTTTAAACATCTTCTCAGCTTGGATATACTTGGAGCATTATCCATGGCAAAGCTGCATGCTACGCATGTGAAATTCTTTTGCATAGTTTTTTTTAATAGTCTTTGCTACTACTTGTAAACATTTAGCAATGTCTGTATTTCCTGATGAATCAATTGTTTCAGTGAATAAGGTGTCACCTTGTTGATACACAAGCATATATGATAGAAATATTGTGGCTACTGATTAGTCTACTCTTCAAGATTAGGAATAACAATTTGGTCCTCTAGATTTTTTTTAAAACACTTCCTAGTTTCTTCCCAATACATGTTATCGTTGCAGTATCTCCTGTGTTGGGTAGACTATATACTGGTTGAAGTGATTTAACTGTGTACTCAGACACATGGAAAGGAAATATTATTCCATAAACAATCTGAGGAGTTTGTTTTCATCAATTGCTTCTTGCTGTAATGTTCTAGTTTTCTGTACAATCTTGTTTATATCCCATTCTGTATAATGTAGGGTTTGTTTAATATTTTTGTGATGGTTATGAATGGTAAGATGAGTTTTTCTGACATATATAATGCAGCTGGAATACTGCTATCAGGTTACTCTGAAGTGCTAGGCATCAGTGGTGACATGGAAGATGGTGCAGGTGGACAGCTATCAGCCTTTTATTTTAAGGATGGATCCACCTAAATAAAAGATAAATGTAGAAAAATAAAAGAAATGTCTGCCAGTTTCATTAAAGAACCATAATAAAAGTGTATTTTTATTCAAACATAAGAATTCTAGTAGTGGCTTGAGAAGGTGCCAAAGTTTTGGGCAGAGAAGATGGACAGTACTTAAGGGAAAAAAAACCAGTATGATGACATTTTCTTTTTCTCATTACTTCTTACTCTTTTTCATCACTTCTTATCCTTTAACAGAAAACGTTTTTGTATTTTGCATATAACTTTATACAGGGAAAGCTATATTCTGAAAAAAAGGTGGTCTGTTAAATATATGTCAGTTATCTGAAGTGTGTTTGCGTGTCTATGTATGTATCTATATATTTATGTGTTATATATATAAAAGAGATGTTTCATGCTTGTTATTCTATAATTATATATGCAAGTGTGTATTATAGAATAACAACAGGCATGAAATATACTGATGCATATACAATCCTGATCAATTTTTATTTAGTCTCTGCTAATTGCTTTTGTAAACGTTTGAAGTCTAAAATGAGGCTGTACAATAGGTCCTTGTTTTTTTTCTACTCTGGGAGATATGTATTGCATCTGTTCTCCTTTAGGTCAGGAAAGACTGTTAGACATTTGATATTTCATCTATGCAATGAATGATTAGAGAAATGTATTTTTCTCATTGGCTTTGGAAGAATGACTCTACCACTCATTAGTACTGTTATTCATTTTGACAGTGGCATGTGCTTTTTTCAACAAAGATTTACTTTTTAAAAAATAATGACTACTAGTTGGACATTTTCTATATTTTTGTTAAACAAAAATGGTCAATTGTTTTTTTTATTGTTGAAATACTATCCTTGTTTTTATTCTTTTAAATTGTTGCATATACAGTCAGAATATGAAATTGTTGGAAATTATAGCAAAATGCACCTAGGAAGTAAGGTTGTACCCCGTTGCCACCTCCTTCGCACCTCTTTAAGTCAAATACATACGTACCTGAGTCCTTCTGCATACTATGTCATGTCAGGAAAAGGTGTGGTTCCCTTAAGGAGGCATTGACAGGTACAGTAAGAGTGCTCTTGCTTGATCTGAAGCATTTTTGTCTGCTTTCAATCCAGGTACTGCAAACTTCTGACACTAAAAACAAATTAAAACCCAGCAGATAAAATATAACTATAAAACAAAAATGAACTTAAGCAGAACACAGAGAAACTATAGTCTGCAAAATCAAATTGATTTAATAGTTACAAAGCTAAAATAGTACTAAACGTCTACAAAAAGTTCAGGGCCCCCAGAAAATGACATTTTTTTGCTCTAGTGACAGAATGAGAAAGCATTCTGTACATGTAGTTCATTACTGAAAAATTTTGCATACTGTATGACCAGTTGTCTTACCTAATTTGTCAATGACGTTCAGAGATGGGTCTTAGATGAGATCACTAGGCAAAGGTAAGTGTAGGTTAGAAGAAATATTCTGCCTGGTACCAGTCAGTGAAGAGCTCTGCAATTCATCTCCACCATTTCTCAATTTTAGTTGGCTTGAAAATGGACTGGGAACTTCTGAAGATGGTAAAGCACTAGCCTGTTCATACTACCTAGTCCCACTTAACTTCTTGGCTATATATTATATTGGCTGAGTTTCCAAACAGGGCCTTGGATTTGATCTCCGTGCTTTGGAGAGTTCAGGAGTTTGAACATAGCATCAATTATGTTAAAGCACCTGTGGAATCATGCAGATGATCTCCGTTGGAGATCAAATTTGAACCACTGCAAAGCCCTAGTTCCAAAACATTTTCAGAGAGAATTCCATTTGCAAATATTCCAGATATTCGGATACACACACACACACACACACAGAAACAGTTAATTAAAAACTAAACAATTTCAGAACAAAATATAGCGTAATTGGCAATACAAAACTCAAACAGTAGTAAAATCATTATTAAAACAATGCAATGGCCTGAATTATTCTGAAAACATTTATTCTAAATTGTTCTGGATTTCTTTTTGAAAGCAGATAAATCACGACTCCAAAATTCTATATTTATGGATTATTTAAAATATTTTATTTATTTATTTATTTATTTATTTATTTTATTTTATTTTATTTGTCCCCGCCCATCTCCTCCCATCAGGGAACTCTGGGCGGTTTACAATAAAATAATTGATTAAAACAACAAACATACAATATAAATAAAATATGTAAATATAAAATTTTATAAATAAATATAAAAATAAGGGTAGTGCAACCCCATCCAGAACCAAAGATGACAACATCCCAGATACAGAAGAGCCATTAACCCACAGCCACTCCATCTTACAAGGGTTCAGTTGAAGCCTGTTGTTCCCCATCCAGACCCCTACAGCCCCCAGACACTGAGAGAGTGCAGTCACAGCATCACTTACCTCACCCGGGATGGAGATGTACAATTGAGTATCATCAGCATATTGATGATACCTCACCTGGTGGTGATGGATGATCTCACCCAGCGGTTTCATGTAGATGTTGAAAAGGAGTGGAGAGAGTACTGAACCCTGCGGCACCCCACAAAGAAGGGGCCAAGGATCGGGTCTCTCGCTCCCAATCACCATCGATTGGGACCAGCCCTGGAGGAAGGAGGTGAACCAGCATAAAACCATGCCGCCCACCCCCAACTCCCTGAGCCACCACAAAAGGATACTATGGTCGATGGTATCAAAAGCCGCTGAGAGATCAAGAAGAGTGAGGATGGATGCTCTGCCACCATCCCGCTCCCACCATAGATCATCCATAAGTGTGACCAATGCCGTTTCTGTCCCATATCCGGGCCTAAAACCTGACTAAAAGGTGTCTAGGTAATCTGTTTCCTTCAGGACCCTCTGCAGCTGCAAAGCCACCACTTTCTCAACCACTTTCCCCAAAAAGGGGAGATGGGAGACTGGACAAAAATTGTCCGGAACAGTAGGGTCCAGTGATGGCTTCTTGAGGAGGGGGTGCACCAGCGCCTCCTTAAAGGCAGCCAGGAACACCCCCTCTCCCAGAGATGTATTAACCATTGCCTGGACCCAACCACATGTCACCTTCCGGGCTGCTTTTACCAGCCAGGAGGGGTATGGGTCTAGATGACATGCGGTGGCATTTACTGTCCATAGGATCCTGTCCACTTCCTCAGGTCCAACAGGATCAAACTGTTCCCAGATAACTGGTTAAGCGCATTCCCCTGGTATCTCTCCAGTCCATGCCTCACGCCTAGAGTCTAATTTGTAGTGGATCTGAGCTATTTTGTCCTGCAGATGCTCAGCAAATTCCTCTGCATGGCCCTGCAGATACTCCTTTTCTTGTGTACACAAGCAGGCTCTGCAAGAGCAGGCATCTTCAAAAACATCTGCCATGTAGGCCTTAATGTCTGGGGAGGTCCCTAGTGAGACAGTTGTCAGATGTAGCACTTTAGAACTGCTTATAGATTTAAATGTTTATTTAAAACATTTAACACCGTGAATGGAGCCTAAAAAAGCAGTTAAAATTATTACCAACATCTTAGTAAAACTGTACTATTATGATATAGTTGCACCAATTGAAATTTCAAATTCACAATTATCTAAATATCATGAAACCACGGAATGGAAACTTTAATTCTTGAATATATGTAACTGCATCAACTGTTCTGCCTGGAAATCCAGGGGTAGCACTGAATCAAAAGATGCTCCTAAGCAGTGAACCTGATTGGTGGGAGCACAGTCCCTTCCAGAGCAAATTCAATCCTAAATCAGTTTTTTTTAATTGACCAACAACGCTTAGTTACTTTTACTTAATCTCTAGCTGTTTATTTTCATTTGTTGAATTCCCTGAAAATGGAAATTAGCGTTCTGTTTTTGGTTGATTGTTTTATTTTTTTTCTCTAGTTCCTACGTTAGGCAAGTCATGTCTTGCAAAATCTGACAGTACTGTATTGCATGATTTTGGCCAAATAATAATAATTAATTTAATTTACTTTAATTTAGATATTCCATGAATATTCTATGGGGATTTGTGGATGAAGCATCATTTGTAGGTACTGTGTTGCTGACACTCTTCTAAGTAGGTTACCAATCCTAGGGTGCTCATTATTTAGATTGAGTTAAAAGGAATAGCAAATGGGGAAATGTATGTAAAAGTGTCACAGGAAGTTTAAAGTAACACCCAGAGGATATGATGATCTTTGTGAAGGATATCAGATTTATGAGTAGAAGGGAGAATCACAGTGACAAAGTTTCAGTGTAATAAACAATAGAATGGGACCAAGGAATTGTGAAAATTTCAGATGGCGTTTGCAACCCCATCCCCATTAAATAACATTTTTGGGTGTCTGAAATTATCCAAGATTTGAGCTAAGAATGTTGAAACCTTATAAGATTTTAGAAGTGTGATTTCTGAAGTCTCATGAGATTTTATGATTTCATGAGATTTTCACCATTTAAAAATGTACTTTGTATTTAATACCTATATTGGGGCCACGCAAGCTGTTTTTTGTGCCCGCAGAAGGGCACATGTAACACCACTGCTACGCGAGCTGTATTGGGTACCAGTTTGCTTCCGGGTCCAATTCAAGGTGTTGGTTATCACCTTTAAAGCCCTACATGGCATGGGGCCAGGTTACCTGAGGGACCGCCTCTTCCCCATTACATCAACCTGTCCCACCCGATCATGCAGAGAGGGCATGCTGTGGACCCCATCTTTAAGACAACTCCATTTGGCGGGGTCCAGGAAGCAGGCCTTCTCTGCAGTAGCTCCCGCCCTGTGGAATGTGCTGCCCCAGGAGGTGAGATTGGCCCCATCACTCCTGGCCTTTTGGAGGAGTCTGAAGACCTGGTTCTGCCGCCTCGCTTGGGGTGGAGAGGGGAATAGATCTGCATGGGGATGGCTGCTATAGACCACTCCTCCCACACTTGGACTGTTTTAGATTCTTTCGCCACCTGGATTCTTTATTTTTACCTTTAGTTATATTATTTATTCTTGTATTTTTATACTGTGTATTTTATGGTTGTGGTTTTTAATAGAGTGTTGTAAACCGCCCAGAGTCCCCCGATGGGAGGAGATGGGCAGGGACCAATTGGATAAATAAATAAATAAAATAAAATAAAATAAATATTGTTCTACAAAGTTCTGCACTTTGTATCTGAAAATAATATTGTTCTGTAGTAAGTATACAAACTTAATAATTAGAGCAGTTAAGTCTTCTCTCCTCTGAAGTAAATGATGTAGTATTTCAGGTAAACAGTGAAGAAAAACATCAAGTAATACAGAAAACTGGCAGATGCTGAAGCTAAGTTGCACAAAAGATTTGCTTTATGCAGCACATAGTCAGATAGAGGAATTTACTATTCTTCATCTACAGTGAATCACACACTCACTTAAGGAAAATTTCTGAGACTTTTCAGATTTACTTGGTAGGGGTCCTACCTCCTGAGCAGAATAAGCATGTCAATCACCGCAATGATAGCACTGCTTTATTGTAGTTCATCCAAAAAACAGATGATTTTTTCAATTTTAAAAAAACAGGGAGAAGTTAACTGTGTGCATGTAATTTGCTACTTTGATCTCAGCCATAAACTAATTTGCTGATTTTGCACCATATCTTAAACTACACTAAAATGGAGTTGGGTACTTTGAGGTTCAGCCTGTTGTAAAAGATCCAGCCATGGCTTAGAATGTTGTAAAACCCAGACCATCATATTTGTTTAGAAATAGCACAGTTGTGAGTACAACAGTTGTGTTAATCTTGATTTTGAATTAAGCATGTAGTGTGAACCGAGCCTTAAAAAAAATTGTTTGGGATAAAAAAACTATATTCAGAAATTGGAATTTTGCCATTTAGTATTAAGTTATTAAAATAATTGGATCCTATCCATCCATTTACAATAAATTCACACTGCAATATTATAGAAATGAAAAACATCAAACATGATAAAACTTCAGAAAAATTAGCCAGTTTATAAAATGAATACTGCAGTTTCCTTCCACATGACTTAACAGTATTAATATCACCAGAATGTTAGTATCACTGTTTTTAATGCAAAGAAATAATTACAGAAGAAAAACAATGGTATACAAACCAATATAATTTACGTTTGTTGTACATTTACAGCAGCATTCTGGATTATAGATGGGAGATTTAGAAAATGTCCTGAGAGAAGACTTTGGGAATTGTTTCCTACATTTTAATCCTTATTCTATTATTACTTATTTCAGAATATCAGAGCTGTATTTGAGCTCTGGAATGCTCTGACGTACCCCCTTGGAATCAAAACTGGAAAGGGGAATAGCCCTAGTGTTTAGTTTAGTTTATTAAAAAAGTCATATATTTCAGATAACTTTGAACTATGTTTGAATAAAGAAACACCATGCTTTGATAATGAGCAGTTTTGGCCATGAAGTGTTCTTAGTTTTTGTCTTTGTGTGGAAATGTTCTTTCAGGAGGTCAGGAACAAACTTACTTGCTCCAGAATAGCTAACATTTTCTCACATGACCCTAACTTTCTTTTGGTCCCTTTTTCCACTATTAAAAAGTAATCCAGAGAAGCTAATATGTTTGCTCATTGGAACTGAGCCAACCATTAGATGAATACATTATTCATATGCATATTCCTTTTGTTTATTTATTTTGAAAATCTGGAGTATACAGTATTGGCACAACCTTTTGCTGCTTTTTGTAAGTAAGCTGCTTTTGCTTTTATGTTGAATTATAGTTCTCTTTGATACTGCTGTTACTGGATCCAAATCCGCAAAATAGTAGACCAATAGCCAGTCTGAGTAAACACCATGTTAATCATGAGCAACCACTAGGTACAACTATAAGCCAGGGATTCTAAAACTTTGTGATACCATGACCCCTTAAAACAGCCTTTCTCAACTTTTTGACCCTGGAGGAACCCTTGAAATATTTTTCAGGCCTTGGGGAACCCCTGCACGTTCAGGGTCAAATACAGGCCAGAAGTTACAAAATTATTATATTTGTTTCATGTGTAGGCCTGTATATAAGCATTAACAGTGTTCTTAAACTAAAAATAAAGAATGAAACTTACCTCTTTAATGTGACGTTGCCCAAATTTGAAATAATTTTTTAAATAAATTGTGATCTCCCAGGGAACTCCTAGTGACCTCTCACGGAAGCCTAGGGTTCCACAGATCCCTGGTTGAGAAGCCCTGCCTTAAAATGATAAGAAATGCAACCCCCTCCCTTTAAATAAAACTAATGATTTCATAGTGCTTAGAGTATGGCAAGAAATAAATATACAATTTAATTAAATGGTACATTTAATTAAATGCTAATATATCATCAAATAAAACAGTGATGAAATAGTGCACCTTTATAAAGTAAAATTTTAATTGTAAATAAAACAACCTCCCAAATAAAATATAAACTTGTACTTTTAATGGAAAAGATGAACTGGCTTGCTTTTACATAATTCCTGAAATGTAGATTTCATTTTGAAAACAGCTGCTATCATTCACCAAAGTCAGGGAAGAATGAAAAAGAAAGGGTGTTTCTTTGCCTTAAATCAATTTCTCTTAAACTGTTCTGAAAATGCTGCAGCTTGCAGCAACAGTCAGGGTGAAAAGATGTTTTTGGCATTTCATCCCTCCCAGGGCTGCCACACTGAGATAACACTCACAGCCCTCATTGTAGCCCCTTCCCTTTACCTTGATGCTTTCTGCAGAGTGAGTATCAGGTCAGAGCTATTCATAGAAGGCTCATGCCCCCCAGGCACAATTACTCCATCTTTGAAAGGCAAACAGGTTGTGTTAAAAACAAAACAAAAAAGGGCACTTAGGCATCATACAGAGCTCTGGAACTGTTGTGTTGTTTTACATTTTGCATACCTTTGCATCAAATTGATTATATGGCAAATTAATTATACTGTTTGTTTTTTAACTTCTTATAAACCAATTAGAATCATGTGCAAGTGGGTGGGTGTAGAAATTAAAATGACAAAAACATTATAAATAAAGAAGTTGGTAAGCCTGCTCAGAAAGGAGTTTGAGGAAGTCAGTTTCTGGCAACCCTTCATACCTTGTCTGATGTTCCCTCATGGGTGATAACCCGCCCTTTGAGAAATGCTGCTTAAGCAAACACATGCAGTTAAAAATGTATTTCTTAAAATGTTAGAAATTAATAGAGATTAGTTATGTGTATTAAAGAGTGAGCTGGTCTTCTGTATTTAAAATATTTTTCTTTCTTTCTAGATTTTCTCCAGAAATACACATTTCAATATATAGTTTCTATCTGGAGCAATGAAAAAAATGAATGTTTTTTTTTTTTTTTACTTTTACTTTGAATTGAAAAGTCTGGTAAATACACCTGCCTGAATTGTATAATATTGTCTAGCACCCAGTAACCTGTGAATAGAATTTCCTTTCCTCCTTGTTAATAGAAAAGCTTCTGAGGTCATCACATTCCAGCGAATAGCATGGACCCTGAAGTCTGCATCTAGCAGGCCAGAAGTTGATGGGAATTACCCTAAATTGAATTGTGCAAAATTGGCATACTTTAAGTTCACATCTTCTACAAATTTCCTCCAATATTAATTTGAAAACCACATTTATTATAATAGCATGTATAAAACATTGCTATTACCATCATGTAGGGATTCTCTCATTTTAGTCTGGATAATTCTCAAGGTTCCTTCAGGTCCATGTCATAGAAAGATAAAATTCTTTTAACATAAATAATGACATGTAGATTAATTTCATGAGTTGAGTGTTTAAGTTATACAATATATATAAGTTCTTTTTTCTTTCATTACAGAATTAATGATGTTATGTAAATATATTGAGAGGTCTTGCACCGAAGTCAAATTCCTTGTATGTCTAATCATACTTGGCCAATAAAGTATTCTATTCTATTCTATTCTATTCTATTCTATTCTATTCTATTCTATTCTATTCTATTCTATTCTTAACATTATTTTAAAATTAAACAGTAACTTTGGCTTATGAAAAAGAAATGCTTAAGTACTATTAGCAAAAGCTAGTCAGATATAAAAGCTTTAAAGCCCCTTATTTCAGTGGGAAAGTTCTGGATATCTCAGATGACAGCCTTATATTGACTGCCTGGTAGTACATACAGTCAAATTCAGTGGGGCTTTTTCTCAGTGTACAAAAGATTTCCATCTATCTATCTATCTATCTATCTATCTATCTATCTATCTATCTATTTCCATTTTTATAATAAATGGGTTTTAAGAGTGCTTAGTTTTGACTAGATTTTACATTTAGTAGTTCATGAATAATGAAAATGTTATTAATATTTAATATTTTAAGTAAAGATAGTATATGATTTTAAGTTATATTAATATGAGATTTTTTACATCTATGACACTGCCATTTATCCTGTCTCCAAAGAATTCTTAAGCCATCCTCCTCTGGGGGGAGATGGGTAGTGGGAGGTGGGCAGTGGCAATATTTGATGAATAAATCCTAATTCCACAGTGCCTTTCCTCTGTTTGTTCTCACCAATAGCAGTTCTTACATGCTGTAGCAGTTCAGCTCCTCACTCAACCATTCCTCCAGTCAAAAATGAAGGTCAGGAGCAGTGCTGAGGTAGGGGTGTTGAATCAGTTGTAAGGTGAAAGGACAATAAAAAAAAAATCTCCTTTTGTACCTGAGGATGGAACTTGGAGGGTTTTTTGATGTATGGTAGGCCAGCCTTCTTATACAGCCAGGTCTTTGCAAGTACTGAAGGTTCACCAGTAATAGGCACACGGTTTTCCTTGTGGATTTGGAGCTGTGAAAGAAGATTATAGCTCAGGATTCTATTTAGAAGAAACAGTATTTCCTTCAGATTGTCCTCAGAATTCCTGAGTGACATTTAATAAGCTAAGAAGAAACATACCGGTTTATTTTTACTTTTATCTGTGCAGTTGCTACAGAATACATCATCCCTGCTGGTGGGTGAGAGCCACTTCAGCATTGTGGGCATTGCCTTGGTTGCCAATATGTTTGAGTCCAATTGAATGTCTTGAGCCAGGGTTACCTAGTGGACCATCTCCTTCCAGTAGAATCTGCTTGTCCTGCAAGCTGGAAGGGAATACTGCAAGTTCCTCTTTTACAGAAGTTGGGGGTGGGGACAGGAGCCTGGATGTTCTCAGTAGCAACCCTGTCCCTTTGAAATAATCAGGGTGTCCCTAATATTGTTAATGTAGGCAAGCCACAATGCCCTGGCTCTTTCAGTGAGTGTTTGGAGGTTGTGATGTAGGATTAGCAGCTGTTTAACTTCTTGTGGTATTCTATTTTTAAATTATAGTTAAAATATTTTTGTGGAATGTGAATCACCTACAGTTTTTTTAAAGTGGGCAAAATATAAATGTTGTAAATAAATAAATAAGTTAATTCTATTATATATGCATGTAGAAAGGGAGCTGGTTACAAAATGACCAGTTTTGACCTCACTTTATCCTCAAAATGAAAACAAATGTTCAGATTAATTAGCAGCATAAGACCAGAAGATCTTTAGTCCCTGTTGTTTTCCACGATTTTGATCTCCTGATTGCCTTGCATCTCACCAGCTCACCAGTTAGGATGGAAAAGATTAGAGTGGTCTTCAATCAGGAGACACAACAGTAGGCGTTCCAGACAGAAGCAAAGGTTCTAAGGCAGGGGCCAAAAGAAAGGGAAAAGATCTATAAACATGGAATGTTGAATAGTGAGACGCTATAAACATCGCAGACTTGGCAGGGAAGGAGGGGTGAGAGTTGTATGCTCTTATGGCTGAAACAAACAGCTGCGTAGAAGGGGGTATTATGGTTCAAAGAGCCTGAAAGAAAAAGTATACATATAGGGGATCCCAACTGATATTTTTGCTTTTTATAAACCCAGCAGATAAGTGTTTCTAGCAGCAGCTTCAATACTGCAAACCAGTCTGAGCATTAGGGTATAAAGTCTTTCTTACGGAAGAACACACACACACACGGCTAAAAGTATTGGTACCCCTCCACTTTCTCCCAAAGAATCCCAATTTGCTGTGAAGTAAGTTGAAACTGACAGAAGTAAATGGCATGCACCATTCTTTATTCCATAGACAATAGAGCAGACACTTTGCTTTTGATGAATGACTTAGCATATTCTAGTTAATAATACAACAAATGAAAATGGCATGGATATAATTATTGGTACCCCTAACCTAATATTTCATAGCATACAGTTTTGAGGCAATAACTGTAATCAAGTGCTTTTGTAGCTCTGAGTAAGAGTTTTTCACTTCTCAACTGGTAATTTGTCCCACTGTTCTTAAGCAAAATGCTCCAGTTGCCTTAGGTTTGATGGGTTCCTTCTCAGAACTTTTTGTTCAGCTCCTTCCATAGATGTTCTGTTGGATTCATAGCAGGCCACTTCAGAAATGACCAAAAGGGTCATTATCCTGCTAGAGGACCTATGACCTGTGACTGAGGCTGAGCTTTCTAACACTGGACATTATGTTTTGCTCCAGAGTGCCTTGATAATCTTCTGATTTCATTGTGCCATGCACAGATTGAAGGCACTTGGTGCCAGAGGCAGTAAAGCAACCCCATAACATTATGGAGCCTCCTCCATGTTTCATAATAGGGATGGTGTTATTTTCTTTAAAAGCATTTTCTTCTGTGCACATAGAGCTGCTGTGACTGACCAAAAATATCTAATTTTGTTTCATCTGTCCAAAGGCCATTTTCCCAGAAGGACTGTGGCTTGTCAATATGCATTTTAGCAAGCTCCAGTTTGGCTTTTTTTCAGAAGTGAGGTCTTCCTGAATCTTCTACCATGGATGCCGCTTTCAGTCAGACAGTGACTAATGTTGTGTCTTAATATTGTTGTACCTTGATCTTGGAGATCAGCCAGGATCTGGTTTGAAGTTTTCCTTTGTTCTTTTTCCATCATTTGAACTATCCTTCTGTTCAATCTGAGGTCAATTGCGGCCACTTCCTGGGAGGTTGGCTACAGTTCCATGCTTAAGCTTCTTGATAACATTAGCAAATGTGGTCACAGGAACATGAAGCTCTTGGGAAATGGTTTTGTAGCCTTTACCTTTACCATACTTGGCTGTTACCTTCATTTTTTTTCCTTCCTGGACAACTCTCTGCTCTTCTTTTTCTTGTCCATGTTCACTGTGCTACACATAATGATACAAAATGCCTGAGAGAGTACTTTTCTCCATTCTTATCTTATAGGCTGAGTGACTGATATGAGATTGAAGACACCTGTGATACTAATTAAAGTAAATAGTTTACTTGAGAGATCACTAAAATCCACTAATGTCTTTTAACTTCTAAGGCTACCAATAATTATTATGTCCATGATATTTTCATTTGTGTTATGAGTTACAAAAATATGTTAAGTGATACATCAAAAGCAAAGTGTCTGCTCTGTGGACTATGGAATAAAGAATGGTGCATGCCATTTACTTTTGTCAGTTTCAACTTATTTCACAACAAATTGGGATTCTTTGAGAAAAAGTGGAGGGGTACCAATACTTTTGGCCATGAGTGTAGTTAGTAGGGGAGGATGTTATGAACAGATGTGGCATAGAAAATGTGGTTTTGCTTCTTAGGAAGGTAAGCTGTTAGGGAAACTATGGTTATCAAAGTAAACATGAGCTTCAGGGTACAAGAAATTTAAATTTCTTCAAGAAATTAAATACATTTTAATCTGTTTATAGTAAATATAAAAGTGCTGATTAAAAGCACTTCAAAATAGGATTGATTACTATACTGTGTGTTATGAACATAGGAGGGTTTTTTTTTCCTTTTTCCTTAGTATTATTTTATCATGGCCATGGGCTGAAACAACATATTGTTTTATGTCCATTTTGCTATAAATTGAGCTCACATCCTGTAAGTATAAATAATATCTTTCTGCTGATCCCTTGTATGGATTTGTATGTAAAGGTGAAGTAGAATTCTGTACCCTAACATTAATTCCTGCATTCATCTACTCATGACACTTACCTTATATTTGAAAGACACTGAGAGATACTTTCTAACTACCTTTGCTAATTTTTCCACCCCATTTGAGGCTGCTTGAATCAATCAATAGCTTTATGCTTTTAGATTACTATTTTCAGTATTTTCTACATATATTGCTTTGGTTAGCTATCTTGAAATGTTGTCTGAGAGTAAGTCTCTTTCTTTGTTTCTCACTCATGAGTGTGCACATGAACACAAATATATTCACATACATGTAGACTTCATAGGGTTTTTTTAAGAATACAACCTGCATTATATATAGTCCCTCCTTGTGGGGGAGATGGGCAGTGATAAATTTGATAAATTAAATAAATAAATATATATATAACAACTTCTGGCAAATAGATCATGGTTTATAATGTTGAGGCATTTTCATTCATTTACATATACTATTTCTCTTATATGAAACTGAACATGTACAATATTACAATGTCAGTCTCTGCTGTGAATCACTGTGCTTGGGCATAGAAAAATCCCTGCTCTATACAACCAAAAACTGGTGACTGACCACCTGCTCCTACAGCTGCTTTTGCCAGCCATTGGGGTGGGCTGTGTCACTCAACACACATACTCTTCTCATCTTTGGCTAGAAAGGAAGGACAAATGTATAACTTACCAGGTTTTCTCCAGCTCTTTCTGTTTGCTTATTCCAAATAAATGTTTTGTTAGTTCTTTGTATTATACAGTCTTTGGGGTCTTCCCTTCATATGCACTACACAGATGTTTTTACAGGAGCATAGGAGTTTAAAATACATTTCCTGCCCTATTCATGACAGATTTCATCATGTCCAGTATTCTCCAAATCAAGCATGTCAGTCAAAATTTAAATGGTAAGCACCAGGGCTGTAATTCATCTTGCATTGTACTATTTTTTATAAACCAGGGTTCAGATTATCCATCATGTGTATTATATTTACAAAGCAAGACTACAGACAGATTTCTTAAGTATTAAGGCATGGCTGATTTGTTAAGTGATCCCAAGTGTAAATTTTTGCTTATGAATGGAGGTGTCTTGTTGGATCTAGCTCAACATGGCTAATCTAGACTAACAATTAGTCCAATATTCTTTGCAAAAATCTCATCAACTAGTAGACATTGGAAGTATGCCAGGTCACTGTCTTCTATCCCCCCAACTATGTTGAATTTGTTTTTCTTAAGTGAGACTTATAATTCAATTTAGTTTATAATAGGTATCATTTATCATTGACTTACTTCAAAGTTTGAATTTGATTTTTTTAAATCTGTTTTTTTGGTAAATTGACTTGTAAAATAATATCTTCAGAACTGCTGAATTTTGGAGCATTCAATTTGACTAGCCAGTTCCAATCCTATGTAGTTATAAAGATCACTGTGTGGCCTATGGGGAATTCACTTTCTAAAGTTAATCTGTGTTTTAACTTGCTTGAAAACATTGTTTAGGGATAGGTTAAAGTTTGAAAAAAAAAGTAAGCAGGATGAAATGTGTTTTATAAATGAACGTTATGTAAAGTTAAACTTGGTTTATAAAAACTTGGTTTAACTTTATATAAAGTTGATTAAATTCAGTATTTTAAATTGCATCTTTTTCTTCTTTTCAAATTTCCAACTTGATGACAACAGTTTAAATATTACTTTACATATGTGTATGTGTATGTGAAGATAGCAGGAAAAAGAAGAAGCTATATTCTGAAAATTTAATTTCAGGTTTTTTTTTAAAGGGTAGTTATGGTACAAGTATAGAAGAGTGTGCTGTCCTGTTGGCAAGGCCTTCATGCCATTTTGGATTTTTTGGAATCATCTAGCTTTATATAGTTTTTTATATCATTTTATGTAAGTTTTTGCTTTGGCCTCATTTTAGTCCTATATAAGCTTTGAGTATAGGCCTGGGGCTTTTTATGATGCTACATGCAAATCTTGAATTCCTTTTTAAAATTGAGAAATAGGGTGATCTTCAAATGACCTAGCTAGAATCATGATACCTTCTTTGTATATAATTAGGAATATGGTTTTTATAACTGTACCATTGTAAGATAGGAATCTGTGACTATACTACTTATTCTCAGGAAATACCAGATCTTTTGAGACTCAGATACAGATGCTGGCACTTTGACTGAAAAAATATGTGAAGAATGTATCTAAAGAGTAGAAACAGAATGGTAGCTATAAAACTGAGAAGGACATTGTGGCTTTATTTATTTATTTAGCCTTGGTTTAAATAACATTCTGTTATCCATCTTCCATTGCTACAAACTATATTTTTTTTCTCATTTGCTGGACAGAATTTTGGCAGCCACTTTCATTACACTTTTTAAAGTGCCTTTGGAATATGTGAAAGCTTGCTTCCCTCTTCCTCATTCCATGCTTTGTTTTTCTCTTCTGCTAACAGTTTTGTGTAGAAATTAGATTACTTTTGCATACTCATACTTCCTCTCTCTTGTCTTGTTTAAAAGAATGAATACTAGGGAATATGTTGTTTTAAATTATTTTTGTTGTCCTTTTCATTTTTTTTTAATGCACAGAAGCATTAGAAAGGAAAGGTTTGCAGAAAAGAAATCCTTTTGTACCATCATTTTTCTGCAGCAGTGTTTTACTGGTCTCCTGTGTGACGGTATTTCTGTGGATTTCACTGTATGTCACTGATGACCATTTTTATTTCGCCAATTTTATTATAAATAGGCTTTTGCATTTCCCTTGTTCCTTAAAAATCTCTCTTCAACTCTGTCATATCTGGGGTTCATGGTTCATTCAGCCACATAACAGAAATCATTTCTCCATGCCATCCTTCTTACCAACAGGTAACCCTTCTGGCTGACAATAAGGACATTTGGTATTGATTTGCAAAAAATTCCAATAAAACATACTGTTCTGTTTTGGAAAATCAACAGCTTTTGTTATGGCACATTAAAAATGTACAAATATGCTTTTAAAGATTCCAGCCCACTTTTTCAGATATGTGAAGTATTCTCAGCTTCAGGTATATATTTATACTAATAAACAGAATAAAAGAAAGTATAATGTAAGAGTGAAGTGTCAGAAAGTATACACAGTGATAGTTACATTATAAACAGTAGCCACTTGTAAAGCAGTTGTGTAAACCAACTTGTAAAGCAGATAACCCAACACTGGAATATAAGAAACCATTATCCACATTGTGAATTTATTTCTCTTAGTGTTGTCCACTACAATTATTAACTGCAGCTCTCTTAGAGTTGTCCAAGCACTTGTTATCAGATAATAATTTTAGAAGCCAGAGATTGACCCTGGTATTTTCTGCGAGAGAAGCATATTTCCTATTACAGACCTTTAGGGTTGTCTACTAGAAAGAAATTACTGATTAGCAGTAGCACATGGTGGGATTTTATTAATTTGCACATACATTTCTGAATCTCACCGTGCGCACACACAGTTTCTCTCTTTTCTCTTCAGTGAATTTTTATGCCAAGAAAAGTTATGTACTCTGAGGTGTCTTTGTCCCTGGTTTACAGGTTGAACTGATCCCTTCTTATCTGTCCTTGTTCTTATAGTCCAGTCATTGAAAAAGGATTGTGTTCATTTATAGGGTTGAACTAATGCACAATATACCAATAAATTAGGAGCATAGACTAAAATATATTTAGAAGGGTTTTTTAAATTTATTTTTTACTGGAGTTAAGGGATATTATTAGCTGCTGGGGATGAAATTGAGAGGAAATGTCTGTAAACTTCATGAACTCCATGTGGTCTTTCTAGAATTGTTGCTTAGCTACTGTGGGAAATTGATTATTACATTAGATGTATCATTGGTTTGATTCTGCAGTGCTCTTTGTGTAGTTTTATGATCAGTAAACAATAACTACTCTGCCACTGAATGAGTAATGAAATTTGCTGGCTTACTGCTCATAAGAATGCTGCAGGAGTAGCTAAATTAAACAAACTAAGGAGGAAGCAAACAATCTCATTACATCTAAACAGGCTCCCATTTTATTGTCATTGCTAATAAACCAGAACCTAAAGGTTTGTTAGGGAGTCATTGTTGTTTTGTAAATAACAGAAAGGTTTTGCTTCCTTCTGAGCTTAGCTGGTTTTCCTTGGCATGAGAAGTCAAATGGAGATGATTTAACAGCTTGCTTATAGACAATAAGGTGCCATCAACAGCAAAAAGTTTATAGACAATAATACATGGTCAATGTTTTCAGTGTTTTGTTTCTTTTCAATGATTTTGCAGAAAAAAGTGTAGATCTTTACTATAGCTCTGACTGAGAAATTACGATTATTTTGTTGATAAATCAGAAATGGTTCAAAAATAGAATATGGAGATAATTTGGTATTCTTGTATTGGTTTTGTCTTTATTAAACCTTTGTGTATTGCAATATCTTGATTGTTTTTGACTTATGGAAAGTAACCCAAATACAACTGAAAACTCTTTGCAGGCCCTTGACCTAAATATTAAAGACTCAGAGATAGAATGTAATGCAAATGTACTACATATATTTTAGATAGATAAATAATACTACTGTATTTTTTTTAGTATTTCTATGGAAATTCTGGAATATCCAGTTTTTCAAAAAGCTATTGGTCTATTTTCAGATTGAATTGCACCTACATATTGCATGTGTTAATTTTGTTGTAAACTGAATCTTTTCCAGGTCATATTTCTGGACAGGAGTCTATCTTGTGGAAGTATTTATTAGAGCATTCTCTGGAAAGCAGAGTAAAATATAGGCCTGTATTCAGTAGGGCCATGCTACAGTTTGGATTTGGAGGAAAAAAGTGCTTAGGGATATGAGGGGGGCATGAATGTACTGTCTGCAACTACGTGCAACTCCTTAAACTCCTTTTCTGGTAGTGCATGACTGCCCCCAATTGCTGTATGGTCCGAGGGAAATATGACTTTGTTTAAGGATTTGCGAATAAGAACTATGTTCATGCTCCCTTATTCAAAATATAAAAAGCAGACATACTATCTCTTTCCTACAATTATTTATTCTACTTGTTTACTGCCAAATCAATACAGACTCATGGCAGTTTATAGCACAATTGACAAAAATATCCATAAGAGTTAAAAATGTCCTCAATAAATAAATAAATTAATTAAAGCAACTAATAATTAAAGTTACAACAATACAAGGACAAATTATAACAATGATAATGAAGAATAGCTAAATCTTTAAAAAATTCAAAACAAATATCAATAAAGTCAGTTAATTCAAAGTCAAGTAAATTAGAGACAGTAAGAAAAAAAAACAATTCACTATTCAGGAAAGTTTCATCTTCAGTGGCTTCTGGAATGTTAGGAAGCAAAGGGCATGTCTATATTCTAAGAGGAGGGTATTCCACAAGACCAGAGCACAACTGAGAAATCAGCTCTCCTGGTTCCCATTCTTTTTAATAGTAGTAGTAGTAGTAGTAGTAGTAGTAATAATAATAATAATAATAATAATAATAATAATAATAATAATAATAATAATGATGTATTAAACCTGTATGCCACCCGACTCTCAATGACTCTGGGCAGCACACAACAATAAAAGAAATTGCAATTAATAAATACAATCAATAAAAGATACAGATAAAAGATGGCAAGTGTGATGACGTGAGGAGGCCTCACTCTCCCTCACCAAAGGCATGAGTGAAGAGCCAGGTCTTCACAGCTCTTCTAAACAACAGCAGAGTGGGGACCATCCGGATCTTGGGGGGAATCTCATTCCAGAATGCAGGTGCTGCTACAGAGAAGGTGCACTTCCAGAGTCTTGATAGATTACATTGTTTAATCAAAGGAACCTGGAGTGCACCAACACTGCAGGATCAAATTGGCTGGGTAGATGCTATGGGAGATGGCGGTCCCTCAAGTAACCTGGCCCTATGCCATGTAGGGCTTTATAGGTAACAATCAGCACCTTGAATCACACCCAGAATTAAACTGGCAACCCGTGCAGTTCATGAAGCAGAGGTGTTATATAAGCATACCGAGGCATGCCCATTACTGCTCACGCTGTTGCATTCTCAACCAGTAGAAGCTTCTGGGCAGCCCCATATAGATTGCATTGCATTAGTCAAGCTGTAAAGTGACTAGGGCATGAGTGACTGCCTGAAGGGGCTCCCGATCTCAGAAAGGGCTCAGCTGGTATACCAGATCAAGTTGTACAAAGGGCTTCCTGACCACAGCTAACCCCTGCTTTTCAAGCAGGAGCTGCGAGTCTAGGAAAGCCTCCAGATTGTGTGCCAACCTTGAACAGGGAAGTGCTACCCCATCCAAGATCTAAGATGGAATATCCCCAAAGATCTGGGTGGCCCAAACACCCACAGCCACTCAGTCTTGGTGGGATTGAGTTGGAGACAGTTCCTCCCCATCCAAACCCACATGGCCTCTAGGCACTGGGACAGAACTTTGACAGACCCACTTGGCTGGCCTGGGGTCAAAAGGTATAATTGGCATCATCAGCATACTGATGATACTGAACCCCAAACTGGCAGTTGACCTCATCCAAGGATGGTATTGGTTGGCGGGGTAGAGATCACTCTGTAGGCCCTTCCTGTGTGAGTGCCACAGGGTTCTACTCTCTTTCCCCTCCTTTTCAAGTTGTAGGCTAAAGTGGAAATTCAAAAACATGACAGAAGGTGGCACTGGCAAGCTATTTCCATACTCTTGCCAAAATAATTGAATGGTTATGTCCATGTAATCACCAGGAATCAACTTTAACTTTTTATTGTTACCTTTTTATGTCTTAAAAAGAATCCAAAGGCAATTTTCAATGCTCTGTCCATTTTACTTTAAGAGGGTGAATTCTTGTTGGTTTCTTTTTTTACTTTTTAGTTTTATGAAGTTTCAAAAATGACTGGATAGGATGGACTAGAAAAGAAATTTGCTACTGAAGCAAATGCATTTGGAATATTCTATCATGACCATGTCAACAAATCCATACATTTTAAATGACTTGTCAGCAGATAGTAGATTATGCAGTGTCTGTAATAGCAACAATTTCTGAAATTATATAGGCTTTTAATATGTAGCTATATGATTTAAAGTGATTAATATTTTTCTGTTTTTCAGCCAAGCCTTACACTTCTAAGGTGAAGCAGATGCAACTGCATAAAGATGACTTTGAAATCTTGAAGGTGATTGGCCGAGGTGCCTTTGGGGAGGTAAGATTTAGAAATTGTATGTTTTTGCACTGTGTTACAATAAAAGTTTACTAATGCTGTAGAAACACAGTACGTACAGTTAAACTGCAAAGACATCTCTGAGGTTTCTGATATGAAAACACACTATATGGAGTGTGTCCTTAGATTTAATCAGCCATTTGCCTTTTCATGCAGTTCATAGACCTTTTGCATTATACCAATGACATTAGATTTTTACTTTTGTTAATGTTTAAGGGATTGATAGGTCACAAATCATATATGATGTTAATCAACAATACACTACAGAGTTCAGAAGATCATATACTACAAGATTGCATTACTCAGAAAGTTCCACCTTACAGAGAGCTTTTGAGTTTGTGCTTGTTTAGTAGGTTGTGATTTTATAATAGAAATAAACAGGCAATACAATCCCTCAAGTATCTGTCAAAAAGTTATTATTAGTGATCAATAGTACGTATCAATATTCTATGGCCCAAGGACCCCACGAACGAGCTGAAAAGTACTTCCTTAAGATCCAGTGTTCTCACTTGGCCATCATAGGTTATGTAGGCAGCTGCTCATCCAACTTCCTCTTTAACCTTTCCTCTTTTCCCTTATAGAGGTCTTATGTCAGAATGGGGAGAATTACTCCATTCAGTCTGCATCTTCCTCCCAAAGCTAAGCATTGTCATTTCTGACATTACCAGTTTTACATCACTCAGTGAAGGAGCATAGGCTCCTTACCTCATAGGGTGATGTCTTCTGGGTTCTGATATTAGCACCACTTTGGGTCCTTGCATCTCTGCTATTGCAGTCACATTGACCAAAATTGTTGTAAGTGGCTTCCTTGGTGTTACAAGATACCTGTTATTTGAGGTGCTGTTGACTGACATTATATAAAGAGTAAGGAAGATTACCTTGATGGAGATACACAGGAACCATTGCCTAGGCAAAAGGGGCTGAAGCATTTTTTTAAAGTGCAGAACAACAAGATAACTTTCAGAAGCAGCTCAGGTAGACACCTCCCTGAGTCACTGAAGTATAAGAAGAAAGAGGAGTTCCAGCACAATCATACTTGCAAGGTTCTGATATTATAGCCAATCTCAATAAAAGTAGTTTTCGCCTATCTGTAAAGTTGATTTCCAGGCCTGGTCAGTCTGGACCAGGGCAAGGTTATCACTAATTTCTTATTGTCTGTACAACATCCACATGATCAATACGGTGAAAATTCAGGTATATTGTGTAAAGGTCTGAAAGGATTACTCTAATGAGGAATAATGAGTATCAAAACAGCAAATGAACTGTAACTACATCTCTGTATATATGCATTGTTATAATTCTGCATGTGTTATGGAAGTTGCTGGCGAAGAAGGTGGGGGCTTTTCTCAGTGAGGAAAGCGCACGCGCAGTGTAGAATCCCTTGGGCTCCCAGCCAAGAAAATCAGAAAAGGACTGCCTTAGCATGCCGGGTTTTTTCCAGTAGAGTTTACTAGTTCTGTTCTCAGTTTAGCAGGATTCTTTCAAGCAGAGTAGAACAATAAACACTAGAGTTCAATTCTTGCCTCAGCATAGTTCTTCACTCTGTATCCCGACAGCATGTCATCGATGAGCTGAGTTCATACAGTATTGGTAAAACATTATAATGCTTTAATATAATACTCTTTGAAAGAGAGGTTAAGGTTACTGGGTGATTTCTGCCTGTGAACTATAATATTTTCTTTCTTTTTCCTTTCCTGCCCTCCCCCTTGGTGTGTGTGTGTACCCTGCCTGTCCATCTGTCCCACAAGTTCATTGGTCGATGGATACTGTTGGATACAATCCCTGGTGGAACAGTTCTCTAAAAATATCTACTCAGTGTTCAGTATTTGTAAAAAAAAATTTCTTTTAAATCCATATTGAGATTTTTAAAAAAGAGAAAGACCCAGCAAGCTTCCTTCAGCTTTCTATGGAATACTAGTAATTTCAACTTAGAAAGAACATTCAGCTTCCTAAAGGCAAACAGAATATTCAAAAAGTTGAACATCTTTGCTGTGAGGAATGTACATTGTTTGGAAATTCTGTTTCACAGTAAAACAGTGATTTGCAAAGCATATTAGATGACTGAGTCATATCTCTACTCATATTATCAATAATTACTTAAGCAATTTAGAGAGCTAATATGATTCAGTACTTAAATTGCTGGATTAGGATTAAGGAGACCCAGGTTCACACCCACCCACTGAAGCTAACTGGGTGACATATGTTCAGTTACTTTTCCTCACCCCAGTGAGAAAACCCACTGGGGTGAGAAAACTCATCAGACTATTTTCTGGTTGCCTATTGCTCTGGGGAAAAGACAGGATATAATCCAATAAAATTTACTTCCATAAAATGTGTTGATAGCATCTGTTTAGGCCTAAAGTTTCTTCTGAGAACATATACTTGACTTCTTAATTCAGATAATTGCTCAGCATAAAATGTATGTTTTTAAGATGAGCATGTCTGCCTATTTACCTCTTGATGCAACCATTGATTTCTGAAATATATACTCAGGTTTGGCAAAGGTTCAGTTAATAATAGAGTTGTCCCTACTTTTCTTTTAATAAAAACTTTGATGTGAATTTCTAGATTGTTTCTCAAAAGGCATTTGAGGAATTCTAAGGAACTACAAAAAAGTTTTAGTAAGACTACACACCCTGTAAAATTATGTGCTTCCCTAAAAATAATCTATAACCCATCAGAGCATGAACTTGAACTGTATATGGCACTGAAAGACCTTAAATTGATGTGTGCTTTCAAGCTGATTCCAAGGTCAAATAAAGTTTGCTTTGGAGATACAAGAAGAATGTATTGATGGTTAGTGAGGGAATGAAGTCTGATTTTTAAAGGTTATTCATCTAACCCTCATTCCACATAAATAGATATAGTTTACAGGGAAAATAAGCCTAGTGTACAGGAGTAGAGCCTTTTCTTAATTTAGAATAAGGATCCATGCAGCTGTCTAGTTCTTCATCACTTTAGTTTGAGACAAGGACATTTTGTGCTAGTCTGGATGGACAGTACATATTTGCCACTGTTCAGGCCAAATGAATACAAAATAGCCAATACTCTGGTTACTCCTTGCCTCATAGGGTGACGTCTTCCCTACCATGTTGCTTTTAAAAAATGTTCCTATGCAAGTAGCAATAGGAATCTATTAGGAGAATTTTTTTTCCCCAGATACCTTCATCCATTAAAATATTGAAGAAGGAAAAGCAAATCTGTTGATGTATAAATACTCAAGAGACCTAACCTAGTAAAGAGGGAGAAATCATTTGACAGCAAGCCAGACAGCATAACTATTTGTGGGAAATATGGAAGAAGTATTTTGCCTTTTCCCTTGCCTTCAAACTAAAACCAAAATGTTTATATCAGCACATACCACACATTTTTAGCAGGCTATTCATGGAGGAAAAACACACTTCTAAAAACATTAAATATTCAGTTTAATAAATCACAGTGGTAGACTTTTTTGAGAAGCTAAGGAAAGAATGTGGTTATCACTTTATATTTCTATTCTATTTGCTGTTTCAGCTACCATTATGTGCATTTATATATGTATGCATATATTTAATAGTCATGGAGATACATTTCCCGTTGAGAGAAAACAGAATTTGAACTAACCCATTTTGAAATACCTTGTGGTAATATACATTAATTCTTAATTGTTCCAGGTATTAGCATTTTATGTCTTATTTCAGGATTTATCCACCATCATGACCGCTGCCAGCTACCCCACCTTTCATTCCTCTCCTGTGAACTTGGGAATCCTGAGAATTATGTTTCCTTCAGCTTCTTAGAGATGGATGCTGTTATTACAGTATTTTTTTTATTTTAGAGCGACCAGTAATGCCATCTGGGGGAAGGAGTCTAGGAATACATGACTGAGATCTGTTTGATTATTTAATAACGGACACTGGAAAATATTCGGCTTTTTTTCTTGGAGTGTTTAATAGTATCTGTTAGAATTGTGGGAAAAGAGCCAGAGAGAGGTTAGGGTTAATTGATTACTAGTTCTAGATCAAAGCCTTAACCTAATAAGAAAAGTAGCTACTAAGAATTAGGTATTTCAGCTAATAAGAATTCTCACAGGACATAAGCTTTCTGTACGTTTGCGGGGCAGGAGGAGATGGCAAGCATGATAGTAGGCTTTGCTCTGTGTGCCTGATGTTATATATTGATTGGGACATGCACACTTATAGATGAAATTTCTTGAGCAATACAATTGGAAAAACTGGTTCATGCTGGTCATGACTTTTGCCTCTGTGGGGGTCACTAAATGTCTCAATGTTTCAAGGTTGTGCTTATGTAAATAGCATAATCATTAGTTCCTTGTGATGTCTAGGAACAAATACCAGTGTAGGGGCTACTAAGCTAAAGTATTATAATTTTAAATTAATAGGCTCTATGTAAGTTAAGATTTCCTGTTCTCCAGTTATACTGCTTACTGCTACAAGGCATTCCTACCTTCCAGTTGTGGATTTTGTGATACAAGCTATGATTCCCTGAGTTTGAGCTGTGGAAGTAATCTTGATTTGTTTAAAATTTATTGCATCTACATATACACAATATTTGTCATGTTCAGTGTGAGACTGCTCATCATACAGAAACTGAGTTGTGGTGATTCACAATGTTATTCAGTCTATGCCAGGAATCTAAGCAACAGAAGCATGGGGAGTGCCAATGGGAAGAAGAAAAGAATTTTAAAAAGCAATTTTTAGTCATTTTAGCCATCTTGGTTATTTTGATTATCTTGGTTATTTTACAATATTGTTGGGAGATTCTACTCTTTTTATGTCGATTATATACTTTTCTATGTTGTTGTGTACCAGCTACTATCCTCAAGATTTGGACAGCTCGTAAATGCCAGTAAATAAAGAGATCATTATGTGCTTCCCATTCAATAATACAAGGATGCCATGAGCCATCATTCATACGCTGCTACTGTGATAACCGAAACAATTGGTCAGACAATAGAACTAACAATGAAGCAAAGCCCTGAACAAGTGACAAGGCTCTGGTTTTCCTTCGCAAGCCTAACAGCTTGCATACAGAATTGCCCAGTTCAAAAAGCCCCATATGACTGAAGAAACCTCTGTCATTTTAGCTGTTGTTTTTGTGGTTGTTGTTTCATTGTTGTTGTTTCATTGTTTCATTATTTCATTCATTATTTCAGGGGATCACAGTACCAGAAAGTTTTAGATCCCCTATCAGATTTTTTTTTCTTCCATTATATTAATGAATTGCAGGTTTTGCTTACTGAAAAATTTTGCTTGTCTTGAAAACAGCATATTTAACACCCCTTATAGATTGGAGAATGATAGTGTAAGGATTGCCTACCCTAATAGACTCAGACTCACAAGCAGGAACTTAATGATATCTGATTTATTAAAGAATAGTATGCAAATACAGAGAAAGCTGAGAATGAGCAAAAGCGCACCAAATACAAACTAAAAACCCTTGGCTCAAACGTAATCCCTCCCCTCACCCTGCTGTTGCAAACTCCCCCCCCCCCCCAGGTGCTGGTAACCGTTTCTGCTGATGTCCTGGGAAAGGAACCTTGAACACACAAGATAACCCAAACACATTCCAATCCAGCTGCTAACATATAACAATCCCATGAGATGGAATCCTCCTCCCCTCCCAGATGAAACACGCATCAGCCAAATGACATGCGAAATGTTACGATGTTACGGTAACACTGGAACGGTGAACATGACATACTGCCCCCCCCAAAACACTAAGGAGCAGGTTTCATAGGATAAGCTAGATGAAAGCGTCTAACTAAAACAGGAGAATGAACATCACGGGCAGACACCCTCTCAGGGTGGGGAAAGTGCTTCCACCGAATGAGGTACTGCAGGGTGCCACGAAGTTGGCGAGAATCAAGGAACTCCTTCACCTCAAAATGTTGCTGTCCATCAATCATGTTCGGAGCAGGAGGTGGGGGTTGCGGATGCCAATGGTGGGAGTGGTTGACAGGCTTGAGCAAACTGCAATGAAAAACAGGATGTAAACGTTTCAGATTGTGTGGCAAATACAGTTTAAACGTGACAGGGTTCACAACTCCCACAATGGGAAAAGGACCAACAAACTTAGGAGCCAACTCCTTCGAGGGCTGAGGGGACTTAATGAACTTGGTGGAAAGGTAGACCTTATCCCCAACTTTAAAAGCAGGTTGAAGGGCTCGTCGCTTATCAGCGTGCAGTTTATAGGCAGATTGGGCATCAGCCAACGCCTGCTAAATCACTGGCCACGAATCAGCCAGTTGAGCAGCCCAATCAGAAGCAGAGCAGGGCTGCGCAGGGGGTTGAGGCAACTCAGGAATGGGAACAAAATCCTGTCCAAAAACAATATGGAAAGGGGTGTTCCCTGTGCTCTGATGGACGGCGTTGTTATAAGCCACCTCAGCAAAAGGTAGCAGATCAACCCAATTATCCTGCTGATAGTTGACAAGTGCCCTCAAAAATTGTTCCAGGGTGGAATTAAGAACCTCCGTAGATCCGTCAGTCTCTGGATGCGACGCAGTGGACAACGCCTGCTTGGTGCCCACCAGCTTCAAAAATGCCTTCCAAAATTGGGAAGTGAACTGTGTCCTGCAGTCCGTGACCAAGCGGGAGGGGCTACCGTGAATCCGGTAGATGTGGATTAGAAAAAGGCGGGCCAATTGCTGAGCAGACGGAATAGAAGCACATGGAATGAAATGGGCTTGCTTGGAAAAGTAGTCCTTTACCACCCAAATCACAGTCTTTCTCTGACTAGGAGGCAAATCCACAATGAAGTCCATAGAAACCTCCTCCTAAGGACGGGAGGGGCTGGCCACTGGCTGCAGCAGCCCGTGCGGCTTACCCCCCTTCCGTTTTGACATGGCACAGACAGGACAAGAAGCAACATAACTTTTTACATCACGTCGCAATGTGGGCCACCAGAATTGGCGGCGCACGAGGTGTAAGGTTTTGACAAACCCAAAATGACCAGCCACTTTATCATCATGAGACCTGATCAAAATTTCCCTTTGCAAACTGTCAGGGACATAGAGGCGGTTCTGATTCCAAGCTAAGCCTCTGTCAAATGTAACATTGTCTGTATTCGCTTGCAACCAAGTATCAGATTTCAGCTCTAGCAGAAACTGTTGTTGCAATTGCGAGGGAATTGGCATCCTTCCCCCAGCCGGTGAAACTGAAGCTGGGGGCAGCTGCGCACGAGTTTGACTGTGTGTGACAGCTTGCAACCCCAATTGGGGTTCTGTCCACAGTGTACCCACAACATCAGGTGCCTGGACCGAATCCTGGGGCAGGCGGGAAAGCGCATCAGCCAGGAAGTTTTTCTTGCCCGGAATGAATTTCAACTTAAAGTCAAAGCGACTGAAAAATTGAGCCCAGCGGATCTGCTTAGGACTGAGCTTACGGGGTGTGCTGAGCGCTTCCAAATTTTTATGGTCAGTCCAAACCTCAAAAGGACATTTAGCCCCCTCTAATAGGTGGCGCCATGCCTCCAAAGCAGCCTTGACTGCAAAAGCTTCTTTCTCCCAAACATGCCACCGCCTTTCCATCTCGGAAAATTTCCGGGACAGATTCGCACACGGCTTCAGGCGGTTGTCCGCATCCCCTTGCAGCAAGAGCGCTCCAATTGAGAAATCGGAAGCATCCACTTGAACCACAAAGGGTTTAGTGGGATCAGGGTGTTGAAGAATGGGTTCAGCAGTGAACAGGCTTTTGAGTTTGTCGAAAGCCAACTGGCATTCAGGTGTCCAATTGAGCAATGCCCCCAGGTTCTTTACCTTGCGTGTGTCCCCCAACCCCTTCGTACATAACAAGTCAGTGAGAGGCAACGCAATTTTGGCAAACCCCTGGATGAATTGGCGGTAATAGTTGGAAAACCCAAGAAAACTTTGGAGCTGCCTGCAGGTGCGCGGGCGCTCCCACCCCAAAATAGCTTGAATCTTCGCAGGATCCATCTCAATGCCTTTGTCAGAGATCCTGTACCCCAGGTAGTCAAGCTGAGTCTGATGAAATTCACACTTAGAAAGCTTAGCATAGAGCTCAGCCTTCCTCAGTTTGCTAAGCACCTGTTTCACCAAGCGCTCATGTTCCTCTTCCGTTTCAGTATAAATCAAAACATAATCCAAATAGACCAGTACACCCTTGAATAAATGTCCATGTAACACTTCATTGATCAATTGCATGAACACCCCTGGTGCCCCCGCCAACCCAAAAGGCAAAACTTTATACTGAAAAGAACCCAGTGGACAATTGAAAGCAGTCTTCCATTCATCCCCCTCCCGTATGCGGATGCGGAAATAGGCTTCCCGCAGATCCAGCTTAGAGAAGATTTTCCCCTTAGCCAGATGTGCTAACATGTCTTTTATTAACGGCAGAGGATATTTGTTTAATATCGAGACCGCATTTAATCCATGGTAACCTGTACAAAGTCTCAATGTCCCATCCTTCTTCGCTCAAAACAAGACGGGGGCGCCCACTGGCGAATTTGCTGGTTCAATAAAACCCCTGGCCAAGTTTTTGTCCACAAACTCCCTCAATGCCGCCAGTTCCTTTTGAGTCATGGCATAAAATTTTGGTTTGGGCAGTTGCGTGTCAGGGACCAACTCTATCGCACAGTCAGTTTTTCGATGGGGTGGGAGTTGGTCTGCTTCTTTCTCACCAAACACATCCGCAAAGCCTTGGTATTGCTCCGGCAAGCCCTCCAGTGGGGTGACAGCGAAATGCGGGGTTGCTGCTGCCGCCCTTCCCACTGCAGCCTCCGGAGCGTCGTCCTCCCCAGGGGCTTGATAGAAACCATCCCCAAAAGTCAAAGTCCTGTGTACCCAATTTATATAGGGGTTTTGTTGGACCAACCAAGGAATCCCCAGAATGACTAAGGGATGCCCCACAGGTGCCACCACAAACGGCAGCCCCTCACGGTGGCTGCCCATTTGCAATGCCACCATGCCCGTGTAATGGGTGACCAGTTTCCCCCCCACCGTAGAACCATCCAGCTGGGTGAAAATCATGGGACGTTGCAGTGGAAAGCTGGGTAACTCCAAAGCAGCCACCACGTCAGGGTGCATCAAGCAACGCGAACACCCCGAATCGATCAATGCCCAAACTTCAGCGGTTCTTGTGCGGGAGCCTAATTTCACTTTCACGTTCAGTGTGGGATAGTTGGCACTCACCGAAACATGTTCGTGCCCATCCTCCACCACCTGCCCGCAGGCACTCCTTAGAGCAGGTGGCTGGCGTTTCCCGACGGCTGGTGTAGATCGGGCTCCCCCTCGCCCCCAAAGTAAGGAACCTCCTCCACTTCAGTTTCAGCTATGGCTGCCTTCATTTTCCTGGGTAGGGAGGGAGATTTCCCCGTCGGCTTCCCCAAACAATCATCAGACTTGCCCTTCGGGCACGCCGCCGCTCGGTGACCTTCCTTTCCACATCGGAGGCACTGCCTTTTCGCATAGCGGCGCTCCCTCTCCTCCTCCCAGGCACGTTGACCGGACTTTCCAGTAGGCGCAGCAGGGCGGGAACCCTTGCTGAGCCCAGAATATCTCATCACCTTCCTCTGAGCGAAGGTTTCATGGGCATGCTCAGCCTTCCCTGCCAATTGTATCCATTCATACAGGGTATCTGGGTCGTCCCTACCGAGCGACCACCTCAGGACCTCCGTGTTCAGACCGTCCTTAAAAAGTTCTATTAAGGTAGATTGGGACCAATCCTCAACCATCCCAGCCAGAGCCTTAAATTCCAGAGCATAGTCTGCTACCGATCGTGGCCCCTGGCTAAGCTCTCTCAGAACCCGTTTTGCCCTTTCTTTAGCTAACGGGTCTTCAAAGTGTGGCTTCAACGCCCACAGGAATTCTTCGAACTCCTCCAGCTCAGGGGCATCCGATTGACATAACTGCACATACCAATCGGCAGCCCGCCCCTTGTGCTTAGTGGCAATGGCATTAATCTTGGCTCTTTCTGAATGAAAATACGGTTCCCATTCATCCATATAACTCCTTGTGTCATGAGTAAGGATGGCGAGCAGGGGGCTCCCTTCCAGACTGTTAAGCGCATGCGCAGCACTGAGGAATTGGTGAGCCATTCCAAGAGGCACAGATTGGGACCGCCTTAACCTGCGGGGTTTATATGGCTGGGTTTTTCCCACGCTTGTTCAGTTTGTTAGGATTACTGTTATGTACTAGCAATAAACATTAGAGAACAGTGCCTTGCCTCAGAGTGTTTCCTGGGAGTCAGGACACCTTGCATTGGTAAGGAAGAATGATAGCTTAGTTGGATCTCCATCAAATTTAACTGTAAAGTCCTTAACCCCCACTCCAGGCGGTCCCTTCACCATAGCTGGGCGGTCGGACTTTCTTTTAGCTCCCAGGGATCTCCGCTCTCGAGGAGGGGACCTTGAAATACTCAGCCTCGGTGCCCTTGCCTCCTCTCTGCGCCGGGTCCTATTCCTTTCCTCCGAAGAAGGTGGGGGCGAAGAAGGAGACGAATGCCTATTACTAGACTCCTCTCTCCTCCTCTCCCGGGGACCCCAGTCCATTGACATTTTCTGAAACATAAATTCTAGTGACTCCAATTTGGCCTCCACCAGTCTTATACGGTCAGGAGTTTGGGAATCCTCCTTTCCCTCCTGCCTCACCACAGTTGGGGAACTCGGGTACCGCTGTTTCCAAGACGTTTTGGACGTCCCTGGTAGGGATCCCTGTGTTTCATCCCAGGTGACCAGTTCGCCTGGCGACTCGCCGGTCAGTTCAGGGGCTCTTTTACCTCCAACCTCCTCTTCTCCCAGGCTGGAGCTCGACACCTCCCGAATTTCTGAGAGCTCCTGAGTAGGGACCCTCTCTGTTCTTATCACCGTGGAGTCGGGTTCCCCCTTGCTCGATTCCTCGCTTTCCGTGGTTTGGGGATTTGGTTTGCTCATCGCTAGCACTTCTCCCTCACAAAATAAATCTGGAAAGGGGCTAACGGAAAATTTTTTGAGATTCTCAGCTTTATGTAAGGATTGCCTACCCTAATAGACTCAGACTCACAAGCAGGAACTTAATGATATCTGATTTATTAAATAATAGTATGCAAATACAGAGAAAGCTGAGAATGAGCAGAAGCGCGCCAAATACAAACTAAAAACCCTCGGCTCAAACGTAATCCCTCCCCTCACCCTGCCGTTGCAAACTCCCCCCCCCCCCAGGTGCTGGTAACCGTTTCTGCTGATGTCCTGGGAAAGGAACCTTGAACACACGAGATAGCCCAAACACATTCCAATCCAGCTGCTAACATATAACAATCCCACGAGATGGAATCCTCCTCCCCTCCCAGACGAAACACGCATCAGCCAAATGACATGCGAAACGTTACAATGTAACGGTAACATTGGAACGGTGAACATGACAGATAGGGTCCAAATACCTTGTGAAATATGCAATTCCACTTATAGCTATATTAGCTCTTAGGGAAGTACTGGATGAAATGACATTCCAACTCTAGTTTGATTTTTATGTTATGCTTAATTAACATGGGGGAATGCAAGTTTGAAAATAGCAAGACAATCTATTTGTTGGAGGAACTAGGTAGCGCAGAGTATATTCCATCCATCCATCATATTTATATAGCCGCCTGTCTCACAAAGTGTGACTCTGGGCAGCATACAATAAAACACAAATCATAAAAGCTAACAAAAAAAATTCTACAGTTAAAGACCAGTCAGTATTACTAGAAACAGAGTAGCAGAAGGAATTATTGTTACCAGTCGAAGAGAATATTTGTAGCTCAGGGTTGAACTGTGGAGTCCTTGGTGCTCTCTGAGCCTTGTTGTTTTCTTGCAGACGTTTCATTGCCAGACTAGGCAACCACTTCAGTGCAAAGAGGGAGTGGGCCTTGCTCTCAGTTTATATACCATGGCTTGCCCTGCTTGTGTTGGTAGGGGTGTTGTTCTCTCCTTGGGAGTTCTTTGATTGGGCTGTTGTTTGCTGCTTGGTTGATGTCCAGCCACCCACTATCCTCTGCAGAACACAATATCTTACAGAGAGGCCTGAACTACAACACCGAAGATGCAAATAAATTAGAATTCTTCGCAGCTCTAGAAGTGGCATTTAAAACTACAGGACTCACTACAGAAACCCAAGAGGACGTAAGACAGACAATCATACCACAAATTCAACGTCTGCAAGAAAACAACAAGGCTCAGAGAGCACCAAGGACTCCACGGAATTATTGTTATAGGCAATGCAGTCATCTCACTGATTTGCCAATTCCTTTAGATCCCCAAGCCTGTTGACCCAACCATGTTTGTGGAAGGATACCAAGGATGGGGCCAGTCTCACCTCAGAGAGGATGATGTTCCACAGGGCAGGTGCCATGGCAGGAAAGGCCCATCTCTTGGGTCCCACCAGATATAACTCTTTTTTGGATGGTACCCACAGCATACCTCTTCTGCTGGACCTGATGGGACAGGCAGAAGTAATCGTGTAGAAGTGGTCCCTCAAATAACCTGGCCCCATGCCACGAAGGGCTTTAAAGGTCAAAACCAGCACCTTGAATTGGACCCGGAAGCAAACTGGCAACCAGTGCAGCTTGTGGAGCAGAGGTGTAATGTGTGTCGTTCTAGAAGCACACATAACTGTTCACAGCGCTGCATTTTGTACCAGCTGAAACTTCTGAATACTCTTCAAGGGCAGCCTCATGTAGAGTGCATTGCAATAGTCTGTTTGGGAAGTGACCAGGGCATGAGTGACTCTGAGCAGAGCCTCCTGATCCAGGAACGGGCGCAACTAGCACACAACACGGAGCTGTGCAAAGGCCCTCCTAGCCACTACTGCTGCCTGCTCTTTGAGCAGAAGTTACAAGTCTAGGAGGACCCCCAGACTGCACATCTGGTCTGTTTGGGGTAGTGCAACCCCATCCAGGACCAAAGATGGCATAGTCCCTGAACCGGAGGGCCCCAGAATCCAGAGCCACTCAGTCTTGCCAGGGTTCAGCTGAAGACTGCTGCTCCCCATCCAGGCTCCCTCAGGCTGCAGGCAGCGGGATAGGACATCAGTAGCATCACTTAGTTCACCAGTGGCAGAAAGGTGTAATTGGGTATCATCAGCATTCTGATGATACCACATCCTGTGGCAACGGACAGTCTCACCCAACTATATACCATAGATAAAATCATAGCATTAAATGATTATTTTTATTGTTGTTTGTTGAGCTAATCAGGAATGTCGTTAATAGTAGTTAACTACTATATTAGTAGTTAAAACTGTTGATGTATAGATATGAGCTGGCAGCCCAAAGTGCTTAAAACTCCCTGCGATGTTAGAATATTAGATATGCACTTTACAAAATCAAAAGCCTATAGTAACTATTTATAAACAGTTGTTTGAATGCACTAAATTAGATATGCAAGAAAATAAGTCAAAAATGTTAATGGAACATCTTTTTGGAATCTGCTGTATATTTTTTTTAGACACATCTTTTCAGGAAGAAATTGAAGGGGCAGCTAATTCTTGCATCAGATTATATTGGCCCTAGATGGATGAAGGGAAAGAAAAAATTTCCCACAGTTGTACCTACGTAAGTTAGGTTACTGTAGCTGCATTAGTTAAGGCAAGGAAGCCTGAATAAATTTACAGTTTACAAAAATTGGTTTGGTAGGATTGAACTTATTTTAATCAAGGTAAAATTGTTGTTCAATCAAGCTTTATCAGCCAATGTATGTATGACTATAAATTAGAAGCTTTGAGCTGTGCTCTGTACATGGCCTTAATTACCCTTTGGAGGGGAAACATAAGGATATGAGTAAATGATTTATATTATCCATAGTTCTTTGGGTAACTGAAGGGTTTGATAGTATTTTCTGTATTTCCTGTAAAGCTGGAAGTACTGTATTTTCAGCTTTACTTTTTCTAATCCTGATTATAATTACTTTTCTCCTGTTGATTTTTGCATGTATTTGTTTTCAGATAATAGTACCTTGTTTATTTAGAGATTAGAAGTTTACTAAATAAAAAAAAGGAAATGGCTAAAAAAAAATGATAGTGTTATTCCTGTGTTTGGGTGTCTTATCAGAAAGTTGGTTAAACTGCAGCAAAACTGTCAGCTACAAAGTTTCCGGGACAGAAAGCCCGCCTATGTATAACATCTGCTTAATCAGCCTATCTCCCCACCCCCACCACCAATTTAAATCCTACATCAGTGTAGCCACTCTATGAATCTGATGAAGTGAGCTATAATTCACAAAGGCTTATGCCTTATAACACAATTTGTTAGTCAGACAAATTCCTTCTGATTTTTAGCTCGTTGCTTAATAATTCATTCTATCAAATCCTTGGATGACATTTGATTTACGGACATTTGGACTTTTTTTTTTTTAACATGGTGCTTGGTTGGGTGTGTGGCAAGAGGGCTTTCCATTGTTCGAATTTGTTGGCATGTTGTGGGTATGCGGTTGTTGGAGGTGTCTTTTGCTGTTGTGGGCAGCCAGCGGCAGGCTGGAGAGTCCTGGGAGCAGAAGGGAGAGTTGGGAGGAGCAGTGAGGGTGGGGGTGGCCAGAGAACAGTGAATCCCCTTCAGTCCCTGAGTGGCGACAGATGGGCAGAGTTGCCATGGGTCATGGCTTTCTGGCTTCAAAGGCTTGGAGGAAATCAGTTGGTGGCCGGGGGAGCTTGGCAGTGCAACGGATCAGCTGTTTTTGATACAGCTGGGGAGTGGTACATGGCCAGCTCTAACGCCTGATGGGTGGCATTTGGCTGGCTTTTGGAGGCCCAGCAGATGGGGAGGTGGGGGAGAAGGCAGGGGAGGGCATTGCGGAGGTGGTGGGCATGGGGAAACAGGGTGGGCTGCTCCCAGGGAAGATGCCCTCAGTGTTTAAGACTGATGCTACATTCTGACTGCCTGCATGGCTTTCCCCACAAGCATTGGGGTAGTATGAGGCTGGAGCCCAGAAAGTCTTCTTTTGTGCATATGTGAGGCTGTGTGGCAGTTGGGGGCTCTGGGAGTTTTCTGTTTTGCTTTTTCCATTTTTGCTGTTTTTATTGTCTTTATTGCTGCTAGTAAGCTGTCCAGGATTATGTTCCATGGGATGGGCAGCTATATAAATCTTTTAATTCACTTGTAAACCAGTTTTTTAAAAAAAAATAAGTATGAAATATAATATAGATTTTTTTCCTTTTCTTTCTTAGTTTGTAGTTTTAGGTTATTTAGGGTTGTCTCTTTTCTAATTTTTTGAAGTTTTTTTTTAAGTTTAAAGATTGTTTTGTGTATGTATAAAATTTTTAGAAAAATAAAATGATTTTCATAGGAAAAAATATAAATCTTTTAAATAAATAAATAAACTAGTTTATTTGCTTAATTTTCCATTATTATGAAAACTGAGTTAAATGTTAATTATTTACATGAATACATTATAATAAAATGTAATGTAATATAATATTTTGTTTTGTTCATGAGATAAATATACTTTTGAGGCTTCCCACCATTTTTCCCTTTTTTTCTTTTTGTATATTCAATAAAAATAAAATAAGCTGTTTTGCAAAATTACTTGGTTTAAATATATATATCTATGTTCTGTTTTGTACTTGTCTTTGACAGTTCAGTGTATCATAAAACATTAAAAGACTATAATTAAAGCTTGCTTTACAAAGTATGAACTTGTTACTTGAGCTCATGCTTGGACTAGAAGCTGATATATTAAAGACTTCTTTGTTTGGAATATCTAGGTTTGTCATCCTGGGAATGTATTTTAGTCCACATATTTTTAGTGTTACCACTTTTTAAGAGTACAGTAAGCATAGGCCTTAATTGTATTATATTAAAATAGGAAAAATTATCAATGTTGTATTCAGAATAAAAGTTCCCCGTGTCTTTTTTCTCCTGTCATTCATTTTAAGACTTTACATTACATTTATTGAAAGGCAATTATTTAATGTTAGCTATGCCTAAGGAAAGAATTAGTGGCAATGCTTTCACCAAAAATGCCCATACAGTACATACCAGTGTCACCATGTGTCCTTTGCTCCCACACACATATTTATATGTACAGAAATCCAGATGGCATGGAAATTAAGGGTCTTTTCAAAAGGTATATGTACATATATCATATTTATACTTAGTGCTTCAACAAAATAGGTAATGTTTATGTTTAAAATGAGAATTAATTGGTTTAGCCAATCAATTCCATTTCTAGAGGGCGTAAAAAGAGGTTTGGGGACCACCGCTGCTTTAGCATATGAGTAATTTTTTTAGTTTTAATAGTTCTGTAATAGAAATATAGAAAGCCATAAGAATGGGGAAATTATTATTCAGCTAAAAAGTGGGAAAGGGTACTATGGAAAAGGTATAAGTAGGAATTACTGTACACTAAGAAAATTCAAATACAGATGAGTAATGAGAATGAAATATGTAGATTGAGAGAGGAATAAGTATGCTGGTCTATGACCGAAATAGGATTGATTGATTGATTGAGAGAGGAATAATTTTCAGCTTATTTCTAGAGAATTCTGCATTTGTGATAAATGCTGTACTCTTCATGATTAGTTTGGAATTGTGGGCATGAGAATTACAAGGACATGGTTTAAGTATACAAAGACATCAAATTGGATATTCCCTGCTTAAGATCAGCTTATCCAAGAGTTGCAGTTTGGCCAAGCCAGAATTTCAAATTTGGTTGTTTCCAGTTTTAGCTGAGATAAATTATGGAAGAATCTTATAGGGTGAGTAGGGTAAGGCTGGTGCCCATGTATAACATCTATCCTTTGGTCTGGGCATAGACCACCCAGCCTGGCTATCTTGTGCCTAGAATATTTACACATCCCTAGTGAATTCACAGTAGACCACTTGCAGAACTGTAGTTATAGGTAAATAATACGTTTTTTCGTGATAAGGAACTGGCCTGTTCATTCTTTATGCACAATCCAAGAGAACAACAAAATACCTTTTTGGGAGCCATAATGCAAGTGATATCACAGGTTGCCAAAACCAGGTCCTTAGATTTATGTAGAGTGAGATAATGATTGCTTCATAGTGCAGATGAAAAGAAATAATGTTTAAAATGTTTCCCCATTTTAAGGAACCAAACTTGTTTCATGGAATAAATGGGAATCAGGTTTATCATCAGTTTTCAGATGTTTTAGCATCTCAACATGATACAGAAGGCTTTTTAAAACAAAGATAATCCCACACTTCATGTTAATATCAAGTCTATTATGTCAGTTGGTGTGATCTGTTCTCCACACAGGTCTTAAAACTAGATAAAGAGAACCGAATTAAACAAATGAGTCAAAAACATTATACTTGTTCTTAGTGATACATGATCCCAAGAAATCCTTATTGAAGAAAATGATCCAAGGCTACATATTTGTGTGTGGCAAAAGGATGTGAACCTTTGCTTTCAGTAACTGGTGTGTCCCCCTTGGGCAACAGTAACTGCAACTAAACATTTCCAATAACTGTTGATCGGTCCTGCACGTTGGCTTGGAGGAATTTTGGCCCATATCTCCTTAGAGAATAGCTTCTACTCAGGGATATTGGTGCACTTCTTTGCATGAACTACTTGATTCTGGTCCTTCTACAACATTTCTGTAGGATTAAGTTCAGGACTCAGACTTGGCCATTCCAAAACATTTTCTTCTGCTTTAACCATTTTGGGGTCATAGGACTTGTGTGATTTGAGTCATCGTCTTGCTTACATGACCTACTTTCCCATGAGCTTTAGTTCACAGAGAGATACTCTGACATTTTCCTGTAGAATTTGCTGGTACAATTCAGAATTCATAGTTCTGTCAATGATGACAAGTTGTCCTGTTCCAGAGGCAGCAAAACAGGCCCAAACCATTTGTTTATTTGGGTTAATCATTTGTTTAATTGGGTTATCTTCATCTAGTTTTAGGACTTGTGTGAAGAATAAATCAAAATTTAGGTCATATTTATGCAGAAATATTGAAAATTCAAAAGAGTTCACAAACTTTTAAGCACCACTGTATAGGAAGAATTTTTAAAATCCTAATATATTCTGTTCTGGTGAAACACAGGTATTGCACCCTGCTGAATTCTAAACATCTATATTTCTTCATAACTAAAATAAATTTTGAGATTATAAATGCATCTGTAATGGCATTCTGAGACATTGTGAATTTTTTTGATGGCCACATTTTGAAAAATTTAATTTTATTTTTACAGGTTGCTGTTGTGAAATTAAAAAATGCAGATAAAGTGTTTGCCATGAAAATATTAAATAAATGGGAGATGCTGAAAAGAGCCGAGGTAAGACTCAAGGAATGGTCAAGTAGCTATAAAGTTTGTGATTTTTTTTTCCTCTTTGAATTAGAATTTGACAAGCTTGATGAAAAACAGTTTATTGTTAAATGCAACATATCTCAAGAGAGTACTTAATATTACAGCATGTTGTCTTTTTTTTTTAGATTTTTTTTTATCCAGCCTTTATTATTTGATAAGTAACTCAAGGTGGCGAACATATGTAATACTTCTGCCTCCTATTTTCCCCACAACAACCACCCTGTGAGGTGGATAGGGCTGAGAAAGAGTGACTGGCCAATTCACCCAGCCAGCTTTCATGCCTAAGGCGAGACTAAAACTCTCAGTCTCCTGCTTTCTAGGCCAGCACCTTAATTACTACCCCAAACTGGCTCTCTTTTCATAATTTACTTCTGTTTGAATGTTCTGTATTAATCATCTTGTAAAAACAGGTTTATGATCCTCTATCAAGTTTTGATCTCTACTTTTTAGAATAAATATTTTATTTGCTCTACAATTTGTTTGTATAGAATTTTGTTGTTTATTAGTTTAGTCGCTTCCTGCTGCCTTGTTATTAGCAATGCTTCTTAAGGCCCATTCAACCTCACTCTTCAGGATGTCTGGCTCTAGCTCACTGACCACACCGTCAAAGCTATCCCCGATATTGTTATCCTTCCTATACAGGTCTTCTGTATATTCTTGCCACCTCTTCTTGATCTCTTCTTCTTCTGTTAGGTCCTTGCCATCTTTGTTTTTGATCATACCCATTTTGGCCTGGAATTTACCTCCAATGTTTCTAATTTTCTGGAAGTGGTCTCTTGTCCTTCCTATTCTATTGTCTTCTTCCACTTCCACGCATTGCTTGTTTAAAAATAATTCCTTATCTCTTCTGGCTAACCTCTGGGATTTTGCATTTAATTGGGCATATCTCCCCCTATCACTGTTGCCTTTTGCTTTCCTTCTTTCTTGGGCTACTTCTAGTGTCTCAGCAGACAGCCATTTTGCCTTCTTGGTTTTCTCTTTCTTTGGGATGTATTTTGTTGCTGCCTCCTGAACAATGCTGCAAACTTCTGTCCATAGTTCTTCCGGGACCCTATCTACTAAGTCCAGTCCCTTATATCTATTCTTCACCTCCACTGCATATTCCTTAGGAATATTAGTGAGCTCATATCTAGCTGATCTGTGGGTCTTCCCTAATCTCCTTAGTCTGATCCTAAATTGTGCAAGAAGAAGTTCGTGATCTGAACTACAGTCAGCTCCAGGTCTTGTTTTTACCGACTGTACAGATGTCCGCCACCTTTGGCTGCAAAGGATGTGGTCAATCTGATTTCAGTGTTGTCCATCTGGTGAAGTCCATGTATAAAGCCGTCTCTTAGGTTGTTGGAAGAGAGTGTTTGTTATGCAGAGTGAATTGTCTTGGCAAAATTCTATCAGCCTATGTCCTGCTTCGTTTTGTTCTCCCAGGCCATACTTACCTGTAATTCCAGGTGTCATCTGACTGCCCACCTTAGCATTCCAGTCTCCTGTGATGAAAATAACATCTCTTTTAGGCGTGTTGTCCAGTAGGTGCTGCAGATCCTCATAGAACTGCTCTACTTCAGCTTCTTCAGCATTTGTGGTTGGGGCGTATATTTGGATCACTGTGATGTTAGATGGCTTGCCCTGAATTCGAATTGAGATCATTCTGTCGTTTTTTGGATTGTATCCAAGCACTGCTTTAGCCACTTTACTATTAATTATGAAGGCTACTCCATTTCTTCTGTGGTCCTCTTGTCCACAGTAGTAGATCTGGTGGTCATTTGATGTGAAGTGGCCCATTCCAGTCCATTTCAGTTCACTGATGCCCAAAATGTCTATCTTTAATCTTGACATCTCACCAATAACCACATCCAATTTGCCCTGGCTCATAGATCTTACATTCCAGGTTCCAATGGTCTGTTGATCCTTAGAACATCGGATTCACCATTCACCACCAGCACCGTCGGCTGCTAGCCGTCCTTTCGGCTTTGAGCTAGCTGCGTCATCACGTCTGGGGCTAGTTGAACTCATCCTCTGTTCCTCCCCAGTAGCATTTTGACCATCTTCCGACCTGGGGGTCTAATCTTCCGATGGTATACCGACATATCTCTGGTTGTACTGATCCATTTAGTTTTCACGGCAAGAATACTGGGGTGGGTTGCCATTACCTTCCCCAGGGATCGCATTTAGTCTGACCTCTCTGTCATGACCTTCCTGTCTTGGGTGGCCCTTCACGGTTTAGCTCATGTCATCATTGAGGTGCTCAAGCTCCAGCACCATGACAAGGTAACAATCCTTTGCTGAAGAGATGTATGTATGTATGTATGTATGTATGTATGTATGTATGTATAGAATTAGAGATCTAAAAAACGTGATTATTCAGCTTATAAGCATTCAAACAGTTGTTTGATCACAGGGCAACAGGCAGATCAAGTTTCCAGTAATAAATTTCTTCTGTTTTTAGAATCGCTTGCCCTAAAGATTTTTGTACACCACATATGAGCATCCATTTTTGCCCATTTGGCTCAAGCTATTGGATTAGAATCATCTGCACAGCACCCAATGGATGGTTGGCAATGTCAGTTTTTGGACAAGAAATAAAATCATATTTGCTCTATTCCCACCTTCTTTTTTGATGTTGCCGAAGCAAACTGTACTGTGGGAAGATGACCATCACTTGCTTACTTGACCTTTGCCCCTTGTAGTGGTTTAAAACAAGACAGAACCGGCCCCATGATTAAAGGAGGTGTTTGACTCACAAAAAAATACTTCTGCCTAAATTGATTTAATTTTTAATCAGGAAAAAAGCCTGTTACATTTCTTCTTTGTGTTAGGTTTAGTTCTGGTGGGATTCTTACATGGTGGTTCTGATTGTAACCAATATTAATTCTATTATAGCAGTACAGTACAAGTGTCCTAACAGTCAGAAATCACGCTGAGACGAGGAGTAGGTCTCTAGTGTTTATTACTGCTACATTAAACGGAATCCTAACAAACTGAAGAAGTGTGGGAAAAACCCAGACAGATAAACCCCAAAAGTTAAGGCGGGTCTGATCTGTGTCTCTTTGAATGGCTGCTTAATTCCTCAGTACTACACATGCGTTTTCCCCCCTGGATAGGGGCCCCCTCCTGCTCGCCATCAGTACTCATGACAACAAGTCATTCAATGAACCCAACTGTTGATAAATTCAGAATAGAATGATGCAGTATCCTAATAATTGTCTTTTTTCCTATATCATAGGTAGTGATTAAGATGTAGGAAGAATGCTGTTCTGATTGTGCTACATTTACTATTTATGCAGAATTTACGATGTGGCAACCCAAGACAGGGTGTTTTTGATATTAGTACCCTGACTTGAGACATTACTGAGCAATTATTCAACTAGACTTTTAACTGAAACTATGTAGCTGTGTTTCATAATTCTTGCTGTTCTTTTTTTGAATATGCGGTTGTAGCTTTATAAGAACTAATGTTATAGTTTTATGATTTTAAAAGTAATGTTATTACTTTAACCATATTTTAGATCTTCTCTACGTTGGGTTATCATAATTGTAATGAAAAATTAATTTTATAAATAACAATCTTATTGTTTCCTAAATCTTCAGTATTATTGTTTAAGTAAATAAAATTATAAATGACTACATATTACTTATTATTATTATTATTTGTCTATCTTTTAGACAGCTTGTTTTCGAGAAGAGAGGGATGTTTTGGTGAATGGAGATAACCAGTGGATTACAACATTGCACTATGCCTTCCAGGATGAAAATTATTTAGTGAGTAATATTTAAATACAACCTTTGAATATAATGTCTGTTTTCAATTTACCTGTTTACTTTTCACTGATAACTAAAATAGTTAAGCGGTAAGTATTTAGTTGTTAGTTAGTTGTTCCTATGAATGGACAAAGAGGTGTAACTTCTGTATTATCTGTACAAGATTTGACAATTTAGAAATGAGTTATCCAAACACATGATATTACTTCTGGCAGGATGCTTTAATTCTGAATAAATGGTGATTTAAAAGCCATAATTTGCCAGCTTCTCATAGCACAAGAAGTTAGCCACTTGTGAGGCACTAATGTGGCCGGACTGCTTTTTAAAGAGTTATGGTTGAATATTATGTATGAATGTAATTACAGTTTTGAATATCTGGCCATCTTAATCCCTTTTTTAAAAAATCAGTATAGTCAAAATACATCAGATCTTAGTTACGCATGATCCCAAGAACTGTAATGGGAATGGATTTTTTGTAAATTAGCTATATGCTTTTAGAGTTGCCTTTTTTGTATAGTTTTGAAGAGGAGCATGACATTTCATGCCTCACTCAGGTTTTACCAATTCAAGCTATTAGATATTGCTGTGCTTTACTTTTGTATTTTGCAGCAGATGAGGGATAGACATGGGGGAAGAGTAAGCCACCAAAGATTATGTTTTTTATAGCAGGGCACTTCTGTAGTGTTTTGCTCCAGCATTATTGCACTTCCAATATACTCTTTCTGTAGAAAAAAATTATTAGGGCTGTACAAAGCCTTTGAAAGAAGTGTTATATAATGAACAGGAGTATATACAAAGCAACCACTTCCAGAAGATTTACCCAGCCCTAATCATTCTATAGAGATCCAGTTTGGTCTAGTGGTTAAGGCACCAGGCTAGAAACCAGGAGACCGTGAGTTCTAGTCCCACCTTAGGCACAAAGCTAGCTGAGTGACCTTGGGCCAATTGCTTTCCGTCAGTCCTAGAAAGGAGGCCATGGCAAACTACTTCTGAAAAACCTTGCCAAGAAAACTGCAGAGTCCAATCAAAGGGAATATCTGTAGTTCAGGGTTGAATTGTGGAGTCCTTGGTGCTCTTTGAGCTTGTTTGTTTTCTCGCAGACATTTCATTGCCTAACTAGGTAACAGTCGAGCAATGAAATGTCTGTGAGAAAACAACCAAGCTCAGAGAGCACCAAGGACTCCACAGACTTCAGAGACTTGTCCAGGCAGTCTCTCAGAATTGGACACAATTGAACGGATTAAAAAGTCATTCTGAAGAAGCAGCTCTAGGTCCTATCCAATTTGTTATACTTACTGCACATTTGCATTTCTATCAAAATTGTTTTCTGTATTCCTAGTACCTTGTTATGGATTACTATGTTGGTGGAGATCTGCTTACCTTGCTCAGTAAGTTTGAGGACCGGTTACCTGAAGAAATGGCTCGCTTTTATTTAGCTGAAATGGTGGTAGCAATTGATTCTGTACATCAACTACATTATGTCCACAGGTAAATTTTATCAATAGATTATATTTCTCATTATGAATCAATCTTTGCTGTTTTAATTGAAGTGGTGTTTCTAAAGAACTACAATTCTTAAAAAGTAGCTTAATGAGGATGGCATTTTCTACTAATGTACACTCCTGTTGATAGAAATTAAGGAGCAATTTTGTTGAAGTTAAGTCTTTTAAAAGTACGAGCCTTTGCTAAATCATGCTGCAAGTCATTTATAGCTGTAGGCATATATACAAGTTTTTCATTCATATTTCATTAACTTTATTTTCTAGAACAGGGTTTCTCAGCCAGGGTTCCTGGGAACTCTAGAGTTCCGCGAGAGGTCACTGGGGTTCCCTGGGAGATCATGATCTATTTAAAAAATTATTTCAAATTCAGGCAACATTCTCTCACAGTGATGAGCAGAGATTGAACAAAAATCTAGTTACAATTCTTTCTGAGCGATCTTAGTCTGCTGTAGGACTGTGCTTATTTGGTTGAATCCATTCTTAATTTTTGACACGAGATAGGGGAGACTATTGATAACAAGTGAACGCTTTATTGCAGGAAGGGAGGGATATATTGAAGGAAGGGGAGGGAAAGGTACATTTTTCAAGACATTAATGGACTTGTTGAACTTAGTCTGTGACGTCAGTCTCCCAACCACCCCACGTCTTTTCCCTGTGGTTTTCCTGTAGTTATTTTATCCTGTTAGTTTAAGTAAATTTCATGCACATTTATTCAGTCATGTCTGACAGTCCAGTGTGCCAATTTTTGAAGAGGAGGTGTGTGAGAGAAGAGGAGGATTCTAGAATGGACAATACTGATAAGTTTAATGATGATAATGATAATGAAGAATTTAAATCTTCTCTGCATCGATGGACTCCAAAATAGTCCATCTTTACAATGAAAGCTATTTATCAGTGGGTTTTACATGGACTGATGATCCAAGTTGCCCTATTCTGTTGTGCCTCATCTGTGGCAAACGACTTACAATTGCAGCAATGGCTCCAGCAAAATTAAAAAGACACTTTACAAACCACAGCCATATGACAAGTAAGAGTTCTGATTGTTTTAAATGGCTATTGGAATCACTAAACGGAGTAAAGCTTTTGTTAATAAAATGGCAGTCATTGACTTCCGGTGGGGACATGGACTGAGCAGCTGTGCCTGTGGGCTTAGCGGGTGGAACTGACAACATGGCAATTTTGGGGGGGCTCAGGCAGGTTTTCCTGAAACCCAGGAATGTTCCCTGGATAAAGGAAAGTACCTGGAATCACCCCATCTGTCTTCTGGACGGCTGCTTGTATCCAGAAGATTGCAAATAGCATTTCGCATTCGACTGGTAAGAGCTTAAGCTAGGAGGCTGGGACGTCATCATTTTCCAAGCTGCACTGTAGCCTTAAAGGGACACTAAGACTGGCCACCCCATTTCTAAATCACCCAATTTATATATATATTTTTAAGTATGCATACGCTAAGAGAGGCTTTCTACAGCAAGGAGAAGATGGCTGTCTTGGTGCTTATCGTTATTTTTGGGATTACTTTTTAAAAAATTCTTTTTTAAGTTTTGGAATTTGTTTTCCTTCCAAATATAAAGGACGATTGAGAGTAAACAATTGTCTTTCTGTTATTATTTTTGTATTAAATTAGCATTTTCCTGCATGTTGAATTGGCTGATTTAAACCTTCAGCTTTCTGTTTCTACTTTCCATTGGGAATTGTCTGCCTATCTCACTTTCACTTTGTGTAAACATACTTTGAAATTTTTCCATATCTTTGACTTTCACTGGTTAAGCTCCTGGGGGCGCTATAATCTATTGCTTGAGACATGGAGGATTTTAAACAGATTTTTTTCTGACTTCCATCAAGATTTTAAACATCTTTTCTGACTCCTATCAAGTTTTTATACAAGACATTCAGGACATCGTGGAAAGTATAAAGTCTAAAATTTGTCATCTGGTTGGGGATGTAGTGGACGAAACTGAGGAGTTCAACAGTGATTGAAATGTTTCTTCTAAAAGTGAGATTGGGATTTCTGTTGAGATGCTGGATGAAGGTCTGATAGTGGAGTTGGAGAAATTTAAGGGAGAGAGAGATGTACAAGCAATAAGTGAAATTGACTTTCTGGTGGAACGTCAGGAAAAAGAAGGGGTCATTATGAATGGGAGGTTTTCTGAAGAGAAGTTGGAATTTTTGAGGGGGGCAGATGGGCTGTTCAATTTTTCTAAGAAAAACGTTCTGTGCACATCGTGGGGATATGTAAATGCTCTGGTTTATTTTGAAGTGGGATAAGGGTTAAATAATGTTTATCTGGATTGCTTTTAGGGTTTGACTTATGTTATTTGTTTTTAAGGATATGGATTAAGATTATTAGTGTATTAAAATGTTTATTTGGATGGTTTTAAGAATTTGATTTAAGGTCATTGTTTCAAATTGCTTTTTTGGGGTTTATTAAGATTAAGAGTATTAAAACTGTTGTATTATTTAGTATAATGGCAGACAATTTATGTGCTTTTTAGTTTGATTTTTATTATAGTAGACAGAAATATACAGAATAGTAGTAGGAAAGGAATAATTAAATAAGTGTTGTTTTGCAGTGGAGAGTTGTTTAGGAGGTTTATATGAATTCTTTTTTCTTTATTTTAATATAAGAGGAGGGATAACTGTACTTAGTAATTTTTATAATATGCTAAAAGGGAATGATTTATAGAAATAATGTGATTTTGGTTTAATATAGAGTTAGAGATTGATTATGGAAAATTTTTGTATATCCTTGCTGTTAAAAGTCAGAAGTCACATCTTTTTATAATGTTGGAAAAAATATATATATTGTGTTTTCACACCTTTAGTTTTTCTTCTCTTTTTTGTAGTTTTTTTAGTTTTTTTGTAGTTTTTATCTTTCTCTTCAAACTTAATAAAATTTATAACAAAAAAATGGCAGTCAGTAAAAAAGCCCAAGAAGCAAGTTTATTTATTTATTATTTTTCAAATTTTGCCACCGCCCATCTCCCCCCAGAAGAATTACTTAGTAACAGAACATTTAATTTAATTTAATTTAATTTTCACATTTGTATGACTGCCCAACTCACAAAAAGTGACTCTGGGTGGCATATTATTAGTTATTACACAGCAAAGGAAGAGTCACGCTTTGGGTGAGGAGGTAATCATGCCAGCGTGTAAAATAATAGTGGGAAAAATGTACAAGAAATTGAAAAGGCTCCACTGTCAAAAAGTACAATACGTCAGCATACTGATTACATGTCACATGATGCTGAAGAGGTTTTATGTGATAAACTGAAGCACAACAGCTTTTCTATCCAAGTTGATGAGTCAACAGATTTCACCAATAAATGTCATGTTACGGCATTTGTAAGATTTGTAAGTGATGGTGAAATTCAAGGAAACTTTCTGCTGCGAAGAACTACATTAAACATGCAAAGGCCAAGATGTATTTAACATTTTGTTTTCGTATCTGGAAACAAAAAGTCTTTCTTGGAGGAACTGTGTTGGCATCTGTACTGATGGTGCTCCATCATTGGTTGGCTCCATGAGAAGTTTTGTCTCTCTTCTAAGAAAAGGAAATCCTGATGTTGTCACAACACCCTGCTTTCTTCACACAAAGGTGTTTGTCGCGTCGCGCGACCAGTCCTTCGCCCTTCGGTCTATGGGATTCCCTGGGGGGGGAATGAGCTAACGATTCCCTCGCAAGGGTGAGGTCGAAAAAACAACGGTAGGTACAGGATTCTTTTGTGGTGAGAGACGCTACATCTCAGGAGGATGCTGGTACTGCCTCCTGCGTGCCACGCCCCCACCTCCTTTTATTCAGCAGTTCTATCAGGGCGGGGGAGTGAGTACAAAGAGAATAGGGAAATACAAGTCATGCCCTTATAAGGGAATATACAGCATTCTGAGGCTACGTGAGAGACGTGCAATCTAGCTGTGCAGTAATGGAGTCAGGTTCGTCACATTTCTACCTTTTTTATTTAATTTGTCCTCCCCTCAGAGGGTCTGAGTCGGGGAGCCAGGGACTCTTCAGTCCAAGGAGACCCATCCCAGCGTCCTCTTCCGGGGGGTAGTGTGACTGGGGGTCCTTGTCCATTTCCGATTCACTATCAGAGGACCATCCCAAGAGTGGTGCTTTCTCCATACCTACAGCAGTGACCAGGTGTTGAACAGCAAGCTTTGTCTCGGATACCTCTGAGTCCAATGTATGAAGTCTCTGCTTTAAGAAGCGGAGAACGCGACCCAGCACACAGGGGCCTATGGTGCATACGAGAATCAGTAAAAGGAGGGGCCCCAACAGAGTGGACAGCAGTGTGGTTAGCCACGGAGAAATGCTAAACATATTTTGATACCATGACATGGATTGTTGGCGCTCCGATTCCCTTGCTTTTAAACGGGAATCTAGCTCTTTCATAGAGTCCAATACTACTCCTGAGTTGTCGGCATAAAAACAGCAGTCTTCCTTTAGAGCAACACACAGTCCCCCTTGTCTGAGGAACAGAAGGTCGAGACCCCTACGATTTTGCAAAACCACTTCGGATAGAGAGGTAAGGGAATCTTGTAGCGCCACAATAGATTGTTCGATGGCGCGAAGGTCAGCGTCAATGGTAGCACTAAGGTGACGCAGGTTCTGATCATTGACAACAAGGGCTGACACACCGGTGGCGGCTCCGGCCGCACCTAAGCCCAGTAGGACTGATAAAGTTACAGCAGTCACTACTTCGCGCTTAGCTTTGAGGGGGTAATGAGGGGGCTCTAGGATGGAGATAAGTTCGTCAGGGGAATAGATGGAGATTTTGGGGAGTAGGAGCACCTGAATACAAAAGGCGTTAGTTCGTAACAAAGTATCACCATATACACATGCGGTGAGGCCAGAAGAACATGCCCAAACAGAGTTGTTCCCAGGGATAAAGTATTGCCCTGTCAATCGGGCAAAGATATTATCAGAGGTAGTGTAGAGTACACCGTAGCCACCATGGCCGGTGTAACCGTTGATGTTCAAGCGATTTTTTGGAAGATAGAGGGCACAGTGATCATGAGAAGAATTAAGGCAATATTGAGTATAGTTAGCAGGAACACGGCCAAGGCAGCAGCCCTGCCCTATTATAGAGGTGATAGTCAACGTGGTGTTTTGCCAGCGGCAGGAGGAGGCTGAGGTAGAGTTTCGGATAGGGTCAGGAGAACCGACTGCTTCATAGAATGGTGGAGAGGAAGACAAACAAAGCCAACATCGAGATGTGTTAGAAGCGGTGTGAACAAGGGAAAAGGAGGAGTTAAGAAGAGAGACAAGGGGTTTTTTTTGTTTGTTGAGGGGTTTAAGAAAGGTGGAGTGAATGTCGTCGGCATTGGGCCCAACAGGTGGGGACTGAGGGAGAGTGACCTGTCGTTGAATGTAGAATATGTTGCCATAATGAAACCCGGGCCATGTGCCATACACACGACCTCCCCATTTTACACCTGAGTCCCAGGCATTCCTCTGAGCTTTTCCTGCAGCAGTGAATTGTACAATAACCGGATTACATCTATTCCAACCCCCCTGTCCTGCCGCATTCTTTCTGGTTGCGGTGCACCTAATGTCCTTTCTCAACCGAGTGAGAGTGATGTAATCAGTCTTATATGGAGGGGTCCAGTCGATGTAGCCGGTGGAAACGCAGGACCAAGATTTGCAAAAGTAATCTGCTAAGCCTCCGCAGTCGTGCACGTGATCAGGGCTGGTGTCATGTCCTGGGCACACGTACAGGGGATAGCTTTTAATGGCGGAGTGGCTGGGCTCTGGGGTGCCGTCCAGCCTCCTGTAGGCTGTCACTCCTAGAAGCATTTCTGCAAAGTCAAAATATAGGTTAGGAAAACAAGATATAATTGGGCTATAACAGGAGGAGGTATTTAGGGCCTGACCCAAGGCATCGCGGATTGTCCAGGTGATACTGTAAGGGCGATGCGATTCCTGGGCGTCGGAGGCCAGCAGGCGTCGTCCCTGCCAACGGGCGGGCTCAGGAAGGGAGAGTTGAAACAAGGTGAGCGTAAGGCGAGATGAGGTGGCGAACCCCTTAATTAATTTTGTTATTTCACAGTGATATTGTCCTAGATCGGTCAACTGTACGTTGGTGATAGCAAGGGTAGTTTGGCGAAAGTGATAAGTGATGGAATAGGAATCGCCATCTTGGAGAAGGGTGTTGTTGCGGAACCAGCGCCAGAAGGTGCCTTTTCTTTTGATGGGAGAGCGTTGAAGACATTCCATGGCGTTGGATGCTGAGCTGCGGCCGATGGTGGCAGGGTAGCGTAAACGATGGGTTCGAATGAGAGAGGTTGTTTTAGGGTTCGTTGTGAGGGGAGCAGAGATGGAAGAGAGATAACAGAGAAGGAGGATCAAGGAGGTGCTTGTCAGGAGGCTGCCCATGATATGGCCGGATACAGCGAGCAGGAACCCAGAGCACTCGATCAGGAAGTTGCACAGCAGCGTAGCCTTTTCCCCAGGTGACGAGTTGCGCAGGGCCTTTCCACTCAGGGCTGGGCAGTTGCCTAAAATAAACAAGGGGACGGGAAGAGGGAACTACTGGCTTAGAGAAGTGTCGAGATGCGGCCGTAGCAGGGGGGGTACCGGTAAGATTAAGGAAATTTAAGGTAAACAAGGTGAGATTAAGGAGATTTTGTAACATCGGGAGGCTCGGGGGGCCTAAGGCCTTTTTCCCCGTTTGCCGATCAAGGGCATTCTTTAGGGTCTGGTTAGCCCTTTCCACAATAGCCTGACCTTGGCTGTTGAATGGTATACCGAATCTGTGGGTAATGGACCACTTACGGCAAAACTCAGCAAAGGGAGTGCTGACGTAAGCAGGGCCATTGTCAGTTTTCAAAGTTTTGGGACATCCCGATGTGACGAAAGTGCGAATACAATGATTGATTACGTTTTTCGTGGCTTCTCCTCTTTGCAAAGCTGCCAGGATGAATCCCGAATAAGTATCCACAGATACATGGATATACTTCCAAGGTGCAAAAGAGGGATAATGAGTGACATCCATCTGCCATGTGTCACAAGCTTGGACACCCCTGGGATTAACTCCCTCAGGGATGCACTTTGCCTGCAAACTGCAGGTTGGACATTGTTGAAGAATGGCGGTAGCTTCTTGATATGTAATGCCAAATTGGCGCACCAAGGCCTTTTTATTTTGGTGGAAATAAGCATGGCTGTCCCCTGCTAAAAGCTGCGGAGGAAGAGGGGAAGAGGCCATAATTTTGCAAGCCTCATCTGCCATGTGGTTGCCTTCGGACAGGAAACCGGGTAGCTGTTGGTGGCTTCTAATATGCGCTACAAACAAAGGGGATGTTCTGTCCTTCAGGAGAGTTTGAAGCTGCAAAAAAAGCGTCATGAGAGAGGGGGGGGTAACAGGGGAAATATATGCATCAAACATGGCCACAGCCATTTGAGTGACATACATACTATCTAATATAACATTCAAAGGCTGTTCTGGGAAAAGAGACAAGGCTAACAGAAAAGCGGCTAACTCAGCCTGTTGGGCGGATGCTTGTGGGGCTGTTAGGCGTTTTTGCCATTTGCGATTATTTTGCCATATGCAAGCCCCTATGGTTTTGGAGCCGTCTGTAAAAACAGTGAGGGCTTCCTTGAGTGGCTGCTGAACGAACGGCGAGGTTAGTGTGAAGGGTACTGTTCGCAACAGTTGCAATCGAGGATCAGGGGGAAGATGGCATGACACCTGGCCACACCAGTCCTCCAAGGCATCCTGCAATGCAGTGGAGTTTTGTAGGAGGGGTTCCCATTGAGTAACCTTAAGGGGAATGTACAGGGTGGAAACATCCAGTCCCATGAGGGCTCTAATCCTCTTCCGGCCTTTCTCAACAAGAGAGGCCATTTGTGCTGCTCTGGTGATGATGGATGTCTTAGGTGTGTGTGGCAAGTGTAGCCATTCTAAAATATGTAGATGTTTTTTATCAGACGTTTGGACAATGATGGCAGTCAGTAATTGATGTGTTGAAAGAATGGCAAGAGAGGGTGGTTTGTCAGTGAGCGCACGGTCCACCCATTGGGTCGTAAGGGCGGCATTAACCTGTTGTAGGGCATGCAATTGTTGTTCTGTAAGGTACACCTTGTCAGCTGGATTTGTCAAACCCACTAACGCTTGGAATAAAGGTGATAACATGGGTGTAGTTAAAGCGAGGTATGCGCGGGCCCAGTTAATGACCCCCAGACATTGTTGTAATTGGACCAAGGTGGTCGGCTGGGGAAGCGTGAGCATAGGTAGAAGTGGGGCAGCCGTGGAGGCTAAAACTTTGTGGCCTAGATATTGCATTGGGTAACGAGACTGGACCTTTTCTGGTGCAATGTGTAACCCTGCCGTTGCTAGGGTGGCTAAAAGAGTAGGAAAAGTTGTTTGAACTGTCCCTTTCGGGCCCTCAGCAGCGACTAAAATGTCATCCATATAATGATACACAAGAAAATGCGGAAATTGGGATCTATAGGGTTGCAATGCTTTATCAACAAAAAATTGGCACATTGTGGGTGAGTTCAACATGCCTTGTGGGAGGACCTTCCACTGGTACCGAGCAGTAGGCTTTGAATTGTTGAGCTCCGGTACCGTAAATGCAAAAATAATTCTGTCCTTTTGTGCCAAAGGTATGGAAAAAAAACAATCCTTGAGGTCTATTACAATGAGGTCGTGTCCTTCCGGAATCAAGTTGGGGTTGGGAAGTCCACACTGCAAAGGTCCCATGGGCTGAAGGATGGTGTTGATAGCCCTAAGATCCTGTAGGAGGCGCCATTTGCCAGACTTCTTTTTGATGACAAATACCGGAGTATTGTATGGGCTGGTGGAGGTTTCGATATGGCCTTCAATTAACTGCTGCTGGACCAGGATATGTAAGGCGTCCAGTTTCTCTTTGGTGAGTGGCCATTGATCAACCCATACCGGCACAGAGGTTTTGAGAGAGAGAGAGAGAGACCCTAAAGGGTCCTGCAAAGCCATTAGGGAAGTTGAATGAAAGCGTGGAACTGTGAAAGCAAGTCACGGCCCCATAGGTTGCAGTGCAAAGGCAAGATATAAGGCTTTAGATAAGCTGTAATATTAGAATGAGCAGTCGCAGCAGAAAGCCAATAAGAGCTGACCTTAGCGGCCTGTGCTCCGCCTACTCCTTGCACCGAGGAGGCTTCGGCGAGAGGCCAGGAGGAGGGCCATTCAGCGGAACGAATGACAGAGACGTCGGCGCCGGTGTCAATCAAGCCTTCGAAAGAGCGACCATTTAGTGTGACAAGGAGGGTGGGTTTAGAGGTTTGGACTGGTTGCTGCAAGGCAAACAATGATGGCGTATCAGGAGAAGGGAGAAGTATGAGCGTGGCGACAACTGTTCCTTTATCTAAGGAAAAGCACCTATCTCCCACTCCTGCCAGAGCAATTCGTGTCAGATCTGACGAGTCATACAAGTAGGGAGCAGCAACCATTCCCTCAAGCGTGAGCGAGGAGTTGGGAATGAGCAAAGCAGGGGTAAGAGGGGGAAGGGGTTTATTCAGCGTGACAACGAGAGGAAGGGAAAGGACAGCCCCCGGATCGTCATACAAAAGATCCTCTGCCAACTCCACAGGGAAGCTGGTGATGGGTAATTCAGCCTTTGGGGCGGGGTTAGCTGACAACCCCCGATCTAGTTTCCCGAAGGCTGGTGAAGGGAGGAGTTGTTGCGACATTGCGAGGCCCAATGGTAGCCTTTGCGGCACCGGGGACAAGGAGTTTTGGGTTTGGAAGGGGGGGGCGGCCCCCTTTGAGTGGAAGGGGGCGCACCACCTCCCCCGGGTGCACGGCACTGATTCTTAAAGTGGCCCGGCTTCCCACAATTGAAGCAATTTCCATGACGAGTGACTGCGAGGGCTTCCGGGGAATGGAGCTGAGGGGAGGGGTTAGTAGAAGGCAGCGAGGTGGTAATGGCGGCAGCGAGAGCGCTCACTTTGTGAGAGGTGGTACCAACGATTCTGCAAAGTTGCAGGAAGTCTGCAAGTTTTATACCCGGTTGATTGACTGCGGGTTGCAGAATGGTCTGGCAGTCATGATTAGCGTTAGAGAAAGCAAGTTTCATTAGCAGCTCTTGTTTAGCCGTGGCATTATCAATTTGTCGGTCTAAAGCAATCTGAAGGCGACTTATGAAGGAAGCGTATGGCTCATTTGGTTCTTGCATAATTTTCAGAAACGTTTGGGTGGATTGAGAGTCGGAATCATCCACTCTTTTGAGAGCATTCATGGCGCACATGTGAATGATAGCAAAACTACGACGGGGGGAGTTCTGTTGCTGGACTAAGGTTGCGAATTGTCCCTTTCCTAATAATTGATCTGCGGTCACCCCTGCGGGAAGACCTCTTCTAATTTCTACTTCCACCCCTTTGTCGTATTCAGATTGCCACACAACGTATTGCGCCGGGGTCATAAGCATAGAAAAAAGCATTTTCCAATCATACAATAACATAACAGTGTTAGCAGTAACTAAAGAGTCTAAAACTCCCCTAGTAAAAGGAGAGTGCAAGCCGTAGGTGGTTACAGCATCTTTGATTTGTTTCAAAACCTTAAGTTCAATATTGTTATACAAATTTCCTCCCGCCGCCCCTAGGCCGATGGTCATGGGAAAGGCAGAGGGACTCTCCATTTCCAATGAGAGGGGGGAGGAGAGGAGTTCAGTGATGGCGCCTCCGAGGGGGTGGTGTTGAGGGGAGTCGGGGGTTGGAGCTGAAGGGGGAGGAGGAACGGCTGGGTATGGAGGGGGTGGTGGTGAGACAGCATCGAGATGGGCGGCAAGAGGGGGTGGGGTTTTTGGGCCGGGAGGAGAAGGGCAAGTTTCCGGGGAAGACGGGGGAGGGTAAAGAGTGTTGATGGCCGCCATAACAGCCTTCCAGGCAGTCAGAATAGGCACGGGTGCTCGTGGGGTATCATGAAAATATTTTCCTATCCTTTCCCAAGTGGATGCTTTGAGCGACCCCTCTGAAGGATAGACAGGGCAGTGTCTCTCCATGTACAGTAGGAGTTGAGTCACCGATTTTTTTGAAATGGGAAAGATGGTCGTACCGTTAGCCTTTTGACAAGAGTTAGCCTTCTTCACTAAATCATAAAGTTCGTCCCTATGAACTGACGAAACTTTGGAGAGTGGGGAGCCCATTACTTACGATTGCAGAGCCTTTTCCAGGTGCGTAGTAACGAGAGTGAAGGCAGTGCACCTCTAGACAGAGATCACACCGTCAGACCGAAGGGATCCCGGACGAGCCCCCAGTTGTCGCGTCGCGCGACCAGTCCTTCGCCCTTCGGTCTATGGGATTCCCTGGGGGGGGAATGAGCTAACGATTCCCTCGCAAGGGTGAGGTCGAAAAAACAACGGTAGGTACAGGATTCTTTTGTGGTGAGAGACGCTACATCTCAGGAGGATGCTGGTACTGCCTCCTGCGTGCCACGCCCCCACCTCCTTTTATTCAGCAGTTCTATCAGGGCGGGGGAGTGAGTACAAAGAGAATAGGGAAATACAAGTCATGCCCTTATAAGGGAATATACAGCATTCTGAGGCTACGTGAGAGACGTGCAATCTAGCTGTGCAGTAATGGAGTCAGGTTCGTCACAGGTGTTGGTGTCAAAAATTCTTGGAGATGAAATTTAAAAAGTTCTGGATGATGCTACAAAAATGGTTAAAGTTGTTAAACAAAGACCAGTTCACTCCAGAATGTTTAAAAAACCATGAAAACCTGGACAAACAGCACATAAGTCTCCTGTTACACACAGAAATATGGTGGCTCAGCAGAGGAAGAGTTCTCAACAGGGTGTTTGAGCTGAAGACAGAATTGCCAGAGTATTTTTGAGAAAATAGTATTCCACATTTTGCTGAGTGTGAAGATGGAGAATGGTTGCAGAAACTAACATACTTAGTGGACATCTTTCATCACATGAACCAGCTGAACAAGTCTCTGCAAGGCACTGGAGAAAATGTTTTGACTTCAAGTGACAAGAGTCTTGGATTTAAAAGAAAACTATGTTTGGAAAAATCATGTTGCAAAAGGAAATATTGAAATGTTTCCACTGCTGCTTGGGCTTGAGAGTGAGGAAGGATACCAGAAAGTCTCAAATCTAATTGAATACCACCTGGAGGTTTTTGTTACAGAACAAAATTGATCAGTACTTTCCCTCCCTTTCAAAACAAATGTATGACTGGGTGAGGGATCCTTTCTCTGTATCTTCTGCTCAGCCTGAGAACTTCACTTTGAAAGAAGAGGAAGAACTTTGTGAGCTGCAGTCTGATCGTACGCTCAAGATGAGATTCACTGATCTGTCCGGGGACAAGTTCTGGATTTCTGTGAAAGAAGAGTATTCTATCATTCATAGGAAGGTGTTGAACATTTTGCTGCAGTTTTCAATTTCTTACATATGTGAGCAAGCTTTTTCTTATTTAACAAGCGTCAAAAGCAAAGACAGAACTCGTCTGATTTCAGTTGAAAATGAGATCCGTGTGTGCTTATCTCAAGTTCAGCCCAGAACTTTGTGCAGCAAAAAACAAGCACAGTTTCACATTAAAGAGACAAGTTTCATTCTTTATTTTTAGTTTAAGAACACTGTTAATGCATATATACAGGCCTACACATGAAACAAATATAATAATTTGTAGCTTCTGGCCTATATTTGAGCCTGAATATGCAGGGGTTGCTGAGGCCTGAAAAACATTTCAAGGGTTCCTCCAGGGTCAAAAGGTTGAGAAAGGCTGGTCTAGAACTAATGAATTAGCTTGCATATATGTTTCAAACAAGTGGATTGGTAGTTTTGTGAGATAAATATGCAAATCTAAATAGTCCTGTTTTAAATATTCTAATAACATTCTAATGTATTTGTATTCTTAGATTGGGTCTTAGCACAATATATACAAATGTGTTGTTACTGTATATAATTTTTAAATATTTTCTGGGATTCTTTATATAATAATTGATATAGATAGGTAACTATAAACTGCCATAAAATGGAGCTCTGATCTGAATTTCTGCAACTAAATTTAGGAAGATCAAAATTAACTCTTATTTTCAAGGGAATGATTGTGGTGATCTAATTTAACATGCTGATTATAGACCAAAAGGAAGAAATGGATGGGCTGAAAGATTCAAGCTGTATTAAAAGTCCAGTTTTATACAAAATGCACAACTCTGAAATTTTGTTGCCCTACTTTTTATGCTGACTCCAGGATTTTTGATTAATTGTTTTGGAAACATTCCTTGAATGAGTTTGGATAAAACAGTATAATTGCTTTTTTGTTATCAAGTGTCACCTTGTTCTGAATAAGTTTGCATTCAGGTTCACAGCACAGAAGTTCTCCTGAACCATACTTTCTGCTGCTTTGCCCCTTTTATGTGTGCACAGCTGGTGACAAGGCACAATATATTTTTCTGTAAGTTCAGGTCATCTTTTTGTTTTGTCAAGTAAAAAACAAATAACTTAAACCCAAAAGCGTCTGATGTTGCTATTACCTTATTTTATTCATTAACACTTTGACTTCTTGTTTATGTTTTTTTGTGGCAGAGCTCCTAATTGTAAGAAGTATAATACATTTAGCTGAACATGCTTACAAAGAATTTTGCACCTATACTTTACAGAATGTTGGGTTCAGACTTGCAGGCATGTTCATGTTCTTTCCCTTGTTTACCCACATTAAGCTACTGTATATATATTCACTTTTCTCTACATTGGGCATTCAGTTCTTTTAAGAAGCACATGAATGAACTGGAATGTGTATCAAAAGGAGATTGCACATAATGGTATGGGATCTGGAAACCAAATCTTCGGAAGAATAGATGAAAATCCTGGGCTTAGTTTGAGCAAGGAAACCTAAAGGAAGACACGATGGCTTAAAAGTTATCATGCAGAAGAGCAAAGAGGAAAATAAGAACTAATTAGTAGAACTTCAGGAAAGCACATCCCAGACGAACTCTAGAAGAAACTCCACAAGAGCAACAGTGAAACAGATTGATTGATATGTGCCATCACATTGGTGTTGACTCTTAGCCACCACGTAAATAGATTATTTTGTATGATGATCTGTCCCTAACCTGGTCCTTCAGGTCTTCCGGTGGTGGTCCACTGTAACTGACCACCTTACTGCTGGTTGTCGTCTTCTCCCCTTTTCATCCACCTTTCCCAGCATTAGAGCCCTTTCCAGAGAGCTAGGTCTTCACATAATATGCCTGAAGTATGAGCTGGGTCATTTGTGCCTCAAGTGAGAACTCCAGGTTGATTTGTTCAGTGATCCATTTGTTTGTTTTCTTAGCTGTCCATGGTATTCTCAGGAGTCCTTTCCAACACAAAATTTTAAGTGTCAATACTCTTCATATCCTGCTGCTTCAAAATCCAGCTTTCACTTCCATAGGGCACCGCAGGGATTACCATTGCCTGCACGGTTCTGACCTTTATAGATATAGGCACATCCTGGCATCTGAATATCTTTTCCATGGCCTTCATAGCTATTCTACCAAGTGTTAGTCTGTGCATATTCCTTGACTGCTTGTTCTTTTACTGTTGAAGAAAAGATGTTGAGAAATGGTGGCCTCTCTCTTTGACAGAGATATTTTAAATGCAGTTAGGCTGCTATTTGTCAGGAATAATATAACTGCATCCAGTATTGTAGATTCTGCATTGAGTACAGGATTGGAGGAGAATAACTTCACAATGCCTTTCAATTGAGAGAAAGAAAAAAATGTTATATCTGAAAATGCCAGGTATTTTAATCATTTCTTCAGCGGGATGATTTGAAGATAATGATTTTTGGAGCTAATAAAACATGGCAGGAAACTAAAAACAATATGAGCAAGGGAATCCGTGAACATGAAGAACTAATAGTGTTCTTTTGTATGGAAGGGAATTAAACTGAAAAGAGAATTAATGCAAAGTGGAAAAGACTGCCCTTCAGTTTGTCTGTATATTGAGGTTACTGCAGTAGCTTTCCTTTTTAAGCATCGTTTGACTGCTACATGCCAGTGTAATATTTTCCATATTCAGATGGTTAAGTATGCCACAGTTAGAATAGCAGCTAGTTAAATTAGCTCTTTGCAGGCATGCTTCTTATCTTGCTCATATTCCTTTCATAAGACATTTTCCCATGCTTTCCTAATTTTCTTTGCAACTTTGCCAATGCAACGTATTTGCCTGTTTCATAAATCTCTTTATATCCAAAATGACAATTTTTATCACTTGGACTGGAGTTAACACAAACCATGCCAATTAGGCAAGCTTTTTTTCTCAAAGAGTTAAAACCACATTTCCCCCCTTTTCTGTGATATATGGCTTATTTCCATTTCATTTTATTTAAAACTATACTAGTAGAAAGAGATAAAATAACATATTCATGCCAGCTCTGCTCTTTTCTAGAGAAACAACCTGGCATACAAACTGAGTTCTGCATCTGTGCCTAATGATCGGGAGAATGTCATTATTGTTCCCCTGTGCAAAGGGAAAAGCAGCAAGAATGAATGTAAAAATGACAGATGAACTAGTTTGTTAACTATGCCTGGGAATTCTGATTGAAAGGTTGTAAGAGGTGAAATTGAGCAAAATTTAAGAAGTGCAGTACAGATTTTATTTTATTTATTTGTTTATTTATAAGTTTTATAAGGCCGCTGAAAAACACACACCTATATAACAGTAAACAATACAAAATATAAAATGGCAACCAAGCATACAACAAAACAGCCAAAAGGGCACTCTCACTCAAGTGGCCCCTAATGTCTGGGGGAATATTGTCATAGGCATGGGGTGTGCAAAGCAGATTTTTGCCTTTCAGCTTATTGAGAAATGTATGAAAGTGAGAAATAAAACTAATTGCACATATGTTGATTTAGAGAAAAAAGGATAAAATGAATAGGCTTGAATTATGTGACAGTTTGCCCAAATAACAGAGTTGGAGATTGGTTGCAGAATGTAATGAATGTGATACGTAATTGACATAAAACATGCATGGGAATAAACAAAATGTTTAGCAAATTGTTCAGCATGAGCAAAGAGTAAAACAAGGTTATCTAATGACTCATCAGTCCTTTAATATATTTATGGATAAATGTAAAAGAAATCCTTCTAATGATATTAGAGTGTGTTGGTTGGATATGTGAATATAGATGTATGCAGATAATGCCATGTTTTGGCTTGAGAGCCTAAATGATTTGCATTGAATGTTAGATTGTATGATGCAATAAGGAATATGGATCTTAAAATTGATGTATCAAAGTCGAAGGTAAATGTATTTGAAAGGGAAAATGGAGTGAATTATTGCAAATTATACATAATTGGCAAATAATTTGTGTACTTTAGAATGCTTATTAAAGATGGGAAAATGGATGGAAGTTATAGTGAGTAATGTGTTGTCTGTTGTGAGCAATGAATACTTGTCATAATATGTGAAAATGCCTGTGTAGAATAGTATGCTTCTGCCCACTTAGTTATATGGAAGTGATAGTTGGCTAAAAAACATAAAAAGCAGATTGAAAGAGGTGAGAACAGGATATTTCAGGTGTGTGTGTGGTAAAATAAGACAAAGTGTTAAGAATCAGGCGGTATTGAATGGATGTGAACTAAATATAAGACTGAGTGACCAATATGAAAGAATTTATTTATGGTGGTTTGGTCATATAAAGAGAATATATGAGGACTGAATCACAGAATAAGAAGGAAGGGTGAATGGCTCAAGAGGAAGGGGAAGACCAAGAAAGTCATGGTTTGTAAGGTCCTCAAGAAGAGAGAGGTGAGAAAAACAGTTTATGTATGGTTGAATAGATGTGGTAGAAGCAAAGATAGTTTGCAAGGACAGAAAGGCATGGAGAGGTATGGTATGATACTGGTATAAGAAGTTTTTGCTATATTTCCTTTTCCTTTTCTTATGTCTTTAATTTCTTTGGCTTACTATTTTGTATTCCTTTTCGGTGCTCTGTATAAAAATGCAGCTCCAAAAGGGAATAGCATGATGGGCAAGTATGAATATATGTATATATTGATTAAGGATTTTTAGGAGTATTTTTAATGAAAACACTATAAGGTTTGAAGGAAAGGAATCCCTTAACCAAGAGTCATGTTTAAGTTGGCATTAGCTCTTACACTCAAAAGCTGACATTTTCTGCAACATTAGTCAGACCATATTTGGAAGGTTTGCTAGAAATAAAAGAGGAAAGCAGATCATCTCTCAGGCTGTATTTCTCCTGCTTTCATGATATTTTTCTGTTGTATATTTTGTATATATTTCTGTATTATCAATCCTTTGAGAAGTGCTAGGTGATTAAAAAAAAATGTCTGAGAAGGAAGGAGGTGAAACCATAAATGTAAATTGTCACTGATAGAAAATAAACAATGTTTTTAAAGCCAATTAGTTCTCAAGTGCCTCAATACCAGTTGTTTTCTCTATTTCCAGTAAAACAGTTTTCCTCTTTTTTTTTTCTTCAATATCCATTTGATAGTATTAAAATTATTTCATTATTTCAAATTGTCTATTCTGGTCAACATAAGAATTTTAATAATCGTACAGACTAGACCATTGTCCTTAAGAAAATGCTTCTAATCAAAATGTCAAGTTTTATATTCAATAATTTTACTTTGGAGTCATAAATATGCAAAATGTAACCATGTGTAACTCATGGAAACCTTGATTGACAAGTAAACAGAATTCTAATTATGTTCAGTCTATAATTTATGTGGAAATTAGTACATTAAAATTAAGAACATTTAATGGAATAGAATTTTCAATGGTAGAACTCTGTAAGATGCTACATGAAATTATGTAATGGAAATAGACTATCTACATGTTTGAAATTACTAACTATTGAGATTGATCAGCCTCCCTGTACTGGAATTAACATAATTTTGTTTTAAATGTCTAGTGTACCTTTTTCCTCTGTATAAGAACTGCCTGTTAAATTATAATTTTCAAATAATGATTTAGCTTGAATTTCAGAATCCTTCACAAAATGAACTTACAACCATGTCTTTAATGCTAGGACTGGTTTTGATTTGCTGAATCAGTAAAGTGTTATCTTCTGGCAATGTCTGATTTTCCCTGATCATTTTGCTTAGTGAGAGATTTTGGGCAAAGAGAATATACAAATGTTAGCATCTTTTGATTTGCTTTTGGGTTTGGTTACCACAAATATGAACTAAAGTATGTTGGCTATTAAAATGAAACGTAATTGTGTGTCTATAACTAGAACCTATGATTATGTCTACTTTGTACCAGAGAGTGTCAGAAGCACTTGAGAAGCAAATTTACTTGAATAATTGCAGTAACAGTTCAAACTAGAAGAAACATTCTGATCGAGGAAGTGCGGTGTTGTGGTTAAAGTATTGGACTAGCAGACCTGGAGAGACGCAGTTTCTGGTCTGTATTCTGATCACGTGACCACGGGGATGCTGCAGTGGTCATGTGAATACTGGTCGTAAGTCGGCTTTTCCAGCACCATCATAAGTCCGAACCACCACCAAACAAATGGTCATTAAGTGAGGACTACCTGTAGAGGCCTCTGCCATCAAAGACTTATCCACCCATGCTCTACAGCATGAGCTGGGGAGTTTTTTCAACTTGTTGAACCTATAATGTTTATGTTCCCAGTACAGAAATGCAGTCTGTTCTCCATTGAAGAGAAGTGATAAAGTGAGAGCCAGTTTGCTGTAGTGGGTAAGGTGCTGGGTGAGAACCAGGAGATTTTGAATATAGGTAGTCCTCGTTTAATGACAATTGGGACTGGCAGTTTCATCACTAAGTGACACAGCTGTTAAGCAAAACATCATGGAATCACAACTTGTGATTTTACTGCCGGCTTCTCCATTAACTCTGCTTGTCAGAAGCCAGTTGTGAAGCATGCAAATGGCAATCATGTGACTCCTGAACCCTGCAATGGTCGTAAATGCCCGCCGGTTGCGAAATGCCCCAGTTTTGATCATGTGATGCTGCGACAGTCATTAAATACAAGGACCAATCATAAAGTTACTTTTTCAGCACCACTGCAACTTCCAACAGTCACATTACAATTGTTAAACGAGGTCTACCTGTACTAGTCCTCCATTAGGCATGAAAGCCAGCTGAGTGACTTTGAGCCAGTCCCTCTGTCTTGGCCAACCCATTTAACAAAGTTATTGTGGGGAAAACAGGAGGTGGGAGCATTATGTACACTACCTGTAGTTGTACAAAATAAAGGCAGAATATGAATCATATATATGAGTTTGTAATATATACTGTATATATTGTGTTGTGAGAGAAAGAGAAAAAGTGATATTCTTTAAACAAGAGACTTAATAAGAATTTTGTAGCTTTAAAACAACTCTTAGAAGGATGCATTTTGTTGCTAACAAACCTTGTAATAGAGTTTATAATTCTGTTTCCATACTGTGTGTTTATAAAAGTATTGGTATCCCTACATGCATAAGCCAGTTCAGAAGAAATCAGAAGCAGTTATTTAAAAGCTTGAAAGTAAACAGATTATTGAAAAATAGTATCGGTGAAGAGAGGACATGCAGTCAGCCCAAGATCAAGACAACTGGAAAGCAAATGCTTATAATTTTGTTTTTTTCTTTATATTGTATTAATAGTTGATATACTTTAAAATATAGGCTAAATTATAATTATACTTTTACACTTGACATAAGAAAAATATTTTTACAATTATATTTGAAATTATTAATTTCATTTCCTTATTTACTTTCCATCATTATATTTATCGGTTCTACAATGAAGTACAGAAAATATTCCTGGTGCTAGATTCTTGTTTTTCTATGGGATTCTAACTGGGGCATTTTTCTTTAAATGAGCACTTGATTCTGTTGTGTGTGATCTTATTGTGCTTTGGCTCTTGATCCTTTTCTCTTTATTGCTGATTTTAACAAGTATATATCTACTTAATATATTGATTATGATTTTATGTCTTTATATTTTGTAAGTTGCTTTGAGCTATGGGGAGTGGGAAAGAAAAAATAGAATATAAATTCCTACAGTACTAGCCATTCCACTTCACAGCAGCATATCTCTTTCATACGTGCTGATGTAGTTATGCCGAGCTTCCCTTTGCTGGGATATGAAGAGGATGGATTAAGAGGAAAAACATGTTCTTAAGGGTCAACTCACTCCTTCTCAAAGAACTCTCTTACTTGATCATTGCCTTTTTTGGATTACTGCATAAAGCAGAAATAAGCTAACTATCTGGGCTTCAAAGATAATAAATATCTCTTCGTGAGTTTGACAGATTTGGCTACTTTAAAGAAAGTGTTGATGACATTATTATGAAGAAATCATTTTTGATTCCAAGGATTGCAACAAATATCTTCAAGAAGATATTACCAGCAAATTTCTGACATTGTTGAATGATAGTAACAATTTTATAAGGAGATTTATCTTCCTGTTATCTGTGACTGATCTCCCATTTCCAGTCATCTGTTGATGAAGGGAAAAGAAGAATAATTGGAGATGAGTCTCTTAGCATATATGGAATTTTCTTCATGTGCTTATTTTGTTTCAAAGCAGCTTTAGTTATATTATGGGCTTCAGAACTCTGGAAGATGCAGACACCCTCTTTAGTGCTATGGAACATGGAATGCTCCCAGGTTTTTATGTTGAATCATTCTATAAGATGGTAGAGCACAGGAGACACAAATCTAAAGACAACTGTGTCTGAACATTGTGCCTACAGTGAAAGACGAGCAGCGAAACAGGGAAAGAAAAGGCTAAGGTTGCCTGTTTCATGGCATTGGGTGCTGGCCAGTGGAACTGTTTTGGATAGGGAAAAGTCTCTGGGTTGTTGTCCAGTAGTGATAGTTCCTAAGTCTTCACTCACCCAGTGTAATGCATTTGTTAAACCATTTAAGGAAGAAGTTGCTTTAATCCCTGTGGAATTTGATGCCACAGTTATATCATTATCTGGAGGGATGTCCAGAATACAGTACTATTGATCATGTTTTGGGGGATCACTTGAAATTTCTCAGAGCTCAGGATATGTACAAGACATTTGTATATGTTGTCTTGATCCTTGCTAATTTTGGCTATTCAGTGCAGCTGAAGGGAACTGATAGGGTGGTCCAGGGAGTGGCAAATGCCTCATTATATTAGGAGGTGACCCCACTTCTTTAAAATAAGTGGTCCCATCTAAAGAGGATATCCCTGGACCTACAGATGCTTGGGAATTACCACATTATTGCAGCTGTCCCATTTTGGGGCAAGATACTTGAAATAGTAATAGCCAGTTAGCTTCATATGTTCTAGGAAGATATGAATTATTTGGACATATTCCAATGAGGTTTCAGATCTAATTTTTTCACTAAAATTGCCTTGGTCACCCTGAAAACTGATCTGCTTCAGAGGAACAATAGGGAGTTCAGCCCTTCTAGCTAATGACTTTTGATACCACTGCCCATGGTATTTTGTTGAGTTGACTGATGGACAGTGTATTTAAGGGGGGCTGTTCTCTAGTATTTCTAATTCTATCTCTAGGAGCAGTTCTAGGGACTGGGTTTAGGAGACTTCTGCTTGGCTGCTAAGCTGTGAAGCCCTTCATGGTTCATTCTTTCATCATTTTTTATCAATCCCTGTATGAAGGAGTCAAAAGAAATAATCAGGGACTTGGAATTGGGTGTACCAATATGCTGATGAAACCCAACTCTGCTTCTCTCTGGCATCAGAGTTAGATGAAGCAGTGGCAATACTGGATGGCTGTCAAGATACTGTAATAAGATAGATGTATAAACTAAAGCTCATTCTTTACAAGATGGAGTCACTATGGACTGGCAGCTCTGTGGGTAGTTCTCTAGCTCTGGATATGGTTCTGTCTTCCTGAAATAGCAGATGCACAGCCTTAAGGTATTCCTGGATTTATCAGTCATTCAAGGACTGGATGTAATTTTTTTGGAGAGGGATGGCCTGATTACAGTAGCTCATGCTCTGGCAATCCTTCATTTAGATTATTACAACCTGCTTTATGTTCCTGAGGAAGATATGGAAGGTGTAGCTAGTGTAGAACATAGCAGGAAGGGTATTACCTAAAACATTGTTCAAAGACCACAAAACACCATTGCTGGAAAAATCTACACTTGAATGCCTATATATTACTGGTCAGATTTCAAAGTTTTAATTAATGGCATTCAAAATTCTAAATGGGTTAGGTTCCCAATACTTAATAGAATGCCTTTTCAGGTATGTCCTTCCCAAATATTAAGATCTGTAGACAGACCTTCCTGGGAATCTGACACTGAGAAATGTAAGTTATGTGGAAATTCAAGAATTGATCTTCTCTGCTGTGACACTCCAACTTTGGAAGGCCTTTTCCTGGAGACATACCTGGCTCCCACATTACAGGTAGTCCTCGCTTAACGACCACTCATTCAGTGACTGTTCAAAGTTATGATGGCGCTGAATGAATGAGAGTTATGGCTGGTCTGGAAAGTTATGGCCATTGCAGCACCCCCATGGTCATGTGATCAAAATTTGGGCGCTTGGCAGCCCACCCACATTTACAACCACAGCATGTGTTTCAATTCCCCCCACCCATCTCCCCATCTCTGCCCTCTTGGCTGCCCTGCACTCCGCCGCCCCTGCTGCCCCACACTCCACCATCCCTGCTGCCCCCAGCTCACCTTCACTGTCTTCTTCCTAATGTTGCTGACAAGGCATGCCCGGCCAAGGCAGCTGCTGACCCTTCGCGAGGCCTCAGGGAGGCCTCACACAGCATTGCAGAGGCTTCACAAAGGGCAGCAGCTGCCTCAGCTGGGCGCACCTTGTCAGCAGCAGGAGGAAGAAGACAGTGAAGGTCAGTGGGGGGCAGCAGGGACGGCGGAGTGCAGGGCAGTCAAAGAGGCAGAGATGGGGGTGATAGGAAGGTGGAAGTTGAAGCAGAGGCAAGCATGGCAGGGCAGGAGAAACATGAGGTCCTTGCCTAATGACAGTGCGGTCCTCACCTAACGACCGCAACTGGGACTACTGGAACTGTTTCACTTAATGACCGCTTCACTTGGCAATGAAAATTCCAGTCCCAATTACGGTCATTAAATGAGGACTACCTGTATCTGCCTTTTAGTAAAAGGTGAGGACTTGTCTTCTTTATTCCTACATTTGGGATTTGTCTGACAAATCTATTTTACTGTGCCATTTTATCTCTTATATTCTGCTCTATCAGTGTAACTCTTATTATTGGATGTTTTAAATTGTTATCTATTTTACCTGATTCTTCTGTTCATATTTCCTATTTTATCACTTTAACCTGTCATGAACTCTTCTGGAGAGCATGAAGGCTGTAATTTTTAATAACTACATAAATATCTCAGAATAGTAAAATCTTTACTTGAAAGGGAATGCACAAATAAAAGAGTAAAGATATAATAATTGTGTGAATAGCTTCTGATATATTGTAGGGTCCAGCATTTATTAAACCCCAAAACTAATGTCTATAGAGAAATGATAGCATATTATACGAATATCCATTTTAGCCATTTAGCAGAATTACTGTGTTGTACAATCAAAACTGAAGAAATGCATATTAACAATTTATATCCATTTTGCTCATAGTATCCATTTCATTTCCCAATTTAAACATATCTAATATCCAGATTGTTTTCTGTTCTGCAGAAAGTTTTATAAATCCTCTGGCTGCAACAATCAGTATTATTTAGTTGGAGTATATTAAATGCTGTGATGCTGTCAAGGTAATGCATGCTATATGCCAGCAAATTTGGAAAACACAAGAATGGCCATCAGACTGGAAAAAATCAACTTCTATCCCCATACCAAAAAAGGGAAACACTAAAGAATGTTCAAACTATCGAACAGTGGCACTCATTTCACATGCCAGTAAGGTAATGCTCAAGATCCTGCAAAGTAGATTTCAGCAATTCATGGAGCGAGAATTGCTAGATGTACAAGCTGGGTTTAGAAAAGGCAGAGGAACTAGGGACCAAATTGCCAATATCTGCTGGATAATGGAAAAAGCCAGGGAGTTTCGGAAAAGCATCTATTTCTGTCTTATTGACTATTCTAAAGCCTTTGACTGTGTGGACCATAACAAATTGTGGCAAGTTCTTAGTGGTATGGGGATACCAAGTCATCTTGTCTGCCTCCTGAAGAATCTGTATAATGACCAAGTAGCAACAGTAAGAACAGACCACGGAACAACGGACTGGTTTAAGATTGGGAAAGGAGTACGGCAGGGCTGTATACTCTCACCCTACCTTATTCAACCTGTACGCAGAACACATCATGCGACGTGCTGGGCTTGAGGAATCCAAGGCTGGAGTTAAAATCGCTGGAAGAAACATTAACCATCTCAGATATGCAGATGATACCATTTTGATGGCTGAAAGCGAAGAGGAACTGAGGAGCCTTATGATGAAGGTGAAAGAAGAAAGTGCAAAAGCTGGCTTGCAGCTAAACCTCAAAAAGACCAAGATTATGGCAACCAGCTTGATTGATAACTGGCAAATAGAGGGAGAAAATGTAGAAGCAGTGAAAGACTTTGTATTTCTAGGTGCGAAGATTACTGCAGATGCTGACTGCAGTCAGGAAATCAGAAGACGCTTAATCCTTGGGAGAAGAGCAATGACAAATCTTGATAAAATAGTCAAGAGCAGAGACATCACACTGACAACAAAGGTCTGCATAGTTACAGCGATGGTGTTCCCTGTAGTAACATGGCTGCGAGAGCTGGACCATAAGGAAGGCTGAGAGAAGGAAGATCGATGCTTTTGAACTGTGGTGTTGGAAGAAAATTCTGAGAGTGCCTTGGACTGCAAGAAGATCCAACCAGTCCATCCTCCAGGAAATAAAGCCAGACTGCTCACTTGAGGGAATGATATTAAAGGCAAAACTGAAATGCTTTGGCCACACAATGAGAAGACAGGACACCCTGGAGAAGATGCTGATGCTAGGGAGAGTGGAAGGCAAAAGGAAGAGGGGCCGACCAAGGGCAAGGTGGATGGATGATATTCTAGAGGTGACGGACTCGTCCCTGGGGGAGCTGGGGGTGTTGACGACCGACAGGAAGCTCTGGCGTGGGCTGGTCCATGAAGTCACGAAGAGTCGGAAGCGACTAAACGAATAAACAACAATATTAAATAATGTGGGCTATAGGGTTTTAGCCTTGCTTACCACGAGAGGCATTTGGAACCTTTTCTGTATGGGTTTCAGGAAGTTTACACAATATGTATTCCTAGAAAATTGTCCCAAAAAGACTAGGATTAATTCCCTAATGAATGCTGCTTTAAGGCTATAATCGGCAGACACTGCAAACGTGACCCACTGAATCAGAACAAAGTATTAAGTATTTAGAAAGACAGTAAATTTGATTAAGTAATATTTGTGCATCTGAACCAATGCTGGCATTTTTGAATGATAATAACTATGTTACAATTCTTCCTTAAATGCCACAGGATATCAATAAGAGTAGATTTAATGGTATGCTTATTCACTGAGGAATTTAATATAGATTCACCATCCCCAATTGCTCTCAGGGGATCGACAACACATTCTGCAGAATAGAAAATGGTGTGGATATTAATGTAGGTTATACTGTTTCTTTGCTAAACTTCTAAAAGTAGGCTAATTTATGTTATTTAGCCTATAACTTATACAGTATATTAAGTCATGACTGTTGAGGATCAGGAGCCCATTGAATGTTTTCTTACCATTTTTGCAGGTATTTGCTTTCCATTTGTTTTCTGATAATTTTCAGTATTTGCTATGGATAAAAGGGTGTTCTATGTTAGCATGAAGAAGGTCCATAAATGAAGAATGATTATTTCAAAATATTATGAAGCATCAAATCCTGAAGCTTAAATATGTAAATTATAGTGATGCAGCATTTCACAGCATATTGGTTTGGATTAGACTAGGAAAAATAAAATTACTTTTAAGAATAATATTCTGAACCTGCTAATCCTGAAGACCATTTATTACCTTATTCTTTACTTGAGGAAGTATTTTATTACTTTCAGCAGTAAAATAAATTGCATTTGTACATATATGTGTTTAGAAACTGAAACACCCTCTGCAGGTTCTTTTGGGAAGATAGTATCAGAACCAGATCAGAGGCTGGACAAGTCCCTTCAGAAAGGATTTTATTACAGAAATATGGTTTAGAATAAAAAAATATCCAATAGAAGAGAATATATGTGGCTCAGGGTTGAACTGTGGAGTCCTTGGTGCTCTCTGAGCTTGGTTGCTTGCTTGCAGATGTTTCATTGTCTGACTAGGTAACATCATCAGTGCTAGTGAGTATGGGGTTTGCTCCCTGTTTATATACAGCAGCTTGCCCTGCCAGTGTTGGTGGGGGTGTGGTTTTCTCCTTGGTAGTTCCTTGATTAGGGCATTGTTTTCTGCTTGATTGTTTGCTTGATTGTTTGTCTGCTTGGTAGTTATTGGTAGTTATATTGACATATTGGTAACAAGGAGACCAACAATCAAGCAGCCAAAGAAGCAGAAAACAATACCATAATCAAGGAACTACCAAGGAGAGACCTGGCTGAATCTGGAGGGGGGAGTAGCCCTCTCAGAGCTATGCCCAGCTGGGTTTCAAGTGTGGCATCAGCCGAGATCCTGGAGGAGGAGTGGAGGTATGGCAATTGTCATCCAGGAATCTCTTATGGCTTTCAGGGGTGTTGCACCACAGGTCACCAGATGTGAGACCCAGTTTATTAAGTTGAGCTCTAGGGATCAGTTGGGTTTGCTGCTGTTGTACCAGCCTCCTGCTGCACAGCAGCTTCCCTGACTGAGCTCCTTGACGCCATTTCTGGATTGGCAGTGGAATTCCCCAGACTTAATGGTCTTGGGGAACTTCAGTCTGCCTTCTCTAGGGGTGGGGTCCGAGGTGGTCGAGAATTCATGGCCAACATGATAGTCATGGGCCTATCCCAAATAATCCAGAGCCCAACACAGGACAGTGGCCATATACCCGATCTGTTGTTCTTGTCAGAACAGTGGCTGTGTGATCTGAAATTGGGGGAGTTTTTGGGTGTATCCGACGCCTTGTCATGGTCGGATACACCCTGATTATGATGGGATTCTCTAGCTCCACTATCCACTGCAGGGAGGCTGGACCCATTAGATTGGTCCACCTGCAGCAACCAATGGACCTGAATGGGTTCCAGAGGGAGTTGGGGGTTGTTCCTGCTGGTCTGCTGCACAGTCCATCTAAAGTCTTGGAATAAGGGGGCGCCGCTTGGAATAAGGGAGCGGCTGAGGCTTTGGATCAGATCATGTCCATGTGACCCTTCTCCTCTCAGGGATCCCAGCACTCTCCGTGGTTTACAGAAGACCTGAGGGAGAGGAAGCAAGAAAAGGGACGTCTATTATTTACCTTGCCAGCATGTAGCCTCTGAAGTTTTCGGTTTCCTGCACCTCCTGCCTTTTATCTTCCACTTCTGAGCTGCAGGGTTCTTGGAGCAAGTTACAGGATCACTGGCATTACGGTGGCCATTCATGTTACATACCTACTGAAGTCCACTTGTTGGCTGTTCTGATCAGAAAGGCTCTTGTTTCTAATGGGGGGATAAGTGTCCAAACCCCAGTGTTCCCAACTGCACCCCCCCCCCCGGCTGCCTTTTCTTCAGTTCTCCACTGGCCTTCTTGCTTTTTATGTCTGCTCAGTGATCCCCCAAGGCTGAGGAAAATCCTTCACCCACTGGGTTGTTCAACTTTGTTTCCATTTCTTTCTTTTTCTCTCTTTGCACTTTTTTTTTTTTTTCATTGTGACGGGCGTCTTTCCATTGGTCTCTCTGCTTGCTTTCTCTCAACCAAACCCCTGGCTACTTGGAATCCTGCTGACTTCCTTCTTGCCATTGGGGAAAACCACCAAAAAGGAGAAGGAGGAGGGAACACAGGGGCTTCACGTCAACACAGCCTATGAAATATTTTATAATTAACATGTTCTGCAGATAATTGAGCTAAGGTTGATTTCCATCTCCATTTTATTTATTGGAACATGCAGCACAATCTTATTCATGCATATTCAAAAGTTCCCTTGATTTCAGTATTACTTATTATCATGTAAATGTGTGTAGGGTAAGACCCCAAGTCCTTCAAATTTATAATCTACATTTTCTGCATTCCCCACCCCCACCCAGTCTTGAAGAGGTAATGCTTTCTGGCAGATAGGTTATGTTTAAAAAGATTGACATGAGCATAAAAATAATTAATAGTTATTAACAGAAATTGATTCTGGTATGATTTGTAAGGTTCTTTATTTCTATGGATGGTAACTATCAGTTCAACTGGCTCGTCTCTGTCGTTCCCAGTGTTCTCCCATTCGTAATTCGGAAAAGATTTGCCAACTGTGCCAAAATAGAATAGTGGCAGAGGTATCAAGCCTATATTTAGTAGGAAGTAAAAGAGGTGAAAGACTTTCTAAAAACAAATATACAATACTGAAGTTACAGTATCAGGTAACATTTTGTATTATAGCAGCTGAACATATTTTGTATTCCTCTATAGTTTCTCCTTTCAGGATGCATTTGGCAGATGGTACCCCCACGTGGATGTAACATTCTTACAGAGATTACTCTTTCTACTCATTTACTGACCAACAACTTCTGGTACAACACAGGTTCAAAAACACAGGTTCAAAAACTCCTGCATGCCTTACTTACAGACCTTATTTAATCTTTAGACCATGGTGAAGATTTGTGGTATTGATATTAGCAAGCAGTTCACTTATATTTTAGGTAGCTAAACATTCATCCAAACCATAGCTGTTATCAACTAAACTTCATAAAATATGTTTATATCTCTGGCTTTTTTCCCCCCTGCCTTTCTCGCTTGCTCTAATTTTTATTTTTGTGGCTACAACCAGACTAAGAATAAATGCTTATGTTGATAATTTAATTTAATTTAATTCAATTCAATTCCTGAAAATTTGTAAAATAGAGTTTATTTTTCAGCTTTCTAGATAAAAGATAGCTAGTTCAGAACTATCAGTTTATGTCATATAAAGCCTTCCTTGTTTGAAATAACTAGCCAATGAATAAAGCTTACCATATGAGGAGGGTGGGAAGAGGTTGCCTCGTCACATTGTGTACATCCTTCAGATTTTCAGTTTTTTTCCCCCGTCCTGAGTCATACAGAAGCTTGGTATGTTAATGTTTCCATGTTAGAAAATTAATACAGATTCATATATATTGACATTAGTATGTGTTTCAGCATCTCAGGATGTCAAGATTCTCCTCACAGGCACTTTAGAGTGAGAATCCCCCCATGTACAGTAAACTGTTACTTGAAAGCCATAATTTTTTAAACTGCTGAATCAAGTGGACAAGTCTTAGTAGCATGTTTGGTGTAAAATTTCCTTTGAGGAGTGTAAAATGTAGCTTAAAAGACAACAAATAGGATAACTGTCAGCCCTCCCAGGTAAAGCAGACAGGAAACATGACCAGACAAGTTACTTTATTGTTAGGCTACATTAATAGAATCTTGCAAGCCTGAAAGTACAAATCTCCTGTTGTCCCTTTTTACCGCCTGCCAAGTTAGGGTGGATCCTTTCTAAGTTTCTTTCTCTGTCCATTACCCAGTTGCAGGCTCCTCCCTGTTTTATCTGATTGTTCCCTAGGCAGCATCCCTCTCCCCCCACCCCCATCTTCCAAGGTCATTCTCACATTCCATTGCAATAACTGAATCAGGAACAGTATATTGGGTAAGTGCACATTTGAAAAACAAGAATATTTCTGTTAGTGCATAGAGTTAAATCACAGAAAAAGCTGAGGTTTAAAAAATTATTTCCTCATAAATAAGCCCTTAAAAAAAAAGTCTAATCTGCCCTGGTTATCAATCTACTAGCAACCCAGGTTCAAGATGTTGGTATTCATATACAGGTAGTCCTTTGTCAATTGGGACCGGAATTGCCGTCACTAAGCAACAGGGTTGTAAAGCGCAATGTCACATGACCACGCCACTTAGCAACAGTAGTTCTGGCAGTCCCAGTTGCCAGTGTTAAGTGAGCACCACGCGGGGCATTAAGCAAAGACCTCACATGACCGCGGTTTCCGACATACCCTGCTGGCTTCCCACAAGCAAAGGTTTTATATTACCATCACTTCTATCCCTCCAAAATACTTCTGGCTTCTGATACCCTGTTGCAGGGAGTTGCTCTGTCTAGAACAGAACACATACAGTAGCTATTCAGAATTTGACAATATCTCTTTTAGAACTAGTATAAAAGAAGGAATAAAGAAAGAGATTAGGTATTAATGCCAAATGCAATGGTTGCTCTGACATTTTGAGACTAATTTTTAGTCCTGATTTAGCAACTGCCTCGTTTAGTGACCTTTCACAGTTACAATGATGATGAAAAAGTACGTTTACGACCAGTCCTCACATTTACGACCTTTGCAGGTCTGTAAAGCAAAGGAAACCTGAAATAAGAACATAAGCACAGTTACAGTTTTATTTAGCGACCGCTTCACTTAACGAGCAAGAAGCTACTCTCAATTGTGGTCGCTAAACAAGGACTACCTGTGCTTTACAATAGCCAGCCTTGTTTAGCAACAATAATAATTTGCCTTCAATATATCATTGGTCTCAGACCAACTGTACTTTGCACCATTAACATGGCCTAAGTTAAGCTTGGAAGCGACAAGATAAAAATGAGCAACAGGGAAGGATGCACAGAGTACTTGTTTCTAAGCTGGAAGAAGATTGAAGGGGAATATGTTGTGCTCATGGAAGATGGAGGGTATTGTAGCAACATAGAATGTAAGTTTACTGGCTGCTAGAGGGTGGGGCTTAGAATATATAATAGTTAAAAAGTGGTTGGTATTGAATAAACAAAAATGTTATTTTCTAAGGCTGAGGTTGGATATGATCATTTATTTAGCTCTGTACACATGTGTATTCATTTGGTTATTGCATTTGTCCGCTAAATAAAAAGTGAGCAATGTGTGGTTACCCAGATGTTCTCCTCACCTGTGCTGTGCTGAGGCTATAGTTCTCCTCACCTGTGCTACAGTCAGTGGAAAATGGAATTCAACAATATCTGAAGGGCTGCATGTTGCTCCCTCTCCCCATATTCTATGTCACTGATAAGAAATCAAAGTATTAGATTGTTTGGTGCAGAGAATTTTTGTTAAGCAAATTAATATAGAATATGACTCATAATACAGTAATATTAGTACTTACTTTATAAGGCTTACCCCTAGATAAGTGTGCATAAGGTTGCTGCTTTGATAGTGTTGAAATATATCTGTTAATAGTGATTATAAAAATTATGTGAAAGGAAAAAAATTACGCAATCATATTTTTTGAATCCATGAGTAATCTGGAAGTCTATCTAAAAAGAATAAATATTCCAAAACATCTAGAATTATCAGACTTGTGTTTGACAAGCCTTCCCCTCACACATTCTTTTTCATTTCATAAATTAAAGTACTGTAGGTTGTTTTCCCAGAGACTATTGTGTAACTGAATCATTTGTATTTGAGATGATATGAATTTTTATATGCTTCCTTATTAGTTCTAGAATTAATATAATATGCCTACATGGCATGGGGCCAGGTTACCTGGGGGACTGCCTCTTCCCCATTACATCAACCCGTCCCACCCGATCGTGCAGAGGGGGCATGCTGTGGACCCCATCTTTAAGACAACTCCATTTGGTGGGGTCCAGGAAGCCGGCCTTCTCTGCAGTAGCTCCCGCCCTGTGGAACATGCTGCCCCCGGAGGTGAGATTGGCCCCATCGCTCCTGGCCTTTCGGTGGAGTCTGAAGACCTGGTTCTGCCACCTCGCTTGGGGTGGAGAGGGGAATAGATCTACATGGGGATGGTTGCTATAGACCACTCCTCCCACACTTGGACTGTTTTAGATTCTTCACCATTTGGATTCTTTATTTTTACCTCTATGTATATTATTTTTACTGTATTTTACTCTTTGTATTTATGGTGATGGTTTTAATAGATCGTTGTAAACTGCCCAGAGTCCTCCGACGGTAGGAGATGGGCAGGAATAAATTAGATAGATAGATAGATAGATAGATAGATAGATAGATAGATAGATAGATAGATAGATAGATAGATAGATTAGTGGTGTCACAACAAATTAGAGCCAGTTTGATGTAGTGGTTAAAGATGCTGGACTAGGAACAGGAAGACCTGAGTTCTGATCCCCCTTAGACACTAAGCCAGTTTGGTCATTTTGGGCCAGTCATTCTCAATAGAAGAGAATATTTGTAGCTAAGAGCTGAACTGTCTGAGCTTTCTTGTTTGCTTGCAGATGTTTCATTACCCAACTAGGTAATATCATCAGAGTGAGTGAGTGTGGGTTTTGCTTTCTGTTTATACGCAGTAGCTTGCCCTGCCAGTTTTGGTTGGAGGTATAGTTTCCTTGGTGGTTCCTTGATTAGAGTAGTGTTTTCTGCCTAATTGTTTGTCTAGTGCTGATCCCTGCTTATTTGAATGTTGACTGCTGCAGAGGATGCATTCTAGTCCTTTTGTTTCTTTCCTAGGTTTTTTATTGTCTCTTTTGAATGGTGTGCAAATGTGGTTTATCTCTATGTGCCTAGTGATGGTTGATTTGTCTGAATGTCAGATTTATTTATTTATTTATCTATTAGTCACATTTATATGGTCAACCATCTCTCCCAAAGTGACTCTGGGTGCCATAGAACAATGAGATAAAACAGCAAATAGATTTTTTAAAAAATCATTATAAAAAGATCAAAAGTAATTATTAAAATAAAAATATTATCAAAATTTTTAAAATATACAAACCCCATGGAGAGAGCAAGAATATCAATCACAGTGGAGCCATCTAAGAATATCTCCAGTTCCCAAACACCCTTAGACCTGATGACATAACCAGGTCTTGAGGGACTTCCTAAATGATAGCAGGGAGGGAGCAAGACAACTTCAGGGGGGGAGGGTTTCCACAAGGAGCGTGCCATGGCAGAGAAGACCCACCTCCTGGGGACCCAACAAAAGCAAGTTCCTGGCTGATGGAACCTTTAGCATGACTTCCCTGACAGATCAAGTGGGACGGGCTGATATAATCAGGGAGAGGTGCTCCTTCAGATAACCCAGCCCCATGCCATGAAGGGCTTTAGAGGTCAAAACCAGCATCTTGAATTGGACCGGGAAGCAGACTGGCAGCCAGTGCAGCTCATGGAGCAGAGGTGTAATATGTACTCTTCTAGGAGCACACATAAGCGCCCATGCCACCGCATTCTGCACCAGTTGAAGCTTCTGGATACTCTTCAAGGGCAGCCCCATGTAGACCACATTACAGTAGTCCAATCTGGAGGTGACTGGGGCATAAGTGACAGTGAGCAGACCCCCCAGGTCCAGGAAGGGGCACAACTGGCGCATAACACGAACCTGTGCAAAGGCCCTCCTAGCAAAAACTGCCACCTGCTCTTCAAGCAGGAGTTGTGAGTCTAGGAGGACCCCGAGATTGCACACCAGGTCTGTCTGGGGCAGTGCCACCCCATCCAGCAGCAAAGATGGCATAGTCCTAGAACTGGTAGGATCCAAAACCCAAAGTCACTAAGTCTTGCCAGGATTCAGTTGAAGCCTGTTGTTCCCCATCCAGACCCTCACAGTCTCCAGGGTCTGGGATAAGACGATCATGGCATCACTTTAATTCACCATGGGCAGAGATGTGTAGTTGTATAGTTCACCCCATCCCATAGTGACATATGAGCTCACCCAGTGGCTTCATGTAGATATTAAATAGGAGAGAGGAGAGCACTGAGCCTTGCAACACCCCACATAGTAGGGGCCAAGGGCGGGACCTCTCCTCCCCAATCATCGCTGACTGGAATCAACCCAGGGGAAAGGAGGCAAACCAGCACAGCACCGTGCTGCCCACCCCCAATCCCCTGAGTCAATCCAGAAGGATACTATGGTTGATGGTATCAAAAGCTGCCAAGAGATCAAGCAGGGCAAGGATGGATGCACAACCCCCATCCCGTCCATGCCCAAGATCATCCAAAAGCGTGACCAGTGCCACTTCTGTCCCATACCCAGGTCTGAATCCTGACTGAAAAGAATACAGTTAATCCATTTCATCGAAGGCCCTCTGAAGCTGTTGCCAACCACCTTCTCAATCACCTTTCCCAAAAAGGGGAGGTTAGATACTGGACAAAAATTGTCCAGTATGGTGGGATCCAATGAAGGCTTTTTGAGGAGTGGTGAACCAAGGCCTCTTTAAGAGGTAAAAGAACAGCTCCTTACTCAAAGAAAAATTAACCACAGCTAGAACCCATTCCCACGCCACCCCCGCTTTCACAAGCCAGGAGGGGCATGGATCTAGAGATCAGGTGGCTGAGCTCACAGTTCAAAGGACCCTGTCTGCTTCCTCAGGTGCAACAGGTTCAAACCATTCCCAGATAATTGGGCAAGACTCTAGCCCAGGCACCTCCTCTGGACCTGCAACAGGGCCAGCATCCAGCTGCGAGCGAATCCAAGTGATTTTATCTGACAGATGCTGAGCACATCCACACACCCCTGCAAAAGGTTCCCTGAGCCCCTGTTACCCAAGAGGGCTCCTGTGACCCAAAACAGGGCTGCAGGGTGGCAATCTACAGATGCAATAAGAGAACTACTGCCGCTTTGCTGCCCTTACTGCCACAAGGTAGGCCTTAATAGCGGCTCTAATCCGTGTTCAATCAAGCTTGTCCTTGGTTTAGTGCCAGTGATGCTCTAGATGTCTCTTCTCTTGTTTTATCTCCTTCAGCTCCCCCATAAATCACAGGGAGTAACTGGATCCACAAGAGGGGAGAGGTTGCAAGGCTGTGATCCAATCCAAAGCCTCAGCTACCCCTTATTCCAAGCGGTGACCAAGGCTTCGGATGGACTGTGCAGCAGACCAGCAGAAACAATCCCCAGCTCCCTCTGAAATCCATCCGGGTCCATCAGTCTCTGGGGTGGACCAATCTAATGGGTCCAGCTGTCCTGCAGTGGATAGTGGCGCTAGAGAGAGAATCCCATGAAAATCAGGGCATAATCTCACCATAACACTGAAAGGTCCCCCAGTTTCAGATCACATAGCCACTGCTTCAACAGGAACACCAGATCCGGAGTGCAACCTCTGTTCCATGCTGGGCTCTGGATAACCTGGGATAGGCTCATGGCCGTCATGGTGGCCATGAACTCCTGAGCCACCTCAGACCCCACTCCCAAGGAAGGCAGATTGTAGTCCCCCAGAACCATAAGTCTGGGGAACTCCACTGCTAGCCCTGAGATGGTGTTAAGGAGCTCAGGCAGGGAGGTTGCTATGCAGCAGGGAGGCTGGTAGAACAGCAACAATCCCAACTGATCCCTAGAGCAGAACTTAATGAACAGGGTCTCACATCTAGTGATCTGTGGCACAGCGCTCCTGAAGCCATAAAAGTTCCAGGAATTCCCTAGCATGTTTGGATTTCGCTTCATCTAAGATGCAAATTGTTTCCCAAGTGAAATTGTGGTTGGGTCTGTCTGTGTGCTATGAAATTAAGGAGTTTTCATCATGTCTTCTGACAGCTAGTTGGTGTTTGTGGATATGCTCCGCTAGTCTTCTATCTGTCTCTCCTATATAGTGGCTGTTACAATGCTTCCATTGTTTGTTGTAGATGACCCCTGTTTTTTCTTCTTGGTCTACTGGGTCTTTTGGTTTGCTTAAGATGTTTTGGAGGGCTTTAGTTGGTTAAGCATGTTACAGTGATGCTGTGTGGTTGTAAAAGTCTCTTGGTTGTTTCTGAGATGTTTTTGATGTATAGGAGTGTTATCCTTTTCATAGGTTGTACTGATTGTGCTGTAGTGGGTTGAGTGGTCAGGCAGTTTTTGATAAAGTTGTGTGGGTATCTATTTTGTTGGAAGATGTTGGATAAGTGGTCTGTTTCCTCTTTCTTGCATTCTGGGTTGCTGAAGTGTGTTTGTACTCACCTGGATAATGTTCTTACATAGCTCCTCTTGTAGGAAATTGGGTTGTTATTTTGTAATGAAGCACTTGGTTAGTATGGGTTGCTTTCCGATAGATTTGGGTTTCTAGTTTGCCGTTGCTTCCTCTGCTGATGAGGATATCCAGGAAGGATAGTGTGTTGTTGATGCACTGTGATGCAGCATCTAGAAGCAATAGCACTCCTACACATGCAAACAAAATTATGGATCTGGTATGTAGACAATACTTTCATCATAAAAGAAAGGAACTAGAAAAGACACATGAAATAATCAACAACATCTTTGAAGGAATAAAATTCACAAGGGAAGAAGAAAACAACAACATACAACAATTATACTTAGGTGCACTTTATACTTATCCATCATAGTCATTGTACCTGAATTTTAAAACTTTATATTTTAAAATGGTTTTAGTAGTTTTGTTTTATTTATTTATGTAAATAAAACTTCAATAAATATTTTAAAACAGTTTACAGTGAAATGTTAGATTTCTCTGTGATAAAGCTACAGTGTTTAGCTAATGACTGAGCAACAATTTTTAAAGTTGTTTTTAATGAAGTACTTTATGAAACCACATGTGGCATGTGCAGTCTTAGAAGGTATTCATTATCTCCTCATACACATAGGACATGTATCTTGTAATGTTATTGTTGATGCAACACTTACATATCTTATCTGAAAATGCAAATACTGTAGTTCAGGACTATTGTTTCATTGATATGAAAATGTATACAGATTTTAATTGATGAACATTAATTAATAGAAAAACATGATTAAGGTTTCATCAACCACATGACAACTTTACAATGTACAACAATATTTCAGTTGTCCCCAAATCAATATGCAAAGTGTTTAAAATGCAAAATATTTTATTAGATTTACCCTGATATAATGACACTTAACATGGAATGACCCAAATGTATTTCCTTCACAGGGACATCAAACCAGACAATATCCTGATGGATATGAATGGACATATTCGGTTAGCAGATTTTGGTTCTTGTCTGAAGCTGATGGAAGATGGAACGGTAAATTAGATTTTTTAAAAACCCAGTTAAAATGTAGCTGCAGACATCTTTAATATCTGACCCTTGTTAGCTAATTCAATTTTGGGATTATATTTGATGATAAAGACAAGTTGTTGGCTGCAAAATTATATTTTTTAGTAATTGTGTTGGAGCTATAATAGAGGCTCATTTTAATTGTTCTGACTGGATATGCTGTTAAGATTCATTCACTTTGCACTCCTTTTATGTTCCTTTTTTGATAGATAGATAGATAGATAGATAAATAAATAAAAATCTTACTTCCATCACTGTCTATAAGTAATAATTCCCATTACTTCTATCCTGTGACTCTTCCATGTAATAGTAAATCTGTATTTATATATAACTGCTCTCAGAATACATCATAAATGTTGAGAGATAATGTATTTATTTGCTCTGTCTTAATTATCTATTTCACCATAGAATTTTGGGTTTTGATAATAAAATGTGGATACTTTTATTGTAGAACTAGCAAAACAAGTATAATAGTTGATAATGAAGGAGGATTTATGGGTTATGAGTCTGGGAATGAGGAACTGAGATATCACAAAAGGGAAGAGAAAATATCCTTTTTTAATGTCAATTGCCTGATATTTATTCAAGCTGTCTAGGGTCCATTATAGCTGGAAATGAATCACATGAGAATTTTCAGGTGCAACATTAATGTCAATATGCCAAGTGTAACGGAGTAAAATAAGCTTGGAGATTGATCAAAGAGCTAGTTCTGCCCCAGCTCTTTTAATTTGTATTACCTTGTCCTGTAGCCATCATTGTAACCAAGATATTTGGCTACATTGCTCTCACTGAAATAAATTTGGAGATGAGAGTGTAATTAGCCCTTTAAAAATTCCCTTTCTTCACCTATCTAATGATTTTCTTAAAAAGTACCTTATAAGTCTGGCAGTATGACTGTGGCCAGTTTTACAAAAAATTGCACTTTAAAAAAAGTTTTGTTTTTATGGTACACGTATAAAAATAACAGATAGCCATCTAGAACGGTATTCCAGAATATAAATTTTCTCATTGTCGTATCATCCTGGAGAAGCTTCCTCCAGTTTCTTACATACTTTTCAAATATTTTAGTATAGTATGGATTGCAGAGCAAAATGAGGCCCTGTATTCCTTTCTCCAGTTTTGTGTCCTTAAACAACCGTTTTAAGTACTGAAAAATAACTGCAGTCAATTTTATTCAGAAGTATATGCTTTATGTTTTTTGTTGTGAATTAATAGAATTAAGCTTATAAAATTAATTATTAAAGCATTTTATTTATTAATAATGAACAAATATACCTATCCAGGTACTTTATAGCAAGTAATTTGAATATTTTAGTATTTTAAAATATAAAAAGTTGCCTGGTCCTGCTTATTTCGTTTTACTGCCTTAAGCCTGTAAGTTTTCTTGTAGCCTGTCTCATGTGATGACCCTCTCTATGACCAATAGGATGATTTGTGCTGTCTCACTATATTTTAATGGTATCTGTATTGTCTCTCCTGGTACCTGGCCTTGAATACTGAATCTAGGTCTATCATTTTCTACAAAAAGTATCAGAAACATGTGAGAAAATATCACAAACCTTGTTTGAATTCTAAAAATACAAATACCTAATTTCTGCCAAATCTGTGATAAAGTCCACAGCACAGCCTATGTTTACAGTTATGTTGCATGTGCTAGTACTTCCTACCCATAACTCATAATTAGATTAACTATCTGGTTCTATATCTCTTACTATTTTTTGCTTATGTCACTCCAAGCCCTGGCAAAATATTTTAAATTTTTTGAAAAAAATGAATGCCGAATAAATGAAGCATATCAGAAAATGTGCAAAATTTGTTGATATGAGAAACTCTTTCAGTATCTGGTACTATCTGGAATACAAGATTGTATATGAATATAGAATTTTTCTTCACTGCAAATTCAGGAACCAGATAACATCTATAGCTAATAAATGCTGAATTGCTAATAGGCAAATTCCTAATCTGGCATGGTGGAAAATATTCTTCTTTATTTCCATCTACTCATACCTGTCACTACTTTAAATATAAATGGATCTATTCCTATGCATATTGAAATAGCAGTGTTATAGGTAATGTTTAGTTATGAAAATAATAATCCCTACAGGTTCAGTCTTCAGTGGCAGTTGGAACACCAGATTATATCTCTCCAGAAATCCTGCAAGCCATGGAGGATGGGAAAGGAAAATATGGTCCCGAATGTGATTGGTGGTCCCTTGGTGTTTGCATGTATGAAATGCTTTATGGAGAAACACCCTTTTATGCTGAATCTCTAGTGGAGACATATGGAAAAATAATGAACCACAAAGTGAGTGAGCTATCCATGTGTAGAAAAATGAATGACAGCTTCCAAGGAATCTAAAATTATTCTGCTCAGTAATTCATTTATATTTATTTCTGCATGTATTTAATATATTTCAACTCCTTTCAAAATGGACTTCTCAAGGCAGCTCATGATAGAAAATAGTAAAAGGCATACCAAATTATGAAACTATTGTAAATTAACTCAGTTAAAATATTTCATTGAATTAATATATTAATAGTTTTGCTTTTTTGCTTTTCTTATTTATCAACTTGACTTTAACTACCCTCACATTTTTATTGATATCCTTGGTAGTTGTTGAATGGACTTCTGGGTGAAATCTAATTAAACTGTTCTTCTGATGAAACTGCTTCTGAAAGTGGAACTGGAGAGGGAATAGTGCCTCCTCCTTCCCCTATACAAGTTTCCAAGTGCCCAGAAGAGTGACAAAAGAAGGAAAAGATCATTAGTACAAACAGACTTATACTGCTGTGTTCTGAATTCTATTTTTGGGTGCAGCCTTCAAAATTGCAACCAGATAGAAATGTTTCATTTCATATGACAAAAGAATAAATTATAACATTCTCAGACAGTATTCATATTAATCATACTGAGTTAATTTAATTAGCACTACTTCATCCTTTCTCTGCCAACTAAAAGATAAATGTGACCACTGACCAGAAAAAAGGATGTTCCTTTGTTAAAAGCAGTTCAGTCACTGTTGAAACTAGAGTGAATCTGTCAGTTTTGGTTTTTCTCAGTTTCTCATATTCCCAATTCTTAATTTGTCTCAGCCTGTTCAATTAGTTTGCAAGTTTGACTCTGTCCAAAACAAACACTCAAATTCGTACACATCTTCCTGCACATTTCATTTAATATACTGCTTATTAATTTGAGGTGCATTTCCTAGTATGCATATTTTTTCAAGACCGGTATCTCTAATATAAAATGTTCTGTGTATACTTCCCCCAAACACATATTTTATGAATTCCTAGGTGCAAAACAAAATTCTAAATATTCTAGATTTCAACGTGCAAGTGTTGAAAATATCTTCCCAATTTGTCCTTATACTTCTAAATAAATTTACTACTGAAGAAGCTTCCTTGGACAAAGTGGAAGCCCACATTGTATAGCAATGCATTTATACTTGATAAATTTCTGATAGATTTAAAAATATAGAACTCTAAGCTATGGGTTTTTTGCTTGTTGGCTTGGTGGGGTGGGGTGATTTTTTTTTTTTTGGCCCTAATTGTCATACCTTTTTTTCCTTTAAGGAGAGGTTTCAGTTTCCTGTCCAAGTGACAGATGTGTCTGAAAACGCCAAGGACCTAATTCGAAGGCTTATCTGCAGCAGAGAACATAGACTTGGACACAATGGGATAGAAGACTTTAAAAACCACCCATTTTTTTCAGGGATTGACTGGGATAACATTCAGAACTGTGAAGCACCTTATATTCCTGAAGTCAGCAGTCCAACAGATACTTCTAATTTTGATGTAGATGATGACTGTTTAAAGAATTCTGTAAGTTATAGAGAAGAGTGTTTTTAATATGTTACATTGAAATTTATGCATTTATTTATAAAATTTCTATCTTGCTTTTCACTAATAATCCCAAGCACTTTTTGTTATGTGTACCCTGTGTTGTTACAATACAATTTTTATTGTATTATAAGATAATGCTCAAAATTTTGCAATTCAAACTTCAGCATTACATGGAATGAGAACTGCCAGTTGTACAAGAGGTGGGGGCACTCGAGATCATATTGCTAACATCTGATGGATAATGGTAAAGGCAAGGGAATTCCAAAAAGACATCTCTTGGTTTAATATAAAAACTTTTTACTATGTAGACCGCAACTGGGTAACTTAAAAACATGGATGTCCTGGGCCATCTCATCTGCCTATTGAAGAATTTGTATGATTACAAAGAAAGAGCAGTTAGAAATGGAATATTGAACAATTAAATTAAATTGGACAAGCAATATGTCAAGGTTGTACACAGTCCCCTTATTTATTTGACTTATAAGCGGCATATATCATGAGAAATTGTGGACTAGAAAAATAGAAATTGGAAATAAAGTTGCTGGGGAAACAGCAGTACTCTTAAATATTCTGATGATACCACTTTGATGGCTGACTAAAGGAATCTCCCCTAGATGATGAAAGAAAAGATTGTAAAAGCTGGCTTCTCAATATTAAAAAAAAACTAAGATTATGTCAACAGGCAGTGCCAACCCAGTGGAAATAGGTGGAGAAGAAGTTGAAGTGATAACAAAATTCATCTTCATATGTTCAAAAATTCATAGGGATAGTAACTGTAGCCATGAAGAAAGAGATTGGTGCTGATTGTGAGAAAGACAATGACAGTGACAGATCTAGACAAGTTATTAAAACGTAGCATTACTGCAAAAGCTGGACATCAGAAAAGTTGAATGAAAAAAAATGAATGCCCTTGAATTGTGGTACTGGAGAAATGTTGAGAATACCTTGGACCATAAGAAGAATGAATAATTCAGTATGAGATAAAGTAAAATCAGATTGCTCACAGGAAGCACTAATAATGAAGCTAAAGCTTAAATATTTTGAATACATAATGCAAAGACAAGAGTCATTAGGGAAAACTCTGATGCTTGGGAAAATCAAAGGCAATTAAAAAAGAAGCAGACAGTAGACTAGTTGGCTAGTTTTTATCACTGATGACACAAGCATGAACGTATAAGAACTCAAACCATTACTGACAGACAAAACTGGCAAAATGATGTCTATTGGGTCACAAAATATTGAAAGTAACTGAACAACAACAAGCTTTCATTTCTAAAATAAGCAAAAATGACAGTTAGACCCTCCAACATAGACAGATTTTTTTTCCTGGTTTTTATTCTTTTCTGAGCTGCTTCTTCTGTGCTTTTGGTGATTTAGATGTTGCTGGAAATAAGGAGCCCTGTACCAGAAAGAGTACTACACTGTCATAAAAGGCCAGGGAAGCCAGCAGTATTGATTCTGCGATGGTCTTTCCAATCCTGATACATTCCGGAACAAACTGTTGTTTGTTCTGAACAAGGGTACTCATCGTGCTAATTATACCTTAAATTAAAAGAAACTGATTAATCTTTTCCAAATTAGTTAACTATGCTTGTTCCTTTAAACCTCAGGAGACGATGCCACCACCAATGCATACTGCATTTTCTGGCCATCACCTGCCATTTATAGGATTCACATACACTAGTAGTTGGTGAGTGGTAATGATCAGTTTGTTTATATTAAATCATAAGACAATCTAATGGAATAGCTCAGTTACTTTGTGATTTAAAAAAATGAAAGAGAATTAATTTTCTTACTCATTTTTCGTTTATTACTCATTTATTTCCATTATTTGTTTTCATATTTTTCTGTAATGCATGCATTTTCTATGCAAATTTTGAACTAACAGTAGTACAAAATTCATAAGGCACATTATTTCCATCCACATAATAATTCAGAAAGTGCAAATTAGATCATAAAAATGCACACAAGACAAAAACCGTAATGTTAGTCCAAGGGATTTTTTGTGCCAGTTCTTGTTGGTTGTTTCCTCTACCTAGAGTAACTGGTGAATACAAAATATAATAAGGGGAAAAATGCAAGGAATTTGTTTTCTTGGATAGAGACAGAAATAATAGTTGTTTTGCAGTGGCACTGCAGAATACTCATGCAGTATGCAGTTGGCTATTGAAAGGGTTGCTGACTGATAGAATACACGACTTATGCAATAAGTTGAGCAAGCTTTATACAATAGATCATTTTCTTTGCATTATTTAAGTATATATACCTTTTGAATTTTCAATATTTCTGCACAAATATGACCTAAAATGTGATCTGTTTTCCACACAGTCCTAAAACTAGATAAAGAGAACCCAATTAAACAAATGAATCAAAAACTTTATACTTGTTCATTGATTTATAGAGTGTATGGCAAAAGTATGAATATCTGGGATTATCAGTTCATTTGAAGTGGAAATTAGAGTCAGGTATTTCAATCAGTGGGAATCTGATAATCAGGTGTAAGTGTGGGAGGACCTGCCTTATTTAAAGAACTGAATTCTGGGTATTCACTGTCAAAGTCTGATCTTCACAGCACAGGAATGTGGAAGTGTGTTGTGGCTCAAACAAAGGAGATTTCTGTGGACCTCCAAAAAGCAGTTGTTGATACTCAGCAGGCTGGAAAAAGTTATAAAACTATTTCCAAAGAGTTTGGACTCCACCAGTCTAGTGTCAGGCAGATTGTGTAGAAATGGAGGCAATTCAGCAGCACTGCTACCTTCTCCAGGAATGGTCGACCAACCAAAATCACACCAAGAGCAAGGAGTATAATAGTCCAGGAGGTCTCAAAACCCCAGGGTAACATTTAAGGAAGTAAAGGCCTCTCTTGAATTGGTGAATGTCAGTGTTCATGAGACCACCATCAGGAGAACACTGAACAGCAATGATATGCATGGCAGGGTTGCAAGGAGAAAGCCACTTCTCTCCAAAAAGATCATTGCTGCCCCTTCACAATTTGCAAAAGACCACATGGATAAGCCAAAAGGCTATTAGAAGAATGTTCTGTGGATGGATGAGATTAAATAGAATATTTTGGTTTGAATGAAAATTTTTATGTTTGGTGAAAGGCAAACACTGCATTCCAGCATAAGAATCCTATCCCTTCTGTGGAACATGGTAGCAGTATCATGGTTCGGGCCTGTTTTGCTGCCTCTGGACCAGGACGGCTTGCCATTATTGATAGAACTATGAATTCTAATAGTACCAGCAAATTCTACAGGAAAGTGTCAGGGTAACTGAAGCTCAGGTGAAAGTGGGTCATACAGCAAGACAATGACTCAAAACACATAAGCTGTACGCCCAAAGAACGATTAAAGCAGAAGGAAGTTAATGTTTTGGAATGGCCAAGTCAATGTCCTGCCCTTAATCCTATAGAAATGTTGTTGAAGGACCTGAAGTAGGCAGCTCATGAGAGGAAGTCCACCAACATCCCTGAGTTGAAGCTATTCTGTAAGGAAGAATGGGCTAAAATTCCCCCAGGCTGATGTGCAGGACTGATCAACAGTTATCAGAAATATGTAGTTTCAGTTATTGCTGCCCAAGGGAGGCGCACCAGTTACTGAAAGCAAAGCTTCACATGCTCTTGCCACACACAAATACATAGCTTTGAATCATTTATCCTGAATAAATCACTGAACAAGTATAATGTTTTTGACTCATTTATTTAATTGGGTTCTCTTTATCTAGTTTTAGGACTTGTATGGGGGAACAAGTCATATTTTAGGTCATGTTTATGCAGAAATACTGAAAATTCAAAAAGGTTCACAAACTTTTAAGTACCACTGTATAATCTGAGATATTTTAAGAGTATATTTAACTATGTGGGTAAATTTTAGTTAATTTTTCCATTGAAAAATTAGGGTTGGAACTATTTTATTGCTGGAATGGGGAGATGTGACAAAACTATTCTGTTCCCTCATTATGGGTGTCCCCAACACACCCTCAAAATTAACTCTGGATATTTGGAAGATCATTAGGAGTCAATTTGGAAGGTTATAAGAGGGAGGAGAGACAATGTTTGTGAGTGGATTTCATCATAATGTACAAGTGGATTTCTACTTGAATTATGTTGAATTTCAGTTGCAATTTATGATGGCCTCATGCATACATTTGCAAAAATACTGTACAATAAAGAGGCATAACCAGTTTCAGTTTTCTGCTGGAATGTATGTGTGAACTTTCAATTATCCTTATCTGAACTTTTAATTATCCTAATATGAAAGTCATAAAGATCAATCTGTTAAAATGTTTCTAAAACCGATTAACTATCTTCTCAGTGTCCTTTCGGATCGCAGTAGTCTAAGATTTGCAGCTGGGCAACGTGTAATGGACCTTGACGCCAGTGTTCAAAGAACACTTGAGGATACCTTAGCTACAGAAGCATATGAGAGACGAATAAGACGTTTAGAGCAGGAAAAGCTAGAACTTAGCAGAAAACTTCAAGGTATTCGTGTATAAAGTATACGTGATTATCTCAGTTAATTTTTGATTCTGTGACATTCTTCATGTAGTGGAAAGACCTTATATTACTACTTTTTCAGTAGAAACAGTATTTGAAAAGATTCCATATATAACTAAATATTAATTTACTGTGGTATAGTCAGTTACAACTTAATAATGATTTTGAATGAAAAGATTGTATTTTACAAGTAGGGATGACAAAAAATTAATAATATTTTGATACTGCAAAGACAGTTGGACATATAGCCAAGGTATTATTAAGAGATTTCCAGAAGGGAGGGATGGAGGGAGGGAGGGAAAATGACAATGTATTGAGCAAAATTAAAACCAAGTCATGCCCAATCCATGGTTTACAACTTTAGAATACGTGGAAGTAAAATTGTTAGTGGTGGATACCTGAGCTCTAGGCTTTATTAGGGTGTTTTGTATGAGTATGAGAGTATGGAGAGAGCTTGAAGAAACATAGATATGAGGGTATTTGAATGCTGAAAAGGAAGAATTAAAAATCTTCAAAAACAAGAAGCAAGTGAGACAATTAAAAGGAAAACTGGTGAGTAATGACAGGCAAAGCGGTGCTAGTACACTTTTTTAATTGGCTGATTCATAGGGTTTTTTCCAGAGTTTGCTGAGAAACAGATTCTTTTGCAACTTTGTCTAGATACATAATACTTTGACAGTACAACAGATTCCACTACTCTTATTAGCTTCAGATTTTTTTGATGTTTTAACTTGAGTGCACTGAACTTGAGGAAGTTTCATGATGCTTGCTCCTCCAGGCAAGACTTTTGCACAATTCAGTCCTCATACTCTAAATAGCAGTATGCAGTACTGTACATTTATTTAGATGAAAGATACCTCTTTTTAAGTGGGAGACAAGGTGTTCTTTTAGTTAAATTACTCTACTTTTCATGTGGACATAGGATGCAGCCTGTAAGAGCTACTTTGAGATGTAAACATGTGCAAATAATACCTAGTTACATTTAGTACAAATATCAATTGGTGAACTAGGTACTATACTTTTAAAAATATTTTAAAGTTTAATAGTTTAATATTCATGTTCTTAGTGTTCTTGATCACTAGAAGAAAGTGAAGGTCACTTCCTTTTTCTGAAGGAAGTCATAAAAGTTCAAAAAGTCTGGAATGAGAGAAAGTTTTATAGAATCTATAAAAGAAGGAGTCAGAATATGACAGTCAATTGTCAGGCCACAGATACCTCTTGGGTACCATATTATGATTTTGAAATGCCAAAACCTATGGATTGAAACTTTTGAATTCAGTTTCTTACAAATATATCTCCCTTGCTTTTTTAAGAGTCCACACAAACAGTCCAGGCCCTACATTATTCAACTATAGATGGTCCATTAACAGCAAGCAAAGATTTAGAAATTAAGAGCCTGAAGGAAGAAATTGAAACATTGAGAAAACAAGTCATTGGTAAGTCTAAGAATTTAATATTGAAAACATTACAACTTCTTTCCCAACTTTTGTGTTCTGCTCAAACAGAACATACAATATCTTTCTTCACAAATGTTTATACTCTTATATTTATCATCCAATGTAAACTGTCTACAGGTAGACCTTGCTTACCAACTGCCTCATGCAGCTATTGTCAAAGTTACGACAGTGCTGAAAAAATAACTTTGCAACCAAGGCATGCATTTATGACTTTTCTAGCAACTCTCTCTGAGTCATGTGTTTGCCATTACAGTCAGTTAGTACGTGTTGTCCTGTGCCTGACCCGTTTTTTTCTCATTACCCCCCTCCCACAGAGTAGAGAGATTGCCTAAACAAGTGATCTCTTTAGGCAGTCTCTCCTGTGCCTGACCTGTTGTTTTTTAGCTCCCCCCACCCCGCAGGAGAGCAGAGAGATTGGAGAGAAAGGGATCACAAGAGAATAAGCAGGCACACAATGGGGAATACACATCAAAAGGCATGCACTTGCACTAGCTGCTTGCCTGGCATGCTCAGGGTTAATTAATTAATTCCCTTCTTGCTAATTATCCCAGCACTGAGGTGAGCATTCCAAAGGGTGGGGGAGTGGAGAAAAAGAAAAGCTCAGCTGTGGTCATGTGATTTTCTACTTAGTGACCCCATCACTTAGTAACTGTGTTGCGAGTACCAATTGTGGTAGGTAAATGAGGACTGTACTTTTACATTTATCATACAGTTATTTAAATGATTGATTGAATATGTGTTGGTTGACTTGTGGCAACCACATATATAGACCATCTCTAGGATGATCTGTCCACCTGGCCCATCATGTCTCCCAATGGTGCACTTATCACCACTATAATCTACCATACTGCTATTTGTCCGTTTCCTTCTATCTTTTTGCCTGTTACGGACTTCTCAAGGTCTTTACAAAATATGATAATTTGAGCTGGGTCGTTGTATAATGTGTCTGAAGTAGGATAATTTGAGCCTGGTCATTTGTGCCCCAGATGAGACTCTGGATTGGATGATTGGTTTATTTTATTGCTTATCCATGGTATTCTTAAGAAACTTCTCCAACATCAAATTTCAAAAGCATTATTACTCTTTCTATGCTGTTTCTTCAATTTTCACATCCATCGAGTGTCATAGTGTCAAACTATTGCTTGCACAATTCTGATCTTTGCAGTATAAATACATCTTGGCATCAGAATATCTTTCCCAAGGGCTTCATTGCTACTCTACCAAGTGCTAGTCTGCAGCGTATTACTTGATCGCTGGTTCTTTTATGTTGATATCAGTCCAAAAAAGTAGAGGCTATCCATGGTTCAGTGTACCTATTGTCATTAATTTGATCTTCTTTATATTTAATTGTAGGCCCATTTTTTTTCACTTTGCTCTTGAGTTTTATTAGTAGAGCTTTTCAGCCATCAGAGTAGTATCATCAAGGTAGTGCAGTTTATTGATACGTCTTCCTCCAGTTTTAAAACCATGTATATCTTCTTCCAATCCAGCCTCTCTGAGTATATACCTGTCATATAGGTTGAATAAATAGGGAATATACAACCTTGTCTCATTCCTTTTCTGATCTGGGACCAGTCCTTTGCCATGTTCTGTGCAGACCATGTCCTTCTGTCCTGTTGGTAATTTTTTGCATGAGGACAATGAGATTTTCTGGGATTCCCATTTTCTTAAGGGCATTCCACAGCTTGACATGGTCAACACAGTCAAAAGCCTTTCTATAACACATACAGACTTTTAAAATATAGTCTTTCAACTTCTCAATTATTCAGGGTGCAACAGCAATAATTATGTGTCTTTCATTCCTCAGCCTTTTCTAAAACCAGCTTGAATATCTGGTATTTCCCTTTCCATGTAGAGCTCTAATTTGTGTGGGATGACCCTAAGCATTGTTTTGCTAGCATGCGAAATTAAGGATATTGTTTGATAGTTTGCAGACTGTTAAGTTTCCTTTCTTTGGTATTAGTCTATAGACTGACCTCTTCCAATCCATTGGCCACTGTTTGCTTGCATAGTTTGGTTAGAACCTTCACTGATCCTTCTGTTGTTTTCCATATTTTTGTAGGTATTCTATCAATTCCTTACAATTTGGTAATGACTAGAGTACCAACCTAACTTCATTTTGTAGTAAACTACTAAAGTTCTTGTAAATGGGGAATATTTTCTAAATTATCTTGGATAGTGATATCTCTATTGTACAGAATTTCAGTACCCTCCTTCCAGCTTTGCTTCATCTTCTTCCAATCAGATACTATCTGTCCATTCTCATTCTTTAGCATACCAATTCAAGGTTGGAACAGCTTCCTGAGTTCAGAGATGTTTTGAAAAATTCCTTGCTGTTTCCACCTTTCATGTCTTTACAGATGTCATTGTTATACTACTTACCAGGGCAGCTCTTCTCCCAAGGATTAAGCATCTTCTGATTTCCTGACTGCAGTCAGCATCTGCAGTAATCTTCGCACCTAGAAATACAAAGCCTTTCACTGCTTCTACATTTTCTCCCTCTATTTGCCAGTTATCAATCAAGCTGGTTGCCATAATCTTGGTCTTTTTGAGGTTTAGCTGCAAGCCAGCTTTTGCACTTTCTTCTTTCACCTTCATCATAAGGCTCCTCAGTTCCTCTTCGCTTTCAGCCATCAAAGTGGTATCATCTGCATATCTGAGATGGTTAATGTTTCTTCCAGCGATTTTAACTCCAGCCTTGGATTCCTCAAGCCCAGCATGTTGCATGATGTGTTCTGCGTACAAGCTGAATAGGTAGGGTGAGAGTATACAGCCCTGCCGTACTCCTTTCCCAATCTTAAACCAGTCCGTTGTTCCGTGGTCTGTTCTTACCGTTGCTACTTGGTCGTTATACAGATTCCTCAGGAGGCATACAAGATGACTTGGTATCCCCATACCACTAAGAACTTGCCACAATTTGTTATGGTTCACACAGTCAAAGGCTTTAGAATAGTCAATAAGACAGAAATAGATGTTTTTCTGAAACTCCCTGGCTTTTTCTATTATCCAAGCGAATATTGGCAATTTGGTCCCTAGTTCCTGTGCCTTTTCTAAACCCAGCTTGTACATCTGGCAATTCTCACTCCATGAATTGCTGAAGTCTACCTTGCAGGATCTTGAGCATTACCTTACTGGCATGTGAAATGAGTGCCACTGTTCGATAGTTTGAACATTCTTTAATGTTTCCCTTTTTTGGTATGGGGATATAAGTTGATTTTTTCCAATCTGATGGCCATTCCTGTGTTTTCCAAATTTGCTGGCATATAGCATGCATTACTTTGACAGCATCATCTTGCAAGATTTTGAACAGTTCAGCTGGGATGCCATCGTCTCCTGCTGCCTTGTTATTAGCAATGCTTCTTAAGGCCCATTCAACCTCTCTCTTCAGGATGTCTGGCTCTAGCTCCCTGACCACACCGTCAAAGCTATCCCCGATATTGTTATCCTTCCTATACAGGTCTTCCGTATATTCTTGCCACCTTTTCTTGATCTCTTCTTCTTCTGTTAGGTCCTTGCCATCTTTGTTTTTGATCATACCCATTTTGGCCTGGAATTTACCTCCAATGTTTCTAATTTTCTGGAAGAGGTCTCTTGTCCTTCCTATTCTGCTGTCTTCTTCCACTTCTGCACATTGCTTGTTTAAAAACAATTCCTTATCTCTTCTGGCTAACCTCTGGAATTCTGCATTTAATTGGGCATACCTCCCCCTATCACTGTTGCCTTTTGCTTTCCTTCTTTCTTGGGCTACTTCTAGTGTCTCAGCAGACAGCCATTTTGCCTTCTTGGTTTTCTCTTTCTTTGGGATGTATTTTGTTTCCGCCTCCTGAACAATGTTGCAAACTTCTGTCCATTGTTCTTCCGGGACCCTATCTACTAAATCCAGTCCCTTAAATTGATTCTTCACCTCCACTGCATATTCCTTAGGAATCTTAGTGAGCTCATATCTAGCTGATCTGTGGGCCTTCCCTAATCTCTTGAGTGTGATCCTAAATTGTGCAAAAAGAAGTTCACGATCGGACTTGTTTTTACCGACTGTATAGATGTCCGCCACCTTTGGCTGCAAAGGATGTAGTCAATCTGATTTCGGTGTTGTCCATCTGGTGAAGTCCATGTATAAAGCCATCTCTTAGGTTGTTGGAAGAGAGTGTTTGTTATGCAGAGAGAGTTGTCTTGGCAAAATTCTATCAGCCTATGTCCTGCTTCATTTTGTTCTCCCAGGCCATGCTTACCTGTAATTCCAGGTGTCATTTGACTGCCCACCTTAGCATTCCAATCTCCCGTGATGAAAATAACATCTCTTTTAGGCGTGTTGTCCAGTAGGTGCTGCAGATCCTCATAGAACTGCTCTACTTCAGCTTCTTCAGCATCTTTGGTTGGGGCGTATATTTGGATCACTGTGATGTTAGATGGCTTACCCTGAATTCGAATTCTTATCCCTCCCAGGATAGACCTCCTCATCACAATGATGTAGTACAGCAGGACTTGGGGGGGCTTATTATTTATATATATTTGAGTATGGTAAAGGTCGAGTTCTTCTTTATTAAATTAATGTAATATCATTTGCATTTCATTTAAATTCTGTGTTCAGATTAGTACTCTAGTCTCAAAAATGGTACAGAAAAGGATAACCAAAATGAAGAGATGAGAGTACCACTATTACTAGAATATATCCAGGTTAGGAAATAAGATAATAACAAGAAGGCATGGTTAATTTGTTGTCTTGAATAAATGCATGAAGTGTATTATTTGTTCTTTTATTTTCTGCTCTTATAAAAGTAAGAATTCTAGGTCATCTTGCAATTCACTGATGGCAAAAAGACTGATGAAAAATCTCATTACACAATTCACTATGATAAGACGTGTAATAGTTACTAGCTTTAAAAGAGATTATATAAATTAATCAATTAGTCTTAGTCCCGACTGCTAAGTAGAGCTTCCCATTCTTAATTCTATTCCCTGTGATTCATATTTGTGGAGTTCTTCATTTTCATAATAGCATATCCAGAATGTTTCAAGCCTAATATTTTTGGTGACAGTCTTGCCCAGATTTGTATAGGGAGGAAGTAAAAGAGCTGCTCCTGCACATTCCTCCATTGTCTTCTAACCATATCTGTGGTAATTCATAGGAATTGTTCTTTCAGCATTTTCACCATTATTTCAGCAGACCTACCCCTTACTGTCAGTTAATTATGTCTGTAAAAGCACCTTTAGAAAGTGTCAGCTGTTTGCCAGCAGACTCCAGCCATCATGTGGCCACTCCATAGAAGAAAGACATGTTGTCAAGTCATATCCACACTAAGGAACTGTGATTAAATAGCCCCAGTTGAATCCCTCTTAGCTTCTTAGATTTATTATATGACAATTATTGTTTTTAATGCAATGGCTGCAGGTTTATGAAAAGTATCTATCTTGCCATAGTAGTAAACAAGTTCCTAGACTAAATGTATATCTTAGTATGACCTAGCAACATCATCTAAAATTTGGATTCAAACCCCAAGGTTCATTTTCTGTTAAGTCCTTCAGCAAAGTCTTTTATTTTTGCTAGCAATTTTGTATTAAATGCCACAGATGTGCAACACATTCCACACATGAAACAGATAGTTTTGAGATTACCATGCATAAACTGAAGCATGTATATTTTGGATATTTTGGTCCATATATGGAATGAATTAGGCTTTTTTCCCCCTGGATATGGACAGAAACATGCCAGGTAGAAGTAGAAATCTGATATTTATTCATATGTGCATGATATATGTTGTTTCAATTTATATCTCACAAGAAAATACACTGTTTTGGAATAACTGAACTTTTCTAGGGGCTCAGGGTGGCCAAGAGACAGGGAAAAAATTAAAACAACAACAAGATATATTTCAAAACTCAATTAAAAGTAATATTAAAACAATCAATTTAAAAGGCTTGGATGAAAAGAAAGGTTAAGACTCCTTTTCTAACACAGAAGAAAATGAAGGTTAAATATATCTTCCAAGGGAATGCATTCCATAACTTGGTCGTGGTGCCAGAAAAAGCCCTCTCTTGCCAAGTGAGCTTCTAATATCGCAAGCATCTTTGAGATGGTTTCATAGCTGTTGCTCAGATATTCAGGCCCTGAGCTATTAAGGGATTTGAAAATGAAAAACAAACTCTTCGATTTTCCCCGCAAAATCATTCAAATATATCAAAATTGTTGTAGTATGATCTTAGTATTTTTTTTATAGGAGAGCCATGTTAGACTATTGTAGCAAGAAATCAGGAATATGTTAGTACTTTTATTGACTAACAAATTTTATTAAGAGGAATAAGCTTTTGTGAGCCTTTTACTAAAACTTGTTAGTTGGAAAAGGTGCTACCAGATTCCTGATTTCTTAGTAACATAGTGGTTCCCAGAGCTATTTTCATTGTGCAGGTGTTGCTAATGAGAGAGCCAGTTTGGTATAGTGTTAAAGATACTGGGTTTGAGACTGCATTCTAGTCCTGCCTCAGGCACAAAGCCAGCTTGGTAGCTTTGGGTCAATCACTTTCTCTTAGCTCTAGGAAAAAGGCAGTGACAAACCACTTCCAAAAAATTTTGCCAAGAAAAGTACATTGGACTTGTCCAGGCAGTTGCCAGGAGTCCAGACTGACTGGAAGGCACAAAATCAATCTATCAATGTCATCAGCTTAGCTGCCCCAGTTGCATGAGAAAACTTCCAGACATTCTTCAAAAGTAGCCTTTCATAGACACTGTGTAGTGGTCCAAAAGGGTTTTAGCCAAGGCTTTGGTATTCATTGCCAGTCCCAAACAGCTATAGAAAAATTACAGTTGATTCAGTAGATGGACTTCTTCCTACTGCTACCTCATGGACATTCAGTTAGCTGTGGGATCAAGGAGCACTTCCAGCCTACAGATCTGTATTTTTAAGGGAAGGGAATGTGTTGCAGAGTGCTGGAAAGCGTTTGGCCAGAGATCAGAAATAAGACACCAGGCATTTCTACAAAAATAAGTGTATTTAAGGAAAGCATAAAACATAAACAGTTTCCTTATCCAGAGCCCTGGACAGGCAAGTCCTTAAATACAGAGAATCATTTTTTACAAGCTCATGCACAGGTGCAGAGCAGGAAAGAGAGGGCTGCTGAGCTGGGCTGGAAGAGAGGATGCAAAACAGAAACTGAAACTGAAACTTCTTGTGGCAAGTCCAGGCAAGTTCCCCCAGGCAATCAGCAGCTTTTTCTTATTTGGTCATCCTTTCCACACCCCAACCTGAGGACAATTAAGTCTGACCTTCTCACCCTGCCTAAGTGATTTGTTACCATGGTAACCAGGGCATCTTTGAGTCTTACTCCAGGCAGAAACAAAACAAATACCAACAGAATGCAGTACCATCAAGAATAAGCTAAATTCCAATTCTTGAATCTGGATTCCCATTGACTACCAGGACAATCAGAATTGTATTTGGTTTTAGCTTGTTCACTTACATCTAGCTGATTAATGAACTTTAGGAAGCAATCAGGGGTATCAGTAATGAAGTAAACTGTTAATCCTCTTCATCATAGTAATTGTTGTTCTTAAATGTTCATGCTGCCTATTGAGTTGATACTGTTCTTGCTATTTTAGACCTAACAAATTTGTGACCACAGTTCTTAATGTTTCTAGTAAGCATGTATGATGATATAGTTTTAAATAAACAATGAATCAACTCTTAGTTGGTATTTTAAAGCTTGTTGTTGGTTGCAGTCTTGGAATTAAATTGTACAGTAAGATGTATGATTTTTTAAAAAATTCTTAACAATAGCTGTTTTTCTAGATCACTGTTGCTTTATTTTGTGCATAAAATAACCCAAGATGGAAAACTATATTGAATACCTTTGGCATCTTAAATTTGTTGAAGTACGCTTGAAGCATTTTTAATCTGATCTGGGGGTTTTGTTTTTTGAAAAATCACCAAGTACAAAATAACATTTATGACTAATATACTGTAATATAGAAAAGCTTACTCATTCTGAGAAGTATGTCTGAGAAAAAATCAATGAGAAAATACTAGATTTCATTACTGAAAAGATGTGTCTGATCCTGAAATTATTTCTTTTAGTTATTGATTTTTATAATGGTATTTTTATATTTTAAATAATTCATTTGAAACTAGACTGGTAGATTTACAGGATTAGGTCTATCTTATGATTGCTCGTGCTGTGGATTTTTTTTTAACCTCTTAAAGGCTTCCTGGCCCACATGCATGTAGTTCATAGTCTCTTATTTTCCCCCCAATTAGTTATTTTCCCCCCAATTATTTGTTTGAACTAAAATATTTTTGATGGCTCTGATTTCTTACTTCTCTGGCTTCTAATAGATTTTTGATGGCAGTTTTTGGTATTGTAGTTACTGTTTTTATTTTAGCTATGTTGGGTTTTTTTTTATCGGAAGACAGGTTATAAATATTTTACATAAATACTTTTTCAAAATGTAGTAATGAATGCTAAGAAAAGTATACATTTATTCTATATGTTGGTGTCTTACATTTTCTTTATTTAGTCATTCAATTTTTATACCACTTTTCTATTCAGTTTGAATGTTTTGTATTCTCTGAATGCATTTGAAGGATACAAAAATGCAAGACAAATTAATTAAAATTTATTTAAAATTTATTATTTTATAATAAAATTTATAATATATACTAAAATTATAAGCATTTAAATCCTCCCAATATGAGATGTATTTGGTTTTAGAAAAATAAACTTTAGAAAAATAAACTATTTTCTAAAGGTGAGGAAAGTGGAGGTGAAAGCAAGAGCAAATTTTCTGCAATGGCCTCATGTCTCTGGAAAACATTGTCACAAAAAGTCCACTGAGTTCCTTTTCTAAAGTTCAAGGAACCATCCAAGCATCTATTTTCAATAGTGTTCATTTGAGTTATATTTTTATGTGACTAATGATGTTTTTATTATTTTTTTATTTTAGTATAGTTTTGGATACTGTTATTTTTGTTTTAGTATATTTTGTTTTGAGTATTATTTTTGTTAGATTATTATTAATAATTGCTATTTATGTTAATTTTTATTGGTTTTCACCTTGGAAGCACCTTTACAGTCTATATCCCAAAAGTCTGCTTGAACATATTAAGTTGTTTACAGCTTTATAGAAGCTGTAAAAATGATACTATTCCACAGGATCTTTGAATCGTGACTGACAGCTAGTTTGCTGAATGATGAAACTCAACTTATTGCCAGTGGCAAGAGGACCATGGAAAGCAATGTGGTTTGGTGATAGTCAATGTTTCACTGCAGGAAGCTGGGCCAGACAGTGATGACGCTGAAAGGAAATCTCTTGTCACCCATACTTATTCAACATGTGCAAATATAAAGAAGAGTTTAAACTCTGGATAAAAGGAAATCTTTTCATTTCAGGAAAAGAATTTCGTGAAAAATTGTAGACTGTGGAAAAGGTAGCCTTTACTTTAAAGCAGAATTGATACATTTTTTCTTTTTTAGTCCCAGTTAATGCTGTTTTGGGGAGCTAAACCATCTAGTAATAATAAACAATACATCAAATCAACTAGCCAAATCAAATCTTTGAACATTAAAACAGAAGTAGCAATAACTTACTTTCCAGGCAGGTAAAGCACAAAGAAGTTAGTCGCTCCTTTCCTCTCCTTCCTTTTCTGTCTGCATTGTGTAGGCTGCTGGTTATTTTGTATTGTCTGTTGTGCAGCTTCACTGCTAGTGTACCCCATATGGCCTAGCCAGGTTAGAATGTGGGGTCCAGCAGCAACATCCTTGGCTAGGAGTAGAATTCTTTTGCACTTTTTATCTGCAAATATACTGTGCTCTTTATCTTTGGAACTTTCAGTTTTCAGACATGCTCCATCTCAAATTGAGAGTACAACAGGCCACTTAAGTACTCTTGTGATACGTTGTTTCACAGGTAGATTTTTAAGTTTAAGTTGGGAGAATAACCTGTCTACAGCTGTGGTCTGTCACAGGTAGCAGAAAAAGGGTTTTAAAAATCAGGCATTTATTGCAAATGTCAGTAAAACCTGATGATAGAGAATGGCTTTCTAAATTCTGCAACTTTATTATTGATTTTTAGAATATCAGATTTCAGGAATTATCTGAATTAGAACAATTGTCCAGGGAATATGTCTGATAAGCCACTGCCATATTTCTTGACAAGAAGTTCCATAGCTGCATACATCTCATCAGTTCCTGACATCAGGGTTTATGGCTGTAGAGCATAAAATGTAGAAACATCTCTGTTGAGGCCTGCAAATCTGTATATTTATTATTTAATAGATTAATATAGCCACCCATCTCATGGAATGTGACTCTGGGTGGTGTACAATGTATTCACGATTAAAAGCATAAAATGAACAACATAAATAAAAGATAAAAACGCAAGAATGTGGGAGAACACAGTCATTTAACATCACATAACCAGGCTCACCAGGGGATCCCCAATGTTGATGGAAAAACCACATTTTAAGATCCTTCTGGAAGGCAGACAGGGATGGAGCCAACCTCACCTCACCCATATTATCATATTATCACTTCACCCATATTATCAGAGGGATTGCTATCTTCAGTTTTAAAGAACATGTTCACTCTGAATTGGTACTCTGTAGATGGTCTTTGATCCTAACAGAGGCCATTGTGTCATTTTTTCACCTGTGGCACATGTCAGTTTTGAAAGTCCTGAGATACATTACAAAACTGGGCTGTTTTCACAGCAGTTGTCATGCATGATGTTGTACTGACTTCTAGCATTTTGCAAATTATTGAGAGGCCCAGCTGCAGCTTTTCCAATCAAAAATTTCACAATGCAATTGACAAGTTCTTGATTTTTTACGAACAGCACAGTCAAACAGAAAACTAGGATTTCTCCATTTGAAATTTCAGAGCTGTAGCTTCGGCTAACTTCTCCCTCTTTCCCAGGAAAATGATCTCAGTCAGCATCTTTTCAGTACCTCTGAAGCAAAAACAAATGGGCATGAGAGGCTTCAGGATAACTTTGGTCAAGATGTTGTACATAAGTAAAATGAATGCTATAACATTATACTGTGTGCTTTGTTTATTTCTTAGTTTCTAATAGTTTGTTTTAAAAATAAAAGCTTTGGGGAATATGTTCTTTTTGCAGTTTCAGAAATAATAAATGTAATAAACATTAAATTGAGTTAGGGATTTAATTATTTAATTTAAATGCTTTTAATTAGGAATAATGAAAGCCAACTATATATAATAAGATGTAAACTACAGAATATTGTCTAGAATAAGGTCACACTTGCTGATTTTAAGAACATGCACAAAATACTAAGCACCCTTCAATTTAATTTGCTAAATTATACACCACAACTTTTGGCTTAGACAGTATCTCACCTGCAATATGCTTCATTACATTTTTTTTTCTTAAGAGAAAATAATAGCATAACTTGCATTACATCTTGTGCTTCTACATCATGAAATTGGAAACTCTTAACCAGTTTCTCAACTTTTTGACCCTAGAGAAACCCTTGAAATAATTTTCAGGCCTCAGGGAACCTCTGCACATTCAGGCTCAAAAATAGGCCAAAAGTTACAAAATTATTATATTTGTTTTATGTGTAGGCCTATATATATACATATACATATACACATACATACATACATACATACACACACACACTCATACACACACATACATACACATATACATACACACTGTGTGTGTGTGTGTGTATGCGCATTAACAGTGTTCTTAAAATAAAGAAACTTACCTCTTTAATGTGAAGTTGCCTAAATTTGAAATAATTTTTTAAATAAATTGTGATTTCCCAGGGAACCTCTACTGACCTCTCATGGAACCCTAGGGTTCCATGGAACCCTGGTTGAGAAACGCTGCTCTTAAGTAGCAGTTGCAGATAAGAATTCTATGTTTACTTCAAAGATACTTACTTTAAGAAGTCAAGGGTGCTTCTTAAAATCTGAGTTCAACGTTTCTTTGTAGAGATTTGAATTTTTTTTCTTATTTAGAATTAAATTTACTAACATTAAGACTAAATATTGTGCTTCCGTTGTTTCTACATGGTGGTTGCAAAGAGCATATTTATTCCTGTTCGTGTTCTTTTCTATCTTAGGCTCAGTTATTGTCTCTACTCATCCTGCATGCCCATGTTTTCATGTTTCTGTCACCTTCCTTGGTCTATGCCTTTATTCTGAAATAACAAAAGTAAAATGGAGGCAAAATTGCACAGCCAACCCCAAAATCGAGATATCAACTTGATTCTGTACATTGTTTTTCTAAAAGCAACACTTGTGGGTTGATATTATTCCAGAAGTAATAAAGGAAATGTTAAGAAATGTAGCATAAGGGCTTGGCTATGGTTTCTTCAGGGTAGCAATTCTTCATTTTTTCTATTCAGTTTTATTTCTCATCAGTGCAGATATCTGAGGGTGAGAGATGAATTGCTCCTTCTGCTGTGCATTTGTCATAGTTAATGTCTCATTTTATAACCAAGTGGATTGATATCTAGGATGTGATGATATTGTTTCCTTGCCTGTTCAGTCTATGGGCCCTTTGACAACTTTTGTACAGTGCTTGTCTATAAATCCCTTTGTCTTTTTAGTTCAGACTATTCAGATTACCATGCACACAAGACATAACAGAGAAGTATGCCTCCCACTAGCATTGCCATAGGCTAAGTATCATGCACTTAAATTTTATCTTTGCAGGGAGATGGCCTTGTACACCTAGGATTTATAACTCACTGCCTAGGGAAGGTCATCTCACACCCTATTTAATGGCCTTCTCCCACAAGGTGTGTATCTTCCTTTTTAAAAAGGCCTTTGTTGAAAAGGAAGTTACTTTACCATTTTGTTTTTAATTAATCCTCCTATGGAGAAATTTGTGCTCAACCTGGAGTTTTTAAATTAAAACTTTTAAATTATTAAACTATAAAGCCAAGCTCTTTGGGACCAGTATCCCAGATCCATAGAATACAGTAAAGGAGATATGAAATTCCCACTATGAGGTTAGAGAGTATTCTCAGATCTAGGAAGGGAAAATCTAAAATTAGAACAATTGACCACAGATTCCACACTAGCCTCCATGAGCTTTCCAGTTTCAGAAAGGAAAGAAAGTGGGGGGTTGGGGGGATACAATTTTCTCTTCTCCATCCTACAACCCTCCCTGACTGGAATCAATGCTAGATATATTTCTGGCATGGATGAAATCTGACCAGCTCTGTTGCTTGTAATGAGTGGGTAATTTTATAAATGAAATTATTTTTGGAACTGACTGAGAAAGGTATGAGAAATGCAAACGAGACATGGAATAGTGTCTTATAGTGGTTCATTGGACAAGGGCTAGGAAAACCCAGATTCAGATCTTGACTTTAGCCAGGGAAACTCACTGGAAGACTTTGGACAGTCAGTTTCTCTCAGCCAAATTTACTATTCAGGGTGGCGGTTGTGGGAAAATGAAGAGAAATCCCCCATGTAAGCAGCTTGATCTCCTGGAGAAAAGACTTTTCTGACCTTGCCAGGGCTATCCGAAACAAAGAACAGGGATTTAACAGAATACTTGCAAGGTACTGTGTTGTTTTGAAATACCAAGTGGCATGTGGTAATCTCTTGGAAACAGTATGATTTTCTACCCAACAAATTGTTTTGTTGTAAACTGCTGAGAGTCCCTCCTTGTGCGGGGAGATGGGTGGTGCTAAAAATTTGATTAAATAAATAAATATCAAATTGGCAACTATTGCATAGAGATGCAAAAGTAGGTTCTAATCTGTGTAAAAATCCTAGAATGTAATTAAGCTACATAACCTTGGTCTGGAGCTCAGAAGACAGTTTGAAGAAGAGATGGAGACAAAAGATTACTCACCTCTCATTTTGACTGGCAGAAAGTCCTGCTGCTGTAGTCAGCGCTTCACACATACAAACAGACAAATGACACCTAAACATTCAACACTTCAGAGAAGTTGGAATTAATCCTGGTTCCTTTTTGTTGTCCAAAGTGAGCAGTAGGGCTTACATATTAGTATTTTATGTTTTTCAGTAATTTTCTTTTATAGATTCTGGACAATTGGAGCAGCAACTTGAAGAGGCCAGTTCTGCACGAAGAGAATTAGAAGATGCTGCCAGACACATCAAAACTTATGAGAAACAGATCAAAGCACTAAAGCAAGAGAGGGATGATCTTAATAAGGTATAAACAATTATATCAACACTTTTATTTCTATTTCACTTTTAGAATATTTCACTTCAGATTCAGTGGTCTTAACTTAGAAACACAGCAAAAATGATTAGGCAAAATAAACATATCCAATCTGAATTTTGAGTGTATTTTCTGAAATTGTTATTATTAAAAAAAAATTACAAGTGTTACTACATGAGTGGTTCTGTATGATTGATTCCAGATTTTAAACCACTTCAGGAGGTCACTGCTATGTTTATATAGAAAGATTCCTTAGACTCAGGTAAGATTGTTAATTATGGGGTAGATCATGGAAGGACTATGCCAAAATAATGATACAATATAAAGTTTGGAAATAATGACAAAAATAACATTTAGACATCCTATAATTAACCTTGGAGGTTAAATTATCTAGTAAAAATCACCATGAAAATCTATGGTAATAACATTTTAAAGTAATTTAAATTAATCTACAATTCCATTAATGTGTTATGATTAATTGTAATAAATATTGAAATTGGCTAGGTGTTCTGAGAGAATAAAAAGAGCAGTCATCGATGTTTATATCAATGTTTATATTAATAGGCATATTAGCTGCTGAATGTTGTGTTTGGTAGAAGGTCACACAAAAGCTTGCCTATTAACAAGTAGCAACATGACTGAATTAGGAAGCAAGGATCTTTGACTTGCAGCATCTAACTCCTTAATCCAGAGTACAAATGACTGGTGTTACTTTCTTTTCTGTATCAGCATAATGGCAGATAAGAATAAAGGCTAGGTCCTTTGCTACCTTCCTCTTAGGGAAAAGATAAATCTGAACTTCATATAAAATACAAATGGAAATTTAGGGATCAAATAGAGGTCGGTTGCTTTCTTGACTTAGACCATGACCATACAATATTGATTTCATTGTCATAGAAATTGCTATATTTGTTTATTCTTTATTAAAACATTTTAAAATTATGCTTAGTATGTCTTACTTGTATCTGGGGATATTAATTTTAACCCTATTGAATGGTAGAAAGCTAATATTTAAGGATATGTCATATTTTGTTTCTGATTGCAGGAACTGCTTGACTCCAGTGAGAGGTTAAAAGCACAAACCAAAGAGCTGAAAGATGCACATAGCCAACGGAAACTGGCCATGCAGGAATTCTCCGAGATGAATGAGCGACTTACTGACTTACATTCGCAAAAACAGAAGCTTACTCGCCAAGTTAGAGATAAAGAAGAAGAGATGGAAGTGGTAATGCAAAAGATAGAAAGCTTGAGGCAAGAACTGCGCAGAACAGACAGAATAAAGAAGGAAGTAAGTTTAATTTCTCTCTCTCCCTCTCTCTCTCTGTCAAAGTTTGAGGCACCAAAACCCACGCCAGATGTACTTGTGGGACAGTATTACATGAGAAAGTTTACTTAAAATTAAATTCATGTGCATATCTTTTAGTTGATTGTATTATAGTGACTGGTGAGTAACAGACTGTTTCTGCAATTCAGTTTTAATTTTCTAAATATGCTTATTCACCTCATATATATGATAGAATTATATATTCAAATGAATCCAAAAGTTTCTGGTGCATTATTAAGGAAAAACAATGTTAAAAACAATGTTTATGATTTTAAAAATTATTTTTGTAGCTGGAAGTTCATGCTGAAGCTGCAGCTGCTGAGGCATCCAAGGACAGGAAGCTGCGTGAGAGAAGTGAACAATATTCTAAGCAGCTGGAAAATGAATTAGAAGGACTAAAGGTTAGTCTTTATTGATTTCATCATTTTAAAGTGTGATAACTGCCTTTGTCAGGTATAGGGCTAAGAGACATGCAAGCTTGTATGTTATCATTTAGCGCACTTTCAGATAACTTTACATGGAAAGCATACTAAAATTTATATAAATAAATAATCCTTAACACAGCCTTTGTTCATGTAGATATTCACCAGATATGTAATCCCAAGGTATTTCAGCAGTGTGTTTTATCTAATGAAAACGTCCTAGCAGAAATGATACTGAGTTGACTCTATACGGTATTTCAGTACACTGGGTACAGTCTCAATCCATCTGGCCATCATGTGAAGTAGAACTGCTTTGCAATGGTCTGCTTTCTGTTGTTAATGCTGGAAGAATGGACAATTAAGATGATAATTTGTTGTGCATTTATCAAAGAGGAAGCTCAGTTGAGGAGCTATATTAAAGCATTCCAGTGATATGTAATTTATCTCATTTTATTTCAAAATTAATGTCAACCAATTTCATTTTCATGTTTTTTTTCAACTTCTAGGATGAGTTATAGCTAATTTTATGCCATTGTTTTGCAGACCATAAAAGCTAATTCTGAAATATCCCCTTTTTATAGCAGAAACAAATTGGTTGGTCTCCAGGGGTGAGCAGCACAGAACATCAACAAGAGATAACAAAATTAAAAGCTGACTTGGAAAAGAAAATTGTTTTTTATGAAGAAGAGCTATCTAAACGAGAAGCAATACATTCTAATGAACTAAAAAATCTGAAGAAGGAACTACGTGATGCAGAGATCCAACAACTTGCTCTCAAAAAGGAAATTCTGATATTGAAAGACAAATTAGAAAAGACAAGGAGAGAAAGGTATGCCCATTCACGTACGATTCCTCTGTACAGGGATATTTCAGTGACTTTAGCAAAACAGATGATACAGCTGCAAATATTTATATCCGGATACCCAAATAATATTCTATCCTAAGGTAACAAATTAACATGTTTCAGTCTTTGAGACAAAATTATTAGGAAATAAATAATAAGATTCATTAGAATCAGTGTGACTTAGTGGTAAACATTTGAAGATTGTATTTTAAACATGTTGGGTCTTTGCAACTGTATTTATACAATAAGGACTGTCTTTATATAGCCTCTTTCAAACTGTTTTACTTAAAACATGAAGATCTGGAAGACAGTGCACAGGGATGGCAGTTGACCATGGAGAAGGGGTTTACATGTGCACTGCATTCACTATCCCAAATAGGTTGTATCTATCTGCATATTCTTCAGCAAAGGATCGTTACCTTGTCATGGTGCTGGAGCTTGAGCACCTCAATGATGCCATGAGCTAAACCGTGAAGGGCCACCCAAGACGGGAAGGTCATGACAGAGAGCACGCCTAAAAGAGATGTTATTTTCATCATGGGAGACTGGAATGCTAAGGTGGGCAGTCAAATGACACCTGGAATTACAGGTAAGCATGACCTGGGAGAACAAAACGAAGCAGGACATAGGCTGATAGAATTTTGCCAAGACAACTCACTCTGCATAACAAATACTCTCTTCCAACAACCTAAGAGAGGCGGCTTTATACATGGACTTCACCAGGTGGACAACACCGAAATCAGATTGACTACATCCTTTGCAGCCAAAGGTGGCGGACATCTATACAGTTGGTAAAAACAAGACCTGGAGCTGACTGTAGTTCCGATCACGAACTTCTTCTTGCACGATTTAGGATCAGACTCAAGAGATTAGGGAAGACCCACAGATCAGGTAGATATGAGCTCACTAATATCCCTAAGGAATATGCAGTGGAGGTGAAGAATAGATTTAAGGGACTGGACTTAGTAGATAGGGTCCCGGAAGAAATATGGACAGAAGTTCGCAACATTGTTCAGGAGGCGGAAACAAAATACATCCCAAAGAAAGAAAACCAAGAAGGCAAAATGGCTGTCTGCTGAGACACTAGAAGTAGCCCAAGAAAGAAGGCAAGCAAAAGGCAACAGTGATAGGGGGAGATATACCCAATTAAATGCAAAATCCCAGAGGTTAGCCAGAAGAGATAAGGAATTATTTTAAACAAGCAATGCGTGGAAGTGGAAGAAGACAATAGAATAGGAAGGACAAGAGACCTCTTCCAGAAAATTAGAAACATTGGAGGTAAATTCCAGGCAAAAATGGGTATGATCAAAAACAAAGATGGCAAGGACCTAACAGAAGAAGAAGAGATCAAGAAAAGGTGGCAAGAATATACGGAAGACCTGTATAGGAAGGATAACAATATCGGGGATAGCTTTGACGGTGTGGTCAGGGAGCTAGAGCCAGACATCCTGAAGAGTGAGGTTGAGTGGGCCTTAAGAAGCATTGCTAATAACAAGGCAGCAGGAGACAAGGGCATCCCAGCCGAACTGTTCAAAATCTTGGAAGATGATGCTGTCAAGGTAATGAATGCTATATGCCAGCAAATTTGGAAAACACAAGAATGGCCATCAGATTGGAAAAAATCAACTTATATCTCCATACCAAAAAAGGGAAACACTAAAGAATGTACAAACAATCGAACAGTGGCACTCATTTCACATGCCAGTAAGGTAATGCTCAAGATCCTGCAAGGTAGACTTCAGCAATTCATGGAGCGAGAATTGCCAGATGTACAAGCTGGGTTTAGAAAAGGCAGAGGAACTAGGGACCAAATTGCCAATATCTGCTGGATAATAGAAAAAGCCAAGGAGTTTCAGAAAAACATCTATTTCTGTCTTATTGACTATTCTAAAGCCTTTGACTGTGTGGACCATAACAAATTGTGGCAAGTTCTTAGTGGTATGGGGATACCGAGTCATCTTGTCTGCCTCCTGAGGAATCTGTATAATGACCAAGTAGCAACGGTAAGAACAGACCACGGAACAACGGACTGGTTTAAGATTGGGAAAGGAGTACGGCAGGGCTGTATACTCTCACCCTACCTATCCAACTCATATGCAGAACACATCATGCGACATGCTGGGCTTGAGGAATCCAAGGCTGGAGTTAAAATCGCTGGAAGAAATATTAACCATCTCAGATATGCAGATGATACCACTTTGATGGCTGAAAGCAAAGAGGAACTGAGGAGCCTTATGATGAAGGTGAAAGAAGAAAGTGCAAAAGCTGGCTTGCAGCTAAACCTCAAAAAGACCAAGATTATGGCAACCAGCTTGATTGATAACTGGCAAATAGAGGGAGAAAATGTAGAAGCAGTGAAAGACTTTGTATTTCTAGGTGCGAAGATTACTGCAGATGCTGACTGCAGACAGGAAATCAGAAGACACTAATCCTTGGGAGAAGAGCAATGACCAATCTCGATCAAATAGTTAAGAGCAGAGACATGACACTGACAACAAACATCCACATAGTTAAAGCAATGGTGTTCCCCGTGGTAACATATGACTGCGAGAGCTGGACCATAAGGAAGGCTGAGAGAAGGAAGATCGATGCTTTTGAACTGTGGTGTTGGAGGAAAATTCTGAGAGTGCCTTGGACTGCCAGAAGATCAAGCCAGTCCATCCTCCAGGAAATAAAGCCAGACTGCTCACTTGAGGGAATGATGTTAAAGGCAAAACTGAAATACTTTGGCCAGATAATGAGAAGACAGGACAGCCTGGAGAAGGTGCTGAGTGGAGAGTGGAAGGCAAAAGGAAGAGGGGCTGACCAAGGACAAGATGGATGGATGATATTCTAGAGGTGACGGACTCGTCCCTGGGGGAGCTGGGGGTGTTGACCAACAGGAAGCTCTGGCGTGGGCTGGTCCGTGAAGTCACGAAGAGTCAGAAGCGACTAAACGAATAAACAACAACATCTGCATATTATTTTGGTTGAATTCAGAGTGTGTTTTTCATAAATAAAGGTCTCTCTCTATGCATAGCAGGTTATGATAAAATGGAGGAAATCTGTTGGCTGAATGAAGGAGATGAAATTTTTCATCAGTCCCTCTCTTTTTTTAAAGATCCCCCCCTCAGTTTGTTCTGGTCAGTAGGGCAACCCTCTGAGTGAAAGAGGTGAAAAGTGGAGGGGTGGGGGGGTAGCAGCTGAGTTGAGAGTGGGTAACTATGTTATCAGACTCTCTTCTTTTTTGCTTGGCAGGAGGATTCTGAGCAGAACTCCATTCCAAGAATAATTTCTCTAGCAAAAGAAAAATTTGTTCCATTTATTTGAATGTAGTCTTTATACATGTATTTTATTTATTTTATTTTTTATTTTATTTATCAAATTTATCACCACCCATCTCCCCCACAAGGAGGGACTCTGGGTGGTTCACAGTAAAAACACTTGATCATAATATGAAATAAATAATGTACAATAATATCAATAACAATAAAATATAGATATGTTAAAATGGCTAAGGTATTCTCTCTGTCCGCAAGCAAAACAGGGCAATTCTACAGAGCTAACCATCCCCAAGAGGAACTATTCTCTTTCCCACCCCAGGCATGTTGACAAAGCCAGGTTTTTAATTTTTTGCGGAAGTCCAGGAGTGAGGGGACCTGCCTCAACTCCAGGGGGAGAACATTCCAAAGGGCAGGCACTATTGTAGAGAAGGCACGTATCCGTGACCCTGCCAGATGGAACTCTTTAGCAGAATGGATCTGTAGCATGCCCTTTCTGCATGGGTGGGATGGGTTGATGTAATGGGGACGAGACGGTCCCTCAGGTAGCCTGGCCCCATGCCATGTAGGGCTTTAAAGGTCATAACCAACACCTTGAATTGGACCAGGAAGCAAACTGGCACCCAGTGCAGCTCGCGCAGTAAAGATGTTATGTGTGCCACCTTTGAGGCACCCAAAATTACCTGCACAGCTGTATTCTGGACCAGCTGTAGCTTCTGGATACTCTTCAAGGGTAGCACCATGTAGAGTGCATTACAGTAGTCTATATGGGAGATAACCAGGGCATGAGTGACTGTTTGAAGGGCCTCTCGTTCCAAGAAGGGGCAGAACTGGTGCACAACACCAAGTTGTGCAAAGGCCCTCCTGGCCACGACTGCTACCTGCTCTTTGAGCAGGAGTTGTGAGTCCAGGAGGACCCCCAGGTTACGCACTGGATCTGTCTGGGGCAGTGCCACCCCATCCAGAACTAAAGATGACAAATTCCCAGAAGCTGAGGGGCCATTAATCCACAGCCACTCTGTCTTATCAGGGTTCAGCTGAAGCTTGTTGTTCCCCATCCAGGCCCCCACAGCCCCCAGACACTCAGAGAGGGTGGTCACGGCATCAGTTACTTCACCTGGGATGGAGATGTATAATTGAGTATCATCCACATATCGATGATACCTCATCCCATGGTGACAGATGATCTCTCCCAGTGGTTTCATGTAAATGTTAAAAAGGAGCAGAGAGAGAACTGAACCCTGCAGCACCCCACAAAGTAGGGGCTGCGGGGTGGATCTCTCACTACCTATTAACACCGACTGAGACCGATCCTGGAGGAAGGAGGCGAACCAGCGCAAAACCACGCCGCCTGCCTCCAACTCTCTGAATCAGTCCAGAAGGATACCGTGGTTGATGGTATCGAAAGCTGCTGAGAGGTCAAGAGCGAGGATGGATGCACTGCCTCCATCCTGCTCCCACCATAAGTGCGACCAATGCTGTTTCCATCCCATAACCGGGTCTGAAACCTGACTGAAAGGAGTCTAGATAATCCGGTTCATCCAGGATCCTCTGGAGCTGCAACACAACCACTTTCTCAACCACCTTCCCTAGAAGGCAGGGAGGTTGCTGGTACAATAGCAACACTCCCAACGGCTCTCAGGAATCCAACTTGAAAAACAGGGTCTCACATCCAGCCACTTGTGGAGCAGGGCCCCTGATGGCTTCTAGGGATTCCCGGATAACAATAGCCACTCCTCCTCCCTTGCCCTGAGGTCTTGGCTGGTGCCAAACTCGGAACCCGGCCAGGCAGATCTCCGAAAGAGGAACCCCTCCTTCAAAGCCCAGCCAGGTTTCGGTAATACACACCAGGTCGCCCTCTCCTCTGTGATCAAATCGCATATGAGGGGGGCCTTGTTGTTAATTGACCTGGCGTTACAAAGCAGCAGCCGAAAGTCATGTATATGTTGCTAGAAGGTTTTTGTAGTAGACTTCATTAAAAATAGGCATGAGTAAATATATTTATGATTGCTGCTGGTATCTATTCAAAGAAAATAAGACCTGGGCCACACAATGTGCTTTATTATTTAAAGCATATCTAAATCATACAGTTAGAAGTGACCATTTAGACCATTAAGTTGGAGCACCTTCTTCGCAGAAGAGTTCATATTAATCCCCTAGAGATAGCTGTCTGGCCTCCACTTGAACAGATCCAGAAAGAGAGAGTTTACTACCCTTGATAATTGGTTCCACTCTTACTTTTATTTATTTTTCCTACCATTGAACTGGAATCCCTGTTCCAGTAATTACAGTAAATCCATTATTCTATATCTTGTACTCTGGAGAATAGAGAAGTGGTCTTGATATTCTTCTGTGCAACATCCTTTGAGATACTTGAATCCGACTTCAGTAATGTTTTCTCAAGATGAAACATGACATTCACTTACTACCCTTCTCAGTGCCTGCTTTAGTTTCTCTGAATTTTTCCTAGAATGTACCATGCACTCTTGGACATAGTACTCAATCAAGGTGGGGTTCTATGCAACAAAACTTGACCTGCGTAGAGATTTTCCACCAGCTCTAGTAGATCTAAACTGGATCTATATATAGGTTGCAGTTGTACCCCCATGGAATGCTATTGGGTCATGACTGCCAATTTACAGATTTCAATTGTCTTGGATTTCAGCTGTGCAGGTTAATTGTAATACGTAGTACATAGCGCTTAATAGATTATTCCATTATGCAATGAACACTTGAGTGGTTGGCACTATCCAAACTGTCTGTTCTGAGTTCAATTACAAAATAATTTTGTAATTGAACATTTTTACTTTTAATTAGAATTTTTTTATTTAGAAAAGAAATGCCTTGGATTCTGTAAAGCGTGGAAAGGATGTTACATTAAAATAGTCAGGAAACATGCTCGATAAAGCAACCAAAACAGATAACTTGTGAGAAATAAGTATCAAGCCACTTCCCAAAAAACAGGTTCATTGAAATGAGCAGTGCTGGAATTTCTTTTTCTGTTTTTTTTAAATTAAAGTTAAATAAATGAATAGTAGGTGAAGTTTGTATCTCAATCTGGAAAATGTTCTTACATCTTATTTTAGCTTTATGCTTCTATCTTTCTTCAGCTGCTTTTCTGTACTGACATCAAGCCATATATAAAAAGAAGGCCTTGCTTTGAGATTTTTAAAATATCTAACAAAAGTGCTGTAAGGAGAAGACTGATTAGTTTGTTAGAAATTAGGCAATATGAAGTATTTTAAAGGCTATTAAAGGAATTAGCAAGAGGACATGCTGTGGTAAAAAGTTTTTGAAAAATGACACCAACTCAAAAAGATATGTACCACATTGCTTTGTTGTATTTTGGTAAAATATCAATTTGGTATATACTTAATTGCAAGTTTGTGATACTGAGAGTCTCATTATAGGCACCTTTATTTAGCAGAAATATTCTAAACACAGAACTACAACATGTATTCCACTGCTCTGCTTTCTTTTTTTTCTTTTTTATGCTGTTTCACCTGAACCACCAAATAATTTTGAACTCAGACTTTTCCCTTGTATCATTCTGAACCAGTTTTGTTTCTTTTAGAAAGGCCACTTCCACTGTAGCTTCAGCTGTAGCTTTCAACATCAGATCTCTAAATCTGTCATGAGAGTAGTTTACATAACGTTCCACATCACATCTTTTGTATATTACAAAATAAAAGAAATTAAAAACTAGTCTAAGAGGGGAAGAAAGTGCTAAACACATAAATCAAAAGAAAGATGTAATCATATGCTTGATTTAAAGAATGGTGGGCTGTTGTCTGAGAAGTTAGCCTGAAACCCCAGCATAGCTGTGTGACCCATTATCCATCCCCCTGGCAGTTACTGCTTTAATCTTGGTTGGCTTTTCCCCAGAATGTTCATCATATGCATGGAATCTGTTAGCTGAAGAGAGGAGTGGATGGTGTTGGATTACAGATTCAGAGTTTGAACAGCAGTTATTCATATGCAACACTGTTGGAATGAAGTGTTGTGTTTCAGATGATGCCTAGCAACATGCCAATTCAGAACTGGTTTAGATATGCTGTGTTGTATTTCAGATTCTGATTTAAAAACTAAATTAATTTATAGTAAGTATGAAATTGAAATCCAAAACACAAATTCTGTCCCTGAGACATGCTACAAGCATAATTGTGGGGATTGTTGAAGCATGGTAGGTTAAACAAAGTTATTTTCTCTGCTATCTTTCCCTGCTGCTTTCAGTTCTTGCTAAGCAAAGGTATATCACAGTTCTGGCTAGCGAGTAATTAGCTATATAATGGGCAGGAAAAAGAGGCAGGGGCTTTTTGTCTTGTGCCAGTTATCAGACAGTTTACTTATGGGGTAGTGGGGAAGGGAAATCCACAATATTCCATCTTTGTTTCATGTATTTATTGAGGCGTATTTATTTCAGCAGAATTTCAACCTGCTGATGCTATTTTAATGTAATACTTACTAGTTTTTTTTTAGGATTCATGGTTGTCCTTATAGGACTCCAGTACATCTCCAAATAATTATCGTGGATGGATACATAAAATTGCAGGTGCAAGAGAATGAAGACTACTTCATTCCAGAACTGACACAAAACAAGTGTAGTGATTTTTGGGGTTGTGTTCGTCCATTGAAACTATGAGATTGGTTCTTGAGCTTGTTTCACGGAATAGAACCATGAAACAATTCAAACAATGGAATAAATTTAGCTCCATAAAAAAATTAACCAGAAAGATCCAGTTATGGCTTGATTCCAGTTATAATTATTGTTGTATCCGAGATTCAGATGCCCAATGGAATCACATTCTCGACTGTAAGGGAGTTGTCAGTTCAGCTTGAGATATATAAGAACACTTCTTTACTCATAAACTTTTGATATTATATATGGTTTATTTTTTCACGATGAAACAAAACGAATTCTATCAGGTAAACAACTAGTGATCTGAAGCTGTTTTTGTGATAAGGAAATGCAATCTACATTATAGTTAATTGTTTCAAATACCACATTACAATGTGAGAAATGCAAAAAGGACAGTTTTCTCCTAAAGTGAAATAGCTTTTGTAATTTTTCGTTTCTGTGTAACAATAAGACCTTGCCAAGAATATACTCAAAGGACATTAGAAAGAAAAGTGACTTGGATCCCACCGTCTTCCCACTGCATTCTGCCCCACTGATTTCTCACTTTTCAGAAGGATCTTCCAGTCATCCTACAAAGTTTTTCAGGAGAAACAGGGGAAAGGCAATTCTCATTCCATTTTATAAACCTCAAAATTAACGTTATTTATGCAGGTTGTTTAACACAAACCATTCTGTGCTACTGTTTGGGGACTATTTTACAAAACTTTACAGATATGTATTTTTGCTTCTCCTTCAGTGTATAGTTATTAATCAGCTGAAATGGGAATGTAGGGAAATATGCACAAGTTTCTTAGCAAAATATTTCTAAGGGTTTTTAGAAAAATCCTCACTTTTAGGATTTTTCATTGTCTGTAAAATGTTACTAATGTTGAGAATTAGAATTGTTCATATTAAAGAAGATTGTTTAATGTAAGATGAGCATTTGAATGTTTCAGGAGTTTTGTTATAATTAGACCAACTTTATTAACCTAATCGGAATCTCCATGCATCAAGCTTTTCAGATTTTAGAACCATATATGGCAATTGTTTCTTTTGTACTGTCTGGGTTTTTGAAAATGCAGTATTATGAAAATGAGTAAGCATATTGAATCAGAACACTTACTCTGAACTGTGACTGTTTGGATTCATAGACTATATATTATAATAGTGAAGCAGGAAGGGTGTCATCCAGAAGATCCATGCCATATAATTATCTCTAAAATTAAAGGGCTTTATTCAGTGAAACCTAAACATACTTTGGTTATAATGGTTCACGATGCATACTTCAAACAATCCATATGTTTAAGGCTTTTATAAACTGGAACAGCAAACATCTGCTATCTTAAATTCTACTTTTATATGGTGTTATTACAGAGCATATTGTATGGATTACTGTATTCTATTCTGTCTTGGTTACTGTGGGCCCCTAATATTTTTGTTAAATTGAGATGAAATATGTATGTAGGAAATTATACTTCATACATAATAATTGAATGTGTTGCACATTTTACCATAGCCAAAATGAAAGGGAGGAGTTTGAAACAGAATTCAAACATAAATATGAACGGGAGAAGATTCTACTGACTGAAGAGAACAAGAAGCTTTCCAATGAGCTTGATAAGGTAAATGATGTGTTATTTAAATATAAATTAATGTGTTGAACAGAATTAGGGAGAGTTGATAATGGAAATTATTTATTTATTTAGATTGATTTATATTGTCACCCATCTTGCTAAGCACAGCTCTGGGTAGCTAACAAAAATTAAAACAATACTATAAATAAGACAAAAAAACATAAACGGCTGCCAAGGAAACTGTGCAACCAAAAAATATGGGCTCAGCTAGTATCCTGATACACACGCTCAGAAAAACAATCAGCATTTAAGATATTTCCAAAAGGCCAGCAAGGTCAGACCAGCAGGTTTGGACCAAACTAACCTTAGATGGTATGGTGTTCCAAGGGGCCTGTGCTGTGACAAAAAAGGCATACTTTCTGGGAACTGCTGGATGACATTTTCTGCTCAGTGGGACCTAGAATATGCCCTCCTGCCAGACTTGATGGGATGGGTAGAATCAATTGGAGGAAACGCTTTATAGGTAACAACCAACACCTTGAATTCCACAGAAGCAAATTGGAGGCCAGTGAAGCAAAGGTGCAACATGGTAGGATGTGCCACTGTATTCAGGACCTTTTGTAGTTTCCACATGTTCTTCAAGGACAGTTCCTTGTAGAACACATTTCACTTGAGATCAAAACATGAATTATGATGTGTAGTGCTTCCTGGTCCAAGAAAGGGCACAACTGGTGCACAGCCCAGGGAGGAGATATACAACTGAATATCATCAGCATATTGATAACACCCCACCCTGTGCCATCAAATAAATTTATTTATTTATTTATTTATAAATTTATTCACCGCCCATCTCTCCCCAATGGGGGGACTCTGGGTGGCTTACAATAAAACAAGATTAAAATATAAAACCATTACAACTAAAAATACAATAAAAACATAAATACAATAAAAGCTACATGGCGAAGAGATCTTAATCAGACCTTCAGTGTGGTAAGTCCCTCCAGATCACTTCATGGCGCTAGCCATCCCCAGGTGTAATTATTTGCCCTCCCATTCCAAGCCTGCCTACAAAACGAGGTCTTTAATCTTTTGCAGAAATCCAGGAGTGAGGGGGCTTGTCTCACCTCTGGGGGAAGGATGTTCCAAAGGGTGGGAGCTACAGCAGAGAAGGCACGCTTCCGAGACCCTGCTAGATGGAATTCTTTTATAGATGGGGCCTGTAACATGCCCTCCCTGCATGACCGGATGGGGCAGGTTGATGTAATAGGGATGAGACGGTCCCTCAGATATCCTGGTCCCATGCCATGTAGGGCTTTAAAGGTGAATTGGACCCGGAAGCAAATTGGGACCCAGTAGAACTCACGCAACAAAGGTGTTATGTGTGCAAATCTTGGAGCACCCAAGATTGTCCACGTGGCCACATTCTGGACCAGCTGTAGCTTCCGGATATTTTTCAAGGGTAGCCCCATGTAGAGCGCATTACAGTAATCTATATGGGAGATAACCAGGGCATGAGTGACTGTTCGGAGGGCCTCTCGGTCCATGACCTCATTAAGGAGTCTTATGTAGGTATTCAGTAAATAGGATTATAGCTGGGATATGTAAAAAATTAATGTTTGTATTTACATTCATTGGAGAAGAAGGGAGTACAAGAGAGTAAGCAGGCACACAATAGGGAATACACATCAAAAGGAATGCGCTAGCGTCGGCTGTTTACCTAGTGCTCTTGCCTTTCAATGTGTATTCCCCATTGTGTGCCTGCTTACCCTCCTGTACTCCCTTGCTCTCCAATCTCTCCACTCTGTGAGAGGGAGAGAAAAATGTGTCAGGCACAGGAGACTGCCTAAAGAGATCTCTTGTTTAGGCAATCTCTCAGCTCTGCGTGGGGCGGGGGGGAATGGATCAGTACAGAACAATGTGTACTAATCTACTGTAATGGCAAAATGTGACTGAGAGGGAGATACTGTGAAGGTTGTAAATGCACGCCTTGGTCACAAATTAATTTTTCAGCACCATCATAACATTCAATGGTCACTGCAAGAGGCATTCAGTAAGCAAGGTCTTCCAGTAGTTATTTATTTATATTTGTAGTTATTTATTTATGTATGTGCGTGTATTGTTTATGTACATAAAGAACAGAGTAACTGTTTTCATGTAAAAGCTAAGTTAATAAGAGATAGAAACAACACCCACACTTTTATGAGGGATAATTTATAAATTTAGTATGGAAGGATAAATCCTCCCCAACTATGAATGCGGAGCTGAAAAGTATGAGTAAACAAGGCAAATGTAAAAAAAAAATATGTAAATTTGTAGATTACATGATTAAAATTAAAGAAGGTTAACAAAATTAATTCTGACATGTTTTGGTAATCTGGAGTCTACAATCTTCTGTATTATCTAAATGAAAAAATTATTTTGTCCATGGAAGTGTATGTCTTAATGCATGCACAAATCTCATAGGGGGTTAAAAGATTCTGAATGATGTCCTGAGTTGATCTTCTGTAATTGAAGGACTATCCTATTCACACACATAAAAAAGAAGGACCAAAAAAATAAAAGATAAATGTTTCCTCTCCCCCATTTTGCCTATGAGAATATCCAAGAGTGGAATTCTACTCAAAAGGATCTGGACTTGAGTCACTTTTTGGTTATTGCTATAACAGCTATTATTGTTGTTTCTGTAGAGGACCATAAATCTTGACTGAACAGTATAGCAATTAAAAAAATATAGATACATAGCATCCATCTGAACAGCTGAAACAAATTATGGATTTATGGATTCTATTATTAAAGAATATTTTTTGAAATGATCATTGAAATATATTTTCAATATTCTATACACATTGTATTATTACCACCAAATTTCAGCAGTGTGATTTTTTTTTTTACTTTAAAAAAATAATAAGGGAATGGGAATGGAAGGCCTTTGAGGTAGACCAATCACATTCCCAGCCCTAGCATCCCTCACCAAACCCAAATTGACCAATAACAGGCCAGATAAATTCAGGCGCTTTCAGTGATGTCACTACATTACCAGATGGTCTCATGAAGTCCGTTAGGATGTCAAGAAACTGTTTTGGCCATTACCCAATAATACCCTGTTCTATGATCTAATGATTTAATGATTCATGATTATGTGTGAACCAAGCCACATTGACTGGTGTGATTGATATAAATTGATCACTGTAATGCAGAAAATAGGAATGTAGTAGTTGGCAAGAAGAATTAATTTATATAAAATTTATATGAACTGCTTATACCAAACAGATATATTATTGGAAAAGGATTCTACTAATCTGGCAGGGACGCGGTGGCGCTGCGGGTTAAACCGCTGAGCTGCCGATTGGAAGGTCGGCGGTTCGAAACCGCATGGCGGGGTGAGCTCCCGTTGCTAGTCCCAGCTCCTGCTCACCTAGCAGTTCGAAAACATGCAAATGTGAGTAGATCAATAGGTACCGCTTCGGCGGGAAGGTAACGGCGTTCCGAGTCGTCATGCTGGCCACATGACCCGGAAGTGTCTATGACAACGCCGGCTCCAAGGCTTAGAAACGGAGATGAGCACCGCCCCCTAGAGTCGGACACGACTGGACTTTACGTCGAGGGAAACCTTTACCTTTACCTTTTAATCTGGCATATTTAACTGTTGAGGTGTTTATAGGGGATGTAGTTGATAAAAAGAGAATAAATAGCTACTATTAATTGATTGAAATCTGTCTATATTACCTGTCACGAAGCACATCCCCATCTGTTACACAAAGTTTAATTGTACAATAACTACAACAAGAAAATAAATATGAAATGCAAAAAGAAATAGAACGGTGATTAAGGATGGATCAAAAAGCAACATCATGACTTCTCAAATGCTGAAGTGAATAAAAAGATGTTCAGCATTTGCCTACAGTGTTATTTTTACAGACAGTGTATCAGTAATGGTGCTTTGGAAAACTGCAGGAGAAGTTACAACTTTTTTCTGCAGAAACATAGCTGAAAAATAAATAAGACAGTACATCAGAAATACACTGTATGTAACATGTGAGAAACCTCCTGTGGCAATACATGTGTGAGTGTAATTGGTGCCTCATTTATTTTCTTCAGAGCTTCTAAAAATGCATCATAAGTTCAGAAGAAAGCTCTTTCAGATCACTATACCGGAGTCATAACTGTGAAAATTAATATTTTCTTAAAATATATTTAGCTTACAGCAATGTATGAGAGACTGAGTATGAGTAACCGGCAACTTGAAGAAGAGATGAGAGATCTTGCTGACAAAAAAGAATCGGTAGCACACTGGGAAGCCCAGATCACTGAGATCATCCAGTGGTAAGGACATTTTCCTGTTTGTGACTCATGTAGTAAGATACATTATTTTTGCAGAACGAAAAAATAATTCTGCAGTTTCGTCATCTGTTTTGAGGCTTCTGATAATCCTGACTCTTCTTAGGGGAGTATAAATCAAGACTGGCAAAGGTTCTTGACCTTTCAAGAAGCCATAATACCTAAGAGAATTAATTTCACTTGCTTGTATTTCATTAGCTAAAGTAGCTTCATGGATGGATATATAATAGACAAAAGATTTTTTAAAAACCTTGAGTTGTGATTGTCCCTAATACTAAAATATTTTAAGTGGATAAAACACTTACAGTAAGGTCACCTGGCGGTTTCCTAAAACTGAAACTCATAGTACAGAAGGCAAACTGACCTTCCAGTAAAAATGTTTATATCAAACGGACACCTCTCCGAGTGACAAGACTCAGAGTGAAAAACAGGGATGAGTTCAGAATTGTTCCTGGAAAAATACTTTTTTGCTGTAATCTGTTGTCCCATTTTTTTATATTTGGGATGATTTATTAAATGTAAATTCTGAAAAGAAACTACATTTAATCTTTTCCACAAGTCACTTAACACTGATTAATGTTAACATCTTCTATCGGACTAACATATTACTGTTCATCTTGCTTGCTTTCATAGCAGCTGTATAATTTATTTTTTTATTAAAAATAGATGAACAAAGGCCTTTTAGAGAAGCATTTAATTTGTAATGTATTTTTATTTGTAATGTAACTTTGCTGTCCTTATTTAGAAATATTCCTCTCTCTCTCTCTCTCTCTCTCTCTCTCTCTCTCTCTCTCTCTCTCTCTCTCTCTCTCTCTCTCTCTCGGTATGGTAGGACAATTTGTTTCATTCTGAAAATCTTGGGTTGGTCCAAGTAGTGTAGTTACATTTGTGAACTGACATAATTTAAACCTAAGATCATGATTCATGTTTATTTTCACAGCCTGACCTATAAGCAAAAAATAAAAGCCAAAGCTACATAATTTGGAATATTTTTTGAAGCCCTTTGCTATAAACTGAGTTTTTGACACAAGAAAAAAATATAACTGATATTTCACTGAGTCTCTCATTCACTCATTGGAAACATAATCTTGCTGATAAATATACATCTTCTCTCTGAAAAAGGAAGTTGAAATATAATAGATACGCCTTGATTATTAAAACTATTTGGGGGGAAAAGGATAATGACTTTTCAGAACTCAGAACATAACATTGTGTCCTCAAAACAACAGACATTCCAGGATGGAGGAGACAGACTTGGAGTGTGGAATGTTCCACTTCCCACATCTGGACTTGTCTTTGATCACAGGAGACCGGACCATTCAATAGATACACGCTCTCATCTTAAAGCCCTCAAAGAGCCCCAACCTTAATTCCTCCCCAGCCAACTAAATAGCCATTAACTATGCAGCAAAGAATGGTTAAGTGTTAGCAGCAGGCACGTTAGAGCGTGAAGAGGGAGAAAAGGAGAGGCATTGATACCTTCATTCCACCTCCCAGGGATCTGATTGTTGCTTTCTTTTACTAGAAATAGCAATTTCATCTTCATCATACATTTTCTCTATAAGGACAACCACATGCCCTTACAATTTTTAATGATTCTTCTCTTTATATGTCCATTTATATTAGTTGGTGCTATTCTGGGGTTCTGGAGTTAATACAAACATTGCTTTGAATTGGGGGAAGAAGATATATTTACTTGTAATCTGTATTTAATAGTATCCCTGCATGTGATATGCCTTCCTTGAACTTTTCAAATAAATGATTAAGCTTTAGTTTTCCCTGGGATACTGTCATATTGTTAAACCTTAACTTTGCTTATAGAATCTTCATTCAGAGTTCATGACAGTAAGCAACCTTATGTTTCTCCTATGTTCAGCCTTAATAATATTTAAGATGTTCTGATCCCTCATCTCTTTTTAATATATTTTATTATTGCAAATACCCAGAAATTGCAAAAACACATGGCCTGGTCTGGTACTAAGAACATTTGCATATTTTAATTTGTAGTGTTTATTGTCTCTTCAGGAAACAAAGCATTGAAACAAAATCTAATTCTAACATGCCATGCTCTGATTCCTGCAGGTCAGATATGAAACTTACAATCTCATATTATCCAAATTGTTCATCAATCCTTGATAAACATTAGAAACCATGAGACTAATGCATCCAGCAGTAAATTCCCTGCTGACTAACCAAAAGGGGATTAATTATGCCTAATGCAAGCATACTCACTTTTAAAATGCAACTGACAACATCCACAACTGATATTATCAATAGAAAAAGTAAGTAACAGTGGAGCACAATTTATTGGTTTACATCGAAGAATTGTTCATGCTACTTACCATGAAATGCTGTGCAAAATAACGTGCTACAGCTTTGTCTTGGAAATCAAAACAGTATTGCCAGAGTTATTATGGGTAACTTCTATATAAAGACACATTCTACCATAATTCAAACCGTGATATCAGAGATTGAGCTATTCTGGTGACAGCAAAGTTTTGCCTTATTCTCTGAGCAACATTTCCCATGATTTTCTGTGCACTACCAGTCACAAGTGCAAATTGTAATTTTCAAATTAGTTGTCTCTGAGATAGAAAAAATGGCCTCGAAATTGAGAGAGATAAAACGATTTTCTTTATTGATCTTCAAAAGCATCTCGGGTACTAAAGTTGCTAAAAAGTAAGGGTAGATTCAAACACTGCTGTTTACTTATTGATTGCAGTTCTCCCATTGAAAAATAGTTTTCATAAATAAATAATTTTAAAAATACGATTTTAAAATAATGTACAGGACATTAAACTCAAACAAATACAAATATATAGAGAGGAATACATAGGCATTTTTATTATTATGCCACAATAAGTCCCTATATTGTTTATAGAATGTTATAGATTACTTTCTGATCCAATGTACTTTTATACAGTTAATATGGATACCATTGAGTTAGACCTGATTTTTGGTAACAGTATCAACAAATACTCTCACCTTGTCCTGTCCTCAATGAGGACAGTGATGGCTTCTTAAGTGGGAGAACAACTATCTCCTCCCAGGCTAGAACTATATAAACCTCCTAATCAACTCCACCCCAAATATAACATTTATTTAATTATTTCCTTCCTACTACTATTCTATACATTCCTGTTTGATACTAAGTATTTGACTAATAAAACTTTGGGAGAAGAATTTATTTAAGCAGGTTTGAAGATCAAACTAAAAAAACATATAAATTGTCTGCCATTGTATTGATAATACAACAGTTTTAATAAGCTTAATCATATTAAACCCAAAACTATCCAAATAGACATGTTTATTATTATTTTATTATGCCTTAATAAGAACAGCCTTGTGTGGCTCAGAGTGGTAGGCAGCAGTATTGCAACTGAAAACTCTCCCCACAACCCGAGTTCGATCCCAGTGGAAGCTGGATTCTCGGGTAGCCGGCTCAGGTCGACTCAGCCTTCCATCCTTCCGAGGTCGGTAAAACGAGTACCCAGCTTGCTGGGGAAGGTGACGACTGGAGAAGGCAATGGCAAACCACCCCACTATAGTCTGCCAAGAAAACGTGAAAGCGGCGTCCCCCCAAAGGGTCAGACATGACTTGGTGCTTGCACAGGGGACCTTTCGCCTCATACCTTAATAATCTTAATCCAAATCGTTAAAGATAAATGAAATCAGCCAAACCCTAAAAGCAATCCAGATAAATATTCTTAAACCCTTATCCCACTTCAAAATAAACCAGAGCATTTACATATCCCCACAACACATGAAGAGCTTTTTCCTTAAAAAAATCAAACAGCCCAACTGCCCCCCTCAAAAACTCCAACATCTCTTCAGGAGACCTGCCATACATAATAACCCCTTCTTTTCCATGGCGTTGCACCAGAAGATCAATTTCACTTATGGCTTGCAACTCGATCTCGCCCTTAAATTTCTCCAACTCAACTATCCAATCTTCATCCAGCATTTCAACAGAAATCTGGATCTCACTATTAGAAGAAACATTTCTGTCACTGTTAAATTCCTCAGTTTCATCCACAACATACCCAACCAGATGACACGTTTTAGACCTCGTATTTTCCACAATGTTCTGAATGCCTTGCATAAAAACTTGGTAGGAATCAAAAATAATTTGTTTAAAATCTTGTTGGAAGTCAAAGAAAGTCTGTTTAAAATCCTCCATATCTCACACAAGAGATTATGGTACCCCCTAGGAGCTTAGCCAGCAAAAGTTGAAGATATGAAAGAATTCCAGAATGTGTTTACATAAGTGAAAGGGAGATATGCAGACAATTCCCCAGGAAAGTAGAAGCAGAAAACTGAAAGTTCAAAATGGCCAATTCAACATGTAGGAAAATGCTAATATCTTCAAATTTAGTACAAAAATAATAACAGGGAGACAATTATTTACTCTCAATCCTCCTTAATATTTGGAAGGAAAACAAAGCCCAAAACTTAAAAAGATTTTTTTAAAAAAAATTAATCCCAAAAATAACGATAAGCACCAAGTGAACCCGCTTCTCCTTGCTGTAGAAAGCCTCTCTTATGGTACACGTACTTAAAAGAAATATAAAATGGATGATTTAGAAATGGGGGTGGCCAGTCTTAGTGTCCCTTTAAGGCTACAGTGCGGCTTGGAAATGGTGATGTCTCAGCCTCCCGGCTAGCTCTTACCAGTTGAACACGAACACTGTTTGCGATCTTCTGACTGCAAGGAGCCATCCAGAGGACAGATGGGGTGATTCCAAGTGTTTTCCTTTTTTCCAAAAAAAACGTTCCTGGGCTTCAGGAAAAATCTGCCTGAGCCTGAAAAACTGCTGCATTGTCAGTTCTGCCCACTGAGCCCATGGGCACAGCTGTTCAGTCCTCCATGTCCCCACCAGAAGTCTCCAATTCCTAACCCATTCTATCTTCTTCCCTATCTAATAACTTTTCTAGTGCTTGGGAAATTTTTAATCTAATATTTTCATCTTTAACCTAAGGAATTAGTTCAGTCTCAAATAGAATTCTTTTTCCCTAAGTTCAAGTAGGGCAATTTTATCAAGTTCCTTTTCCCTCTCAAATTCGCTATTGTCAGTCTTATTTTCTAAGACTTCAGCTCTATCAACCACCTGTTTCATTTCTCCAACAGTCTTCTCCAACTTTTGATCAGGTTTTTCTCCAAATCTAAAAATTTATTTTCCATCTTTTTTTCAAAAGACTGAGTAAATTTATTAGAAAATTCTTCAAACTTTGTTCTCAGCATTTCAAATTCGCCAGACCCCCTTCTTGAAGTCTCCTCGAAGTCATGGTCTTTGGCTCCCTCTGTCCTGGTCTGACTAAGTACACGATACTGGGAGCGTCTATAAACATTGAACCTTTAATAATAACAGCAGTTATACAGACAATTCGGTATTTTTTGCAAGGCCAGAAGAATGGCTGTTGCAGGCCCAACTCAAGGCCCAGGGAAATGGCTGTCACGGGATCAAAGCAAGGCTCAGGAAATTGGCTATCACAGGAGCAAGGCAATGCCCAGGAAATGCTGTCACAGGAGCAAGGCAAGGCCCAGGAAAGGCTGCTAGTTTGGAGCTGAGGCAAGGCAAGCGGAACTTACCAGTACTGGGTTCAGGATAGGCATCAAGGAGCAATCCGGCACAGAGTCCAGGCAAGGCGCAGGATCCAGGGTCAAGGTGGGATGCGGGTTTGTGGCTGGGCTTGGAGGAAAGCTCCAGAGTCTCGGGGCAAGGAATGGAAGCCGGATTAGGTGAACTGTTGTCTCTGACAACCTTCTCTGGGTTTGGACACTCTTTATATTTTCAATTTTCACACTGCTTGGACACGGGAGCAATCAGGATGCTTGCTGTTCCGCGTGCTTTTCCATCCTCCTATCACGCTGCTGGGAGGTGGCTGTTGTTCTGCCTCCTTTTCTCCACCAATCAGTGACTCCATATCTCACACGCATGTCCTGGCTCTGCCTCCCCTTCTGGCTCGAACCCCATCCCTTCCACTTCATCCAATTCCTCCTCCATCCTGATACTATCCCTGCCCCCCGCAGAACCTGTTTCCCCCTGCGTTTGGGGCCCAGGTTTATGCGAGTATTGGCGATGGAATTGTGCCCGTAAGGGAGCATGAACATTGGACGCATCCTCCCAGGAGTACTCATCGAGGCCGTAACCTTTCCAATCAATTAAATATTGGAGATGGCTGTGGCAGCTGCACAAGTCCAGAATGCGGGCAACCTCGTATTCGGGTTCCCCTTGAATGTCGATTGGTGGAGGTGGAGGTTTGATGGATCTGTGTGCGCTAGTGAGCGATGCAGGAATCAGCAGGGACGTTTGGAAGATGGGGTGGACCCAGATGCAGGGTGGCAGCATCAGACAGAAGGTGACCAGGTTGATAATGGGCTCTACTGGAAAAGGCCCCAAAAAGTGGTGATCTAATTTCTGGGAGGGGCGTAAAGGAGGCAAGGTGCTTGGTGGAAAGCCATACCAGATCTCCGATTGTCAACTGCCTTCCAATGACGGTCGGCAAACTGCTTGTAGTCCTCCTTGGCCTTCTCTAACTGCTTGTGCAGGACCTAATGACTGGCTTGTAGCTGCTGGAAGAACCGGTTGGCAGCAGGTAAAGAGGAATCTGGGGCAGAGAGAGGGAAGAACCAGGAGTGGAAACCATAGTTGGCCAGAAACAGAGACATTTGTGTAGATGTGTGCTGTGTGTTATTGTAAGCGAACTCTGCTTCTGCTAACAGGTCCGCCCAATTGTCCTGCTGAAAGATCACATAACAGCACAGATACTGTTCTAGAATGGCATTCACTCATTTAGTTCCCCTGTCCAATTCCGGGTGGTAGGCCAACGACAGGTGGTGTTGGATGCCCAGATTCTTAAGAAGGGCATTCCAGAATTGAGCAGTGAACTGCAAACTGCGATCTGAGACTACACTTCTTGCCAACCCGTGCAGTCTGAAGATATGTGTAATGTACAATCGTGTGGTTTCCTGCACAGCAGGTAACCCTGAACATGCAATAAAGTGAGCCAACTTTGTCATCGTATCCACTACGACCAGAATGGTTGAGGCACCATTGGATCTCGGAAGGTCTGTAATAAAGTCCATGGATACAGTATCCCAGGGCCGCCTCGGAGTGGGGAATGACTTAAGGAAGCCTGGGGGTTTCCGGTCAGGTTCTTGGTGTGACAGCACTTTGGACAAGATGCCACATATTGCTTTATATCATCCCGAATGCACAGCCATCAGAACTCTCAGGAGAGTAGATGGAGAGTTTTAAAGAACCCGAAGTGACCAGCAGCAGGACTGTCATGGCATAACTGCAAAACCACCCCCCGGAGCTTCCCAGCTGGCACAAAATAGCGCCCCCGAAAACACAGTATGTCCTGGACCCAGGTGCAAGGTTTTGGTTGTGTCTCTGACAGTTGTGTGAGTTCATGTTTCTGTTTTCTTACGGACGGGTCTTGCTATTGTTGAGTGCAAATCTGTTGGTGATCTAACGGGGCGATTATTGCCACGAACCTTTCTAAGGGAATGACAGGCTGGAGCGGTGCTTGAGTCTCGAGACAGTTGTACTCAGGTTTTTGAGAGAGAGCGTCTGCTCGCTGGTTTCGACCTCAGGGAATATACTGTATGTCACTGTACAATTGAACTGTGAGAAGAACAAGGACCAGCGGATCTGTCACTGGTTCAATTTCCTCACGGTTTTCAGGTGCTCAAGGTTCTGGTGATCTGTCCTGGTCTGACTAAGCACACAACACCAGGAGTGTCTATAAATGTTGAACCTTCAATAATAACAGCAGTTATACAGACAATTCGGTATTTTTTGCAAGGCCAGGAGAATGGCTGTTGCAGGCCCAAGGCAAGGCCCAGGAAAATGGCTGTCACAGAATCAAGGCAAGGCCCAGGAAAAGGCTGTCACAGAATCAAGGCAAGGCCCAGGAAATGCTGTCACAGAATCAAGGCAAGGCCCAGGAAATGCTGTCACAGGAGCAAAGCACGGCCCAAGAAATGCTGTCACAGGAGCAAGGCAAGACCCAGGAAAGGCTGTCTAGTTTGGAGCTGAGGCAAGGCAAGTGGAGCTTACTGGTACCGGGTTCAAGATAGGCATCGAGGAGCAATCCAGCATGGAGTCCGGGCAAGGCGCCGGATCCAGGTAAGGCCTAGGGTCAAGGTGGGATGCAGGTTCACGGCTGGGCTCGGAGGAACGCTCCAGAGTCTCAGGGCAAGGAATGGAAGCCGAATTAGGCGAACGGTTGTCTCCGACAACCTTCTCCGGCTTCAGACGCTCTTTATATTTCCAATTTTCGTACCTCTTGGATGCAGGAGCCAATTGGGACACTCGCTGTGCCATGCACTTTTCCACCCTCCTATCACACATGCTGGCAGGTGGCTGTGGTTCTGCCTACTTTCCTCCGCCAATCGGCTCCATATCTCAGCGCTCACGTCCTGGCTCCGCTTCCCCTTCCGGTTCAAACCCCATCCCTTCCTCTTTGTCTGATTCCAACTCCATCCTGACACCCTCTAGCAACTTAAAGTATTAAATACAATTAAAAAGGGGGGGGGCAAAGGGCTAATTCAAAAGCCATGGGGGAAAAGCGAAAGTCTTTCCGTTATCAATATTTATAAAAAGTATCCAATCCTCGTTTTAAAAAGAAACAGTAGTAAGCACTTTCCCACAGGAGCCATAAGACAGAATTACAGTTCCAGCAAAACAGATTCATTAGTCCCCCAAAATTAAAAAATTAAAAATATTAACAAATCCAAAAAAAAAAAATTCCTTTGCTTCTTAGAAGGTATATATACAGTCTCAACTTTCAGTTTCTTTTGACCAGACCATAAATCCTCCCAAGTAGATACATTTTATATTAATAGTTAGTCCCAAAAATAATGAGAAATTCACCAAGAGAAATTACATTTCTGTGTTGAAGAAAGCTTCTCTTAAGTAGAAAATTAGAAAGCAAATAAGTGATTTTAGAAATGGGGTGGCCAGTTCTAGTGTCCTTATTTCGGCTTCAGCGCAGCTTGGAAAAGGTGACAGCCCCGCCTCTCAGCTGCTCCACTCACCAGTTGACCGCTGAACCCAGTTTCACGATCCGCTGATGAGTAGCTGCTCTCCAGAGGGCATGAGGGACAATTTGTGGAATTCTCCTTTATCCAGAGAATACTTCTGGGCTCAAAGGGGTCCTGCCTGAGCCACAAAAAGCATCAGCCTGTCGGTTTGAGCCACAGAGATTGCAAGGAACAGGTCAATCCGCCATTTTCCCTCACCAGAAGTCTTCTATAGCTGAATAAAACAAATACAATGCTCTCACAGATTCAAACTTAATAACATCATATTAAACAACTTAGAAAATCTGGTGTTACACTACCTTTTAAAAGCATTGTCTTTTGGTTCAGACTCATTCCTACTGAAATAAGAACTGTGCTGGTTGTTATACCCTTTGATTCTTAGTCATCAGAAGAAATCAAGAAAAGTTGAAGGGCAGTACAGTGGGTGGCCAAATTTGGCTGATCCCAAAAAAGCTAAATAGAGTTGGATCTAGCTATCACTTGGATGGGAGGCCAGGAAATCCCAAGAATGTAATCTAGATTGGAAAATTGAAAAACCATCCTGGAAGAAGGCAGTTTCAAACCAGTTTCATGTTGCTGTCGTGTAGTGAACAGGCACTGACCTCAGCTTGAGGGAATTGTTATTTTTCTTCTATCAGTATTTCAAAAGTAATATATTTGTTACACGCTGAGGTTCAGCTAATGGGGAATTATTTCATAAACATATTTAATTGTGTTAAGATTTCACTGCAGTTTTCCTCAACTTCTTTATTTTACTTTCTAATTTAATGATCACATTAAAATATAGCCCTTAGCTTTTCTAATGTTTTTATCTCTTCATTGTTTGGGCAGGGTGAGTGATGAAAAAGATGCTCGAGGCTATCTTCAAGCCTTAGCCTCCAAAATGACTGAAGAACTAGAGGCACTGAAGAGCTCCAGCTTGGGTGCCAGGGCAACAGTAAGCTTTGGATTTTCTGCATGATACTCGTTCTGACAATTTCTTGTGCCATCAAATAAATGCTTACTGTAAGCTGTATCAACTGTTGTACCAGTTTAGAAGCACTAGATATCCAGGCACTCAACTTCTTATGCACTGTGTAGTTTTCTAATTCAGAAAAATCACTGAATGCCTGTATCAATACTCTGTATAAATCATTGCAAGCTATAGCATGGAAGTGTTCGTAAACACATACAAAGTTTACATTTTTCTTTGGGCTTAATTAAACTTAATACAGGAAATTCATGATATGATTTCCCCCATTTAAAAAAAAAATAATGGCAGCTATAGGAGAGCTCAATCTTGCTTGTGCCGCTGTTGTTGTTGTTTTTGTTGCTACTGCTATTAAAATTGTATCCCTACCAAAAGCAGTTATTTGTAAACCTCATAGGAACTATATGAAATAGTCTGGAACACAACATGGAGAAAGTTGTGTAAACTGCCACTACAGTTCTGTCTGGTTTCTCCCTGGTTCCTTTTTTAATTCATGAAACTGAAATATGCCCTTAGCTGTCTCTAGAACAACAAGTGTGTTATTCATTATATTTAAAAAAATCCACTAGAGAGTAATTATTAAATAAATTTGAGTGAGAGGATAAGAGTGACAGAATTTTTCTCAGAAAATGATTTTTTTTTCTCTCTGTAAAGAAGTCTTTTAATACTTAATGTAGTCTTCGGCACGAAGTATTTAATAGCATAACTATTATGCCAGTGACACCGTGCTTTTATTATTTAGAATAAAAAAGATAATTCACTTCATGTGATGCTTTCACTGATGAAAGGGGAGCGGGAGACTGTTGGCTGATTCCCTCTGTCCCTTACACCCTTCCTCTTGGAAAGCTCCAAAATGTTCAAAGATCCTCCAGAATCTTGGGGGAGAGGGTTCCAAATGGGAAAATAAGCAAACAAACAAACAAAAAACAAATACCACCACCTACCTCCCTTTTCTTCCACCAGTACGTCCACTGGATTTTGGTCCATTACGTAAACAGTAAGTACCGTATCAAGAAAAGACAGGTCTGGATCCACCCCAATATTGAAGAGGAGATACTACAGCTTTTGTTGGAGTTTTAGATATTAAAGTGTAATCAGGAAACTCAAAAACTAACAATATTTAATAACACTTTCTTTTTAGGATATGCCTTGGAAGATGCGTCGCTTTGCGAAACTAGATATGTCTGCAAGGTTAGAACTACAGTCAGCACTTGATGCAGAAATACGAGCCAAGCAAGCCATTCAGGAAGAGTTAAATAAAGTTAAAGCTTGTAATATTGCAACAGAATGGTAAGATTTAGTGATACCTTTTAAGATTGAGGCAGCTTATGATGATATTTTTGTTGAGAGTCATCCTGATCAATTCTGAATTGTATTAGCCTTCAAAAACTGTATATAATAGTTTGATGGCCTGCCATAAAATCCCAGGTTATCCGTTTATAATTTGCAATTTATTTGAAAATTGCTTCCTGAAAAAGATTGAAAGACTTTAGCTGAAAATAAAATGTGTGTCATCTTTACATCCTTAATAAGAGTAACATATAATATTCCTATGACATTCATATTAGAATGCCTGATGAATTCTAACAATTGTTTTCCAATTTTGGTCATTCAGTCTCCTTTACTGATTAGAAGTAGTTACTAGAAAATTGTCTGTTCTTGGTCAGAAGCAATATAAAATCTTATTTAAAAAAGAAATATTAGTTGTATTAGAAAGCAGTTGTAATGGTAAGAGTTCTACATAGTTTTCCCTACAACAAATTATCCTTATAAATAAATATGCTGTGATACTAGAATGCAGTATGGTAATACTTCTTTTACATGATGAAAAGTTCCTGCATACAGTTTACAGTAAACCATTATATACTGTAGAGAAAGGTTTAAAACCTTCAATCATTAGAATGATATTTATATATGTTAAAAATGTTTAAGTAAGCATGTAGTTCAAGAATAGGTACATAGGCATCCAGTGCAAAATACAAAGACAAAAAAAATTGACAAAACATGCATCACAGTGTAACAGTGCAAACCCAGTCTTTTGCACATGTGTCCTGACAGAACACAAATATATAAGTCACATTTTGTCTTTTGGCCCTGTGTTCCCCATCCCCCACAGGAGAGCAATATAGTGCCTTCGGGTACCAGAGTGCCTCTGGGTACCACTCTTGGATTCTGCCAAGTTGTCAGCCATATGCTTTTTTATTAAGTACGTTAATAATTTACAAAGGTGGTTCTGGGGCCCCAAAGAGATTTTTAGAACATTGAAGTGTGAGTTGTTGCAACCTAGTATTTCATCTGAAAGAGTGCAAAGAAAAAAAATGCAAGGGTCAGTTGGTGGGGTAGAAAATAGACATCTGGGCAACTGGAAGTTTGCACTGTGGCAATTATATTGTGATCATTCACAGCATATAGCCCCTCCCTCCTTTCTGCCCACTCATGCAAATATCATAATCCAAATCGATCAGTGATAATTTTTAAAATAATCATAATATCTTCTTGTTCCATTGGATGCTTATAAAATAAAATCACAAGCCAAATGGAAGTCATTATTTTATTTTTCAAGCTTACTTATTGAAATCAAACTCTTTTATCCATTTTTATATTATCTTTTGTTTAATAGTGAGACTTAACTGGAATTTTCCTAGTTGGAGGGCACTGCAAACAAATTTCAAACATATCTTGATCCTTACTAACTGGGTGTCTCTCTTTTTGTTTTGTTTGTGTAAAGCAAACTACAGGAATCTGAAAAGAAGAACTCTGAGCTGTTATCAGAAATAGACAGACTGAAAAAAGAGACGGAAGAACTCCAGTCAGAAAAGGGTATGGGAATTGACATCCAAATAAAGATGTCTCTTCCAAGGTGGCGGGTACATCTTATCAAATCAGTATGTCCACTTACAGAGTGCTGACAGAATCTGTATTTTGAAGATTCTGGCTCTTAAAGTGTCATCATAGCCCTGTTATGATAAGATGTACCCACAGCTGTTACAAAAATACAGAATTAAATTTATCTTATGTACTCTTGGCATACTTGAAATACATTTTTTTAGATACTGTTTTTGTTTGTGCATTTATAGTCACTGTATGCTGGCTAAAAATATGCAATACCATATAATTTTATTTTCTTAAGCATGAGACTGGCTAATTCTTAATTCATTTTTCAATTATCTAGTACTATTCAGATATCAGGTATATGGCATAGAAAAGAACTTACGTAAAATGTATAGTCTTTTGACATTTGGTCATTGTAAGCTAAAATCTATTTGCTCAATTAAGACTTATGAAGAGTTCTCCAGAGTAAACCTTTTACAGGAAGTTAAATATTGATAATTGAATTAATGCAGTTGAAAATGTTATGGAGTAGATATTTTCTTGAGTTGTTAGTTTCTTTTTCTGTGACTTTGAAAAACACTGTTATTATGGCTTTACAGAATCAAGATATATGATTGGTTACTTGGGTTTAATATGCATACTTTTCATTAGACTGCATCCTCTAACAAGTAATTCTTTAATTGGCTGTTCTTTAAAATGTGCTGGGATAAAGAGCATGCCATAAATTATATGGTAGCATAGTGTTGCAGTGTACTGGTTGGCTGATTGTATAATTTATTTTAAGGAAGAGAAGCCCACCCCTCATATTTTCTTCATCTGTTACCTTTTGGGAAGAGAAAGCTTAGAAAGCAACTATAGAGCATTATCATAGAAGAGCTAATTTTGTGAGAAGGCTTGGAAATGGACCTCTAAATGTGATAGAACCTATATCTGATTATAAAAATTATGATAGACCAACCTTATACAGTCCGGTTTGTGAATGGAAGCTAAGTATATCTTATTCAAAGGATCCTATTTTACAGCTATCACAGTACAGGAGTAGTATATATTGCATCAGAACTGAAGGTTTAAAAGTAGCATTATATTAGCACTGATAAGGCAAGGTGAAAGAATAAATCTCAGAGCCAAATGCAAAGGACAGGATGCATACTGGGGATAGGATTCAGTTATTTTCTTTTCATTTCATGTCATGAAGATTGCGAGACAAAACACATGTACAAAATATGTCTTTTGTACATTGAAAGAATTTAGGATTGTGAAGTAAATTAAGGCTTTCCTGTCAGTTCTGGCAAAAGTCTGCATCTTCTACTGTGTGAAAGATACTTGGATTCGTTTAATTTATTTTTCTATTCTAGTTCTGATTCTATGTAGAACATGGTTTCTTCTTCAGATCGTGAGACTGTTGAAGGTACTTGCAACTAGGGGATTGTGCAAAATGGGCAAAGCTGTTCTGCCAATTGTCCAGGCAGTGATCAGGTGCCCAGACAATTGGTTCTTTTAGATCCAGAGACAATAAGCACACCAGTGAATAAAGAGATGTTAAGCTTTATTATTAACTTAAGCAAACAGATTTAAACAGAAACACAGTTTAAGCAGATTAAACAGAAGCATAAAAAGCATAGCATAAAGAAAGAAAAAACATAACATACCAAGCAAGTTGATACCCAATCTCCCATAGGCTGTCAGGAACCCCATAGTAATAACAGTGGAGATACCCCAGGGCGGCTTAATTTCCACAGCACCCAGCGCTCAGGTCTGTGCAGAAGCTCCCCAGCTCAAAAGGCAAACCAAAGGAGGGCCTTTGCAAAGCTTCATGTTGTGCACCAGTTACGCCCTTTCCTGGATTGGGAGGCTCTTCAAACAGTCACTCATGCCCTTGTTATCTCCCACATAGACTACTGCAGTGCGTTCTACATAGGGCTACCCTTGAAAAGTATCTGGAACCTACAGCTGGTCCAGAACACAGCCGTGGGTTATTTTTGGTGCCCCTGGATCAGCACACATAACCTCTTTACTGGCGAGCTGCACTGTGTACCAGTCTGCTTCCAGGTCCAATTTGAGGTTTTGGTTATCACCTTTAAAGCCCTACATGGCATGGGGCCATGTTACCTGAGGGACCGCCTCTTCCCCATTACATCAGCCCATCCCACCTGATCATGCAGAGAGGGCATGCTGTGGACCCTGTCTACGAGAGAATTTCATTTGGTGAGGTCCAGGAAGCGGGCCTTCTCTGCAGTAGCTCCCGCCCTGTGGAACATGCTGCCCCCGGAAGTGAGGTTAGCCCCGTCGCTCCTGGCCTGTGTTAGAGAGGTTCTGCTGAACTGCGCCTGCCAGACTTTCAGCTAAAGCAAAGCCTGTAACAATCTCAGTGTTCTGGTTTCAGATGAAACAAAATCTGAAGTGATCTTGCCAGGCAAGTACAGTAAGGCTAGCCTACCTTGCCCCTCTCTCTCCTCCCTTTTTGCATGGCCTGTGCACTACCTTACCTCCCAGTCTTTCCAGGATCTTCTTTTCCCTCTCTCCTCTTAGCCACAGGTGCTACATTCTACCACCAACACCTTTGGCTTTTTCCTGCCCCCCACCCCAAACATATCTGTCCAGAATATCCATCCTTCGGTCAATATCCAGATCAAAAATGTAGGACTGTGAAGTAAATTAATCCTTTTCTGACTTTTCTGGTTCTACTAATGCATTTATAGTATATGAAGCTAAAAATCTGTATCTTCTATGAAGGTTAGTGAATGTTGGTCTAAGCAAAGACCACTTGAAACTGGTTCTTTATTTGTTGTTGTTGGTTTGTTTGCTTGTTACAGAACAATTTGCATATCCCTGTTTACAATAGTTGTTTCCCCAGAGATCTATATGCTTACATTCAAGCAATCCTATATTAAAGGTCTTTAGTTCAGATCCATATGCACCTGAACTTCAGTCTCTCCTTTGCATATCCTATCCGCTCCTTTGTTTTACTCCAGCAGAGAAGCAGTGTTTCTCTCTGTCTACTGAACCTGGCCCTCCAATAGCTCAGAGGCAGGATAGGAAACTACTTGTACATCATTAGGGGATTTACCATAAAGAAGATTAGCACTTATTTCTGACTTACAATAATTTAACAATAGTAAGTAAAATGCATGTAAAAATTCAAAAGAATTTTCTGACTTTCATTCAGACTCAGTATTCCTTTTTTAATAAGTAGGTATCTTTAGCCATGTATTTCTGCAGCTCTGTATACCAATTTTAGAACAACCACAGAATTCCATGTTTATAGTTGCTCTGGTCCGTATGCAAGTCAATTCTACAGCTCATGTATTACAATAAATAACACCCCTTTTAACAGCATTTTCCATCTCTAACTTAGAGGTGCAAAAATATCCCTTTTAACACCTTTTTTTTAACTTTTATCCCACCTTTTTTTCTCATATACAACTCAAAGTGGCAAACATACCAATACACCTTCCTCCTCCTATTTTTCCCACAACAACAACCCTGTGAGGTGAGTTGGGCTGAAAAAGAGTGGCTGGCCCAAGGTCACCCAGACAGTTTTTCATGCCTTACGGTTTTTAAGGCAGGACTAGAACTCATGGTCTCCTGGTTTGTAGGCCAACACCTTAACCACTACACCAAACTGGCTCCTTAATTCCACCTTCTCCTTATTGTTTTACACTGGAATTAGCTAATGGATCCTACGTTTCTCATTAAAACCAGGAGAAAATACCCCCAAATCACATTATACTGTGCCCCCCAATAACGATACAATTGCCTTACTGCCCAAACTTTTTCACTTTTCCAGCATTACTCAAAGCATGCCTGCTGTTGTTTTGTCCAACATGGTGATCTCATTTAGTTTATAGCAACAGGTCCTTTAGGATGCCTATTCTGCATAAAGAAAGTCAAATGTGAAGTTTGCCTCAAACCTTCTCTGTTGAATACTAGATGTAAAGCTGCCGGATGTGAGCTACAAAAATTGGAGTTACTGCCATTTATTTATTTATCAAATTTTGTCACCGCCCATCTCCCCCAAAAGAGGGACTCTGGGCGGTTTACAATAAAGTATGTCCATCCAGATTATCTGGGTTATCTGGACATCCAGATTTGTGCAGCCCAGATCTGGTAGCCATGAGCTCAAGTTGGTGACAGCAGATGGTTTATGAGGCTTACAAACTCTCGTACTAATTTGTATCTCGTTGGATACATTTATCTTATATACACATTTGATTGCTTTAGTTGTGTCAACCAGAACAAATCACATAAATGTATGGTTGCCTTGAAGCATATTTTTAAAGACAGTTTTCTCAGTGGGACAGAATAATTGCTTTGGGATTAAGTTCCTGTTACAGGAAGGACCAGATTTTTTTCAAACAGAAATTAATAATTCAATTAATAATTCAACAGTCTCTCCAACTTCCTTCAGTACAATAGGCAAAGCCTCCAAATTGAGCTTGAGTCCTGGTAGCTTTTGGGAATAGTGATGCAGTTTTCTTGGCAATAGTACTGAAATGGTTCGCCATTTCTTTTTTTCTGAGATGTTTTTCAACTTTCTAATCTAATCTGTAGTTCAGAGATGCCCTGATAGTAGAATGGATAGTATGGATAGTATATTGAAGTACTGATCAGGCTCGTTCTTGCTTAGCTTCCAATCTCAAACAAGATCAGCTAGATTATATTTAATAATAGCAGGATTTTTGCTGGATTTTTAATTGAGACTCTCATTATTTCAGCAGCAAGAAAGTTTATTTATCTCTTTCCTTTCTATTTTGAGCACAAGGCAGGAAGGAACACAGTAACGGAACCTATGTGAACAAGTAGGTCAAATAGGGGACTTCTCAGTAAAAATGGAAAGGAAAAGTTTCCTTATATCACGTGTATTACTGATGTGCCATAGAAGGTAAAAAAAAATATGTGCTATTGTCAGTCCAGTTCCTCATGTTTTAATTGGGGAGATCTTCTGCAACAATTGGTATCAAAATACAGCAACTGTGAATAAGAACTTTGTTTTAAATCCTGAAAGGGCCATCACAGCAAATGGTTTCCATGAATTTATACTACTACCTTAAAGATTAAAGAGTGGGGAATATCCGGGTTGGCAAGACTGATTCTGCTCTGACTTGAATCCAAGTCCTCCCAGATCTCCCAACCCATAATATCTTTTGGGAACAATCTGATCTTAGGCAAAAAGCAACAACTCAAGAACAGCAACCAGTAGATAAGTATGTGATGGTCATTTTCTGTCAGTTAAAAACATGCTGCTGTTTTCCAGGAGTGAAACATCAAGACTCACAGAATTCTTTCTTGGCGTTTTTGAATGCACCTACCTCTGCTCTGGACCAGTTTGAAGTAAGTTATTCCATTTATTTGTTTATATTTTGATGTCGCAGAAGAATTAAGTTTATGGTCACTACTGCCTTGAAATAACTGTAGTTGTTACGTTGCAAAAAAATCAAGCTGCTTTGATTCATAAGGAATATTATTTACTTCTTTCATCATTTTCTGACATTGAGTAAAATTGCCATGCTAGATGTAAAAATGAGAATATTAAAAGTATTTTTGTGAGGCTTTTAATTCCAAATTCCATATGTCTCAACCCAAGCTTTATTTCAAATATGTTACAATATTTGAGAGCTTTCTTTTTTGCCATTATTTTAAAATTTTTGAAATATAACCCTAAAACAAGTTATCTGTAATATTCTTGGGATTAGAGGTAGTCCTCAGTTAATGATCACTCATTCAGCAACTGTTTGAAGTTACGATGGGGCTGAATGAGTAGTACGATATGGGGCATTTGGCAACCAGCTCGCATTTAACAACAGTTAAAGCGACCTGCAGTCACGTGATCACAATTTGTGGCCTTCCCTGCTGGTTTCCCACAAGCAAAGTCAATGGGGAAGTCATCAGGGAAGGTCACAAGTCGCTTGGGTAAGTCTCCCATGCCCAGCAACAGCCACCCCAAGCCTCATGTCGCTTGCACCGCACCAGCCCCTTGCATACCCTTGCACACTCTTACAAGCCCAGTAGCAGCCACCCTAATTTATCTTCAGGTACAGTCCCATTGTTCGTGGACATAGTATAACAAAGTGATTAAATATATCTGAAGTAGAGAAAAGCAAGAGAATATAGAACTCGGACAGAGATGGATTGCAGCCTTCAAGGGGGAGGGAGGTGATGATGGTACGAAGGTAAGGCCTAAGGGAAAGACACTTAGAAGCAAGAATTCACTGGAGAAGGAGGTTGACACTAATGTCCTTCCAGTTAAATATAGCTTATCTATCAATACATTTACTGTTTGGCAGTCATTTGTTAGTTTGGATATTAAAGCATGCTATCACAAAATCATGATAAATTTTACATTCCCCATTAATGATTACTTTGTTACCTAGTAATTGTCTTTAGTGTGGGTAAAAGACAGTGTGGGTATTACTTGTGGATTACAATCAATTAACAAAACCATGCAGAAGTTATGCTAAACAAAATAATCTGTTAGTTATTTCCAGTTTTTCTTTATTTGATTTCTCAATAGTATGGTGATGATGGTTGTTTTCACAAAACAGACATTTTCATCTATCTATTTCTATTTCTTTACTGCTCTATGCATTAAAATAGGATTCCTTTTCTTCTTCATCTTCTTCTTCATTGATTGATTTTATGGATGACGTAAGTCTTTCATCTCCAAATCCACAAATTATTCAGTAGAAAAACAGATTGATTTGGCAAATTCAGATGTAATGCAGTCATTTTAAGCCATCAAGAGCATGAAATTCAACAGAACAGTTCTGTGCTCCTGATGTGTCCGTGCTGTATAGTTTTCAGTATAATTTTTCATGGCATGGGCTAAGGGTTTTTGCATATGTGTCTTTTCATTTGCTATTTGAAGGAATTGAGATGCAAGACATGACTTGTTTCAAGGGACCACTCACACTCATTCTGGCCTGTTATTGATATTGCTTCATCAAAAGTCTACCATTAAGATCTGCTTCTACAATTCTTTTTTTAGTTTAGCTTGGGATGAGTGTGAATGTATGTTTTATTCACTTGCATGTCATTTTTTCTTTAAGGTTTTTTCTGTTCAGTTTATTTCTCTTCATTTTAGTGACTGTTGACTTTTTGGGATTCCAGATTAAAAACAGATACATAAACAATGTGGTGATTTCATCAGACATTATTGTATTTTAAAAATTGGGACAGTGAGAAAAATCTACTTGATTGGATAACAGAAAAGGGTCATTTCTAAACTGACTGCACTATTTTATATGTTCCTTTGCAATAGTTCAACATATTAAACATTAGTAGACTTTTGTTGATATATACACAGCTCGCTCTCTTTATGAATTGTTTTTTTGAAAATACTAAAAAAAACTGTAATCCCAGCTTTTTTATAATGTATTAAATAAAACTAGGTGGTTGAAATCTAATTACAACCATTGAACCATTGAGAACTGTATAGACAGAAGGTGTGGTTTATACTTATGTATCAATGACAATTTTTTTAATCAAGTGTATATGAAATTATTATGTCAGTAGTATTGTGGACAAGAATGAAATTGTAGTGTTGTAGTGCTCCTATATACAGTAACATCTTTCAGTATGACTTGAGTTTTAGATTTATCCTCACTATAAAGATGCTGGAGGATAGTGTTCACTGTTTTTGAGGCTGGATTAGAGTTTCTGCATCATGCAGAAAATATCACAGTGGTTTTCTGTTCAGAATAATTTAACAAATATGCTATCTTCTCCAAACAAAGGTCACACAATTCAGGTTTTTATGAGATTGTAACATTGGTTAAAAAGGCAAGTTTCTGATAGAATTGACTGAATAATGAATAGGTTCTTTCATCCATATTGATGCTGCTGAAAACCTTTAATTCTAAAATAGGCTGATTTCAGTAATTGGAAAGTAGTATGCATCCTTAAGTAAATAATAAATAGGCTTTGGGTGCTGTGTATAAATAAAGCAATGGCTTTGTGTAATGGTAATGCTAGCCTTCAGTTTGCAACAATAGCTTACCACAAAGAAGCAATTTCTATGTATTCCAGATTTAAAATAGCTTTTGTAGAGTATTTTTGTATGTGACTATCCCAAGATTTTGAGCCCACTTCTGCTTTTTCCCCCCATTTTACAATATGATGTAGACAATATGATACTTGCAGAGCCACCTCAACTCCAATAATAATAATGATCACAATAGTGTCTTAATAAAGTAAGACACAATGTCTCAGTGGTATTTATTTGTCACATTTATATCCTGCTGCAATCCAAAGACTCTCAGCAACTTCCAAAATGTGAAAAATTAGTTAAAACATCCACAGTACAATTCAACTTAATTTTTTTTAAGATCTACATATAAAATCATAACACAATAAATCAACCACAACAATCACAAAGAGAAAGGCATAAAAGAAAAAGTGAAAGAATAGATGATGGGGCAATCATGAACTCAGCTGGAACACTCTCCGAAAGAGATATTTTTGACATCCAACTAAAAGTCATCATGGACTGGTTAGTCTGATCTCCCTTGGGAGACTATTCCAAAGCACCGACACTGCCACTGAACAGCAGCACCTCCTGGCTTTGGCTCCTTACATCTCCCAGAAGTGCAGGACCAAGAGGCACATCTCCCTAGATGTTTTATGCCAATTCAGTTTGGAACAGGCAGTCCTGCTGATCCCAGGTACCAACCCATAAAAGACTTTATAGGTCGAACACAGCACGTTAAATTGAACCCAGAAACCAAATGACAACTGGTGCAGGGCCTGCAGTATTGGTGTTACATGTTCCCAATGTCAGGAACCAGTTAAGGCATGGGCTACCACATCCTGGACTAGCTGCAGCTTCTAAGCATTGTTTAAAGGCATCCCCATATAGAGCACTTTACAATAGTTTGAATGGTAATGAGGGTATGAGTTACTCTAGCTAGATCTTCCCATACCAAGTAAGGCCACAGTTGGTGCACCAGCTGAAACTGGGCCAAAGTCTTCTAGCCACAGCCTTCACTTACTGCTTGAGCAGGAGCCACAAGTCCAGAAGGAGCCCCAAATCATGAATCTGCTCCCTCATAGGTAGTACAAGCCCATCTCAAGATAACTTTGGTGTTGATAGAGAATTGTGATGAACAAACAGCAATTCCATCTTGCTTAGGTTCAACTTCAGTTTATTCTCTCCCACTGAGACCCTTACAGCCTCCAAGCACCAAGGTAAGATGTCAATAGCATCTCCTTACAGCGGGGAGTGGTAGTGTAAAGCTAGGTATTGTCATGAGTAAGGATGGCGAGCAGGGGGCTCCTTTCCAGACTGTTAAGCGCATGCGTAGCACTGAGGAATTGGTGAGCCATTCCAAGAGGCACAGATTGGGACTGCCTTAATCTGCGGGGTTTATATGGCTGGGTTTTTCCCACGCTTGTTCTGTTTGTTAGGATTACTGTTATGTATTAGCAATAAAACATTAGAGAACAGTTCCCTGTCTCAGAGTGTTTCCTGGGAGTCAGGACAGGTATCATCAGTATACTGATGATATAACACCCCATACTTTCAGATGACCTCTTCCAGTAGCTTCATATAGATGTTAAATAGCAGGGGAGAGAGGACTGAACCCTGTGGCACCCTGTAAGTCAGAGGCCACTGAGCTGACCTCCCATGTGCCACTACATACTGAACCCATCCACTGAGGAAGAAGTGGGACTACTATAAAATAATGCCTCCAATCCCAAATCCCTGCAGACAATCCAGTAAGATATCATCGTATCAAAATGAGCACCAGAGTTCCAACATAGGTAATCCATGAGAGAAACCACTGCTGTCTCACTCTTGTATCTGGGCCTGAACCCTGACTGAACAGGGACCAGATAATCCATATGTCCTAAGGCACCGTGTTGCTGCTTTGTCACCACCAACTCAATAACCTTTCCCCAAAAGTAAAGATGAAAACCAACCAATAGTTATCTAAGCCTATTGGATCCAGGGAGAGCCTCTTCAGAAGGCACTGTACTACTGCCTCCTTCAAGACAGTGGGCAGCTCCCCTTTCCATAGCAAGGCATTGGAAATCTGTCTGATCCAGTGGTCACACCTCTGTCTGTCTTTGCAAAAGCCAGGATGGGCAGGGATCCAAGCTACTTGACAACATCCTATCCACTTCTTCAGAGTTCACAGGCCTAAAGGAGTCCCAGATGACACAACAAAATGGTACCCTAGTTACCATTAAAGACTGTCTATGAGAAGTCAAGATTTGAGCAAGTCTGAGAAACTTTGTTGGCAAAATGCTTTTTTAGATCAGTCAGAGTGAATACACTGGAGATCATGACACTGATTTTTCCCCAAAAGAGAGTTTGTAACCTTAAACAAGGCAGCTGGACCATAGCCTGCTAGTGCTATAAAAGGGAAGAGAAATGAGAACATTTTGTCACCCTTATTGCTATGGTGTAGGCCCTAGCATGAGAACACACATGGTGGGATTTGCTTTTTGTCTTCTTTTCTGGCACACCACAGATTGTTTCTGGTACTTCATGTGCATAAGATCATTGAAACCTAGCAAAACTGTAACATGGCTTAACTATACCGAGCCTACTTGGTGCTCCTCCAGAGCAGTTTCAAGAGACTGCTTTGAACAATCAGTGGCACCTCTTTGAGGCTTCACACAGCACTAATAACTTCATATATGTTATTAAACAGTACTAATCACTAGGACACAACTTGAGTTCATGTTTTAAGTTTGTGTTCCTCAGTGCAAATAATTTAGATTTTATGCAGAACTGTGGACAATTACAGCTTACCCTAATTACAATAAAAAAACATTTTTTTCTTTCTCACTTTTTAGAAAAATTAAATGTCTGGGTTCCAGCTGTACTTTTGTAGAGTATACATAGAGGGAGGAGAAATATCCCACCATGAAAAGGAGTTATTGTTGCTTTGCATCTAGTGTCATTCCCTCGAAAAATAGCTTAACAAAATCTTAATGTACTGGTATCCACTTACCTTTTTAAAGAAGATTGCCCTTTAAATTTCATGTTGAACTTAATATGGTCTAGTTAACTAAATATTCTCCATCTGTTTGAATTCCCCAAAATTATGAATTTATAAACTGCTTCAGTTGAGGCAACTCCAAGCAGTTTACAAAAGCAGCAGCTATAGCCAGTGCAACAATAACAATAAAGTATAATAATATCTAATGAAAACCTACAATATATAATTACAGTTAATAAATTACAGTTAATATAACATTCCTGGCACTGGGAGCTCTATAGTACTCAAGTCTCAAAGGCCATTCTGGAACATGCAAGTTGTTATGAGCTTCCAGAAAGTCATGATTCAACTTTCCCCTTGCCCTGGGGAACTTTCCTGTTCAAAAAGGAGAGGAGCACCCATAAAGAATGTCCACGTTTAAATAATCCTGTCACACCTCTTGGTAGGTGGGGACCTTCAACAGCCATTTTCTGTACCCTCAGACTGGGTAGGCAGAATCTATATAGGATAGGTGATCTCAAAGAATCCCAGCCCTTAAGCCATTTACCATGGCTTAACGTTATTAGCATATATGTAAGATGACTTTAGATATATCTATTTATGCAGATTGTTGACTGTTAATGTTATGTAGCTGTTGGATGTGTCTATCACTTCTTTCAGCACCAGGTGTGAAATTTGGGGGGGAAAATTGGAACTGCTAAAGCTTCTACTTCTTCCAAATACAAGTATAGCAGTTACTCTTATTACACTAATAAGAAAGCAGAATTCTTTCATTAATACTTTATACAGTATTACTTTCACACTTTCTACGGTTTCAATTTTTTACCAGGTGTAAGATTAATGCATTCAGATTACTGAGTCCTTCAACAGTTCAATAAGCCATTATTTTTACTGAATTTCAGTTCAGTTGTAAAATAGTATAAAAATATGGAAAATTAGTAATTCACAAAATTAACCTTATTTTCTCCAATAACTTATTGAACAATTGCAGAATCTATCAATATTTTTATGTGCTATTTATACCAATCTTGTCTTCTTTATCTAGGATTGTATCACACTAAACAGAAATTATGAGAAATGTTACTGAGGGTTGTTCATTGGGAACAAATATATTAAATTGATATAAGAGAGCCAGTTTGGTGTAGTGGTTAAGGCAACAGGCTAGAAACCAGGAGACTGTGAGTTCTAGTCCTGCCTTAGGCATGAAAGCTGGCTGGGTAACTTTGGGCCAGTCACTCTCTTTCAGCCCAGCTCACCTCACAGGGTTGTTGTGGGGAAAATAGGACGAGGAAGGAATATTAGGTATGTTTACCACCTTGAGTTATTGATAAAAATAATAAAGCTGGGATAAAAAAAATCTTTAAAAAAATAAGCAAAGCAGGTATAGGAGTAGAAATTCTTGGAAATTATTTTCAGAATCTAGATGTTGTTAACAATTATCATTTTGGTTTGAGCTGGAGCATACTCCCTAACAAGGGAAATTCAAATAACCATTCATTATAAAATTATTGTTATAAACTTGCTTATTAGTAATGCCTCTCAGAATTAATATAACATCTTAGCTAGGTTATTAGAACTGCATACAAATTACTGAACCAGTTTCAAGGCTGGGTAGTGAATTTCTTTGTAGGACAAAGGAGTTTACTTTAGTGTATCATGTCAGCCTCTCCTCATCCTATTTAAATTACATATGATTGTAAAGGCATGACATAGTCTATACTATACTGTGACTTATATTCTTTGATGAGGGAAACAAGAGTACCAGGTAACAATTTAATCTGGCAAATCAAAGGAGAAGTTCTTCACCCTGAACCCCCTTTCTCTTCTTACTCACACATTAACCATTGTGTTACGCAGTTAATTCTAATTGTACGTCCTGTCTCCCACTTACTTCTATATCTGCAGTAGCTACTACTGTTACCATGGCATCAAATGCCCATCAACATCTTGTCCAACCCCCTTACCCAAAAGGAAGAAGACCACTCTAACACTAGAAACAAAGTTAGACATATTACATCACAATGAAGCTGGTGAAGGGTCCTCAGCCCTAGGATAAGCTTGTAACCTGGGCGAATTTACTGTACAACATCATGAAGTATGCTAATAAAATTTGTAGTACCGTGATAACCATGTTTATTAGAAATAGAATAGTAGAAAAGGTGGAGAAACTGCTTTCACTATACATAGAGCAAAAAGAAAGGAAGAAAACATGTCTGAGTAATATAGTACTTAAGAATAAAGCTTTAAAAATTTATGAGCACATTTGTCAATGCATTTGGATTACAAAACTGACACCATAACCTGCAAGCCTCTTTTTTCCAATAGTTCAGTGTCTTTAATTGATAATAGTCTGATCAATATATTTATTGTTATTAATGTAGTCATATTTATAAACTACTTTTATATAATATATCTAATGGTGATCCTTGTTGGCAGAGTGCTAGAAAGCATTTGGCCCAGGAGAGATCAGAATAGTCACACACCAGGCATTTCTATAAAAATAAATTTATTTACAGAAAGCACAAAAAACATATTTACAGGCTTCTGCATTCTCACAGACTCTCAGACAGCTGCTTACTCTCTACATGCCTAAAGAGAAGGAAACTGAAAACTAAATTAACTGCCCTTGCTTCAGGCAATTCAACTATTATCACCTGGAAAGAGGACAATTAAATTCAACCTCTTCACCTGGCCAAAATCATTTGTTACCACAGTAACCTTAATCTGTAGCAGAAAACAGTATACCAAACAATCCTTGTATAGTATTTAGTTTGAAAGTTATCCAATGTCATTCAATGAATCACATAGCTGAACAGAAATTGAACTTGGGTCTCACTCCCAGTTTAAATGCTGCTTCACCCTGGTTATAAAAAGCAAAGCATCCTAGGATAAAAAGTTACGGTACATTTTGTTTTTTATCATTAGTCTATGGGAATGTTAAATGTTCATGTTAAATGACCAGACTTTCTTGGAGACCAATTGTTGCCTTTTCTTCCAAATTTAGGGACCAGTAATTGGAAGGAATTCTGCACATTTAATACACTACCCATCTTTCTTCCCTATGTAGGCAAATAAAAATGGAAAGAAGCAGCAGAAAGGATCTAAGACCCTACCAAGATCCTTACTTCCTTGAACTTTTTAGCTAAACTGTGCGCCTTGTAAAAGACAATAACACAATATAGTCTTAATATCAGAATATTGTCTTAACAACTGTCTACAGCATTAGAAGCCCCAGCCTGTCCAACAAACTTGAGTACTGATAACTAACTTCTACTTTTGAAATAATTTCTTCTAATATTAGATCATTTCTCCCCCATTTCTGTAGGCTGGAAATTGTTGTTTATTCGTTCAGTCACTTCTGACTCTTTGTGACTCAGCCCATGCCAGAGCTTCCTGTTGGTCGTCGCCACCCCCAGTTCCCCCAAGGACGAGTCCATCACCTCTAGAATATCATCCATCCATCTTGCCCTTGGTTGGCCCCTCTTCCTTTTGCCCTCCACTCCCCCTAGCATCAGCATCTTCTCCAGGGTGTCCTGTCTTCTCATTATGTGGCCAAAGTATTTCAGTTTTGCCTTTAATATCATTCCCTCAAGTAAGCAGTCTGGCTTTGTTTCCTGGAGGATGGACTGGTTTGATCTTCTTGCAGTCCAAGGCACTCTCAGAATTTTCCTCCAACACCACAGTTCAAAAGCATCGATTTTCCTTCGCTCAGCCTTCCTTATGGTCCAGCTCTCTCAGCCATATGTTACTACAGGGAACACCATTGCTTTAACTATGCGGACCTTTGTTGTCAGTGTGATGTCTCTGCTCTTAACTATTTTGTTGAGATTTGTCATTGCTCTCCTCCAAAGAATTAAACGTCTTCTGATTTCCTGTCTGCAGTCAGCATCTGCAGTAATCTTTGCACCTAGAAATACAAAGTCTGTCACTGCCTCTACTTTTTCTCCCTCTGTTTGCCAGTTATCAATCAAGCTGGTTGTCATAATCTTGGTTTTTTTGAGGTTTAGCTGCAAGCCAGCTTTTGCACTTTTTTCTTTCACCTTTGTCATAAGGCTCCTCAGTTCCTCTTCGCTTTCAGCCATCAAACTGGTATCATCTGCATATATGAGATTGTTAATGTTTCTTCCAGTGATTTTAACCCCAGCCTTGGATTCTACAAGCCCAGCACGTTGCATGAAGTGTTCTGCATACAAGTTGAATAGATAGGGTGAGAGTATACAGCCCTGCCGTACTCCTTTCCCAATCTTAAACCAGTCCGTTGTTCCGTGGTCTGTTCTTACCATTGCTACTTGGTCGTTATACAGATTCCTCAGGAGGCAGACAAGATGGCCTGGTATCCCCATACCACTAAGAACTTGCCACAATTTGTTATGGTCCACACAGTCAAAGGCTTTAGAATAGTCAATAAAACAGAAATAGATATTTTTCTGAAACTCCCTGGCTTTTTCCATTATCCAGCAGATATTGGCAATTTGGTCTCTAGTCCCTCTGCCTTTTCTAAACCCAGCTTGTACATCTGGCAATTCTCGCTCCATGAACTGCTGAAGTCTACCTTGCAGGATCTTGAGCATTACCTTACTGGCATGTGAAATGAGTGCCACTGTTCGATTGTTTGTACATTCTTTAGTGTTTCCCTTTTTTGGTATGGGGATATAAGTGGATTTTTTCCAATCTGATGGCCATTCTTGTGTTTTCCAAATTTGCTGGCATATAGCATGCATTACCTTGACAGCATCATCTTGCAAGATTTTGAACAGTTCAGCTGGGATACCATCCTCTCCTGCTGCCTTGTTATTAGCAATGCTTCTTAAGGCCCACTCAACCTCACTCTTCAGGATGTCTGGCTCTAGCTCCCTGACCACACCGTCAAAGCTATCCCCGATATTGTTATCCTTCCTATACAGGTCTTTTGTATATTCTTGCCACCTTTTCTTGATCTCTTCTTCTTCTGTTAGGTCCTTGCCATCTTTGTTTTTGATCATACCCATTTTTGCCTGGAATTTACCTCCGATGTTTCTAATTTTCTGGAAGAGGTCTCTTGTCCTTCCTATTCTATTGTCTTCTTCCACTTCCGCGCATTGCTTGTTTAAAATAATTCCTTATCTCTTCTGGCTAACCTCTGGGATTTTGCATTTAATTGGGCATATCTCCCCCTATCACTGTTGCCTTTTGCTTTCCTTCTTTCTTGGGCTACTTCTAGTGTCTCAGCAGACAGCCATTTTGCCTTCTTGGTTTTCTCTTTCTTTGGGATGTATTTTGTTGCCGCCTCCTGAACAATGTCGCGAACTTCTGTCCAGAGTTCTTCTGGGACCCTATCTACTAAGTCCAGTCCCTTAAATCTATTCTTCACCTCCACTGCATATTCCTTAGGAATATTAGTGAGCTCATATCTAGCTGATCTGTGGGTCTTCCCTAATCTCTTTAGTCTGATCCTAAATTGTGCAAGAAGAAGTTCGTGATCTGAACTACAGTCAGCTCCAGGTCTTGTTTTTACCGACTGTATAGATGTCCGCCACCTTTGGCTGCAAAGGATGCAGTCAATCTGATTTCGGTGTTGTCCATCTGGTGAAGTCCATGTATAAAGCCGTCTCTTAGGTTGCTGGAAGAGAGTGTTTGTCATGCAGAGTGAGTTGTCTTGGCAAAATTCTATCAGCCTATATCCTGCTTCATTTTGTTCTCCCAGGCCATGCTTACCTGTAATTCCAGGTGTCATTTGACTGCCCACCTTAGCATTCCAGTCTCCTGTAATGAAAATAACATCTCTTTTAGGCGTATTGTCCAGTAGGTGCTGCAGATCCTCATAGAACTAATCTACTTCAGCTTCTTCAGCATCTGTGGTTGGGGCATATATTTGGGTCGCTGTGATGTTAAATGGCTTACACTGAATTTGAATTGAGATCATTCTCAATTCTGGAAATAGCGTTGTCAAAATAAACTTCCTCAGTAGCTAAATCAAGTCTAAGCAACTTGCATCCCACAAGTCAACTTATTAGGTATGTTTTGTTGCCCACAGAGTAGGACTACAGCTGACTAAATTACCAAGTTTTACTGATTACTTGGACATTGTGGATTACTTAGCAAGTCAAAATATTTGTGTTAAAAGGCTGTTATATGGCTTCACCCCTGCTCTAAAAGTTCCTTATTTGCTTACCACAGTCTGAGTTGAAAGGTTATTTAAGGCTTCAGAGTTTATTGAGGAAGGTTCATGGTTATGTTGCCCATAAAACTCAGGGACCCAAACTGACATGGACCTGGAAAGAACCTAGTCCCTGAATTTGAGAGAGAAACACCCAATACGTTTGCAAAGTGGTTCTCCCTCCTTCCCACATAATAAGAACCACAAATACCTCAGGCAAAGTGAAAGGTGTTTTATTAAGGGGGGGTCAAGTGTATTATATATGGTACAGAAACAAATGATACATACATTTGACATGTGATGTGTCAGAAAGCAACAAATCAAACAATAAAAGACATTGATTAGATGCAAGACAGACACCCTTAGAATATGATCCATCTCCTCCTTTCCCACCCAGGTTGTCACTTGCAACACTCAAGGATTTCAGAATACAGCTCTGTTGTTTGATTGACTGTCTGAAAGCATTAGTTTTTGCACATCAAAGGAAATAGCTTTGGCTCAAACGAATAATATCGTTTCCTAAAGTTCAAGAGGAGGCATGGATGCCATGCTAAAGTGCTAATATTACCTTTATTAAAATGCTAATAATGAAGCCTAAAATTCTATGTAACAGTTACATTACATTATATAAGCTCTGAAAGACCAAATAATAAATAAAACATTGTTTCTTGCACTCATCATAAAGCTATAAGATCCAGTGTGACTTGGAATGCATTTTTGCATTTAATGTGTAAGTTTTTTTTAAAGTGTAAAGTAGCATTAGCAAGGATAAGCAAATTATGACTGAGATTGTAGCAGACAAAAAGGAAAAAAAAAATATTTCCCTCCCATTGCAGTCCTTAAAGAAGCTGGCATTTTCTTTTGAGAAATCTCCATTGGCATCAATAAGCAGACATTTATCATGGGCTGCAGCAGGGAAGGTCTGCTGCATTCCCAATAATTATCAGGCTCAATTCCTGATAATATTTGCATTAAAAAAGGCAGAGGAGCATTTAATATGGAATTGACCTTTAGTCTAAAACAGAAGTTTGTTTAGACAAGTGATGCTTTAAAAAGTATATTTGAAAGTAATTGTTTCTTGTGTGCTGATGTTTCTTCTCATTTATGTTAAAGAAGTCCCTGGTACATGAAAATCTGTCTTTACAATGCAAAATGATATCAGTCTCTGTATAGACATGTGGATTGGAAGAATGTCTCTTTCCATTATGTTTTGTTAACAGTCTCCTCCTTTCTCTGTTAAAGCGCTCTCCCTCCTGTATTCCAGCTCAGAAAGGCAGACGTGTAAGAGGATGTCTTGTGTGTTGCCTTTTAGTTTTTCATATCATGGACATAGCTTTGCCTTCGTTCAGTGTAGACCATTTTCCTTGATATTTTTTATGGCTTGCATATTTATCTTGCTGCTTGTTTTGTGCTACTGCTTTTCCTCTGTTTTCCTTCTGTTTAACACTGTTCATTAAGTGCAAAGCTTTGAGAATGTGCGTGGTGGTTTTATTCTCAGTTTTATGCTCTTGGCTTTAGAATGTCACAAAAACAAAGCAAAACAAAAATTACTGTAAAATCCACCTGTTTGTTTAGATGATGGGGAGCAATTTGTAAATAATGTTATTTTACAAATATTTTTTTATAAATCAGACAAATCTGTTTCATGTACATTTATAATACTGTGCTTCAATCTTAAACACATTAGACTGTAATAGACGTTTAGCAAAGCAGAAATCTGTCTTCCTAATCCATGTCATCACCGAATTATGAGCAGGATTATTAATTCTGTCAATCTTAGTTTGGCTGACATTAAAAGGAATACCAAAGTCTTGTCCAGAACTCATTTGATTAACGTAAGAGGTGATTAGCATCTTCCAGTCTGAGAACATTATACAGTAATTGGTCTGGCAGTTGATGTTTAGCCTAGTACACTAAACTTCCTCACACACAAACACACATATATAATGATCTGCAAATTAACCTTCAAGCATTCAGAGGTGTACCTGTGTGTGTATGTATTAGGGCTATGCAAAGTATTCTTGCATGTTAACTGCAAACAAAGTACCACATACAGCCACATACAGTATTTTAGAAGCCTTTCACAGTTGCCTTGAAGGCTATCCTCGTTGTCTGTGCTTATCTATGCATGCACAGGTACTTCACCTTGGTGGTGGTCCTGTTCAAAATACTGGCTGTGCATGTGTGCATGCATGGACAACCATTGAAGTAGTTACACCAAGTCCTCTGGAGGGCATGGTTGCTTTAATGTTTCAAAGAATGCTGCTTTGCTTAGGCTAAAGTGCTTTGTGCAACATTATCATCATCATTATTAATATTAATATTATTTTATCCCACCTTTAAAAAATATATATATTCAGCTCAAATCAAGGTGGCAAACATACCTAATAGTCCTACCTCTTATTTTCCCCACAACAAGCACCCTTTTTTTCAAATACATGTTACAGCTTAGTTATATACAGTACTGTGCAGTCTTAGGCCACCATTAGATTTGTTGTTTTAGCAATGGTATAATGACCATATATAATTATCTCTTAGTCTCTTTATTAGAATACAACCAGAAAATATAAGACATTTGAATGCAGTATTCAAAAACAGGAAAAAAAATCAGAAAAAACAGCTTCCATAGGCTAAAGTGGCAAGTATTTAGTGTGACCTCCCCTTACACTAGAGCAACAGCAGGCACCTGGCTCCCGTAAACCTAAATGGAATGGAACCCTAAATACTGTCATTGCTAACACCTGTATATGTCCTACTATTTCATGCCAAAATGACTGCTGAGGAAAAGGTCTTGTACACCAGGTTTGTGCAAGACATGCTTGAGCATTACATACAGTATATACACATGTTGTATGAGTGTAATTCATTGGAAGCTTGCTAAGAAGACCAACTTTCAATCACATCATTCCAGTCAAAATGCCAAAGATCACAGAATTGGACAGACATAAAATCATACTTTTGCATCAGCAAGGCCACTCTCAAAGGGAAATCAACAAACAAACTGGATACTCAAGATGTGGTTTTCAAGCTGTTATAAAGAAATTTAAAGAATCAGGAGAGGTCAAGGACAAAAAAAAGGACTGGAAGGCCAAGAAAACTTTCAAAGTCTGGTGAGAAGTTCCTCATAGTTTGTTCTTTGAGAGACCGGAGGAAGTCCAGCAGGGATCTGGCTCAGCATCTGGCAGCTGCATCGGGATGCCACGTTGACCCTTCTATAGTCTGAAGAAGCTTGATCAGGTATGATCTTCATGGAAGAGTAGCAGCCAAGAAACCACTTTTGCGGAAGGGGAACAGGGTGAAAAGGCTAAGATACGCTAAAGCCCACAAAGATTGGAATGAGGATCAGTGGAAAAGAGTATTATGGAGTGATGAATCCAAGTTTGAAATTTTGGGGTCCAATCATCGACAATACGTGAGAAGAAGAGTTGGAGAGAGATGGACGAATGAGTGCTTGTGGCCTTCAGTGAAACACGGAGGGTCTGTCCTGGTTTGGGGCTGCATTTCTGCCTGTGGTGTTGGCGATATTGTCCGTATTGATGGGATCATGAATGCTGAAAAGTACAGACAGGTTTTAATTCATCGTGCCATTCCTTCTGGAAAGTGCCTGACTGGGAATGGTTTCGTTTTTAAGCATGGTAACAATCCCAAGCACACTGCTAATGCAGTGAAATCATATTTAGCAAGAAAAACAGCTGATAAAACACAGTCATGGACTGGCCTCCACAGAGTCCAGACCTGAATATTATAGAGGCAGTACGGGATCACCTGGACAGAGAAAGAAATAAAAGATAACCTACATCTGAAGAACTCTGGGAAGTGCTAAAAGAAGCCTGGTATAATATACCAGAAGATTACTTCAGAAAACTTCAGGACAGTCTCCCCAAAAGAGTTCAAGATGTGCTTAGAGCCAAGGAAGGTCACACTAAATACTGACTTTTGCCCGAAGAAGCCATTTTGTTCTGAAAATTGTGTTTGTTTAAATTTTGTGTAAATATTTCCTCTATTTTCTGTTTGTATTTTAATACAGAGACCAAAAAATAATTATGGATGGTCATTAAAACTTTGCTAAAACAACAAAGCTGGTGGTGGCCTAAGACTTTTGCTCACTACTGTACACAAACATACATACCCTTGTACTGTGTCCCGGGGCTAGCCAGTGTTCTCAGACTGAATTATGCTAATTATCTATGATGTCATGGAAAGATGGAAGGTGGGTTTCAGACTAGATATTGTAGGGACACCTTCCTAAAAGCCACTTTTACCAGTGTTAAGAACAGCACTTTGCAAGCAACTTAGATTACAAACATAAGCAATTTATGTACTCCAGTCTTTTCTACTTCCCTTTTGTTTTTCTATGTTCTTATTTATTGAAGAAATAAAAATAGCAAAAAGGGAGCATTAAAAAAGCTACATCTGTGTGCTTCCCATAATATTTTTATTTCCTGCATTCCTTGCTAATACATAGATATACCATCTGATGTGATAGATATTTTGCCAAAAGTATGGTAGGCTTTTTCTGAAAAAATGGCTGATACAATGCCCAGGACAGATGGAAAAGATTACTTCAGTGCCTGTCTAACATCTGTTGGTCTTGAGTGAGGTTTTCAGTAAGTAACAGAAAAGAAGTCCCTGATGTTCAGAGGCTTATGATGTTATATTTAATAATGGTGGAATCTGAGTGTAGAAAAGAATTTCTGCTAATGATTGCTGCAGTGCTTGAAATAATTTACATACAGGTAGCGAAGAGGTGTATTGATAATCATGTAGCGTTTATTATAGCCTCTGCAGATTGAAGTGGCATGCGCATTTTATAAATAAATAAATAAGTTGGTTAAACAATGCTACGCCTATATTTTAAAAGAAGTACTGAATTGCATTCTGAATTTCAGTTACTGTTTGCCTGATATAAGCACTTGCAATAAATGAGAAACATTATGTTAAACAAAATAAAGGAACAGAAATTATCATTCACCTCTTCTCTACTGATGGTTTATTCAAGAGGCATACACACACACAAATGCACACAAACATTTATATGTACACATATATAAGGAAGATTCTTAGATATGTTTTATCTGCTGTTTTTGTGTTCTCAGAACAACAAATCATGCTCTAACGTTTTTGTTAAACTTAAAAAGTAACCTGCTTTCGATATGATTTCTATGAAGCATAATCAGTACAAAATAGAAATTCATAGATATGTAGGTTTAAACCAAAGTAAATAATTTGACTATTTTATGTTGGAAAATGTAATTTTTGACTGATATATCCCAAATAATGACACTGAACTAGAGAAAAGGTTAGCTAGCTGGAGATCAACAATTCAACTAAACAGAGATTTTCCAAAAAGAGTACTTTTTCTTAAAATATATTTTAATTAAACTAAACCTACAGTGTTTTGGCACTGTAGGAAAATAATGAAAATATGTCCTGTACACCATTGTGCATATTTCTCTTAAAAAAAAAAATGTATCCATGACTTAAATATCATATTACATACCGATAAAAGTAAATTTGAAAACATAGATCAGGATGTCACTGTCATCTTTAGAAATTTATCCTTTATTGGAGCAAACCTGATCAATGTTTTTTTGTTGAAAAGTGTGGGCTAATATCACTTATTAAAATATAATATATTAAAATTGATTTATTTACTAATTGACTAGTATCATGATACTGTCATCTATTGTGACTATTTATTAATAACCTTCCTAATGTATTTTATCATGAATTCTTTGAAATAGCTTTTAAATATGAAATTAAAATTAACATGCAACGTATGTTAATTGTTAACATATAACAAATGTTTCTAAAATATTGTTTCCGGATTATAAAAGAATCAAAATCTGTGGAGTCCTTGGTGCTCTCTGAGCTTGATTGTTTGCTTGCAGAAGTTTCATTACCCAATGAATCAAAACCTATCAAGCTTATCTCTTATAATTACTTCATAAAAGAACACCAGAAGCCTAAAAATGTAGCCATAGCCATAGTAAATTTATTTCATTATCAGAACTATTGACAAATAAATGCTGAGGGTAGATTTCACTGAGCCTTGCATCAATGCAGTTTCAGAAGAATTGGCATTATGCTGACATGGTTCACAGGTACTCAGATTTTCAAACTATAGGTATGTGCACCACATTGAGTTGACCAAATATAAATATATACAATAAAAGTTGGGATAAAATAATAATAATGATTATTACTTCCTTTTTTAAAAAAAAAATCTAGTGTAATTCATCTGCATTTCCATGTCACAGCAAGTGGCAGCATCTACTCAACCTAATATTTGGATGATAGGAAATCTCATGCCTGTAGACTAGATTGCAAAATGGGAAAAAAATCTTGGAAAAAGGGAATGGCAAACCATTTCTGTATTGTTCCCAGCAGTCATCCGGAGACAGGAGCCAAACTTTATTCAAAGGAGACTCCACATTTATGTTATTTGCATTTCTATGTTTTTGAGAACTGGTGCTTATCAAATGTGGCTTCTTAATATTCTTCCCCCTTTTTCCTTTCCTTTCATTTTCCGTTTCTTTTCTTTTGCTTGTTTCTATCCCTTGGTTGTTTCTCTAGATTGATTCTGTTGAAAATTTTACCTTATCTAATACGCCTTCGCGGGATGAAGATATCAAGTATCATCTTCATTCAAGATCTAGGTCCCCTTCCACAGCTAGTGACATTGAACCAATTGAGGTACTTTCTGTTAGAACATTTGTTTAAGAATTGTCCATCCCATACCTCAGTTTCAAAAAGATTCAGAATGAATTTGACTGCAATCCTGTGCAAATGTAATATGGAGTAAGCTCAGTTGAATTAAGTGGGAATTATATTTGTATCAACACATAAAGGTTATATACTCATAACATGTTGACTGTGACATCCTTTCCTTGGTGAATTAACTCACCCCAATGGATGATGATGATGATGATGATATTATTATTATTATTATTAATATTAATATTAATATTGATTTGTTATGGCCACCCACTCCAGCAGATTCTGGGTGGCTTACAAAATCCAACCCCCCCAAAAAACCAATAAAAACAGTTAAAAACATAAAACAACTCATTCACTCCTGGACTAAAAAAAACAATAACAAGAAACCACAACAGGGCCCCTACAAACACATTAGCCTCAGGCCTGGGACCAGAACCAGAACCAGGTCTTAAGCGCTTTCCAGAATCTCAGGAGAGAGTCCATATCACTTTTAGCACATGAGTTAGGATATTTTGGTCAGTCATTCCCTTAGCACAAAGAAGGCTTGAAGGCCATTGTTTCACTTTATGATTCTTTTTTTATTATTAGAGTGTGGAGAAAAACCTGTGACCATCATGGAGAGATCTGGGAGAACTTACCCACTCCCACCTGTTTCTGCCTGTTTTTCACACTCCTTCACATAGCTAGAGAAGGAGTTAAAACTAAAATGATGATAGAATGCGCAGAGAGGGTTAATTTTCTGTAGCTTCTCTAGGATTTCATAATGATCATGGAAGTCAGAAAGGGTATTCAGGTAAGTAGTTCAGATAACATGTAGAAAATTAGTTGACCAAGGAAGTTACCCTCAGGATGAATTGGTTTGGACATTTAACTGGGTTTAGTTGTTCACATGACATCCTGTTCCCCCAATGAGCCAATTAGGCATAAAGTCTCACTGTCTGTACTTAGCATACCTATTAAGAGGATATTATTCCAATGATTTTACAAGTTTTTCAAATCAGTCAGCACACAAACATGCTGTATTTTTGGCAGACAAAAATTTAATAAATATATAAAGGCCCGTATAAATTATCCCTTGGAGAACAGGAGCAAGATGGCGCGCGCACACACACACACACATATTCTAACATGTAGTTATGTTAATGTGTAAAATTGCTCATATAGAAACCAAATACAGGGAGAAAATAATATACCCATTGGTACAGTTCATTGCTGCTGCTGTTACTTTCTTTCAGATATCAGTTGCATCTAGAATGAAGCATTGTTTCTTTTGTTCTTCTTCAGTAAGCCGCTGATTCCATTAGTTCTTTGCCAAGGAACTTACCAGATAGCTTGTAATGTTCCTTGTGGTGACCTTTTGGGGTTTGGTTGTTAACTTCTGTGTTGTAGAAGCCTGTTGGTCAGGCTCTGTCAGGCCAAGATTTTAAATATAAGCTACCATCTTTGCTGCGGAGCAAACTTTTTTGTGAAACTGACAACAGTTTCAAAAATAGCTTGCAATATGGCATAGATGGGTGGAATATATATCACCAATTCTAAGAAAACAATTCATTTCATGAGGCTGCTAGAAGCACCATGTAGTTGTCTCCTGATGGAGGATTGTTTCGTTACTTTTTGGATGGAAGCATTGTTCTTCAGAACATTTCTTGGATTTTGTTATTAAACTGACTTTTCATGGAAACCCTAATTTCACAGTTCACATGTCACATTACATATTCTTCCTTTCTTGCATGTTTTGATGTTCAAATCCCACTAGAGTATTCAAATATGGAATACTTCTCCTGTCTTTATAGTGCAGTTGTACGCATGAATGCTTTTACTTTAATATAAATTATTCTTTTTAAATTATTGTTTTACAATTGACACTGTTTGCAATGTTAGGCTACTTAGCTACTTTATGCTATAGTTCCTGAAGTCATTGTCCATTTACAGCCATCTCCCATTAGTAAACCAGCCATGTCCTATAGCTGGTTTCTTGTTTGTTTGTTTGTTTGTTTAGATATTTAAAAAGGAACAGAATCTAAAAGAAAAAGTAAGAAAAATGAAAAAACAATAAAAAGATTTGTAAGCAAGGTTAAATAAAAATGTCAAAGTAACTTAGATTAGTGCCGCTATTTAAGGCTTCAGGACATTATTAAAGTTAAGTCAATATTCAATAATTAAAAGCAATAGCCAGTGTAATATGAATGATAAATCAAAAATCATTCTGATTTGTGATTTTGCATAAATTAGCCTTGTGGGCACATGCTGTCACAATCCCCTGTTATAAACAGAAGAGCAGTTGTAAAAGAATGCAGCTTTCTATCATGACACCTAAACACTGACCATGAGCTTGTCAGCAGATAATCAAGCATATTTATTTTATGTATATTATACACTATAATATTTTTATATGGTGATTACTTAAAACCTACACATATTTTTCATCATGATAGACTAAGCAGTTTATAACAGTGATAGTACATTTGTTATCAACCTTATAATTCTTGGTGAAATATGCTTCAGAAAAGTTTATGCTCCTTTAACAATATTTTTATTTAGGTCACTAGCTACTACTGAATCATTTTATTAGACTCCTTGGCTACACTCGTAAGAGTATTTACCACACAGAACAATCGCATGAAAGCCTTTACTTAATACCTGCCTGAACTTACAGAACATACTTCTATAAGAAGTATGAATCCAATATTAGTACAGCGGTAATCAGCCAAACACCAACTTAATGATGTTTAGTTCAATTGAATTTAGATATATGGTAGACAGTGAACAAAACTGTGCAGATTTTTGAAAGAGGTGCTTCTTCACAAAACCTATTAGTACAAATGAAACACCCCTCCTCAGGAAGGTAAAGTGGCCGTATGGTGTGGAATGGTCAGCATGGCTGCCTGAAAAGCTTTCTTGGGTCTCTGCATGCCCGTTGCATGGACAGCTGCTTTGCTTTGCTGGCAGCCCCAAGGGAGCACCGTTTGATTAACAAAAAATTTTTTTATTATGCACATCCAAAAGATTAATCCTCAGAGTCTCTATGTGAATGCTTTATGACATCTTTGTCCCCACCATTAGAAAATTAGAAAACTCAAACTCCTGAATAATAAATTATAGTTGTTACCAATAATTATATATTTATGTATCTATGAGTATTTGAAGCTTTTCCAGTAAACCAATTACTTAAAATGTGTTTACCTTGATAAGTCAGTTTAGTTATGGTAAAGACTGAAAAGCATTTAAATATTTTGCAAATGAGGAAGTCCCTGAGCATGTTACCCAAATAAATGTGTTTTTTTTCATTTATATGCTGCCTTCAAGTTCTTGTGCCCTTTTTTGCACCAGTTTGCTTATATCAAGAGCATTTAATGATGGGGGGTGGGGGGGTTAATATTAATATAAATTAATGTTCACCATATATGTGCTCAGGTTTCAGATCATCCTTTGCGTCCAGTTCATACACCAACCATGAGGTCACCATATATTGGTTCAGGACTCTCTGTGCCAAAGGTATTGATTCAAATATTCTGATTAGAACCTATGCTAAAATCTTAGCCAACTCATACATCAACTTTTTTGATCCTCCACCACTTACTTGTGAATAAGGATGCTGTTGTTAGTATCAATAAGGATTAAACCAGTTTTGGCAGAAACAATTCTTTATGTTATATGTGTTCAAATATGCTTAGACAGCATACAACATTTATTTCCCTTTTCCTATTTTGAAAAGACTCACTGTGTGCTAGGCTAACTGTTATGAAAGGAAAGAGATTATGTACTTCTTTGGTCATATGTACATATTTTCTAATTCATTACCGAAATGTAGTAACCTATTCTCTATTAGGGCATCATTACATGGAAGCATAATGGTTTACTGATCATCAAATGGTCTTGAAAGCTAAGGGAAGCAAACCCAATTTGTTTCTGCGTAGTCTTATAATAAATATTCTACCAGTGAGAGGGTAGTGCATTAGACACTAACGTACTTTACTATGAAAAAAACAGAATTTTAAAACACAAGATACTCTTTCTCTTGTCCCTTTTTTGGATAGTGATCCACTTATTTTGAACATTTATTTGATTCTTTAGACTGTTTCTATAAAATATACAGCATGTAAATATAGGGTATAAGGTAATGATTCTGTTCTCTGAATGGTAATTAATTGTGATTGAACAAGTGTAAGATGTAGGAATAGCTTGGAAATTTTAAAACTGAAAAATTAACTCTAATGTTATTAATGAAACAAAACTAGACTATTAATGTAATATGCACCAATTTAAGAATGATTCTTTTAATGCTCAAGGAATTTGTCACCAGATCTGTACTTCTATTTGCTTTACAGCCTAAGGCCCATCAGTTTGTAGTAAAATCCTTTAACACCCCTACCAAATGCAATCAGTGCACATCATTGATGGTTGGCTTAATAAGACAGGGCTGTACCTGTGAAGGTAGGTCTGGCATCTGTTTGTTCTTACTAAGAATTATAAAATATTTATTATATGACAAGTAAACAGTAATTGAATGTTAATACCATTTTTTAACTGTATTACAGTTTTGTGCCTTTTAAAATTTCAGGGACAATTTTCTCTAGCTTAGTATAATACAATATAGTCAGAATATGTCATAATATTGGTTTAGATCAGTGATTGCAATACAGGTAGTCCTCGACATATGACTGTTCATTTTATGACAGCCTCGGAATGGGTGCTTTACAGCCTGTAAAGCGCTTCTGAGTGTTGCAAAATGTTGCACTACCCCCCCCCCCAGTCACATGATCGTATTTCAGGTGCTGGGCAGTCAGCTTGTATTTACAACCGGTTGCAGCATCCCACAGTCATGTAATCACATTTTGCAATGTTTTTTGTTGTTTTCCAGGAAAAAAAAAACCCACTGGGGAAGCTGGATTCTCTTAACAGTGGTGGTGATTTGTTTAATGACCCATGATTCACTTAATGGCCACAGTGATTCACTTAAGGACCTCAGTAAAATGGTCATAAAACTGGGTCTGATCACATGGTGACTCAACTTATGACTGCAACAACTTACGATGGAAATTATGGTCTCAATTGTGGTCATAAGTCGAGGACTACCTGTATGTGATCCTGGGACAACCAGTGATCTATAAAGGTTCAGGCACTGAAATTTTTAAAAAGTACTGTACAGTGAAAAATCAGAGCATCTGTTTCTTTGGCTTCAGTACTGAGAGGGTTTTATGGTTGCTGAACCTTGACTGAAACAAGTCCTTTCAGTAAACGAGCAGCTGCTGCAATAGAGAAAAGACAGCAGAGAGAAACTAGGTGAGGAAGGAGAAAGAAGCTTTAACTTTCCCTATGTAGCAGTCTCAGTTGTATTCAAACCATTAGGCAGGAAGCTTGGAGATTATGTTTATATGTATGAGTATGCACGTGGTTCTAGGGCCAAAATGTTTATCACCCTGCTTAGGGCTGCTAGGACTTTTCATATATTGCTGCACTACAACCATAGGTGGGAGGGTAGACTATCCATTTTATCAAGCTAGACAGTACATTTTTATAATGAACTTTTACTTATGGATGTTCATTTTAGCTCAAGTGAGTAGAGTTGGTAAGAGTAATGTGGAAAACACATATGAAGCAACATCACTTCTAATTCTGTTAAAAAGTAATTTTTTTCAAATGAAAATTCAGTATCTCAGATTAATTAGACAGTATTAGTTTTTTATTAATATCATATCCAAATTCCTAATCTGCAGTTTATAAATTAGCAATTTAAATATTGCAGAGGTGTAAACCTTCATCAGAACATATATACTTGGAACTTCTGTGAAATGGATCATTTTAGTTTATATAAAGCTGTAGTTTTAAGAGTCTAGATGATACCTGTGCAGTAAACATGAATGTGTTCATAGGGAAACAGTGCTCCACCACAAGTTTATCTATTATCTAAATCTCCCTTCCCCAAGTTAATTGAAATTTGCAGTGCAGTGACATAAATTTGCTGCATAACATACAGTAGACCATAGTTCCTTTGGCCAAGAAAAATTGACAAGGATGTTTGTACTTATTAATGATTTTCATATTAGTAAAGTAATTGTTTCACAATCAACAAGGAGAGATGCACGTTTCAGTTACAAATACTGTCTTTCCTCCCAGTCTGTGGATTTTCATGCCATGTGACCTGTGCAGATAAAGCACCGGCAGTATGTCCCATCCCACCTGAACAGACAAAAGGTCCTCTAGGGATTGATCCACAGAAAGGAATAGGAACTGCTTATGAAGGGCATGTCCGAGTAAGTACAAGAAAACCTGTGTTAATTTGATGGATTTTTGCTGTCCAGTAGAGTAGTAATTTACAATCTATCACTGAATTGTTTGGTTTACGTTTACTACTGATACTCATTCTTTCTCTTTCTCTCTCTTTTTCTTTCTCTGTCTCTGCCTCTGTCGCACGCTCGCTCTCTCTGAAATGAGAAATTCTCATCATTTTTACAACAAAAGTTACTCTAGGATGTCTGCTCCTGTTTTGGAGAAAACTCTATGGAGGTGGTACTTTTCAGGGCATCTCCACACTATCACTGGCATTGCAATTTTGTACCAGTGTGCTGATGTCTATCCTGCTGTACTCCACTGTCCTATGCAGCTGGCCAGTGCTTCCTCCACCTAGCTAGTGGAAGGGCATAAAAAATATAGCCAGCTGATACCCCAAACACACTCTAATTAATCTCCTGTCATGTTTTCTCAGTGAGGGAGGGAGGGAAGGAAGGAAGGAAGGAAGGAAGGAAGGAAGGAAGGAAGGAAAGAAAGAAAGAAAGAAAGAAAGAAAGAAAGAAAGAAAGAAAGAGAGGGGGGGGGGACTCTACACTGCATAATTAATGGAGATGGTGCCCCTCAGAGTGATTGGGGAGGACAGGAATTGTGGCACAGTTCCAAGGTGCCTTAGTTGCAGAACAGAATGGGATATCTCAAGTAGGAACTCTTGCCAGTGGGAACAGTTCCCACCACCTGCCCTACACTTCCAGAAGAAATGCTACAAAATTGTAATTGCAGCATTGCTTCTATAACTGGAGTTGAGTTGCAGTTAATTTATTCAAGACCCATTGCTTTGTGGGAACTAGGAACTGGCATTGATCTCAGATCAATGCAGCCTTGCATGTAGAAGAGGCCTCAGCTTCTTCACAGCTCTACTTGACAGTTAAGTAAGCTTATTTTTACAGTATAAATGTGTATCTAACTGACCTGTTGGTGAATGGTTTGTTGGTTAAATATTGAAAGTATGTTTTGCATACTATGCTTAGGTATTAAATTTTTTTGCCTTTTCTGCATTTAATTTAATTAATGTAATTACTTTTGTTTCAGATCCCTAAACCAGCTGGAGTGAAGAAAGGCTGGCAGAGAGCCCTGGCTGTTGTCTGTGACTTCAAGCTCTTCCTTTATGATATAGCAGAAGGAAAAGCATCCCAGCCCAGTGTGGTAGTTAGTCAGGTTCTTGATATGAGGTAGGAATGGCATGCTATGCTTTTAATTTAATGCCCAAGGCAGCAAATGCTTCTCTTTTGAGTCACTGCTGATAGGAATAACCATTTTCCTAAAGCCTATCCCTTTTTGATAAGCTCTAGTTAGAAGAGCATCAGCAGTAGCTGTGGTATGACATAGAATTATTATTATTATTATTATTATTAAGCTTTTAATATTTTAGCAAATCATGGAGGTAGTAGCTGAAGTTTTAAAATGATAGCGGTGGTTGCTTCAGGTAAATATGTCTCCCTTTCAATCTGATGAGTATATTATTAGTGCAATTCACAATTGGCCAGTAGGACTTACCCTCTTCTTAAATACTTGCTGTACTGCACTTAGATATGTAGATATAGTGGTGCTTAAACGTTTGTGAACCTTTTTTGAATTTTCAATATTTCTGCATAAATATGACCTAAAACGTGATCTGTTCTCCACACAAGTCCTAAAACCAGATAAAAAGAAGGTAAAGGTTCCCCTGCACAGTCGTGTCCAACTCTAGGGGGCGGTGCTCATCTCTGTTTCTTTGCCGAAGAGCCAACGCTGTCCAAAGATGCATCCGCGGTCCTGTGGCCAGCATGACAAGCTTGGAATGCTTAAATAAATATAAATAAAGATATAAATAAATAAAGATAAAGAGAACCCAATTAAACACATGAATCAAAAACATTATACTTGTTCATTTATTAGGATTATCAGTTCATTTGAAGGGGAAATTAGAGTCAGGTGTTTTAATCAATGGTATGATAGTCAGGTGTGAGTGTGGGAGGTCCTGCCTTATTTAAAGAACAGAATTCTGGGTATTCACTATCAAAGTCTGATCTTCACAACACAGCTATATGGAAGTGTGTCATGGCTTGAACAAAAGAGATTTCTGAGAACCTCTGAAAAACAGTTGTTGATGCTCACCAGGCTGGAAGAGGTTGCAAAACTATTTCCAAAGAGCTTGGACTCCACTAGTTCACTGTCAGGCAGATCGTGTACAAATGGAGGCAATTCAACGCCACTGTTACCCACCCAGGAATGGTAACCAACCAAAATCACACCAAGAGCAAGGTGTGTAATACTCCAGGAGGTCTCAAAGAACCAAGGAAAACATCTAAGGAACTAAAGGCCTCTCTGGCATTACTGAATGTCAGTGGTCAGGAGACCACCATCAGGAGAACACTGAACAACAATGGTGTGCATGGCAGGGTTGCAAGGAGAAAGCCACTATTCTCCTTAAAGACCATTGCTGCCCCTCCACAATTTGCAAAAGACCACATGGATAAGCCAGAAGGCTATTGGAAGAATATTCTGTGGACAGATGAGACCAAAATAAAACTTTTGGGCTTGAATGAAAAGTGTTATGTTTGGGGAAAGGGAAACACTGCATTCTAGCATAAGAACCTATCTAATCTGTGAAACGTGGTGGCAGTATCATGATTTGTGCCTACTTTGCTGCCTCTGGACCAGGATGGCTTGCCATCATTGATGGAACTTTTGAATTCTTAATTGTACCTGCAAATTCTACAGGAAAATGTCAGGGTATCTGTCCGTGACATGAGCTCAAGACAAAGTGAGTCATGCAGCAAAAAGACCCAAAGCATACAAGTCATATGCCCAAAGAATGGTTAATGTTTTGAAATGGCCAAGTCAATGTCTTGGCCTGAATCCTATAGAAATGTTGTAGAAGGATCTGAAGCTGGCAGTTCATGAGAGGAAGTCCACCAACATCCCTGAGTTGAAGCTGTTCTGTAAGGAGGAATGGGCTAAAATTCCTCCAAGCCGATGTGCAGGACTGATCAACAGTTATCAGAAATGTTTAGTTGCAGTTACTGCTGCCCAAAGGTGACACACCAGTTACTGAAGGCAAAGGTTCACATCGTTTTGCCACACACAAATATGTAGCTTTGGATCATTTTCTTCAATAAATAAATGAACAAGTATAATGTCTTTGACTCATTTGTTTAATTGGGTTCTCTGTATCTACTTTTAGGACTTGTGTCAAGAACATACCACATTTTAGGTCATATTTATACAAAAAAATTGAAAATATATTCTCTGAACCCTAGAACTAAGATGGTGGACAGTGCAGCAGCAGCCATTGTGTGGCTGTCCTCATTTTAGCTGGATTTAGCTGGGGCTTTTTTTTTTTTAGCTGATGTGTGATGGGGAGTTTTAAGCTGGTATGTGATTGTTTTGGAGTGGCTGAAGGTATGTGTGTTTTTTTACCTACCTGGACACTTTTGTGGAATGCTGGAGGATTGGTTTGCCCTCTGTTAGACGACCTTCTATTTGCTGCTGACCTGGACGCCTACTCAGATGCCAACCTAGACCCACAGGACCACCGGGACTACATATGTGGGAGCCTTCTCGGGCTGCTAGCCTTATGGAGGAAACCCCATGGGGATGTTCCCTTTGTGGGTTTCCCTTTTGGATTCCCCCCGCGCACACACACACACTCTGGGACTGTGGATTTCTATTCTTGGCCAGGGTTTTTTGCGAGGAGCACCCATGATCGTGGCGGTGGTAGCCAAGATGGCTTCTGGCTGCGTGGCAAAGACTGGAGATGAGGCGGTTTGTTCAGTGGTGGCACTGGTGATAACGGAGCCCCGTCACATGCTGGTGACATCAGGATTTTCATCTGTGTCAGCAGGTAGCCCTGTCAGCCAGTGCTGGGATCACTTCTTCCTTCTGCCTTCAGCTCCTTCGATGATGGGCTGCTTTGTCAGCCAGTGCTGCAAGTTGTTAGCATTGCAGCGCAGCACTTTTTCAGCCCCCAAAGAGAGACGATATCAATTCCAGCAATTGTGGACAGCAGTAGCTAAACAGAGGAGCTGGTAGCAGTGGACTGGTTTTCCAGACTGTTGTGGATTCCCCCTGCCCCCATTGCAAAGGCCATTCTGCCCTTCTCTTTGCTGTCTCTAAAAGGATATTGTATTGACCACTGTGGGGCCAAATTCATACTTAACACAGGCCTCCATCTTCAGGATAGGTTGTTTGATTGGTGTCTGAGTGTTCTTGGTAAGAGTACACTGAGAGACCGAACTTCTTCCCTAGATGAGAGGTGAGTGTGGTTTGAGAGGAGCCTCGACCAGTCTGGTGAGAGCAGCTGAGGGGGCTGGTTGAAATTCTGTTGTTGTGAGTCTAGGGGAGGTAGTCATTGATACCTTGATGGCACTGAGAACTAACACTGAAGTGCCTCCAGGGTCTCTGTTTCCCCTCCCTAGAATGGATAGCGTAGAAGACAGGTGGAGATCCCCAGCCTTGGGTACCGGAAGAGTTGGATTGGACGATGTTGACGTCTCCAGTGTATTAGGGTGGGTCAGAACATCACAGGGGTGACGGGAATGGGTAGATATGGCAGGAGACAGGGAGTGGGCCATTCTCAGGAAACACCCATGGAACATGGTCTCAGTGTCTTGTACCAGTTCTGTGTTCCAGCTCTCTGCATTCAACCCCTGTGCCCAGTCAGCAGACCATCAGGGGCCCTGGCTTCCACTGCTGCTACTAAATGCCATGTCAGCTTGTAATAAGGCCTCCCTCATTTGTGATTTAATCACAGAAGAGAGGGCTGACCTGGCATGTATTACTGAGATCTGGCTGGGTCTAGAAGGGGGGGTCCCCTTTTTGGAAATGTGCCTGGCTGGGTTTTGCATGTAGCATCAGACAAGACCTCAGGGCAGGGGTGGTGGTATGGCAGTTGTCATCTGAGAATGTCTTATGGCATTCAGGGGCACTGCTCCACAGGTTACCGGATGTGAGATCTTGTTCATACAGTTGGGGTCTAGGGATCAGCTGGGCTTGTTGCTACTGTACCAGCCTCCCTGATATGTAGCAACCTCCCTGCCTGAGCTGCTTGACTCCATTTCTGGGTTGGCAGTGGAGTCTTGGGTGACTTCAATCTGCCTTCCTTGAGAAGTGGGGTCTAAGGCGGCTCATGAATTCATGGCTACCATGACAGCCATGGGCCTATCCCAGGTCATCCAGGGTCTGATACAGGATAGTGGTAACACGTCTGATCTGGTTTTCCTGTAGGGGTAGTGGCAATGTAATCTGGAATTAGGGGAGCTTTTAGTGTCCCCCTTGTCATGGTCAGATCATGCTCTGATCACCATGGGATTTCTTGGTGCCGCTATCCACTGCAGGAAGGCAAGAGCTATTAGATCGGTACACCCTTGGCGACTGATGGACCCTGATGTGTTTCAGAGGGAACTGGGGGTTGTTCCTGTTAGCCTGCTCACGGCCCATCTGAAGCCTTGGTGGCCGCTTAGATTAAGAGGGCTGCTGAGACCTTGGATCATAATGCGCCTATCCAACCTCTCCCCTCTCATAGATCCTGTCACTCTCCATGGTTCAAGGAAGAACTGAAGGAGATGAAATGAGAGAAGAGACCTCTAGAGCATCACTGGTGCTCAGCGAGGGATGAACTCGACCAAACACGTGTTAGAGCCACTAATAAGGCCTTCCTTGTGGCGATAAGGGCAGCAAAGCAACAATACTTCACCCTTATTGCATCTGCAGATAGCCATCCCTCAGCCTTGTTTCAGGTGACACATGCCCTCTTCAGTAGAGGGGGCTTGGAGATCCCCCTACAGGGCTGTGCATAAGAATTTGCACACTACCTGCCAGACAAAGTCACTCAGATTCATTCTGTTGGATGCTGGCTTTTTTGCAGGTCCTAGGGAGATGCCCCTAAGGGACGCGGTGGCGCTGCGGGTTAAACCGCTGAGCTGTCGATCGGAAGGTCGGCGGTTCGAAACCGCGCGGCGGGGTGAGCTCCCGTTGTTAATCCCAGCTCCTGCTCACCTAGCAGTTCGAAAACATGCAAATGTGAGTAGATCAATAGGTACCGCTTCGGCGGGAAGGTAACGGCGTTCCGAGTCGTCATGCTGGCCACATGACCCGGAAGTGTCTATGACAACGCCGGCTCCAAGGCTTAGAAACGGAGATGAGCACCGCCCCCTAGAGTCGGATTCGACTGGACTTTACGTCAAGGGAAACCTTTACCTTTTAGGGAGATGCCCAGAGTGGAGTCTTGCCCTGTTATCTGGGAACGGTTTGAACCTGTTGGACCTGAGGAAGTGGACAGGGTCCTTATTATTGTGCGCTTAGTCACCTGCTCTTTAGATCCGTGCCCCTCCTGATTAACTAAAGCTGCCAGGGAGGTGTGGGGTGGGTGGGTTCTAGGTGGTGAATTCTTCTCTGAGTGAGGGGGTTGTTCCTCTGTCCCTTAAGGAGACTCTAGCCTACCAGTATCCAGTATCTGACCTCTCCTATTAGGGGAAAGTGATTGAGAAGGTGATCACGCAGCAACTTCAGAGGACTCTGGATGAAGCAGATTATCTGGACCCTTTTCAGTCAGGATTCCGACCTGGGTATGGGACAGAAATGGCACTGGTTGCGCTTTTTGATGATCTTTGATGGGAGCAGGATGGAGGTTGTGCATCCATCCTTGCTCTGCTTGATCTCTCAGTGGCCTTCACTACCATCAACCATGGTATCCTTCTGGATTGGCTCCCAGGATTGGGGATGGTGGGTGGCACTCTTTTGTGCTGGTTCTCTTCCTTTCTCCAGGCTGATTCCAGTTGGCCATGACTGGAGGGGAGAGATCCCACCCTCATCCCGTACTTCGTGGCATTCCCCAGGTTTCGGTGCTCTCTCCCCTCCTATTCAACATTGACATTAAGCCACTGGATGAGATCATCCATTGCCATGCAGTGAGGTATCATCAGTACACTGATGATACCCAATTATACCTCTTTGCTCCTGGTGAATTAAGCAATGCTGTTGATGTCCTATCCCGGTGCCTGGAGGCTGTGGAGCCCTGAATGAGGAACAACAGGCTTCAGCTGAACCTTGGCAGAACTGAGTGCTCTGGGTTTTGGGGCCCTCTGATTCAGGGACTATACCATCTTTGATACTGGATGGGGTTGCACTGCCCCAAAGAGACTTGGTGCACATCCTGGGGGTCCTCCTAGACTCACAACTCCTGCTCAATGAGCAGGTGGCAGTCGTGGCAAAGAGGACTTTTGCACAGCTTTGTGTTCTGCACCAGTTGTGCCCATTCCTGGATTGGGGGGCTCTGCTCACAGTCACTTATGCCCTGGTCACTTCCTGGGTGGACTACTGTAATGCGCTCTACATGGAAGCTTCAGCTTGTGCAAGATGCAGCAGTATGGGCAGTTATGTGTGCTCCTAGAACGGTACATGTTACACCTCTGCTCCATGAGATGCACTGGTTGCCAGTTTGTTTCCAGGTCCAATTCAGGGTTAAAGGTTTTGACCTTTAAAGCCCTTCATGGCATGGGGCCAGGTTATTTGAGGGACCGCCTTCACCCAATTACATCTGCCCGTCCCATTAGGTCCGGCAGAAGAGGTATGCTGTGGGTCCCGTCTGCGAAAGAGTTTCATCTGGCGGGACCCAGGAGAAGGGCCTTTTCTGCCATGGCACCGGCCCTGTGGAACATCATTCCCCCCGAGGTGAGATTGGCCCCATCCTTGATATCATTCCAGAAGACCCTCAAAACATGATTGTGTCAGCAGGCTTGGGGATCTCACAGAAACGGTGATCTAATGAGATGGCTGCATTGCTTTTAACATCAATGTTCTCTACTGTCTTGCTGTTAATAATATTATTGATGTTTTTAATTGTACTTGTTTTAATATTTTGATTTTATGATTGTTTTTTAGTGTGCGCTGCCTAGAGTCAGTTTTCTGTGAGATGGGTGGCTATATAAATATAATGAATAAATAGATGACCAAATAAATAAAATTCAGAAGACTTTAAAAACTTTTAAGCACCACTATATGATGTTGTTGCAAATAAAATTTCAGAGTAAGAGCTCAAGTATCTTCAAGATAATAGACTTTTAACTGATTGTATGGCCTTCAGTGATGTGGCGATAAATATGCCAATACTATTTTATTCAACTAAAACTTCCTTTTAAATGTGGTGTATAAAAGTTTATCAGTTTTCTGTTGTGATGTTTGGAGCGGGGCTATTACTTGATTTATTGTCTTTCTTTCACTCTTATATTTTACCCCCTTATACCAACAGAAAAAGAGTTTGGCAAATGGACAGCAAACATTTATATGAAGAAATAATTTGGTACAGATATTGAGCTGGATGTAATATATGTTTATGATGAGCTAAATATAAAATATCATTACAGCTCTATGTTGTGCTGATGTGGCTTTCCTCTAGAGTAGGAGGTCTTAACCTGAGGTCCGTGGACAGCTTGGGGGTCTGTGGATTGATTTCAGGTAGTCTGGGAATTTGGATGAGAACAACTTCATTTTCACTAATCTCTAACTGAAATTTAGCTCATCTTTTTATTGATTTAATGGATTAATAAAGAAGCACATATCTATATTATATATTTTTTGTTTTTAATATTTTGATAACTGTATTTGAGCATAATTGGTTTCCTTTGTAAACAATCTGCATCTATGTACTGTATTTTATTTTATTTTATAATTTAAATACATTTTTCTGAGAAAGAGTTCATAGATTTTCCCTGACTCTCAAAGTGGTCCATGGCATGGAAAGGTTAAGAAACCCTGCCCTAGAGTGTGAATAGTTACTGTTCATATGTAATAATCTCTCACTGGTGGGTAAAAAAAAAAAAATGTCTTTATAAAAGGGATGAAGAATTCTCGGTGTGTTCTGTCTTGGCTTCTGATGTCATCCATGCAAACCGAAAAGATATTCCCTGTATCTTTAGGGTAAGTCATACTGATTACAGTTGCAACAGAGTAGAAAGTAGATAGTTATTTTTATATTCATGTTTTAAATTGCTGGAAAGCTTCTCTGTTAATCAGTGTAGTTTTTGTGGATTCCCTTGAAATTTCATATTTTTATTCCAGCTTTCCATGGTTAAGTATAGGAATGTCAACAAAGACTGATTTTAATTCTCCAGGGATGGTGTGATCTTTTAATTAGCCTGCAGTGTTTTGAAAAATGCTATATACAAACTAACACTTACATTTTTTTAAAAAGATTTTATCCATAGTTTTACTCTGCCCTTACAAAGACTGGTAGTCATAGCTTCATAACTGGGTAAATGATGATTTGAATTGGGGTCTTTCACCATGCATTTTTAATTCCCCTCTAGCTTTCAATAATCTTTTGTAATTTATATTTGATGTTGATTTCTCCATTTATTAACTACAAGTGGGAGTATATTGAATAGTTACATTAAGGGTATCTTAAACATATGTTGTTGTTTATCAAAAAATATGATTTTTGAGTTACATGTATCTGTAACATTTCCAGGTTACAGCTTCCCAGCTATTAGCATCAAGTAATAAGTGTTCAGTCCTGATCCTGACTGACAGTGAGAATGAAAAGAGTAAGTGGGTAGGAGTCCTAAATGAATTACATAGGATTTTAAAGAAGAACAAGCTCAAAGATCGCTCAGTCTATGCTCCCAAAGAAGCATATGATAGTACCTTGCCCCTTATTAAAACCAGCCAAGCAGCAACAATTATAGGTATGTATTTTTAAAGCCTGTTGTAATAGATGATTGTGTCCTAATATTACTTGATTCATCACATGAACAGATTTCTTTTTTTGATTATGAAGTTTTAATTCATACTGGGATGTTAAGTTCCTCTGGAATTTAAACACATGCAGAATCATTAATGCAAGAAATAACACAATAATATTACTTTAGTTCAGTTAAAACCTGAATAGTATGCATATCTTTGTCATTGTTTCTGTTGTGAAACTATTGTTTAGGAAAATAAGTTAGTATTATAAATCATGCTTTAAAGTTGGTAGGTTTACCTAATCATAGTTAGGACTAATCATAGTTTGTCTTGGTTAAATTAGATTTAAAGTAGAATTGGAAAACAACCTGAACATTACATGTACTAAAAGTACTCAAAACATATACTCAAAAGCAACTGTACAGGTACCACAAGCAAAGAAAATTGGTTGATATCCAATAGTATTCCTATACTTATGGAAAGCATCATCTAAGTAAAGGAGAGGTGATGATTTGGGGCAATTATTTTTCAGTCCTGCAAACACTGATCTTAAAATTATGCTTAATAGGTTAGAGATGTCATAAGGCTTGCAGACAGAGTGAAAGAAATTCACCCATTCTCCACTGACAGGTGCTTTCAGAAATATCAATCAGATATCCAATGCATTTCAAGCAGGATGACAATTACTGGAGATGTGAGCAGTCCTGGGTGGACATTATCATTAGTGATCCTCTGCTAGAAGTATTTGGTTTGAAACAATGTACCACATTTGCCTGAAAGGAATTTGGCTCTAAATTTAAGATAAGATGGAAGAACATTATAAACACAAAAATAAAGTCAATCTAGAGTTACTAAATCCAGTGAAACCTGTCCCTCCTCCCCAGCAAATGTGACACACACTCAACACTGCCACACACATGCATATACATAGACCTTCCACAAGTCTTGCCCTGAAAAAGGACAGGCCAAGGACAAAAAAATAAATCTATATTAATTGAATTAATAACTAATAATTAAAATTGATTGCCTGGAAAATAAAATACCTCATTTCTAAATGTGATTTCCCACCTACATCTATAAGCCATGCTTTCTCTACACACACATGCATTGCCCTCCCTCCTTCCTGCATGTACTGAAGAAAAAAGAAAAGGAATGGAGATGAACTGAGGAAAAGCAGTAACTGCATTAGGAAGGGAAAATATAACTGTACAGATAAGACGGGCATGGAAGAGGTAACTGACTAGTGAGGAAAGAAGAGAGAGAGAAGCTTTTTTTAGGACTTTCAAAAATAAGCAGCATCCCCTCCAAAGCACCTGATAATCTTCAGGGGCCTCTCTGCTCAGCAAATGTAAAATGATCCCCCACCCACTTACAGGTATTTGGGGAAAGAATCTTGTGTTTTTGCCAGATAGGTATGACAATATAATAGTACAAGCCTTCCTATTAAATATTTTGTAAAAAAGAAAAAATATATAAAGTAGAGACTAATAAACCAATCTATGCATATTTCTCAGAATTAAATCGCATTTAGGCTTCCTTCCAGGTAAATGGGCAACCTGGTGCTTTAGATTTCAATTCCCATCAGTCCTAAGCAACATGTCCAATAATAAAGAAGCACGGGAGCTTAAAATACTGGGGAGGCACCAGGTTACCAGTCCATATAGACTAAATTGCCAAGATGACATATCATCTAATGGAAAACTGGTAGTTTATCTAGTGGAATAAGGATAAAAATGATGAGAGGTATTGTGAATTATAAAACTGTTTAACATGGTCAAAAAATGGAAAGGAAAATGGAAAATAATTTATGAGTCAAATGGATTCTAAAATTTTTGGAAATTCTATTTTTCTTTGATTTGTAAACGCACACACTAGTTAAAACTATGTATTAATTTTCTGTTAGCCATTTTTACCTAAATGCTTTGAATTTTTAACAATATGCATAATATTTAGTTATTACAGAAATCCTGAGAGATTATTTTTTCATTTTCATTTAAACGCAGTGATACAACTAATGGTATAATTATACTTTCTAATATTAAACTGGTTTGAACTATCTTTCTGATATTTGATACTTGTTTTCTCCTTATAGAATGTGTGTCTAATTATTTTTTAATCGATTAGAAAATTATTTTTTCTTTTTTCTTTTAACTGTCTCAGATCATGAACGAATAGCCCTGGGCAATGAAGAAGGCTTATTTGTTGTTCATGTTACGAAGGATGGTAAGAATATTAGGTTTATATTATAAATGTTAGAATTCAAATAAGATGTTCATTTTATTCCATTCAGTGAGGCCTAATAGTTAAATGTTATTTATTTATTCATTCAATTTATATGGCCACCAACTCAAGCATATCACTCTGAGCAGCTGACAGAGATTATTGTTCTTGTTGCTGACTAAATTCATAACTTTTTTTTAATGAGGAATGGAATGGTGCTTACTATGAATTGGTTAGATGAATTAATTAAACACAATTAGAAATAAAATATTTAAAATGCATTGATAAAACCAAGCAAAACCCAATCCAATTCTACAATAAAACTGTCACAACAGGCAAACACTATGGTTTTGCTTGGCAGTGGAGAGATGACATAATTTTAATAGGTACTATGCAGAACATAGAAATACAGCATCCATGAGGAGGGAGAGGGAGGCAATGTAAAGGAATGTAGAACTGACTTCAGGAAAGGAAGGTGCAAACTTACTTTTGGGGCAGACTTGCAAAAGAAATTACACAGTCCTACGAAAAAGTGAAGTGTGGGAAAAAAAACTGTCTTGATTTTGTTCAATATAAGATGGGACAAACTTAGACTGGCTTTCAAAATTCTGCTATTCTACCTTACTACAATAAAGAGCATTCCTGGAATCCTTGTCATACATGTTTCTTGATCTGGCCTATGTTGAAGGGCTGACAGTAGAAAACAAAACATACATCACGTAACTGCCATGACTTACAAGTAAACAGTCATGGCATTTATATGATGAGTTGTTACCATGTACATGTGATCATTTTGGCATCATTGCTGTTTGTTTTGGATGTCACTGCATAGAAATGGCACAGCTCCTATTCAGAGGAGCTTACCCTGATAGAAGAAAGGAAATGGCATTTTGAGAATGAAATGGGACAGAATGATTGTTAGCAGAAATTATTAGTGGAAAAAGTAATACTTAGAAAAGGAAGTTTGTACTTGTTATTCCAGCAAAATCAAGGAGATCCAGAACCAAGCAAGATGAGTACTGTAGACTTGAGCACACTCTTTATATTTCAAGATAATTTCTTGCTATCTCTGCTTCCTTCAAATTATTTATGGTCAGGGATATACTCACTTGAGTTTTTATTTTTGCAGAGATAATTCGTGTTGGTGACAATAAGAAAATCCATCAGATTGAGCTCATCCCAAATGAACAACTTATTGCAGTGATTTCAGGACGAAACCGTCATGTACGACTATTCCCTATGGCAGCCCTGGATGGTCGAGAGATTGATTTTTATAAACTGGCAGAAACTAAAGGTTGCCAGTCAATAGTTGCTGGACAAGCGCGCCATGGAGCTCTTACTTGCCTGTGTGTAGCAATGAAAAGACAGGTCCTCTGCTATGAGTTAAATCACAGCAAAACACGTCACAAAAAGATAAAAGAAATCCAAGTGGCTGGGAATGTCCAGTGGATGGCTATCTTTAGTGAACGGCTCTGTGTTGGCTACCAGTCAGGGTTCTTAAAATACCCTTTGTATGGAGAAGGAAATCCACATAGTTTGCTTCATCCAGATGATCACACACTGTCATTCATTACACAGCAGCCAACTGATGCCATCTGTGCGGTTGAAATCTCAAATAAAGAATACCTGCTGTGTTTTAGCAGCGTAGGGATTTATGTAGACTGTCAAGGTCGAAGATCTAGACAACAAGAACTAATGTGGCCTGCAACTCCTTCTTCTTCCTGTAAGTTCCTGCAGTTATGTTAATTAAGTATAGCATTGTTTTTCCTCATGGCTTGAAGGAAGGCCACAAGATTTCGATAATGTTGTATAATTCTTAGTTTATCAATCAGTAAATATCAACAAGTCATAGGAGATGTGATGCTGAAACATAAAAATTAACTTTTTATCTATTTACTTGAGTGCTATGATAATCCAATTGGCTTGCATATTCTGATTTTATATCTTGGTTCCCTTTTTCCTTCTTACCTATTATGTATTCCTCTTTATTTACTTTTTAGCATTGATTATACTTTGGCAAACCATTATGACTTTCCTTCCAAGGACGAATCATATGTTTTGAAATAAGTCTTTGGGTCTGGTTTGGTTTGGAAGAAAAGCAGCATGGTTTGCCATGCATCATAGCAAACTATTATGTACTGCTTCTAGAACTAATGCAAGGAAAGTCCTATTGATGTAATATTGATATTACCATGATTGAAGCTCTCAGTAAATGGTTAGTGAAAAAATAGCATACTTAGTAAATTGCCACTGGTGGTAGATATGATCTGCTCTTCGGAAGATGCTAGGAGTCTTAACATGTGCAGTATCAAATAATATTGTATTTCCTCAGTTTACTTCAGCAAAGAATATTCATAAACTCAGAAATAAAAACACCCTTTGGTATGTGTGTGTATGTGCATGCGTGTGCACACACATACATTCTATTACTATTACATAGTAATAGTTTATATACTATAATATATCAGAAGAATTAGATTTATTCTATTAACTGCTCATTTCTGAATGATTATAGGCTATATATAACTTCAATATCTTGAACACTGAGGGAATATTGGACTAGCAAATATATTATGAATATTAAATATTGTTTTATTTCCCAGCTACAGTGAATGGTTTATTACAAGTAACTATTCTTTTTCCAAAAGCTTGATTTTAACATTTAATGTGGCTAATCATATGATGTGAACGTAGTGAGAGGCAGGATAATTGGCCATTAAAAGAAAAGAAAAGGCCTCTCATTAGCTTATTTTCAATAAATATTACAAGGATAGGTAAATACCAATAAAAATTAGTCTTATTTTCAACCGTAGAAAATGTACTTTTAAAGTAACTACAAGAAGTATATGCTGAAAAGTGACTACCTTACCTTCCAGTTTTCAACCCAATCCAATGTATGTCCGTAATGCATTATCCAGACATATATCTGAATTTCTTCCTAGGTTACAATGCACCATACCTCTCAGTTTATAGTGAAAATGCAGTTGATATATTTGATGTGAATTCAATGGAGTGGATTCAGACTATCCCCCTCAAGAAGGTAACTAGTGAATTATACAGGGAATTAAAACAGTTTGGATAAGTTATTCATAATATAAACTGAAATATAAACTGAGTCCCACCTGGATTAAAATATCATTCTGTTGGACTAGGAATAGGGACACCCACCTTCAGGTCCACCACGAAAACTAATTAGATCTGAGCCAGCCACTCACTGAGCCTACTTCAGAATGCTGTTTTTGTTGGGATAAAAAGAAGGGAGTTTCCTGTGAAAGCACATTGAATTCATAGAGAAAAGTCACTCTGAACCAGTGTTTCTCAACCTTGGCAGCTTGAAGATACATGGACTTCAACTCCCAGAACTGCCCAGCCAGCATCTTCAAATCCACACATCTTCAAGCTGCCAAAGTTGAGAAACACTGCTCTAAACAATGCAATGCATACATTTCTATTCAAATACATTCTTAGTGTTTCTTCAGAATGAGTCTGGTAGGAACTTCTTTGCCTAACACATTTTATTGAAGGGCATAATCCTTTGTGAGTTGCAGATCACTTCATCAGATGCATAGGATGGCTAGACTGATAAAGGATTTAAATTGGGATGAGGCGGGGTGAGAAAAGGGGGAGAAGACAAGTTGGTTGTGCGGATGCAGGTTACATGAGAGACAGATTGCAACTGCCTTATCAATTAACAATTGTAATGTTTAAAAACCCACTGTTTTTAAACCCACCCACCAGAGTCCTCCTGAATTTTTGCCACCATGATTTTCATGTGTAGTTTATGAAATATTAATACTGTTTCAGTTTCATCATAACTTTTTTACTTAAGGTACCTTTTTAATTTTTTTAGGTGCGTCCTTTGAACACAGAAGGGTCACTAAATGTCCTAGGACTAGAAACAGTTAGATTAATCTATTTCAAAAACAAGATGGCAGGTAAGTAAAAAAAAAAAAAGGCTGCTAATTATTGTTTTATTCAGACATTAATAAATTGTTGATACACTGAATGCAATCCAAGTGGCCTTTTCTCAGAAGCATTTCAACGTTAAATTGGTAAATGCTGTAATTCCCAAGGTTTTAAATATAATTGAGGAGAAACAATTGTGCTGTCTAGCCATAATGGGCTACGTCTTTGAAGTTAAAAACAGGTTACTCCATTTCAGCTGTGTCATATTTCTAGCACTTCGGCATAGTTGAATTTTAAATCTATTATAATTTGTACTGATTTTGTTAGCACTGAGATTTTTTAAAATTCTGTTTCCACTTCTTCAAATATAAGAGATATATACTTCCCAAAATTATAGATCCAAATCTTTGAAATAAATACTTTTATAAATATAGTGGGTTGAATGTATCCAGTGGGTTGGGTTGAGTCGTTGTTTGTAGCACTGCTGAATTCCACTCAGAATTGGCAGAAGGGGGCAATTCTTCCATTGGCAGAAGGGGGCAATTATCACAAATTCTTCCTTGTAGTAGTAATTATCTGTAAAGTATTTTCAGATTAAGAATTAAATGCAGATACAGAGCTAAACCATTGTTTCAGCATTGTAAATTCATGCTTGTTGTTTTTCTTGCCACTTCCCAATAAGTGAATGACAGGCAACATTTCAATCAGGACCACAGAACTTTCAGCAAGGAATCTGGTAGCCTAAGCCATTGGAGGGGAACCAAATTACTGAAGCACTCTGCTTGAGTAAATTTTTTTCTCACAATCTCCTAGAAGAACTTTCCTATTGGTTTTATTTCATGATATCTAAAAATAAAGATTTCTAGGTAACCCATTTATTTTGTATGATATGCCAAATATTTTTCTTTACATCCACATGTATTTTAAACATAAAGTTTTTCTTAGAAGAATCTCAGAATGCAAGATTAATTCCACATTAGATGCAAACATGCGTAACAGAATTCCAAAGAAGTAGATTTGAGCACAGAAGTGGAAAGTTTTACCTTATTCTTACACATTATTTCAATGATAATCCCCACCTCCCCCCATCCCCACCCCCAGTTTTTGTCCATGGGTCTCAAAACAAGGTAATTATGCCTTTGAACCTACAGATGTAAAAGTAATGGAGTAACTATTTGGAGTGTAAAATGGTAGGTTGAGAGAGTCGAGCATCTATATTTCTTCATCACATTGCAAGTCAGGATTCTCTTTTTATTTTTCAAGGCTCCAATGAATGTTTGCAGATAACATATAATTAGTATAAGCTTAGAGTCGTAACATTATACTATTTATTTATAATTTTCCATTGTTTTAATATTACCAGTTGTACATCATTTATAAAAGCTTTATTTAGATAACCCTCTGGAGTGGGAAAAAATGATCTTGCTGGCTTTTTTATGTTGTTCTTAGAGGGTGATGAGCTGGTGGTTCCTGAGACATCAGATAACAGTCGAAAGCAAATGGTCCGAAATATTAATAATAAACGGCGCTACTCATTCCGAGTGCCCGAGGAAGAGAGAATGCAGCAGAGGAGGTCGGTATTCAATCTGTACTTGTCTTCTGTCCATGCTTGTAGGCCCTGAAGACTTGTTTGTCTCCTGTCACTGTATTTTTTTGTTTGACTTACTAAAAATGGATTTCTGGGCAATGTGTTCAAACAGTTGTCTTTTCTATTTCATATTATCCTTTATTTATATTATGTATAATCCAATACTTAAATTAATTCTAATTTAAATATCATTGCAAAAGAATTACTGTAAATTGGAATGCATGTCTCCAACTGCTGTGTATAAGTACATTTGTCTGTGCATGTGTGCATATACTGTATATATGACTGATAATAAAGTTTTACAAAAGAAATTTACATTGCTAGTTATGCAAATATATTGTCCAGTTTTGATATTCTACTTTTTGCACAATTCCTATCTGATTCTCTGTAATATTCCCTAGTGTTCTAATGATAACAATTACTGTTCAAATTTTGTGTAGTTTTCTGGTAGCAAAAGGGTCACTTTGGAAGATAGCATTTCAGAGGGTATGAAAATATTCAGGAAGGATTCTGATTTTTAAGAAAATACTTTCAAGAAACATGGAATTAATGTTTCAGCATTTCTCTTGTGTAGGCTGTGCTGATAAAAGTTTGTTTATAATTTTGGGAAAACACATGGAAATAATTGAACTTGCTTGTTTTCAAGTCACCAATTTTTTCACTAGTGTTCAGGCTTTTCTTTTAGTCCTACTCATGACATAACCTAACTTATGATTAGCACCACAGTTTTATGCCTTCAAGTTTTCTAAAATGCTAAAAACGCTCTTAAGAATTTTCTTTTGTGGCCTACAATACATTGGCATCTTTCTCTAAAGCTCTTTAAATTATTGTGAGAGTAAAATGTGAAGAGTAGTGCTATATTCTTCTAATCCTTTTCTTTTCTTCTGTCCTTCATCTCTGCCTCCATCTTTGCAGCATCCGATCATCACTGAGCCCGCTTCTACACCTTTTCTTGAATGTTGTCTCAACTCCCTCTTGTAGTGCACTCTGAGACCCAGTAACCATTTGGACTTTTTATGAATATGGGCTTTTAAGCTTTTAAGCCAAACCTCTGTTCTTCCTGACCTTTTCCATCAGGCTAACAACTGAGATAGAATCAATATCAGAATTTAAAGTACTTTTCCTTTAAAATCTAGCCAAATATTTGGCTGTTTGATTTCTGCTGTAGAATAATTTATATGAATAGTATATTTTATTCTTTTTTTTTTTACAAATAACCACTTAAACATTCAATACCTGAATATTTTCTTTTGCAGGGAGATGCTGCGAGATCCAGAAATGAGAAATAAATTAATTTCTAACCCAACTAACTTTAACCATATAGCACACATGGGCCCAGGAGATGGCATACAGATCCTCAAAGACCTGCCCATGGTAAGCATCGCCTGGTGTATAACAAAAACAAAATGAATTTGTCTAGAACATAATAAAAATAAAATTTATTTATTCATTTATTTATTGACTTTCTATCCTATCACAATCTCACAACTCCCAGCAGTTTACATGATATGTAAAAAATTAAAACATCCATAGTATGAATAGAACAACACAAATAAGCAGAATCATAAAATTAATGACCAACATATAGCAATAAAATGACAAAAATAGAAAAGTAAAAAGTAAAAGATGACCCAAAAGGGAAGCACACTGGAATGCTCTCTGAAAAAGCTCAGTTTTTAACAACTTCTGAAAGCCAGAAAGGGGCTAGTTTCATCTCCACACAAAGCATTCCACAGGACCAGCACAGTCACTCAGAAGAAGTACCTTCTAGCTTCAGCTCCCCTCACCTCCCAGAAGAGTGGGGCCACAGGAGTTTCTCCCTCAGTGATCTAGTACAGTGTTTCTCAACCTTGGCAGCTTTAAGATGTGGGGACTTCAACTTATGCTGCAACTGCAGCATAAGAGAAAAGAAAAAGACTTCTCCCCTAATACAAGCTATATAAGTAGGGTTTTGCATTGGCTCTCCATAAACATTATTTGTGGCTTGTGTATTTTTCTTTAGTCCCATGGGTCTCTGTAGTAGATAAAGCTAGATCAGTGGGTGAGATCCATTTTGGTACCTTTACCATGTTTTCATATTTCTTCTAATTCTCCTACCAAGACAATTACCTCAGTTTGCTTGCTTGCTTATTTATGAAGTACAGTTTATCTGCCATCTCACACATCTGCAACTCTGTATTGCTTACGCTCCCTTATTCAGTAATAAAGATTAAAACAAAACAACAGAATACAGCATAAGAGTATAACCAATCACATTGTCTAGTACCAGGATTAACCAAAACAGCTAGTTAAGACAAGCATTCCCACTGTAAGAGGAATCAGCATTCATAACATATCAGCCAGGTTTTTAATTGGACTACTCTGTATTCTGAAGGAATTAGATAGATTTTTTCCCCTACTGTTTCTTCTTGTTATGTTTTAGACCTCTTTCTATAAAAAAGAATATTGGTTTAACAAATATGAAAGATGCAACTAAAACAGTAAATTAGAAACAAAAACACAGTGAAAAAGTAGAGAGGAGAGAATATAAATAGCAAGAACTGAAACATTTTATCCACGTGTACGAGAGAAACTTTGCATCAGTTGGAAACCATTTGAAAATTCTGAAATAACTCAAATATGAAACTGCAATCTTAAATTTAAAAAATTAATAAAGACAAGGAAGAGCATGTCCTATAACAGAGGACTGAAAAGTAGCCAACATAATGCCAGTTAGGGACCCAGGAAAATAAGTTCAGTAGCCTACCAATTACAGAATAGTCCATAGAAGACAATCTGCCTGAAAAAGTGTCAACCTAGGCCTTGAATTTTGGAGCCTTTGCAGTCAACAATTACATGATAGAGAAAATCCAGTATGTACTGTTTTCTTAGAATCTCACAAAACTTTTGATAAAGGCCTTTGCCTAATACTCCTGCATAAGTTTAGTATTCTTGGGTTAAAAGGAGATGTTCTTTGATTAAAGAAACAGAAACCAAAGAATAGCAGTAAATAATCAGTTCTCACAATAGAAGGATATACAAACTTGGGATTCCGTAAAGGACCTGGGTTGATGCTAGTGCTATTCAACACAAATGAACTGTAGAATTGCAGGGGACAAATTTACCAATAATTATAAAATAATTTAGGTGGTTAAGATAATTTTTTTATTAATAAAAATTAAAAAGCAAAATAAAAATGGAGAACTCTGAAAGAATGTGCATTAAAATTGTAAATGGTGTTCAAGGAAAGCAAATTGAAGCTATGTGTTCTCACAATAAATGGAGCCTAAAATAGCAGTAATTGACTAGAAAAAGATCTTGTGCTGGTAATGGTAAAAATGTCGATTCAGTCTACAGTCTCTGTGGAAAGATTAAAATTCTCCTTGGGAATCATTAATCATTAATCATAGCTAATATAAGTAACACTATATTGCCTTTATATAAAACCGGTTGCAAAATCAATACATGCATGGTTCTAGTCTCTGCACTTCAGAAGATACTGTAGAACTACAATAGGTTCAGAAATGGCAAAAACCTGGAGCAAATCTATAAGTAAAGTTATAGCATTTAAAAAACATAAAATCAAACTATGCATAGTATGAATGTGTTGGCATCCCCAATTCTCTCTTGAGCTATTAATTGCCATTGATTGGAAGATGATACAAATCCATATTGCTAGTGTACATCTATTGAACAATTATTTTCTTCTTTCAACAGGATATTTTTACTATATTATTTATAGTAAAAGATTGTGTGTGTGTGTTGTGTGTATGTGCACACGTGAATGTGAATATGAATATGAATATATATATATATATATATATATATATGTATATATATGTATATATAATAAAATACCAAAAATTTGTGTTTGTGTGTATGTATGGTCCCAGTGGTAGTAAGAACACTCGGGGCTGTGACTCCTAAGCTGGGAGAGTGGCTCCAACAGATCCCAGGAACAACATCTTAGCTCTCTGTCCAGAAGAGTGCAATGCTAGGAACAGCTGAGATACTGCACAAAACCCTCAAATTCCCAGGCCTCTGCGAGAAGACCTGGGGTTGTGGGAGACACATACCACCCATAGAGGTGAGAAGGAATATATATTAAAAAAATTCCCTTCACACCCCTATGGGTGGTATGTGTCTACCTCAACCCCGGGTCCTCTACCAGAGGCCTGGGAGTTTGAGAGTTCTGTGCAGTATCTTAGCTGTTCTTGGCACTGCACTTTTCTGAACAGAGAGCTTTGATGTTGTTCCTGGGATCTTTTGGAGCCACTCTCCCAGCTTAGGAGTCACAGCCCCGAGTGCCCCTACCACTACTGGGACCACTTTGGCCTTCACTTTCTACATCCTCTCTAGTTCTTCCTTCAGGCCCTGGTACTTCTCCAGCTTCTCATACTCCTCCTTCCTGATGTTGCTGTCACTTGGCACCACTACATCTATCACCACCACTGTCTTCTGGTCCTTGTCTATTACCACAATGTCTGGTTGATTGGCCAGTACCTGCCTGTCTGTCTGGATCTGGAAGTCCCACAGGATCTTAGCCCTGTCATTCTCCACGACCTTCTGTGGAATCTCCCATCTGGACTTGGGAAGGTCTAGCCCATACACTGTGCAGATGTTCCTGTACACAATGCCAGCTACTTAGTTGTGCCGTTCAGTGTATGCTGTTCCTGCCTGCATCTTACACCCTGCCACTATGTGTTGGGCTGCCTCTGAGCTGCACAGTCTGCACCTTGAGTCCTGTCTAGTGTGGTAGACCCCTGCTTCTATGGATCGGGTGCTTAGTGCCTGTTCTTGTGCTGCTATGATCAGTGCCTCGGTGCTGTCTTTTAGTCCAACCCTTTCCAGCCACTGGTAGGATTTCCCAATGTCAGCCACCTCAGCTATCTGTCTATGGTACATCCCATGCAGGGTCTTGTCTTGCCATGGCACTTCCTCTGCTTGATCTTTCTTCCATGTCTGCTGCTGCCTCACGCATTCTCTCAGCAGCTTATATTTAGGTGCCATCTTACTGATGTACTCCTGGATGCTCTGGGTGTCATACAGGACAGTGGCTTTGACACTTGCCAGACCCCGCCCACCTTCTTTCCAGCTGGTGTACAGTCTGTGGGTGTTGGACTTGGGGTGAAAGCCTCTGTACATTGTGAGGAGCTTCTGGGTCTTTATATCAGCAGCCTCCATGTCCTCCTTCAGCCAGCTGACTATACCAGCAGGGTATCTGATGACTTGCAGGGTATACATGTTGATGGCATGGATCTTGTTCTTCTCATTGAGCTGGCTCTTCAAGACCTGTCTTATTGTTTGGTGGTACTTGGATGTTGCTGTCTTCCTTGCCTCCTCATCGTGGTTCCCATGTGACTGTGGGAACTTGAAGCTGGTCTGTATGTCTGCTATGTGGCCTGCTGGTAGTTCCATCCCATCAGTTTCAACTACTTTCCCTCTCTTTACTGTCATCCAGCCACACTTCTCTAGTCTGAATGACATCCCAATGTCCTCACTGTACATCTGTGTTAGGGGGATCAGTGAGTCGATGTCTCATTCACTCTTAGCATACAGCTTGATGTCATCTATGTAGAGGAAATGGCTGATGGTAGTTCCATTCTTGAACTTGCATCCATATCCAGTTCTTGTGATAATCTGGCTGAGGGGGGGGGGGGCTTGAACTCAAGCTCATGCAGAACAACAGTGGGGACAGTGCATCACCTTGGTGTATGCCACACTTGATGGCCACTTGTGTGAGCTGTCTTGAGTTGACTTCCAGTGTTGTCTTCCACAGTCCCACTGAGTTCTTGAGGAAGGTCCTTAGTGTCCCATTGACTTTGTATAGCACCAGGCATTCACAGATCCATGTATGTGGCATTGAGTTGTAGGCTTTCCTGTAGTCAATCCAGGCTGTGCTCAGATTGGTCTTTCTAGACCTTGAGTCTCAGGCAACTGCTCTATCTATGAGCAACTGGTGTTTGGAGCCTCTGGTGTTGTTCCCAATGCCCTTCTGAGCTGTGCTCATGTACTGGCCTATATGGTCTTGCAGCTTGGCGGCTATGATGCCTGATAGGACTTTCAGTGTTGTGGGGAGGCAGGTTATTGGCCGGTAGTTGGATGGTGGTGTTCCCTTGTTGTGGTCTTTCATGATCAGCACTGTCCTACCTTGTGTTAGCCAGTCTGGGTGGGAGCCTGCTGCTAGCAGCTGGTTCATCTGTGCCTAACGCCTGTTAGTTTCTTTAGCCAGTAGGTGTAGATCATGTCCAAGCCAGGTGCTGTCCAGTTCTTCATGTTCTTGACCCGCTGTTGGATGTCTGCTACTGTGATGGTGACTGGTTCCTGCTCTGGGAGATTTCTGTGGTCTACTCTCAGGTCCTGCAGCCACTTTGCACTGCGGTTATGTGTCTTCTCTTTCTCCCATGTGTTCTTCCAGTACTGTTCAGTTTCTGCTGTTGGTGGCTCTGCTGTTACTGTGCTGTTGCACTGCAGTTGGGAGTACACCTTGGATGGTTCTTTGGCGAACAGGGCATTTAGCTTCTTGGCCTCTGCTTCTCTAGTGTATCTCCTTAGCCTGGTAGCCAGTGCTGCGAGCCTTTGTTTAGCAGTCTCTAGGGCTTCAGGTGGAATCAGGCCCTTGTACTTTTTCAGTAGCTGAGTCTTATCCTTAATCTCCACACCCTTCTGTAGCTCTACCGGCTGACTAACTTCTCTCCAAGTTGCCTTGATCTTAGCCTCCTTCATTTTCTGGGGGGCGGGGGGTTTGTGGTGGTGGTATGTACTGCTGTTTTTCTCGACCACGTAGCCAAGCATCTCCAGGATTACAGCGGCTGTAGCATATACTAGTTCATTGGTTTGAGTTATAGTGGTAGTAAGGATTGTCATAAGGGCTCTGTTGGCATCTTCTAGCATACTATCTGATGGTACTTCACTGAGCTTTGGTAATCGGTCTCGAGAGTTGACTGTAGCTAGTTTATCCATGATCTTTATCAGCTGCTGTGTTCTGGAATGGAGGGGGTGGCAGTGACGTTCCAGCTTCAGGTGTTGGCTGCACTTCCAGTTGTTCTTCTGGATCTTCTTAAGTCTGGGATATCATGTGTAGTTGGTCTATCTCAAGTTGTAAGAGCAGCTTCCCCTTCACTATGTTGAAGTGTTGGGTAAGTAGCTGTTTCTCAGTTAGTGTGGATGCAGGTCTTCTGTCCATCCATAGTTCCCTCATACGTTTCATATATCCCCTCTCATTAGGTCTACTGTTGTAGTAGCATTCCATCAATTCCAGGTTCTCTTGTCTTGTCCATGTATGGTTTGTTCCAGTAGCCCACTTATCGTCAGATTGTTCTGGTTCCCCAACATCTGACGCAGACCCTGTTAATCCGGGCGACATCCAAGCCAACGTTACTCTCTTAGTTCATGTTACTCTCATATTTGAGGTAAGCAGGTGAAGCATTAGGGGATACTGGTAAGGTAGGTACAGCCAAGATTTGAACCCCGGCCTCCTGCTCCAAAGGCAGTGCTCTAGTCACTATGCTATCCAGCCAATATACTGTGTCCAGCCGATATATATCCTTCCCTCCCTCCCTATGGGTGGTATGTATCTTCCAAGACATATATATCTTCCTATATGTATATGCAGTGTGTGTGTGTAATATATATTATATCTTGCTTGGAGAAGAAAATAGTAATTGTTTAATAGATGTGCACCTGGCCATATGCATGTGTATCACCCTTCAATCCATGCTTGTGAACTTCCTGTATGTACTTCCTTGGACACTAGGTCACACAGAATATTTTACTAGAAAGGGTTATTGCCTATTCCCAGCAGGTCTCTTTTCTTATATTCTGGTAAATATTAAGTCTGATATTATAAAGTGCTAGTCAATGCTCATCGTTCTGAGTAAAGAACTTGCGCATACAAGTTTCTGTCTCCAGTTTATTCTTCAGCAATCCCTGTACCTAACTCAAGGCCTTCCTCCCTTCCTGTGTGTTGCAGATTGTAGCCTGTTCATGCTCCTGCATAAAGCCCAAACTGATGCTGTTCCCAGTTCATTTTATTTGTATATCCCTCTTTTATGTTCTCTTCCTTAGTATGAAGTTGAGTATATCTCCACTTTTAAGGATTTTTATAATTGTTGAATAAAATGTCAAATATTTGGTATCTACACTTCAATACAGAAAAGGCAAACTGTGAATAAATGGGTGAACGCAGATGTAGAATTTCATGAGCGTCATCTTTTGTGTAGTTATTTCCACTGTTTAACTTCTTCAAGCTCACATTTTATGCCTTACGTCAAATTTCCTATTGCTTGCTAAATAGCAAAAAAATAAAATCTGCCTATGTAGTTAAAAGCTTCCTAGTAGCCAGTAAAACATTGTGATCATTTTTCATTTGCTGGTAACTGAAGAATATTCAGTTATTTCTCATATGGTTCTTTTAGCTGAGGAAAAGCAAGAAATGGGTATCTTTCAAGTGAGAACCATGATCATCAAAAGAGTGTGGCACTAGAGAAGCAGAAAATAAAAAATAATTAAAATTATTTAGCCCTTCATAAATGTTAAGAAATCCAAAAATGGAAATATATGGAGTTATATGGATAGAGATAGAGATAGAGATATATAGTATTATATATTTATATATTATATACATGTTACATGTTCATATATAATAAACAATTTAAAGCCTCTGTTTCCAACATAAAGTCTTCCAAAACTACCTAAAGTTTAATAAAAAGAGAGAGCCTCAGTTTTCAGTCTTCAAAGGAACAAGGGAAAAGGGAGTAAAAAAATAGTAAGATTCCAATGCTTAATGTTACAGGTGCTCCTCTTTTAACAACCACTTGTTCAGTGACTGTTTGCAGTTACAACAGCACTGAACAAGTGGTACTTACGACCGGTCCTTGAAGTTGGGGCCGTCGCAGCACCCCGCAGTCACATGATCACGTTTTGGGTGCTCGGCAACCAGCTCACACTTTCAACCATCGCAGCATCCCATGGTCCCGTGATCACTGTTTATGACCTTCCCTGCCAGCTTCCCACAAGAAAAGTCAATGGGGAAAAAGGCAGGAAGTCACAAGTTGTGGTCACACGAAGTCCTCGTTTAACAACAGCAACCAGGACTGCCATCGTTAAGCGGCATGACCACATGGTTTTTTGACTTATGACTACATCGCTTAACGACGGAGTTTCTGGCTTCAATTAGCGGCGTTAAGTGAGGAATATACACATATTTTATAATGATTGGATACAGTGCAGAAGTAGTGTTGCAGCATGGCCCAGGGTGATTGCTCTTTCACAGATCATACAGATTCAGGAGTTTGGGCATGAGGGTAAGGGGAGTTCACAAGTGCTGTTCTAGCCTCCAGCAGCCCTGTTCTGACTCACTGAAGCATAGGATGTGTCTTTCCTTTCGTATTTCAAAGAAGAAAATGCCACATTTATGTGTGATCCCTCCACCCTCAGGTCAGGGAGACCTCCAGTCTCCTTTCTTTTTTCCAATTGCCTCCTTACAGTAATCTGCTGTCACTAATGCCTGTTTACAAGTACCTTTGACTATATGACAGCTTTCCCCAACCCAGTCTAGCCCTCCCCTTGTTTCCCCCAATTTCCCATCATCGCTCTTGAGTACCCTGGCTGGGGATAATGGAGGTTTGTGGTTCGGCACATCCAAGTCAATGGGATGAACATGCCTGGCATTCCATAAGCCAGCCGTTCCACCCCTTGTGCTTAATGAGTGAAGGAGTCAGTCAAGATCTTTTTCAAGTGCTAAACTGATCAGCTTGCTGTTGCTGCTATGAATGCCTTTACCTCTTAGCTGTTTCTGACTTCTGTCTTTGTGTTGCAGAACCTTCGGCCTCAGGAAAGTCGGGCTATGTTTAGTGGTTCTGTCAGTATCCCTTCAATCACAAAATCCCGGCCTGAGCCTGGACGCTCCATGAGTGCTAGTAGTGGTTTGGCAGCAAGTAAGTTGCTGGGCCTCCGCCTGGTATCAGACCCTTTTTCCATTTCCCTTGGGAAGGCTCTGCTGTTACCTCTGTATTTGTCTGCTTCCTGAAGGATGTATTATGAAAGGGTGAGAAGCTCTGGCAATGTCAAGGATATAAGACCTTAAGAGCAGAGGGAATTTAGCCAAGAGTTAATGGAGAAAAGATTAGACATTCTCTCCAGAGAGAATACAAATATGAAAGCAATGCAGACTTCTTGGATAGAAAAATTTTAAAGGCAATGTACTGGGTTCATGTATGTACGTTCAACTGTTTACAAGCAGTGTAACTATTTTTGTTTGTTTCTTAGTTAACTTTTGGAACTCCATGGTATCAAGAAGATACCTGTCTGTGTTGGGAATGTAGTTTTGCCAACAAAGATCAGGCATATATCCCATATTTTTTTTTAAAAAGCAGGAAAAATGTAATTATTATGAAATAAATCAATATTAGTACCTAGAATAAAGCTTTACAATCACATGAAAGAGTATTTTTATTTCACCTGAGTATCAACAGCTGCAAAACTAAACACCAATCAAATTTAATCTTTTTAACGAAATGCGTCAAGTTTGACTCCTGATGATTGCATGGAAGTGCCCATGGAGTTTTCTTGGCAACAGCAAAGAAGTGTTAACTGTAAAGTCAGTAGATACTTGGTGCATATTGTTGGAGGGAAGTATGAGGAAAGCTAAAGTCACAGAATTCGTACTATTTTAACATTGTCTGCAGGGATTAATTTGCAGAAATACTGATAATATTAAAAGTATGATGATACAGGCTATATCATATTAAAACTAATGTACTTCAGTGCATGTATGATGTTTAACATTCTGTATTGTTTTTATTGTTGGTGTATAGCAGCCATGGTACTGATGGAGGCCTAATCAGGATTGGCACTAAGAAATGGGGCATTTGCATAATATTTTCAGATATATTTCAGAGTTGCTGTTCGTCTTCAGTGAACTGCTGTAGGAACAACATTGCTAGAAATGTTGGCAAAATAATGGGGATACAATGCAAGTGGAAGATATTAAACCTCCCTTCCTGTACTTTACCCCACCCAGCAGTTTCTCTTTAACCAACAGATGTTAATTCAACGATGCATAGAGAGCTATTTTTATTCTTGCTGAAATGGAAGCTGGGGTTGAAGAGGGAGAGGAGGCTTGATAGATAAGAATGAGGATGGAGAAACAAAACTGGCAACCATCAGTAGACCAAATAATGGTGATTATACTGTTGTAGCTTGGTTGTAGTTCTAATGCTTTTACATGGTATGTAGCTAAATTCCTGGGTGCATTTCTAGGATCATCTGCGCAAAATGGTAGTGCTTTGCGGAGAGAATTCTCAGGAGGTAGCTATGGAACAAAGCGTCAGCCAATGGCATCCCCTTCAGATGGCTCTTTGTCTTCTGGTGGCTTGGATCAAGGCAGCGATGCACCAGTGAGGGAGTACGAGCGAGAGGTGGGTATAACAGAAGAGAAGCAAAATGAGCTGTCCACAGCCCCAGTTTATGCTTAAATTAATCAAAAATAGAGAAACAAAAGTACTGCACTAGTCAATAAATGAAAAGCATTACCCTGTAAAATGTAAGAAAAATTCCAGTGCTGTGAATTATAAATTGATAAATGTTTAGCAATAGCTGTGGGCCTTCCATATGTTTTGGACCACAACATCCATCATCTCCAGCTAGCCTGACTATGTTGGCTATGATTTATGAAAATTACATATAACGTATCTGTAAGTCATTTGATTATGGAAGGCATGCCCTAAAGCATTGAATCATTTGATCCAGGGACCAATCCACATTGTAAACTTCTCAAATGAGCTGAGTTCCCTGTGGAAACCACCGCTGTATCTATGGAGACTCTTGTTCATACAAGATTATTTCGCTGCTGTTAAGCAGTTGTTTGGGAAGGCATATTTTACAGTATATGTAGCATAGACTTAGCAGTATAGTATGAACACAGCCACTTCAGATAATGATGCAAATGAATACGCTATATATAAGTGTGATTATGACATATATAGGCATAGACACAGATACAGGAAAATAAGAATTAAACCAACAAAGGTCCCTAAATATATTAATTGCAAGTTTATAACAGCAACTCTAGAAAAAATATGTGCGCTTTTACATTTGGTAGATGGTGAATACAGACATCTGTGCTACTGCATTAGTGACAGCATTGCATGGACTGAAAATTTCAGAGCCCAAACAAAGACCGTCTAGAAATTGCTTGTATAAAATTATAATGTGCTGTTTGTTTTCATCCCAAAGAAAGTTCAGGCCAGGCACTTGGGGGACAAGATTAGGAACATGGCCTCGATCAGTTAGAATGGGTGATCTTCATTCCCCTCCCTTGATAGGGTTGCTGGCCAGGCAGAAGCAGGAGAGGGACCACGCTGCATTCCATTCCCTCCTTGTCCCTTGCCTCAATAGCTTTCCAAGCCGCGACCCCCCCCCCCGTTTCCATTTGTTGCTGCACTACTGTTCACTAATATGCTCTCTTAACATGTTTTGGGCTGCAGGACTCTGACTCTCCAAGACACTCTACAGCTTCCAACAGCTCCAACCTGAGCAGCCCTCCCAGTCCCATTTCTCCTCACAAGACCAAGAGCCTCTCCCTGGAGAGCTCTGACCACGTGAGTTGGGACACATGAACTGCTTCAGCACTCAGATGTGGCATCCCAGCAGCTTTGGGTCCCCAGGATTCTCCACTTGCTCTCATTGTCATCTCCTCTCAGCTTCCCTACAAGAATCAAACTGTGGGTGGGAGGGGGAGGAAGAGACTATATTTGCCATCACTGGCACCGGTAGCGCAAGTTCTCTTCCCCTCCTAATAGTAGCCAGCAAACAAAAGAAAATCTTGGTGGAGGGCAGCACGGAGTTGTTGGTATATGAGAAATATTGGTATATTTCTATTATTATCTATTTTATTTCATAGGATTATGAAATTCCATTGACTGGCATATTATGCAATACACCACACTCCAAACAAAACATGGTGGTGTAGGCTGATATACACAATATGTAATGGGAAACCAGATAGATTTTGCTTTGATACACGTAGACCCATATTATATTTTTTCAGGAATAATACAGCAACACCCTCCATGTTTGGTGATAGGGTGAAATTTGCCCTGCCAAGGAAGAGACACATGCTTTCAGACAACCACTCTGAATGTCAGTCTGATTGTTGCCAGTAAATCTTATGATTTGGGGGAAAAATGATGCATATTTTACTATAATAGAGTTTAAGTAAATACACAAAATTAAGAGTTAGTACATATGTATATAATAAAAGAAAAAGCAGCATTATGATGCAGCAGAAGATGGATTCCTATTTAAGAGATCCTTTAATTTAAAATTTGTGGTGTTCCTTTTTTCATACTAAATAATCTATGGACTGAGGGTGTGATCTGAATTTAGAACATGGCACTGGATAAAAAGCATACAGCCTAGATGAAGACTCCATCCTCATAATTTTTGCTCTGTGACATTTCCTCCTTATCAGTAGAAAAACTAAAGCCATAATCATCATTTTAAATTATCTCTGCCTGTTTCTGCCTGCTCTTTACTTCTACATACAAAACCTATCGTTTACCAGTACAAGGATGAAGTAAACTGAAGGGTATCCAAACAATTATGGAATCCCCTCAGCTGAAGTAAGTGCAAATAGAAATGAGCTTTTGGAAGATTAGGGCTAGGCTTTCAAACCCATTTTGCCTTTTAATCACCAGGAGCTCTTAAGTAACCTTTCTTAGTTGACTAATTACATTCACCGAATACAGGGATCATTCAGTCTGAAAAAGAAGTTTGTAGTTTGTTCTTGAACACTGAAGGTAAATACGCTGCTCATAGAGTTGTACTTTGCTAAAATACTCAGTGATCCAAGACTTCTGTTCTAAAGATTTCCTTTGTGGTCATCTCCTCACCCATCCTGGTTCAGAATGTCATTGTCATTGATGTAGAATTCTGGTGGTGGATCTCACAGAAAGCCTAGTCAGAGCACAGCATTTTTCTTTGAATAGTTGATATCCATCATCACCTAGAGAAACAGTGGCAAAGATAACATGCAAATGGAGGGTAAAGGCAAACTCTTTTTCTTCCCTCTGTCTTCTTGAATAAAGTGAGTACAGTTTGCATTTTCACACTAGATGAATGTGATGTTTCTTCTTGGAATCATTGCTTCTTTAGGCTAGAACCAAGCTCAAGTGGATAAAGTGTTCAGGTGGTAATTAAAAAAAAAAAGAAAGAAAATAGTTTCCTTGACTATTTTCATACATACATCATGGATATTGTCAAACAATTACAGTCAACATCAGCGGCAAAACAACACTACTGAAACTAACAAGAGTCCTTAGATCCCCTCTGAAAATCATCAGCTACAATCATACAAAGTTCTGATTAAGTACCAGAAGATACAGATCATTGTCTTTGACCATCAGGATGTATTCAGTCTGCTAATTATGTGTTTTTGTTTACACTTAGCTCTCTTACACTGGGGGAATAGTTGGGGGTAGGAGGCAAATTTAAAGCTTTGCTATTAAGCATGGTATCCTAAACTTGTCTGCTGAACTGAGCTTGTTAAGAATCTCAGAGTTGTTGGGTGTTCTGTCACGAGTTAGAAACAAAGGATTTGAATGTCAGAGCTACCAGTTAAACATGCTAAATGAATTTCTTGCAAACCTTTTCCAAAGGATTGAGACGCAGGGACAGAAGCAGCATTTAAAATCTATCAGCCCTCTTGTCTCCTTCAACAATCACCACTCAAGATTCTGTTTCAAGCCACTTCAGTCCTTCCTACAATGATCTTGCCATTGTCACTGTTCTGTACCATGGTGAAAAGGTTAGCATTCCCTCCACCCCATCATATTTGCTGGTGGTTTTTTTAAGGCTTCTAGTTCTAGCTTTAAACTATACACCTGGCCTGCATGATTATTGACCTCAGAAATGATCTTGGAAGCCCTCATCAAGTCCTATGGCAATCGATTTGTGTTTCACTTGAAAACACAGTTGTCGCACATTCAGACAAGAGCTAAGGGGAAGAAATTTGCAAAATAAAAATAGTTTTACATAATATCAAGCTATTTCATAAATTAAACAACTATCCTTTATTAGGATGCTGTAAGCTTGCAGTACCAGTATTGATAGAGCATTGTGTACTTGTTTCCAGCTGTACCCAACACATCTCTGAGTTAGCTAGTGAATTGCTGCTGTGCATTGCTCCATTTTCATTCATACGTGATTCTCTTTCTCCAGACACTTTTATATGCTCTGACTGAATCCTGACTAATTTGATTAGGATCTCTTTTGGGTACATAGCTTGAAGCTGTGCTGGCCCTAAATGAAAAGTTTTGCTTTGAACTGTCAGGCACTTCATTCATTGCCCTGTTATATTTATGAGGTTCAATAAATTGGATTATAATTATAAATGAACCTCAGATGGTTCACCTCTTGAGACTGTGTGTGTATTTAAAATAGAAACGATCTGTACACATCATTCATGTTTCTTTTCAGAACACATTCCTGTTGTGTAATTCTCATGAATCAAGTCTTTCATTAGTGGCTTTTTCTAAAGTTTCACTGATAGGTTGTTTTGTATTCCTATTTTCCTTTTTTTTTTTCTTTTTCAGAACAGGAGGCTTTTGGAGGGGAAAATTCACTATAACATTTATGTTAAACTCTCAGGTACTTGGAAACAGCAGGCTAATGTTTTAATATGATACATATTAATGCAATAATGTATTTTTGGGGATGTGATTCACCAGAGATATATCCTAGTCACAAACAAAGCTTTTGTTCTGAAGTCTAAGACTTGGGAGATAAATTGCATTAAGGATGGCGGATGTTAAAAAGTATACATGACTTTTCAGCTACCAAGTTTCAGGGATAACGTACACACCACACATGTAACAGCAGCAGCACAGCTTATTCCTTTTTCTTTTCCTTGTCTGTTGTTTAATGAGAAAGGCATTGGCTTGTTGGGATTATACCACAAAGTTACCGCTTGATAACCTGGTTTCCTTATCTAGACGCACTGTTTGGAGACCCCAGGACATGTGTGTGCCTTGAGAGGAAGGTTACTGAAAGGCTCCTGGCAAAAACTAGCCCAGAGCAGTAAGACTAATCAAGGCACTGCTCTGTCACTTTAAAAGTGTCATCATTTAGGTTTTCCTGGGAAACAGATCTAGGTTTGTAATTCTTCGCCTACAGGGGACCTTCTGAAATCAGGCTGTAGACTTTAAACTTTGGGGACCATATTGTATGTTAAAGCAATTCCACAAAAGTTTTCATCTTTTCCTTTCTCATTCTGCATAAAACCTAGTCACACTGATGAGGAAGCAATTCACAACCAAAAAATGCTGTTGGTATTTAACAGAATTATACCTGCCTTTTTATGTACGATTTCATATCATTTATTTTTTAAAAAAAGATATTTTTAGGGATTTTTCATTGTAATATTGTTGTACAGTTTTGCATGGCCTAGATGTAATCACTTTTTTTTTTTTTGGTTTTGGTTTAGAGTATAAAAGCTGACAAGTGTGTGTGTGGGAGGGGGAAGATTCTGCTTTGCCTCTTCTCACTCGTATTTTTGATTCATGCCCTCAGTGTTGTAGAGGACATTGTTAAGAGATTCTCTGCTCCAGAACAATGATGTAGATTCTATTGCACAGAAATATTTAAGGTGGATCAGTCAAAGATGTAATAAGTGACAGACCACCAATATTTTATGTTGGTAACACTTAATATTAACCTACTTTGATGTATTGCAATAAAACAGGGAAATACTAGAAATTCAGATTGTTTGTCTTCTTTCCCCCCCCCCCCCAGTATCAGATTAATATTTTATGATAAGAGTGGGTGGGCACATAAATTCAGCTACTGAGATCTTAATTTCTTGCATTAGAAGTGCTGGGCCAGGAGTCTTTTAGGGAGAGGCTGCTCTTTTCCAGTGCAGCTACTTAACTTAAACCACAGATCATACTTTCCCATTCTGGTTTTGTTTCCTCAGTGGAGGACAAATACACTTAAGCCCCTATTTTTTGTCTGCCTTGAGTTGCATGTGGTTTGCAAAGCAGTGTGATCCAGATGCATGTAGAATGTATTGTTTTGTGGATAGAGCTTAACGAATGGCTTTCTGAAGGACAGCCTGAACTTCAAATAGCAAGGTAAATATTAATTGCTCTTATTTACTGATACACTGCCACAATGAAATGGAAACTATAGAGAAATTTATTGTGTGACCATGTACTGTAGATTCAGCTTTCTAGTTCAGAAAGATAGAGCAGAAATGTGATGGAGGACATGTATAACTTTTTTGCCAAAACCTTGCCCTCCCCACCCACCCTCATCATAATGCTATTTGCCCAGAGTGCTATTTACAGTAGCTTATTTTATAGGAAACAATGAGGAAAGAGGTCTGATACAGTTGCTAAACATCATAGCTGCAATGCACATTATTCTTGCACACAAACACTACTGCCATTTCTAAAAGGCCATCACAGAAAAGCCCATGTCTTCTTCTGTGGCCACTACATTGTCACTTAAAAGATTCTAATGGTTCTAAAATCACACTCTGCTGGGCCACCTTTATTTCTCTAGATAAAATTAAGCATGCTTAACTTCATCTTAAGAATCATTTGAATTCAATGGATTTAAGCTCACATAATTTACAGAGTATAGCAATTTTCTTTGATTGCTACAATGTCCTAATGAATCTTGGAGCCAAAACATTCTCTCCCTCACCCCCAAGTGAAGAGTTAATGGCATGCAGAAGTTCAATCATGAGATGTTCAGAGTATTAAGTGGCAGCATCACTACTCTCTGTATTTCTGATTACTTTGACATAGTCCTGCATTTGACTGAATCTCTCTTGTTTGGAAGCTCATTTCACAAATGATACAGGAAGCACCACATTTCACCTGACACTCTCTCACTCTTATAATACTATTTAGTAGCAACTCAGTTTGGCTGCCACTATGTCCTCAGGTTCTGTTTTTGAAATTATTGTGTGGCAACTTGGGGTCAACCATTTTTCCATTAACCTGGAAGAATAGCTAGTTGAGCACAGAACTTTGTTTTGTGACAAACAGGAAGAAAGTGGTTTTCTTCTCTTGGCACTAAATTGTTCAATTTTTTTTCCTTGTAAATAAGATCGTAAATTTCTTTCATTAAAGATATTTGGATAATCACATCTTCTGGAAGGGTGATACTGTATACAGTAATATTACGTTCTTCAAAAAAGCAGATTCCAATTGGCATTTAACGTTTTTGGTTTAACAAGCCCCTTGTCAGCTTTGTATACTCTTAGTAATGCTTATACTCCATCTTTTTACACATTTCATCTCCCTCTTAGTGCTGATATTGCAGCAATCTAGGAAACAAGTTTAAAATTTTCTAGTAATTTTTCCTATTGAATGAAATGAACACTGTCGTGGTATATCTGAACAATGAAACAGATTATAAATAGTATATTATAATTTACAAAAATCTATTCCATTTTTCTGTAGATCTTAGGACTTGAATTCCATGCTATTCCTTCAATACCATCAATTGTGGCCTATGTGAATAACACAGTGAACAGCCCAAAGAAATAAAACCAATTTATCTAATTGCACAGAAGCAGCTGAAAGAGAGGAGCTGGGACCAATTAAATAATAAAATGACAAGTAGGTACCCTTCCCAAATCCTTGCTAATTTGACAATGAACTATCATATTGAAAGGCAAGTAGTATGAATCAATCCAAAAATGCTCGTAGTATAGATTGGTAGAACAGTATGAGTCATTTATGTATAACATAGGACTCTTCTTTGGCAGCAATTTGTATCTAAGTGATGGATATATACACCCAGGGTATATAGGGAGCTGTCCACAAAACCTGCTTGCTGTAGTTAAACCTTTCTTCACAATTGCATCAGCACCCCTTAGGAGATAAGCCAAAATTGATGTAAGTTGGAATAAATAATGCCAGACCTTCTGAAGCTCTGTTATATTGCTGGAAAGACCTTTTTAAACGACTGGTGTGCCCAAGTGAGATGCAGAGAAGGTAAGACTCTTTTTCCATCACCCATTATCCTAAATTCTAGTAGCAAAACTGATTCAGGCAAAAAAGAAAGCTGGGATATATTTGTTTTACTACTTCCTTCCTGAGGATTTATACTTCCTGGTGTAGCATAGTGGTACAAAATCAATTAATTATTATTAACATATCCAACAACAGAATTAACCATTTTAAGGGGGAAAATATTAAAGGCATTGGGTCAGAATTCAGTTAAAGAATGTTGCAGCTAAACTTGCTGGTTTCAAAACAAATGTTAACTTTGATTATTCCAGACCACAGGCTAACTCTTACTGTGATTATGTGCCATCAAGTCGTTTTTGACTCCTAGCAACCACAGATAGATTTTCTCCACAACGATCTATCCCTAACCTGTTTTTTAAGTCTCCCAACAGTGCACTCATCGCCACTATAACTGAATCCATCCACCTTGCTGCTGGTCATCCTCTTCCTCTCTTTCCTTCCATCTTTTCCAGCATTAGAGCCTTTTCCAGAGAGCTGGGTCTTCACATAATATTTTCGAAGTAGGATAATTTGAGCCTGGTCATTTGTGCCTCAAGTGAGAACCCTGGTATGATTTGTTCAGTGATCCATCGGTTTGCTTTCTTGGCTGTCTATGGTATTCTCAGGTGTCTTCTCCAACACCAGAGTTCAAAGGCATCAATACTCTTCCTATCCTGCTTCTTTAAAGCCCAACTTTCCAACTTAAAAGTCCAACTTGCACTCTTTCAAATCTTACTGTATGTTCAGTCAAATCTGACTCTTGGCATAAATGGCAACTTTTTTGACACACATTGCAGAGAAGCACCTAGTATCCAAGCGATTTTGGACTACTATCAGCTCCAGCCACAGTGGAGTCAATAGCAAAAGGCTGTAGGAGGCATAACCCAAAACATTTGCAGTCTCAAGTTACCTGCACTTCAGATCGTAGCACTACACCTTTACAGTATTGCTTTTAGCAAAATAGAGTCCACTCATGCATTCACATCAACACATTTTCAGAATATATAGAAGGAAAAGCAGGACCACAAGGTCTTTGGCAGCAACTTCCTCTACCCTTTGTTAAGTGGGAATTATACACCTCCAAATTGAGGCTTTCCAAGCTATCAAAACAACTTTCCTGAGAACTGGGTCAGACTTTGGGGTTAAATTAACAATTATTTCAGCTTTTTTTTTTAACCAGGTATTTTGTTTTTCCTGCAAAGACAGAAATGTGGGGTATAAATTGAAAAAATCAAATTCAGCTGAACACATGAAATTATCCACTCAAGACCTTCCTGCTCAATGGATAGTTTATTTTGCAGTTTATTTGGATTGTGTTGGCTAACCTGCTCCTCCCACTGCTCAAAGACTGAAACAAAAAAGGAAGTACAAGACCCTTTTTACCACTGAGTCAACTCCACCAACACAATCTTCTGCACAAGCACATCTTTATTGCAAATCAGTTCGAAGTTGAACAGTTACAACTGTTGTACAAATATATATATATATATATATATATATGTATGTATGTATGTATGTATGTATGTATGTATGTGCCAGCCTGCAAGTCTGTGCATTGAGCCATTTAAATGTGTATGCTTTTCAATGCAATCTTGAAACATAATTGATACTGAATGTACATCTATCTTCAATAGCTGCACTATCAAATGCGAAGACATGAAGATGGAAAAACTATAGTTTTTCTGCAGGGCTCCTATAAATGCCACAGTTAGAGCTTTAGTTTCTCTAAATCTCCATTTAATGAATAAAGTCAATTTATAAGAGAACCCCATTAACTACATTCCTTCTACTTATAGCTCAAAGAATCAGAGATGAGCAACCAAATTTCAAGGTAAGGTGTTCTGCATGCACCAATGCACTGTTTGTATCAGATTCTTTAAAATCCTGTTTGTTGAGCACCAGAGACTGAAGGTATAAGACAGCTTACATATGTATATATTTCACACTGCTCCATAAGGAAATCCCAGTCATTACAGACTCCCACCGAGTATCATACAAAAATAAGGTTTTGTTGTAAATTATGTTGGCATTCTATTCTTTGCAGTATGAAGCAGAAGAAAGCCTTTCACTTTAGAAGAAAACTGAAAAAAATCTTGAAGATGGGGAGGAGAATAACATTTAGAGATGTACAAATAGATTTCTATGCCAACTCATTTTGACTCTTTTGTTCCACCTCACTATTCTTTTTTTTTAAAAAAGTCAACTCAGTTATCAACATTAAAATATGAAAAAGATTGCCAAGATCTAGTACAGTATGAAATGCAGCTGTTCATTTTTCCCTCCACATCTTCTACACTAGCAAACCACTATTTCTTATAAACCTGGAGATACACCTAAAATCTGGTGAGAATGTTGAGGAACTATACCCAACAAAAGAACAATGTCCTCAAAATTATTCTTCCAGGAGATCATCTGCTGCATTGCTGAAGCAATTCTGGAGGTGTGATAAGGAAGAAACAGTACTGTGGTGTGCCAGAGCTTGATGATTGGCCATATTCATAAGACAATGTTTAATAGTTCTTTTGTGCCACTACTCTTTTTTGGTCTTTTCACTCCAGTATTTATTGTAGGCTTCTTGAAACATATTCTTGCATGGAATTTCGGCTTTCAGCTTGGAGCATATGAGAAAAGAGCCACCCATTTTCCGATGAAGAGAATAGGTCTCTTCTGGTGGAGGAACCAACCTGTGCTTCAGCATGACTGGGATTAATCCATGTATCTTCTCAGTGGTATTTTGACAGCCAAAATCAAAAGGTTCATTGGATGCAAAAGCTTCTCCAAGTATGAGGACAGCATCCAAGTGGGCATCTTCCATAGCCTGATTAAAAACAAAGCAGAAAGTGATTGTGATCAGCTGCTGCAAGCAGGTCTACTGAGAAGAAAATTAAAGGAACATCACCAACATAAATCAGACAAGAAAGGGCTGACAAATAGCAGCAGTAGTCAAAATCAAGCTCTGGAATAATAGCCCACAAGCAGCTATACTTGGCTTAATATACAAAAGAAGGCAGAGATGGCTCTGCCTTCTTAGCACAGATAAGACAGTTGTGGCTGGCAGTATAGTCCAAAATAATAAATACTTCACTGCATGTCTTAAAGCAGGGCAGATACACAACATGCTTATACCCCAATCTGGGTAGACAGGATTTGAATAGCCAGGGTAGCATATAATTTCCAATCCAATCCAGTCCTACATATTTTTATTCAAATTCAACATCTACTATTTATTTGATCAATCATACCAATTTGAAGCAAACTTACAACTTAGCATAGGGACTATGAAAAGTTATAACTGCAGCTTTGTCAATACAATGTCAAGTTTGGGCTAGTGGTTAAGGCAACGGGCTAGAAACCAGGAGTTCTAGTCCCGCCTTAGGCACGAAAGCCGGCTGGGTGACCTTGGGCCAGTCACTCACTCTCAGCCCAACTCATCTCACAGGGTTGTTGTTGTGGGGAAAATAGTAGGAGGAAGGAGTATTAGGTATGTTCGCCGCCTTGAGTTATTTATAAAAATAATAAAGGTGGGATAATAATTAATTAATTACACAGACCTCATATTATGGGCGGCAGCAAGGAGAAAGTTCCTAGTTTATAAACCAGTCCCTCATCCATTCATTTATAAAGGTATCCAGCTGAAATCCTTTCCCTATTATATAAAATTGAGATTCAGAGTCCCTCTTTTGGGGGAGATGGGCGGTGGCTAAATTTGAATAATAAATAAATAAATAATAAAAATGGGAGATTGCTGCCTATTGCTAAATTTTGAGTTTTCAATAACTGTACAGAGTTATCTCCTGCTTCTCTAAGCGCTTTGATGGCCTAACATATGTTGAGCTTTTCTATTTTACATTGTCCCCTATTAAAAGGCTCAAGCCAAATCTGAAAAAGTATCACTTGACAGTAAAGACTCTTTCAAGATCACCACAATGTTTTATTACCTTTTATTGTATGCGAGTAGATGAAACCAATACTGAAACCAAAGGCATACCCAATTCTTCCCACAATCCTCACAAGGATGCAACTGTTCTTCATGACACCTCCAATCATACCTCACACTAATTTCTGCAACAAAGCTCCAGCTAACAATTTGTTTTAAAGGCACCATGTCGGCCAGAAAATTGAATGGAACTCACCACTACAGGTTCAATCCTCTTTCAAATTGTACTGTGCTTCACAGGACAAGCATACAAAACACCCCCATGCTTTCCCTGGTCCGAGACCGTATCAGCAAGAGAACTCTCCAAGGTCTATATTTTAAAAGGCTTTCAGTAAGGAATGATTGTCAGCCTATTAAGATTCAGTTTATTTAGATTGCAAATGAACATCCTATCTCTATTTGCCCTGTGGTAGATCTTCAGCTAAAATACAGAGTTTTTGAATTGTCAAGACTTCTCTGCATGACAAACTAAACTAGATGAAGGGAGAGAAAGAGGGTGAATATAGTTCAGCAATTATGGTGGTTTTCAGGTTTTGGAAAGATGCATTGTTTTATTATTGCCTTAGAATTTTGCTTGCTTGTGAGCAAGAAACCAGGAGTCCCATCCTAGACCAGCTCATACTTCCTGATTAGTTTTAGCTATATGGGTGAAGGGAGGAGAAAAGCAGATGCAAGTGGGCTATGCGGTGCTCATCCCAGTAGGCAACTCAGTCACACATTAAAACCAAAAACCCTTGGCAACCTGGCTTATTAGGTGGTAATGCAAGGACAGAGTAGCAATGCAGACATTCCTTTTTTGAGGAGGGATATTTATTGCATTCTCCCAGTTGAGATTCAGAAAATCAAACTCAACCCATAGCAGTAGCGAAGCAGGGACTGTTTGGGTCTGCTACATACCTTGTTTTCGTAGCCAGTTAAAAATTTCATTTCTATTGACTTCTTTAGCACTCTCTCTCTGTCCATGTCAGCAGCTGCTTTGATTAACTGTGAGAGGCAAGAAATCAAGAACAAGGCATGAAGTAAGAAGCAATCTGATTAGGTACTTTCTGCAGTCAAGAAAAGCCTTTACTTCACAAGGAGGCAAGTCACCCTTGTAATAAATACCTTAGCAATTCCTAAATGGTATCAGCTTTGAAAAAGCATGAACTTCTGCTATCGCTCAAAACATGCAAGGCAGAAATATGAACCAAGATTTGAGGAGAAATATCTGAGTATTTCTCCTGAGTGGTCAGTACCCAAAAACTAGAATAAGTTTCCCAGAAGAAACACCAAAGACCTGGAAAAATAATGCAATTTTTACCACAGAAGCCCATATTAGCACCTGAATCCTGTAGAACAAATATCAAACAAGTGTTCATATTTAGCTAATCATCGGACTAGCCCATCTTTCCTCTATGATAATTTGGTTGTAATACATACATTTAGCTTACAACCAAATGACCATCCAGGACAGATGGGGTAGCCTGATGGTTAGTTAAATATGAACAACTGTTTGGTATTATCAATATTTTCCATTGTGGGGAACAACATGTGGATAGGAAGAAAAAGAGGGCATTCTTCCTCAGAACAAAAGCCTGGACCTACTGATCAAATCATTTTTGGTTCTCTTTGGGGATACAAAGGCAAGAATAGTAAAATTATGGTGCCTGAGATATGGAGTATAAAAATACTCTCTGAGCATAAAGATATAAATTGAATAAAAATTTAAAAAATCATAAAAAGAATGCAGCAAAAAGCTGCTTCTGTCAAGCTTTGTTAGTTTGATTTTTGGTTCAAAAATATATAGAATCATCCACTTGTCACAAATCCCACAGCAGGCATTGCAGCAATGTTACCTCTTACCTCTATGTAGATATCTGTGAACTTCTCGTCAAAGCCACGTGTTGCTCCAAAATCCAGAAGTGCCACCTGGAAAAAGAGATGTGCAAAAATTTCTGAATGGCAGCAGAACAATTCCACAGGGTTCACCTCTAACTGGAAGGACTAGAAGAATGCTCATTCTAGTTTCTCAGAAGCTACATTCTCCGTCGAGTTTTCACTGGAATGGCTGAAAATCTAAAACTGACACCATTACACTGCATTACAAAACAGCACATCTGACAGTATATTACTGGCTAAATACAGCAATAAATGGTGGCAGCTGAAGAGACATACAGTGCAAAATAGGCCATAATAGGCCAAAATAGACCAATAACCCACACTTTAAAGCAGTATTTTAACACTGGATAGAGACCAGACTCGGTTAATTCACCTCTTGTCCCTGCAGCAGAAAGCTACGGTTTTGCCACTTCAGACAAAGGTATTCCCTGGTGATTATTATCAAAAGACCCTTACCCTAAGCTGCCTGAGAAGACATTTCTACAGGGCTCCTCCCAAAAGGTAGCTTTGTCCACCTTGTGCTTCAGCTGATCTATACCTTACCGGTTCTAATGCTGCACTTGGGCTAGAGGCCAGGCTGATTAGCACTGAAACAAGAGCGTGGCAACTAATCATATCGACTGGCTTAGAATCTATCTATTTTATGTCCCACTGGGCTTCTGCCTCTCTGGTGTGCAATAGCTTTAAAGCTAGATGGCATATAGCAATAACCAACACACAGTTTCACCTTCGCCCCTGACTCCCTTCTAAACATGGGTTACAACAACACTATGGGGCTTATTAAACGAAGACCAGAAGACACTGAACTTCAGCATAATTTGTCTCTTTGGTGACTCAAGGGAATCACAACCTGCATGTTATTTATTTAAGTTATCCTATACACATTACCAATAGACGTTTTCCAGAGCACATTTTAATGCCCTCCCTTCGGTAATTATGCCTGGTAGATATAAAGAAATCCTTGCCGCACTTAGGTGGACTTAATGGCAGATACAAAAGAATCCCTTGTGCCTCTGGTGAGCTTGAAACCCTAGAACATGTTCTCCTAAAATGTAAGTTCTGGGCAGAACTGCGCTCCCAACTAGTTCATCCTCTGATGGAAAGACTGTCCACCCACCCAAATCAATGTTATCTAGAAATTTTCTTAAATGATAGGTGTCCTGAAATCACATTTTTAATTGCCAGGTTTTGTACCTTAGCCATAAGGCCACAGCATATTCAGACATATTAAAAGAATTCCACCACATATTAAACCGTTATAATGCTGTTATATATTTGGACTAAACAAGAGTTGTTTTAAGGTATATTGTATAGGTATTGGACTGTAATAAAAAAAATGTTCTGTTCTCTTCTGTTCACCTCAAGAGAGTAAAAGGAAGCCAGAGAATATCATAAAAAAACCACTGTTCAACTTCTATACAGTACTCCAGAATTTTCAGTCTCTGAACCCTTTTCCCTAGGTCCTTTTATAGGTTCCTCGATTAGAGAACCCGTATAGTTTGGCATAAAATTAACATGCTGCTATCCATCTCTTCCTGAAGTGTGTGGATGCTGGAGGGTATGAAGCTTATTCTGAAATGCAGGCCCTGTGGATGACAAGACAACAGAGACTGTCTGGTCTGACCAGTGCTCCATAAGAACCAAAAATGGCTGGAATTATGACTCAGAATCTCTGCAATCATAATGGAGCCCTCCCCAAACAAAACTGCTATAATTTTAGAAGCAGGTGTCTACTACTCCTACTGTAAGGCTACTTGAAGCACCGCAAAGAGGCAAAAAGGAAATAAATTCTACAGTGTGCATTTCAACTTTCAGAGGGGTTTACCTTGTGCAACTCTGGGTCGTAGAAGAAGTTAGACCAGTTTGGATCAGTCTGCATGTACCTGAACTCAAACAGTTCCCGCAAGCACAAAACCAGTATGTTGTGGCAGATCTGTAAATATAACCACAAAGAGAACAAAGTGGATCAAAATAAATAAATAAAGCAATAAAGCAATATATACTAGGTGTAAACAAATCACTCAAGTTCAATATTTGAAGGTGCCAGGATTAGATTCCAATATATGATTCAATATTCAAAAGCAATTTGATTTGATAAAGATTTGACTACAGGTTATAATGGAGATGTATCAAAACACCTGTAGCAGCTTCATTAGCAGTAATGGTAGGCCCTTAAAGTACATAGACCATGGAAAATTACAGCTCAGTAACTAAGGGTTCCACAATAGTAAATATGTGGAAATATTCCCTCTGTCCCCCTTTTAAGGCAGAACTCGCATGAATGAGGAAAAAACAGCACTGCTGCTTTACAACTGTCAAATAGTTAAAGAGAACTTGCATCCCTCTACAACTTGAAAATTAAAATGTTCAAAAGCTTTTTTCAAAAGGAAGCTCTTATTAAAGATCAAAGAATCTGCTGCCATTTGACCACTTGCTTTTCTAGGCTGGCAACCTTATTGGCATGGTTCGTTAGCAAAGATAGTTGTTCTGAGAATGGCACTTATTTTTTTTTAAAGTGTGGTATTGCTATTGCATATATATTATACGATACAAGGAAATAGTCCATATGTATAATCTTTATAGTAGTAGTCTGTATGTAGTCAAATCTTTATCAAATCAAATTGCTTTTGAATATTGAATCATATATTGGAATCTAATCCTGGCACCTTCAAATATTGATCTTGAGTGATTTGTTTACACCTAGTATATATTGTTTAACTATCTTCTAGCAAATAACCAGTGTGTTTTGTTACTACAATGGCACAGAATTGTGTTCATTTGACACAGTTCTAGTAGCACTATGTGGTTACTTTTATTCAGGCAGCAGCGGCAGCCTGAGCTGATCATCTTACCTGATTACTAATATTGGTACAAGTACGCACCTACAGTCATTGATCCAAAAAGGCTAAACTTATCACTCAAGACAGTTAGAATTAAAACTTACGATTTTAACCCAATATTAGTATAGAGTAGTATACATGAAAAAATGGTTCTAGATATTATGATTACAAGACATATTTTCACCAGATTGCTAGCCTGGAAAACATAGTTCACTGAGCTGACAGCTGTTACATGTTATACAGCTTCATACAGAGTATGTTAAAAGCCGAGGACAACTCTGTCTGCCAATGCAGGAGCAGCTAGAATTGTCAGTCCTAATGTTAACTCTCTAATCCTTACCATATTCAGTTCCAATTCCCCTTTTGTCCATGCTCTAACTCTCCTCAGTCTCTCGTTTACTGACAGTACTTTTCCATCAGCCTTGGACAGCTAGAATTGCCCCTAACTTGGAAACCTATATTTGGGTGCTCATGCAATAAGATGATGATGCATTTCTCATTACTTGGCCAAGGAAACAGAAGGTGAACTTTTCTGGCAAGCTTGTCATCCTACTCTCAAGGTCACAAAACTGGTTGACAAGAACAGAGATGGGGGGGGGGAGATTTGTTCAGCAGCAGAGAATTATCTGCCCAGAAAATTATTTGCCTGTATTCAGAATTGTATTTGAGGTTTTAAGCTGGAGGTCTCTTGAAAACCTCAAAAATATGCACATTCATTCCTGATTAATGAGTAAAATCCAAAAGATAATAGTCTTCAGTTTGCAGATAATCTGCCAGGTGAAGTTCAGTGTATTTCACTTTGAAATGCAGAGCATGCAAACTCTTGAAGCACCCTAGGAAAAACTTTTCACCAGAGAGAGAAATTTAAAGAGTAAAATCAACAGTTTTTGAAAGACTTCCATATCTTTTTACCTGCAAACTGTTCCAAGCAAAGAACTAATCTGGCTCTGCAATATCATTCCCAATGAAACAAAGGGTTCCCAACCATATAGTTTGTTTATAACCCTTACCAGAGCTCTAACCTATAGATTTCACAGGAGTCCCTTACAAATGTCTGAGAAAGAAGTCAGACTGTGGCCATTTACAGGTCTTCTTTTCTCATCACCAAGTTGAAAGAGTACCTCATTCCGAATGTCCTGGCTTAGATCTTCAGCCTGATCCAGTGGAAAGCCTGACACAAGTTCTGTTGTGAGGACACGCTGACCACACAGTTCATCCACCACAGCAGGGACATAAAAGAAGGGATGGTCCTTGAGCAGCTCCCTGAATGGCAAAAAAACAACTTGATGAAAGCACCCAAGGGATCTTAAAGCATCTGCAAAATCTGACCGGCAAATATTAAATTGTTTTGCCCAAGACAGTCACTCTGTTTTTCAGCCTCTTCTTTTACCTTCAGAGACTTCCTGCTCCCATAACTTATATTAGGATAAAATTAGATTTGCCATTTGCAGCATAAATGCTACCTTACTGTACCTCCCCAATAATACTTCCTAAAACAGGAAGAACAGGAACAAAGAGAGGCAGAGGATCTCACCTGAACTTCTTGGCACAGGCAGCTTCTCTCTTGTAATCACATTCCAGGGCCAGTTCTCTCCTTAGAACCTCAATCAGGTGTTCAGGGAAAAGACCTAGATGCAAAAGGAAAGGGGAAAGAAGCTGCTTAAGGCTGCCATCTTGGCCTGCATCTATTGTGAAATTAAAGCCACCCTTGGTTTGGAGTACATAGGGAAAGTATGGGAAGCCTTTGGTTGTCATCTTCATAAGTAGAGGAAACAACACAAAGAGCTGGAGGTCATTTCCCCACCTCTTCAATATCAAAATTAATGAAGGCTACAAAATAAAGGCATAGAACTGTGTTCAGCATTCACAGTCAAGCAGAAAAAGTCCACAGACTGCCAACAGCACAAAGACAGAATATCATATTACACAACAAGCTAATCTTTCTCTCATCCTCTCTCTCTTTATACTCAAAAACCAAGCATGAATGCTGGGTTCTTCCACAGATGTGGTCATTTTTCAGATACAGAAAGTATAAGCCATAGTACACAGAGGCTAAAACCATAAACAGCACATGGCCTCTTAATTTTTACGTTAAAATTTATTTGTTTGTTTGTTTGAACAATTTATATGGCCACCCATTTCATAGTGATTATTCTGGATGATACAGAAAAGGTTAAAACAACAAAATAATCAACCATTAATTCACATAACCAAGATTCAGAGTCAAAAAATAATATTCCCAATTTACCACGAAAAGCAACAATATGCTGTTGGCAATAGTGGGAAGCACCTCTCAAAAACACAGAGGCCTTCCCAATTCCACAATATGTTCTATTCTAGTATGGCTTAGAAGAGGAAAATGGAAGAAGCTCCCCATCAACTCTTTCAACACACACCTCTGAAGCCCGACATTCCTTCCCTCTCAAACAATTTTACCTTCTGGAAGAACATTGCTCATACTCAAGACAGTCATCAGATTGCTGACATCACTGTTAATGCTATGGGCCACTCCAGGATACTGCGAGAGAGAAAAGGGCAATGATGAGAAGAGAACTGGTTCTGAATCCTAATACCCTCTAAACTAGTGGTGAGGAACCTGTGACCTTCTAGAGAGTGCAGAGCCACAACCCAGCAGCCCTAGCCAATATGTTCAATAGTATAGAGAGAGATGGTTCCCAACATTTGGAAGCCCATTCCTGCCTAAATAGACTGCTTTCTTGCCCAGTTAAAGCATCTAATTAGGCACCTACATAAAGTGAAGAACAATATTTAAGTTAAGTCTAAAGAATGGTAACAATGGTTTGGGTCCAGTATAGAAAAGAGATAAAAGATCACAAGAGGCTGCTTTCTACCAACTCTGATCATTGGCCAATCCTAGCTTTATAATGTCTATACTGACTACTAGCACAGTTATAAATGAAACTCTTTCCCAGTATTTTCTGGAGAGGTATAAGAAGGCACATAGGATCTTTGCTTGTAAATTATGTGTTCTGCCAGGGGGAAAAATGGCCTTTCGCATTTAACGTCAATTTGCAAAGGGCCAGCACAAAATACTTTAAAAATGAAGTGGTTCTATTATAATCAGAGTAATCTCTTTTCCATAATGCAGTTTTGTAAGGGGAATGCCATGTTTGGAAGTTGTAACTATGGGGATAGATACTGAGTTAAAGAAAAGTTCCTCCTTCCATGCTTATTTAGATTGTCCCAAACCATGAATCTCAAAAACTTGAAGTAGACAACCCAGATAAATCCATAATTATGCTGTCTCCTCTCTTTAAAGAAAGAGCCAAGAGCCACCTTCACTTCAATACTTTTGCTCCAGATGGTAGACTGACACAAACAGCTGAAAGAACAGTTACTTTCCTCCACTTTTAACCTAGATTGTTTTTTTAAAAAAACCAATGACTGTTGAAAAACAAGTCGCAATGTAGCTTATCTTTCAGCTACTGATGGAAATGATGAACTCAGAGAGAATCAAGAATTATGCCAACTACAATGCCAGGATTTCCATACTGAGAATGCTTCCCATGAATTATTCTCAGAATTAGACACCAGATGCAAGTTCAGATATTCAGTTTGTTCACCAGGCATGGAAATTTAATACATATGAATGTATTAACACTTACAATTGTCATATCCCAAGAATAAATGGCAAGAAATGCTCCTCATCTAAGATCATATCTCTGTTTATCTCAGGCTGTGGAGATATGAGTCTGACGCAGACCAAGCTGCACAATAAAGAAGCTTAATTTCCTCTCACCCACTCAACTTCACCATAAAAGGAAAAGACAAATGCAGTTACTATGCTCAACTGGCAACAATAATTATTGCCATATACACAAGGAATGCCCAACCCAACCATTTATTCTAAAGTTAAGATAAAATATAATTTTTTTTAAAGTGGTTTATTTATTTATTTATCAAATTTATCACCACCTATCTCCCCCACAAGGAGAGTGATTACCCTATTTCCTTAATTTTCAGAATATTTTAAATTAATGAGTAAAAGGCAAAATAACCATCAAGTAGAACTTGAGTCCTGACCACTACCAGGGCATGTTTGTGTTATTTTCTTCAAACAATACAAAAGTGTTTTCCCACTGTCTTCTTCTGGAATGTTTTTTTCAACTTCCCAGTTTCATCTACACCTCTGGAATTTTCTGGTGGTCTCCCAAAAAGACTAAGCAGATCCAACCTTTTCTTTTTTCAAAAGGAATCAGTGCCAGCTAGGTGCTGCCAGCTGATGTGACTGAATGCCTGCCTTATAAACAATAACCCTTAATAAAAGGTTCAATTTCCTTAGATATTAATGGCTTAAGTAATTTATTTCATTGGAAGTATACAGGTGCATGTATTTTTGAAGTCTGACTTCTAATATGAAATTTGTACAGTGCTTTTCCCAAATATCCCAAATATATTTCCCAAATATGATATAGGAATATTGGTAACCTCCAACCAGTGGGCCCATCAAAGAGCTGGAAACATTAGTCACAACAGCAGTACTACTGCTAAACAAATTTGTTATCAGAAAACATAGATGGGATGAACATGATGACACTGAAGCCTACCAGACCCACCTGGATTTTCATGGCAACTTCTTTGCCGTTCTTCAAACGAGCTAAGTGAACTTGTCCAATAGAAGCTGCAGCAAAAGGTCGCTCCTCAAAAAACTCCAATTTATCACGCCAGTTAGGGCCAAGATCATTATTCAAAGTTTTCTAGCAGTAAACAAAAAGCAAAAAAGTTACATATCTTAATAGAAATTACAGTTAGGCTTTCTTACATAATATATTATAACATATGGACTATTTTAAACAAACAACAAAAATGTGTTTAAAAGCCAGCGGCTAGCTATTTGCACAATATGCTCCCCCAATTGTTCCTTATGAAGTAGAGTGCTAATCTTAAAAAAAAATACAGCAGGCTGAGCTTTTATGGCTACAGTATAGCAAGAATAGGTACTGTGTTCTACCTGTTTGCCTAAGAATACCAGAGTCTGAATAAGGAGCCATTATACAAATTACCAGGCCTGGTTTCTATTTCTGTCCCCAGCTTCTCACCTTTCATGTTCCTAAACCAATGTCTTACCATCATTTGCTTTAGAGGCATGAAGTCTGCGCTCTGGCGAACACGTTCAAATATCTTTTGCAGTTGTGGGTTGATGAAAGCATCATCTATCAACAAGAATGAAAACAAAAACCCAAACAGGGTGTCAGTCACACAATGACAAAAACATGGTGCGGCCCACAATTATAAAAGGCCTTATTTCCAATCTCTTATTGCTCTCAAATCACAGCCAAGCATTTTAACTTGTTCAAGTCTACATTATGGTTTTCTTATTCTCAGCACAAATAACACCACAGAAGATCATGCAGATTTTATATGTTAAATCAAAGTACTGAGCAACAGTTAGGAAGCCATTTTATTACTAAGAAGGATGACCAATACAATGTATGCAAATGTATATATTATGCACAATTTATACTCATTCTGGTAGTCATAGTGACAGGATACCTGCTTCTGAGCTATCCCCAGGTATTATTATTTTTATTATATTTTTATCACACCATATGTTTGTGCATGCGTGTGTGGGAGGGAGTGAGGTGGGTTGGGTTGGATTGGATTGGGCTGAGAGAGAGTGATGGGCCCAAAGTCACCCAGTTGGCTTTCATGCCTGAGGGAGGTCTAGAACTCAGTCTCCTGGTTTCTAGGCCAGCACCTTAACTACTACACCAAATCTTTATATTCATATTTACAGCTCGCAAACTTCAAAATCATTTCACTACAGAGGGATTGAGCAGAGTTTCTTGGAAGAGGGGTTGCAATTCAGACTCATGACCTTCTGAAGGAACACAGGAAGCAATACAGTATGATGATGTTATGACATCCCTCGAAAGGGATGATAACCAGTTTTAAAAAACCAAATTTTGTGGGAGGGATTAAGGCTGAAAATAGGAGCAGATGGCCACCCATTCCCACCCTTAACTAGCCACATTCCAAAAGTGGGCTCAATGTGCACAGCAAAATTCAAACATTTTGGCACTTCCATACAGGAAGGCCACAAATGAGGTGGTCAGCATGCAGGCCAAGTACCATGTGTTAAAGCAAGATTTGGATGCTAGATTTTGTGTCTAATGCTATTTTTAGAAGCACATGGAAGAAAGCAGACAGTCCTATAATATTATTGTGTCATCTGCTCTTAAGAAACAAGTTTGAGATTCTCAAACAGTGCTGAAACATCATCTATTCTGATGGTCCCCAATGAATCATAATAAAGCAGCTTGATCAAGCAGCTATTCTCATGATGATAGCGACATCTTAATTCTCAACAGGCCCTGCTTTCACTCCATCCAGAAAGCAGGGTGTGAACTCTTAACACATGTGACCAGATATGCCTTTTTCTGGGCATATCTGCCTTGCTCACAATATGCCAACAGGTCTGCTAAGCCTTCAAAGACTCCTGTAAGGAATCACCTCCAAAGAGGCATAACATAAGAACAATCTGTATTTTTCCACCTAGCAGAGGTACCCAATTCATATCCTTCTACAGCATGTGCAAATGACAAAGGTCTTTACATTGCATATTTATAATTTTAAAAGAGGTGGCGGAAGGCTGTGGGGAAACCATTTTAAAAGACAGGAGACAGAACAGAGAGCAAATATAGCTGGGAACTCACCTGCTGGGGTTGGCAAATCAGGAAATCAGTTGAAAGTAAGGTCACGCAAACAGAGTGAGCAATGAAGGAGAACAGATTAAGAAAATGAAGCAGAGCTACCACATAGCATTATGCATTCCCTACCACAGCCCTCCCCAAGTTGGTGGCTTCCAGATATGCTGAATTATTATAGTTATTCTGGCTGGGAGTTGATGGCAGTTCTCGTCAAACATATCTGGAGGACACTACATTGGGTAAAGGTGTCCTGCATTATTTAGCACACTAGGCAATCCACTTCCTAGTTTTCCTGTGTACCCTACACTGTCCTAGAAAGATTTTTCTGCGACTGCCTCCAAGCAATGCTGCACCCAGCTGAAGTAAACAGGTAAAATGAGTCTTTCCAAGAAGTAAGTACTCTTCTTGACATCCATCCCTTTATAAGCACAGATAATGCACACAACCAGCTGGCTCCTTTTCCCCAGTGAGTCGTCTAAGCAATACTAACCATAAAATAGTGCTAGCCATTAGTTTCAGGGCATGAAACAACTGCAAGCAGGCTGCAGCCTACAGGCTGCATCAATCTATTGCTGGCAGTAGAGTAAGCTAAACTTCTGGTGTGGACAGCCCAATTTCCTGGTCCTTTTCAGAGCAAGAAAAACATAATGCTCCTCAAAAGGGTGGCAGAATTCAGAGAAGGAATACAATTTGTATGTCCACAGGTTCTGTTAATGTTGTCCTGGCTTACGTTTTGTTTACCCCTTTCAAACCTCCCAGCAACCCTTGCAATGCTATGCTAACAATAGGAAAAATGTTTAATTTTAGAGGTTGCCAGCTGTTATGGAAATGTTTCTCCTGACTTCAAAATTCTAGTAACCCTGATATTAACAATTCCACTTCTGCATCCTCTGGGTGTGCACAGTACTATACCAACATTCCATTTCTTTTACAATGCATTCAGTTCTCTACTTGGCCACCAGAAACTGATGAACTGCTGAATTGAAATGGCATAATTTGGTATATCTGCCACGTAAGAGAAACATTTTATAGCCCAATTTCCAGAAAGGGAACGTTAGTCTGTATATCAACATGTTATGGTGTCTTAAAAGTTAACAAATAATCCCATTAGCAATCAGAGACATTCCCCTAGATTATAAATAACTAAATAAATAAATCCCCCACCGTTCTTGCGAAATTGATTAAAAGAACCTCTTTTCTTTACCTGCTGGTGATGCAGTTCTCATACAAAATTGTGGCATGGGGGCCAGGGTTGTGAAAGATTGCTGATTCTTAACATACACTTTCATGGATAACATTTTATTTGTGGGGCAGATTCTAGTAATTAAATGCTTATGTACATCTACCTACCTACCTGTGTCAAATGTGTAAAATAAAGAATTTTACAGACTCTGAGTAACAGGCATCTCACAGACGCAACTACAGTGGAGAATTACAGGGCTAAGATGTAGCAGCATCTCAATATATTGGTAACCCCATAGAGAACAGAGATTTAAGCTGTCCAACATCCTGCTTCTCACAGGCCAACTATCTGTGATTTGAAGTCCCCCAAACCAGGCATCAGAGCAGTAGCCCTTTCTTGTCACTGTTTCTGAACAGGGTCTGTCTTTTGTCTGATCCTGAAGGTATGACAGCTATCTTAGCTACTAAGCCATTCGATTCTATCTTCATTTTATTGCTTTGAAAAATGAAGTATGTTCTTTCTTTTTCTTCTGCAATCTAAATGATGTCTGGATCAATCCCAGGGCTTTTTTATTTCTCATATTCTTCTTAAAAATGAAACTTCCCTTTAAATATGGAGCTTCAGCTATGTTACTTTAATCAGAAGATGAATGAACAGTGCCCAATGGTTCATCTTTCTCAGAAACCTTCATCAGGCTAGATGTTTAATAAAACAGGCTAAACAGGGGAAGGAGAAAAGGCTGCCATGGCATTAAAGCTACAACAATTCTACTTCAGTGTTGATATATTGATTGGATTCATACAACATACAAAGCCAAAAGCAAACAAACTTGTTACGGCTTGGTATATGGTATAAATTCAGTAATTGTACTTCACGAACCATGATTTATAACTTAGCACTATATGTAAACCCTACCACCTATAGCTTATTCAACATTCTGCATGGTTCAGCTTGGTGTATGGACCCAGCTATTATACACAGAGATGAGATACAATCCTACACTCAACATCCATATATTGGTCTACAAACTCCAGTTCCAAACTTCCCGCATTGTGTGGGGAAGTCTGAGTAAGAATTTTAACCACATTCAAGTTTGCAATCATGTTCACCTAGATATTCTTACAAGTCCTTCCAGCTATTTGGAATCTAGTCCTTTCATAATTTTCCACTTGGCACAGGACAAGCCAAAAGTGGATTATACTGATCCACCATGCTTTTTGAAAACATGAGGTTAATAACCTGCTGGTATTCGAAGGGCCTTAAAGACCTGGCTCTTCGCTCAGGCCTTTGGAGAGGATGACTGACGCCCCTTTCTTCATTTCTGTTCCCTTCTGGGTTTATTTTGTCATTGTTGTTCTTCTGTCTTGTGCTGTTTTTATTGTGGGTTTTTTTCTGTTGTTCTTTGTTCTGAAATGTTTTAACAATTGTAAACTGCCCAGAGTTGCTGGGAGTCAGGCATTTAAATTTAATGAATTAGTAGTAGTAGTATTAACCAGTACTGTTGGATGTGCTCACCTATCCTTGCTGCTTCCTTGTTTTTCCCAAATAATACTTCATTCCAGTGAACTTAAGAGTGCTATAAAGGAAGGGGTCAAAAACCTAGATGAGCTATTGGATTTACCTTGAATGCTCAGCATCTGTCCCAATTTCAGTGCAGCACCTCGAACCTTGCACAAGGTACTCACAATTCTTTCAGCATTTGCTTCAGAGAGAAATGGGCTGGAATCCAAAATAGCCTTCTTTCCTGGGAACCAGCAGACAGAGTACAAAACATTTAAAATATTGAGGGAATTTGTGCCAATATATAGATTCCCTTTGTACTAGCACCATTAATACATTGTACAAACAACTCAGTCTCAGAACTCCCCATTTTTTAAAAAATTAATGGGGAAGGTAAAGGTAAATTTGTTTTCAGCATGGGAAAATAACAGCTCAGATTGCAGCTGAATACCATACTCCCCCACCCCACCCCCATCTCCTTGAATTTATCTTTTCTGGTCACAAAAGGATCTCCAGCATGTAACATATTAAGGAGAAAGTTAATGATTAAGAAAGTCAAGAGTCCTTTTCTGAAATACTAAACGAAAAGTATATCAGCAAAATGAGAAATGAAGTGGCATCCCTGCCACATCAGAGTTGCCTAACTCAAGCACAGTTCCACATAATTGCCAAGAGCCAAAATGCACATTTTACGGTAAGATATACAACTTAAATCCTGCTTAAAACAACACTAGCAATTCTTAACTGCATTAATCTGGAGAAGATGCTAATTTGATCAAAGAAGCAACATTTAATGCTGTAAACAGATAGAAAGGGGACAATTTACACAAAAAATGTAACGGGGGAGGGGGGTAAATATTTTTATTTGCCCTGCACAGGTTTTGTGGCATTTAGGTTTTGTTAAAAATGAGAAAAATGTTATTTTCTAATATAGCTACTTGCTAAGCCAATCAACAAATGGCAAAGAAATCCATTAGAAAATTAGCAACTGATCAGAAATTTAGAGATGCAGAGAGAGTAAAACTCTCCTCCCAACATGGCAGGAATATATATATAATCAACCAAGTTATGATATCTAAAACTCTAGCTGTGGCTTGTCAAATGATCACTTGTTTTTACCACTCTTCAGTATACTAAGGAACAGTAAGCTTTACTTATTTTTTACATATACACAATAATCCTTACAAAAACTGAAGAGAGATTATTTTGATTCCATTCAGATGACCCAGTTTGTATTTATCCACTAGAAAAGGTTGGTTAATGGAACTGGCAATGCCAGGATATAATGCTGGCTATTCGACATAATTTGTCAATATGAAAATCCCACTGAGATTTTTTTAACAATGTATATGAGTTAGAAAATTACATAATTAAATGGTATAAATAGAAAATTAAAGTTAATGGAAAACTGTTGGCCTAAGGAAGACTGCTTATTTGCTCATCATCCTACAGATAAAGCAAAGACTGAATTGTTTCTATGCTCACCTTATGGCTCTATATGCAGCCAAAACGTCTGACAATATTTCAGCTTATCAAACTGAGATATGATCAGCCAAAACATATGCAAGGCTGTACAGGCTTCCACAGCAACTCCAGGACAAACTGAAAAGTCAACAAATTGAGATGTTCTGCCAGTTCTTTAGGGGCTGTGATTATAAAATGTATATTTTTAATCACCTATAATCTGACCGGTGCCCACTCTGGTTCTTAACTATTTTGTTCAGCTGCAAAACTCATTACTTAGTATCTCCTGTATTCTATATTCTCTGTTCAATGATTTGCAGTACATTCTTTTCTCCTCCTAAAGATCAAAGAGCAAATCAAGGTTTTTAACAACCTTCCCCAATTTTACTTCCTCTAGATATGCCCTTCAACCTCAGCTAGCATCAATCATCTTGGCCACTGATTTAGAGGATGCCAACTTGGAGCTAGGATCATTGAACAATGATCAGATGTTTTCTGCAGGGCATTCACTTCACCCTGTGTATCAGTCCTTTGAGGTAGGCCAGGTCAGGAAAGAGATTCCACAGGGTATACTGGAACTCTACTTTATTGTCCTTTATTCTGAGGCACTATTTTTTTTTCATCAAAATCATAAACACTTCACAGACATCTACATTCTCCAAGATTGTAGGCTCAAGAACCACACACTTGTTTTTGCAACACTGAAACTTAAATCATGCCCCTGAACATTAATAAAGCTGATCTTCATCATTCATCCACCAACACAAGAGGGCGTATCAAGATAGAATTTCATTTTATATTCTTGGAAACACTGTCCTTTCACCTACCATGGCTTATGTATCTCCCACCAAAAGCACTAAAACGGCTCTGAAAGTCAGTAGTAATCAAAAAGCTATTTTAACATTGTTTGTTTGGTAGATACAGTAAGCTGCATCTGGAATTCATACTTAAAATAAGCATTCTCTCTCCCACACATACTTTACTTAAAATGATTTGGCTGTAAGAGCCATTAAACCAGACTTGAATACATACATACACTTGCATGAACCTATGGTCCACAACTTTCTACTCTATGGCAAACCACAACTTGGCATTAGAGTCAAGCCAACAAGCCATAGTGAAACCCAGTTAGACAGCACTTTTGATCAAATGTTTCTGGAGAAAATAGAGAAAGCACCCTACAGACTGAGATTGCATACTGTCCATATTTCCTAATGCCTATATATTTGTGCAGCAGAAAAAATGTAAGTCAGTTGAGCATTAAAATTGTTATGGCAAAGTGTTGCAAAACTGAAGTGCAGCTTTCATTGGATCAGTGATGCTTAAAAATGGAGGACACTTATTTTGATAAAAATATACAAAACAAAACAACTCCTCATTGAAAGATAAATTCAATCAAATTTGGCCATTTATTAGCTATATTGTCATTTTAAACAGCGATACTGAATCTGAATATGTAAAATATCTGCATTTTCATCAAGATTACACACACACACGTATGTATTCTTCCAATTAATTTGGCTTTTTTTAAAATACGTTCCTTGGGATGATCAGTTGTTGATAATGTTGAATTACTATGGATATTTGTTTGCTGTCATTTTTGTTCTGTGTCTCTTCTGTCTGGCAAAACTCTTATCAAGTGGACTCCTGTGCTGTAAATATGAGAATTCAGAATTTTATCACTCAACTTTCCCATTTGGTGCCCACAAGACAGGAGCTGAAAACCAACATTTCTGAAAGACACCAGGTTGTGGAAAGCTGCCATAACTGGTGGCAAAAATGTGGCCTTCTCTGGAGCAGATTCTGTACTCTTTCTTTTTCTTCTTCAGCATCTAGTCTCACCAATTTCAGCAAAAGTTGCATCATGAGTGGATTTTCAAACTGCTGAAAACTGTTTGGAGGTTCTTTAACTCCACTCTGAGGAAAAAGGTTACTAAGGTATTCAGGTAAGGGGAACACATATCCATTATTTTAGCAATCACCCTCAAGCTTCTATAACTTGACCCACTGCAAGCACAAAATAAGCCTGCTACTCTTGTTGACAAGGTGACATCAACCCCTGAAAAAAAAAGGGAGCCGCAAAGCTCCAGTTGCAAGCTTTCTGGAATGAATGACAGAACAGACAGGTGGAGAACTCAGCTGGGAAGACAAAAAAGAGCTAAATGGAAAAATATGCTATTTCAATAGCACAGAGCCAAGTAGACACAGGCCTCAGAGTGGGAACTTACAGAATTTAAGGTCACCGTTTCTCACTGACATTCCCATTTCTTTCATGGGCATTATGCTGTGCTATGACATGGAAACAAATGAGTTATGCACAACAGTAGCAAAAGGTAACCTAGTTCCTGTTCTGTCTTGCTACTGGCTTGGGGGAATTGAAGTCAAATAATAGCTGAGGGCACCAGACTGCTTAACACTGCTCCAGAGCATGGCATGAGAGGAACATGAAATATCCCATGATTATATGGTAGACTGATTGATGCCAAATCACAACAGGAATACATCAGTTACACTCACTAACCAAAGAAGCCATGGTTCTAATATGTATCTATTCAATATCTAAACCCACTCCATATTAAACATTGCAATTCTATCCATATTTTTTTCAAATGCAAATTCTTAGATGACCACATCTGAGTAATATATATGCTCAGCAATGCAGCCTAGAATACCTAAAGTATCTCTGATCCCAACCCAGGTTTTCTAGAACATTTCCATGGCATGGAATTCCAAAGCATATGGTCAACTAATTATAATAGGAAATGGTTTGGGATTTCCTCATCTTGAGTCTAGATTGCCTTGGTTGCACTTTTGCACTAAGTGCTCCCTCCTCACCCCACCCCCATTTTTCTGATTACCTTCTTACTGAGAAAATGCAATAAGAAAGTTTAAACAAAAATAATGATGCCTTATTCTTCCTCCAAGCTTTTGCAAAGGTCCATACATTAAGAAGGGATGCATTTTTACTCTCTGAAGTTGTATACATTGTTAGGGAGCATCTCAGTCTTCTCCAAGCTGGGCAGGAGGAAATATGTCTCCATACATGTTCTGTGTGCCCTTAATGCTTGAGGCTGGTATCACTCTTAAGGCCTTCCTTTTCTCACTTGAGACATAAGCAAGAGAGAGAACAAGTTCTGGCAGCTATATATATGCAGGCCCAAAGCAGCAGCCCATACAAATGAAGGCTAACTAAATTTTTTGGATCATTTGCTTCAGCCTCATACAGCCTTGTGCTTCAGTTCTTGCTATCGCTATTGAAAGAACAGACTAAGCTCCCCAATCATTTGAAATTCTACCCTAAACAGACCAATGGGCAGAGAAGAAAAGAGGAAGCAAAAAACAGTGTCCCTGAAATGAAAGAATTTGCTTAAGTAGACTTTCCCATCTTGGATCATGGCAGAAACTGTGAACGACAACCCCAAGTAACCTCAGTCAGCATAGCCAAGGGTTCATGGTTATGGGAATTGTGGATCCCAGCTTCTGTCATGATCCATGTTGGAGAAAAGTGGTTCTAAAAGTCACAGCACTGATAGCAAATCTGTGGCAGAACCAGGACCCAACATTTAAAACCAGTGATCTGTGCTCACTAGCTGATCTCTTCAATGGTACTCTCTTTCAAGGCCCATACAGTTTGTATTTACAAATTGCCAAAAAAGTAGCCTTCGAACTTGCAAGCTGCACAAAAATGTCTAAGGTTCTTTGGTAAACAAATCAGCAAATAAATACAAAACAAAAGCCCTTGACAATTAATTTCTCTTTATACTTAAACTCAGGAAAGAAGCTCATTCTGCTCCCATTCGTCCAGCTTCTAATTGGTTTGCAGCCACAAGTTTAACTTCTTGTAATTAGTTTTGTTCAGCCTGTATTCAGATCAGGGAGTGCCCAGTTATACAAGGTACTGTTTGCAAACAGGAAAATGTAAATAGAACTATTGCAAAACCAACGTCCTGGAAAAGATCTGCTGAAACCAGACTGCACCAAGGAAATGCTTTCAAGGATTCTGCCAATAGTGTGGATGTGCTCACACTGAATGCCCCATCTTTCTATTCATGCAGTTTACAATACAGCAGTATATTGGGCCTATACAGATTCCGTAATTATGAATTTGTGACTTTTCCAACCATTTTCAGATAGACCACAGATGGCTTTGCACCATTTTCTGAAGTCACAATTTTCTTTGTTTAGAGTGAATGTGCACAGATGTGCACGCATAATATGCATGTCTGCTTCTCATGACTCTTTCAGATACCGTGACAGCATAAGGGGGCAATAAATATTCCCCACTCTGCCCTTACCTCGTAGCTATGGCTTTACTGCAGGGATCAGAAGCCAGGGCATCAGACAGGTTACAAACTCAGCACTTGGGACAAGAGTTGACACCCACTGTCAAGTCTTAAATGCCATTTTACTGTTGTTAATTCCTTAAGCTTTGTTTGATAGGATTATCTGGGAGCATCTGAGGAAATGCAGCATATAAATGCCATCAGTAATAAACATAATTAATGTAAGGATCTCCAGGGCAGCAAAGAAAGCAGACAAGTTAGCTCTGAATCCTTAAAATCTATTTCATGCTATTAGAAAGAGAATAGCTGAGGCAGCAGAGGGGAGGTGCTTCCTAATTAAAAGGAAGCATTTGAAAGCTATTTTTTTAAAATTCCAACCAAGATTTATAATGATTATAAAAGTTATCCTGCAAATATTAAATACCAAGGCATCCTCTTGTCAAAGTCAACATAAGACTGGCTTAATGGTCAGTTTTGCTATAAAACATGTATCTTTTCCCTTCAAAGCTAGATGGCTGGATAACAGCAAAAAACATACTCTTGTTGGAGTTAATAGGTTTCAAGCAGAATTAAAAGTTACTCTTATGTTACTTATGTTACTTTCCTATAGACATTCTTCAAGAAGTTGCTGCAAAGATGACAACTGCCCATTATTTAGTAGGTTAAAACACCAACTTGGACCTTGTGGTCAAAGTTTGTCATAGTCACACTCACAATGTTGAAGTATTCTTTGCCTAAGTAATTTGAAAGTGGCAAAATATGTGTAAGCAGTGCAACATGTGGCAACAAAAAGTCTGTTTGATACTAGCACAAGTAAAGGCATGTTATCTACACCTCTTCAGCATGAGCACCTTGGACAGAATAAAGTCCAACCTGCTCCACATCCCCTTACCTTTATGAACTTTCACTGGGCAAGTTCAGATGTAAGACGGCAATCTGAGTAAAACAATGTCTTACTTGCCACATATTTTTTGTAAAATAACCCTTTCCCTTAATCTCAAATACATTTTATGTAACCTCTGCTTCAACGACTGATTGTTAGCTAGTTCACAGACAAACAAGAGAGCTTTAAAAAATGTACAGCTATATTTTTAATCTATGTACATGTATATGTGTACACACAGAGAACATACAATATCTACATAAACACAAATCTGAGAGGAAAAAAATAGGCCAACTTTCAGAATAAAGTTCAAGAATTGCAGTAAAACAAAACAACCCAGCATGAATGTTTTGTTACGCAAACAAGTTAGACATCCGTATTATCAAGTCCAAGACACAGAAGATTCCTTTCAAAAGGCGAATGCCTCATTCTCAGCCCACATGTCAGCTTTTTCCCATTCCTCCCTAAGGGACAAGAGGCAGTCTTTGTCTTCCTTCAATGAATAGTATCATCACCACCATTCTCCTTAAAATATTAATTCAAAATGAATAAGAAATGCAGAAGCAAAAAATATTACACCTTTATCCAGTAGTATGACTATTTCAAAGAGCTGTTATTCTCTGCACTTGCATAACATACCATGGTCAGAAACAAGGAGTGTTCAGAAACTGGGAGCTTGTATTAACAGCAAACAAAGAAAAACTCACCATTGCGCTCTTCAGGTCTAAGACTCTTCTTTGCAACCTCTGCCAAAGCTCCAATGCCAAGACCAACAGCTAAGCCTTAAATGAACAAAGGAAGAAAAAAGGAGGAAGAGGAAGTAAGTTAAAATGCCACTGGCATACCTTTACATCTTCATGTGTATTAATATGTATCAACTCTGAAGCTCTTTCCAGGATACAGCACTGGAATCTGAAACATTCATTTACCTAATTTTCCAGTGTTCACCATTATGACTTTTGGAGATAAACAAAATCCTGTCATGCTTGCAAAGCGACATTTACACAAAATTATGGCAAACATTAGACTAAGTTCTAAGCATTAGTCAAATTCAGCTAGGATATATTTATTTATTTGCATTTATAAGGCCACCCAATTCTACAAAGACTTTGGGTGGCATACTTTTTAATATAAATTTACATTACATTACATATTTCAACTGCACTGTGCAGGTGTATGCTGAAGACTCCAGTCAGTTGTCAGGTAATGCTTTAGTAGAATTATCAAGCAGGTTTTTGCCTAGGGTTTCATAATGAAACCATGGTCCAGTCTCCTGTGGTACATTAAATGAATTGCTCTCCTTCCTTCTTCATTTTCTCAGTTTCAATATAAATCCTGGCCATTTCCTCTTCATGACAGCCAGTTTGGTGTGATGCTCAAGGCATCAGGTTACAAACTGGGAGACCATCAGTTCTAGTATTGCCTTAGACACAAAGCCAGCTGGGTGACCTTGGGCCAGTCACTCCCTCTCAGCCCTAGGTAGAAGGCAATGGCAAACCACTTTTGAAAAACCTTGCCAAGGAAATTGCAGGGACCTGTCCAGGCAGTTGTCAGGAGTAAAAAAAAAAAAAGACTCGAAGGCACCCCCCTGAAACACCTTTTCACAATACTTTTCAAGGAGGGAAAATACATACTTAAAGTAAAATACATACTTAAAATAAATTACAATATTCCCAGTACTCTTCTGAAATATAACCTTCTGGAATTTCAGTCAATTCAGCTTTGCCAATAAAGATACTAACAACACTTACAAAAATCATGAGTAAGGACCTACGCACCTGCATGCCTGAGATCCTGAGGTACTCTGATCACCTCATGTCCGTCATTATTGACACCCCCACCCGCCGACTCCAGGTGTTTTCTGCCTACACTCCACAAACAGGACTTGACGAAGATACCAAGGATCAATTCTGGAATGAATTACAGGCTAGAATTTCTGCCTGCCCTGAAGATCTGCTACTTCTTTGTGGTGACTTAAATGGACATGTGGGAAGTGCCCAGAACAGATACCAGTGTCATGGGAATCAAGGCTATGGAAGCCGCAATGAAGACAGATTACGAATCCTTGACTTCACCAAAGCAAATGATTTCGTAATCTGCAGTACGTTTTTTAAGAAACATTTAAACCATCTTATCACCTATACCAGCAGGGGAAATAGTGGTCAGATTAATTATATTCTTCTGAGATGCTGTGATTTTCCCATTGTATCCAGCACAAAGCTTATTCCCTCTGACCTTCTTGCCCCACAACATAGGTTACTCATCACAGATTTAAAAATAACATGCCATAAGCGAATGAGTGGCACCACGGGTCCTGAGAAGATCAAATGGTGGAAGTTACGGAACCTCAAAGAAGCAATGATCAGGAAAATCACATTTCCACCTATTAATACCACCTCAAGTGATACCACATGGACGGCATTCTGTGACTCTGTTACCACCATCCCCAGAGAAATCCTCAGCATCACAAAACCGGGCTGCTGACATATTGATAAGCAAGCGCGGCTGTGGACCAAACAAGTACAGGAGGAAGTGCAAGAGAAGAAGAGAGCTTTTAAGAAATGGCAAACAGATAAGACCAAGGAAAATTGGCAGTATTATGTGGCTGCCAAAGGAGCAACTAAGAGGGCTGTTGCCAAAGCCAAGGAGGAACACTACCAAGTATGATCACCTGGAAACAAGAGAAGGGGAGAAGGACATCTACCGCCTGGCCAAAGCACGAAAGAAGGCTGCCCAAGACACTGAGAACTGTATGTGCATAAAGGACAAGGATGGCAGAAGACTTCAGGGCAAGCAGAAAATTCTGCAATGTTGGCGAGACCATTTTAATGAGATCTCCAATATTGAATTCCTGCACTCACCAATTCCGGTGAGCACGCCAACCAATGAGCCAATTTTGCCCACTACGGAAGTCATTAATGCAATAGATAGTATGAAAAACATGAAGGTCTCAGGACTTGATGATCTACCTGAAGGTTTCTGGAAATTGCAGGAATTCCGTGATACTTTGGCTGACCGAGTTCTTTAATGCCGTAACAAGTAATGGCTATGTACTGACTGATTGGTCAATGAGTATAACAGTCCCCATATTTAAAAACAAGAGTGACCCAGCTGACTACGCCAATTACCGCCCAATTTGCCTCTTGTCCCATACTATGAAGATCTTGGAAAAAAAATTGGACCAGCGCATTCGCAACATTGTCCAACTCACCACCAATCAATGTGGCTTCGTCAAAGGATGCGGGACTACCAGTGCCATTTTTGCAGCTCTCCAGTTTATAGAGAAACACCGAGAGAAGACCCAACCATTGCACATGGCATTCCTAGACTTGGAAAAGGCTTTTGACCATGTTCCACACCAACTGATTTGGTATACCCTTCGTGATCACGGGGTGCCTGAATTACTCATTGACTGGGTCAAAATGCTATACAAGAACACTAGTAGCCTTGTGTGATGCTCAGCTGGCCTGACAATTTTCCAGTGACTGTCAGAATACTGTTACACGCACACACTCCCAGGTTCGGCTTATGGTCAATCACTCACAGACTCACAGCCTGTTGAGGCACGTGGATCTTGTCAGCCCCTCTTGCTCTCTACCTGGGTTTTCCAGATAGGTGCGGCTTGAGCAGACAAGACACACAGCCCTGGTTAACAGCCAGGAAGTAATTAGGGACACACACAACTTTCAACCGAACACTGAGGCACAACAGGTTCTTTGAAATACACGGAGACCCAGTGAATTTAAAGTAACAGCAAAACTTTACTGGTTGCAAGGTACATTGCTCTTTCTCACACACACATGCACACACACGCTCATCCACACTTACCCATGTCCAACTAAGCTGCCAGGCACTAGCTAGAGGGACAGAAGCTGCCAAGTCTGGGTCCAAAGACGACTCAAGGAGTGGGCGGGCTTCAGGACCCCTTTTATTCCCAGAAGTCCTTGCTTTGTTGATTTCACAAGTTTGGTAGCTGTTGATGGGATGGGGGGGGGGGGTTTCCATGTGCTCAGGCCCAGCTCACTTTTCTGGTTCAGGTGACATTTTTCCTTTGTTTCCTTAATGACTTGCTTCCTTATCTACCTCCCTGAAGGGATCTTTTAGACAAGTTTCCTGGCTTTTGTCCTCTCTGCCTATATGCCTGCTCCATCTTTAGATAATGGCAGCTTCAGTCTAGTCTCACAGTACACCAAGGCTCCGTGCTGCCACCGCTCCTATTTATATTAGCCATGGATACCATCACACGAGACCTGCAGCGAAATGCACCCTGGACCATACCCTATGCTGATGATGTCATGCTTGCTTCTACTACTAGGAATGAACTGCAGTGGCAAGTACAGGCATGGAATGACCGCCTCAGCCATTTTGGACTCCACCTGAACATAGAGAAAACTGAATACCTAGAGACTGTAACCACCCATGGGACGCTCCAAATAAATGGAGAAAACCTAAAGAAGGTGGATATCTTTCGGTACCTTGGCTCCCATCTCCAAGGTGACAGTGGCATCAGCGGTAATGTGTGAGTGAGGGTGAATGCGGCCTGGTTGCGCTGGCGAGAACTCACTGGTATGCTTTGTGACAAACAAATACCAACCCGTCTCAAATCTAAGATCTATAAGACAATCGTTTGCCCTGTGGCACTGTATGAAACCGAGTGTTGAGCAGCAACAAAGAGTATAGAAAGCCACCTCCATGTTACGGAAATGTGTATACTCTGTTGGATATCGGACATCTCCCTCCTTGATCACATCACAAATGATGCCGTCCGACAACACCTAGGCCTGTCATTAATTACAGAGAAGATGAGAGAAAGCCGGCTTCGTAGGTAGGGGCATGTTCTTGCAGCAGTCGCCAAAATAGTTTACCATCTTAAAACCAATGGCCGGCGGCCAGGTGGGTGACCAAAACAGAGATGGCAAGACACCATCAACAAGGACATGCAAATTGATGATCTGCGCCCTGAGGATGCAGACAACTGGGCAAAGTGGCATTTCAGGATCCGAAAAGCAGACCCCGCAATAACGGGAAAATGCTAGGAAGAAGAATAAGAATACTTACAAAAATAATAATTTATTTAGTGACAATCTTCAGTTACTAGCAGAATATAGTGACCAGATGCTCCAACATTGCTATATACCCATGAAAAATCATATATATTTACTAAGAGGTCAAGACTTCTAACCGTCTCTTCATCTCACAAATACAGCCTTATATCCACACACAGTATCTGAGAAACAAAACTTTTATTGTTCAATGGTAGAACACAGAATAATTAAACAAAAAGATAACTAGAGTACAAATACTGGAAGACTTTGCACAGCATGGGCACAAATAGGTTAGAATCCATATTCTAAGACCTAGACCAGCCTTTCAAAAATGAGGGATTTCCAGATGTGTGGCACACATTTTCCAGAGTGCCAGGCCAACAAAACTAAAAAGTGTCTTATCTAAACTATTTATCTGGAGTGAACCAAAGTGAGAAAAACTACCCTACAATGCGGCAGAGATAATTCATGAAGAAACTTTACAATTACACCATTGTACTTGCTCAGACAAAACAAGTCAACAAAGCACCTCAAGGCAAAACGTTTGGATTTAAGTGGATTAGGAGGAGGTTACCAATTACCACGGAAATTGCTCTTGAGATCACCTCTAAATATTGTATAAGAGAAGACAAGATTTGTGGCACTTTAGCAATTCTGGTGTTTCCCTTTAGTTAAAACTTATCAGGATCCTCTGGGTGTTTATTTAAACAATAAATCACCTAGTTTTATTGTTTGCATGTATAAGATGTTTTGTTGCTGTTAAGATGCATTTTGCTTTGTTCATTGTATGTTGTTACTATATTTAAAAATTCTTTATTATAGTTTCATTTTAATGATCTCATTAAATCCTTTTATGATTATGTTGCATGCCTATCTAGATGCTTTTACTGCAACAATGGAACATATATAAAAAGTTATGGTAGCAATATATTTGATTCAAGAATGCACTGCCTCCCTTTTAACCTTGATAAGATTACTTCTTGCACAGCATGTGCTCTCCCCTGCATGATCCTGGCCCCATGTTAATCATGCCTCAAGGGTGCACTGTTACTATGGGTTAGATGCTGGCATCCTGGCATATCACACTGAGCTCCCAAAGCAAAAGTCCATCCATGGTGGACTGCCACATTTCCCCAGAGATCTGGGAGGCATATTTTCACAAACCCTTACATGGACACCTCTGTTGAAAAATGGACGCCCAGGCTGAACTCTAGAAAACCTGCCAATGTGGGCACCAGTGACAGTATCAGAAGTCAAGAACCTTGCTCCCCAACTGAGACCCAGGAAGGCTCCAAGAGAAGACCTAATCCCTCCATAGGCCACTGAAAATAACCTGGACTTTTGGGTCCCCACTCTTTACCTACATTGGCATCTATGGCTGAATCCCCAAGGACTGGGGGCTTGGAATCATTGTCCCTCTATATAAAGAAGGGGAAAATGATGATCCTGCTAATTATAGACCAATTAGCCTCCTCAACACAATCAGAAAACTCTATGCAAGACACCTAAAATGGAATTTCGAGAGCTGGCTGGAATAAGAAAACACACTTGCAGAGGAGCAAGCTAGCTTTAAGGATGGCCAATCCACCATTGATCAGTGCCTAGTACTCCATCATCTCATTGAAAAATACTCTTCCCACAATGCAACCTCCCTCTATGCCACTTTCATAGACTTCAGAGCAGCTTTTGATTCCAAATCCAAAAAGCCGGAGGCCTCCTTGATTGACCAACGTCTACCTCAATTAATATGTATGCTACATGAAGGAACCTCACTCAAAGTAAGATGGCCCCAGGGCCATCTCACCAGCACTATTGCAATTGAGAAAGGTGTCAAGCAAGGCTGCATATTGGCTACATACTTACTCAATTTCTATATCAATTCGATGGTGGGCTATCTCCACAACATGGACTTTCACCCCCAAAACTTGCTGGAAGACACATCTCTGATCTACTTTATGCAGATGATGCAGCAATACTTTCAGCAATATCTATTGGCCTTAAAAGATCACTGAGAGCACTAGCACAGTACCGTAAGGAAGACCAGCTAGAACTCAATTATCAGAAAATTAAAATCATGGCATTTCCCAAAAGGCCCAAGAGCCATTCCTGGAGCACAGATGGCTACAAGATCGTGCAGGTATCCCGTTTCAAATACCTGGGTAATCCTTCATTTTGCCAGCAGTACAAAAGCCTACAGGAACTACTTCACTGAATATGCACAAAAGAATTCATCTGCCATCCTTAAATTCCTTAAGGCAAGACCCACTACATACTTGCAACTGTCAAATTATTTGAAGCAAAATCAGTAACACAACTTCTCTATGGTGCCCAACTAGGCCTCTTCTCCAATTTTGCACCATTATAACTGGTAGAATCCAGATTTTTAACATCAGCACTTCAAATCCCTAGTTATGTCTACAATGCCACCTTGTGACTAGAGACAGGCTTCATTAAAGTGGAGGCCAGGGTGTAGAAGTCTATACTCAACTAGTGTCTCTTTTTAATTCTTGGTCTTGCCCCTTTACATATGAGTGATGATTTTCAATCCACACGGAAACAGGCAGTGGCAACTAAAACCTCATCCTTGGGCTTCTCTCAACAACTTCTACTCAGCATGGGATATGATCAGGCCACAGCACTTCTTAAACAGCATGTGGCAGACAGAGTGCCAACTGGATCTAGCCAGAACCCAAACTTTATTGGCAGTGAATCCAACAGATACTCTGCCTCCCCTATGGCATACCTAACTAAACTTGAAGTACCTAAACACAGAAGAGCCTTTACTCTGGCATGATGTCATGCCCTCCCTTCAGCTGTCCCTTCCCGATACAGGAAGATTCCTTACCTGAAGAGACAATGCTTCTGTGACCCTGGGCACACAGGAACAAGAGCATGTGCTTCTCCAGTGCCCATACTACAGAAACATTCATACTAGCCTCATCTTACCATTACTGCATAGATACCCAGGGCACATAGAAGTTTACACTACTCTGTTGCTTTCAGATACCAACCCTGTTACAACTTACAATATTGCCAGGTTCTGCACAGCAAAAATCAAAATTCACCAGATGACGACCTGTGCTATGAACTAGATTTAATGAACACTTACCGTAGTTCGCCATATTAGAGGGCTTTGTAACTTGATATAGTCTTCCACATACTAACCTTTTATGCTCCCTTATATTCATGTAATGGTCTTCCCCTTCTTTTAGATCCTCCCTTTTTATATAGGTGGTCCTTGCTTAACAATCACTCATTCAGGGACCATTTGAAGTTACAATGGTGCTGAACGAGTTCCGGCTGTCGCAGCATCCCCGCAGTCAAGTGATCGCAATCCAGGCACTTGGCGACCGGCTCACAATTATGTTGCAGTGTCCTGCAGTCACGTGATTGCCATTTGCAATCTTCACTGCTGACTTCCAACAAGCAAAGTCAATGTGGAAGCAGCAGCAGGTCACAAATGGTGACCATGTGACATCGCACTTAATGATGGTGCAGGATTCGCTTAATGACAGCAACTAGAAGTGCCAGAACTGCCATGTTAAGCAGCACAGTCACATGATGTCACTCTTTATGGCCACATCACTTAGCAACAGAAATTCCAGTCCCAATTACCATAATTAACTGACTACCTGTATATATGTTTAGTTTAATTCAGATATATTTTATACTTCTAGCATAACTTTTTGAGATTTTTATTTTTACTCTTGATGTATCCTATATACTTTTTTAATGACTGTACCCCACCTTCCTTATGCTGGTCTATTACTGTAATAAAGATTTGATTTGATCTATGTGGTCACTAAGAGTCAACACCAACTTGATGGCACATAATCAGTCATTCACACTTAGCCAAGTGGAGGATGCAGTTGCACCACAAGCTGCAAATCACTACTTTCAATCCACTTCTCAATCACTGGTTGTGAGTGTCTCTGTGTATGCATTCTGTGTATTTAAAGAAGTACAGTTCTATACTGTACTTCTATACCGTACTGTACTTACCTAAGGGATCACCTTCTCCCAGTTGTTTCTACCTGACCAATTCGATCTAGCAGGTTGGGTATGTTACAGATCCCATCAGCCAGGGGGTGTCAACTGGTGGGAACTAGAAGGCGTGCTTTCTCTTCTGGAGTGCCTGCCCTCTGGAACATTCTCCCTCCAGAAATTAGGATGTCCCCAACCCTGTTGGCCTTTCGTAAGGCCGTGAAGACCTGGCTTTGTGCCTGGGCCTGGGGCCTCAAGCGTGTGGATGGTCCCACCTCTTGGCTGTATTAACATCAATACATTGCTTACTTGGCAGCCATGTATATTTATTTTGTATTTATTTTATATTTTAATTGTTTTAATTGTAATTGTTTTAACTGTTTTATAGTTTTATTGTTGTAAGCCGCCCAGAGTCACTTGCTGAGATAGGCGGCTATAGAAATCAAATACATACATACATACATACATACATACATACATACATACATACATAACCACCTCTGTCATTACAAAAATTAGGCAGTGGGTAGACTGCAGCCCCACTGACAGCCAGACTGTGTCTGCTCATTTCCTTTGGCAAAAGCTAATTTTGGCTTATTGTCCACATGTTTTAAAGGTCCCAATCCACTTTTTCTTCATTAAAAGCTCCAACTGGATAGGAGAATATAAATTTCAACAAAATCAGCATTTATTCATGTTTCATCTGTTGCCTCTTTCTTAGATCAAATGAGTTATCTTCCTGGGCACTGAGTGACTTTGAACACAGGATCTGTACTCTCAATTCTATCTTGCATAGAAAAGCATGGGCACGCTTGGAATAAAAGTAGGCTTTGGTTGCCAAGTCTACTTAGCAAAATGTACCAAAACTGACTAGCACTAACCTTTCTGTTAGCAGAAAAATGTTAATGTCGCATAAGAGCAAGTAAGGTTCGTGATTTAATTTGTACCTCCCCTGTCATACTAGAAAGTATTTTGTGAAAACTTCAATTGGCAAGAGCCACAATGGGCAGCAGAGGTCAAAATCCATCGCTCCATCCAGTAAATGGTAAAGAGCATAAATTAAAGAATCAAAGGAAAGAAAAAAAATACAGATGTACCTGTGAAACAGAGAAAAGCGAATGATATAATTGATCTGAATGAAGGTGGCCTCAAACTCATTGAAATAGAATTGCCAAATACAGTACATGCATAGAAATGAAGGTGTAAATTTAATGAAAGGGCTAACCTGTATACCAGTAAATATGCACTGGCATCACCTGGGCTGAGTGTTTATAAAATTAAGGATTCATAGACTGGTGATAATCATATACTACACTCCAGAGAATGGTGGTAATAATTTTTAAAAAACAGAACTGAGCTTGAGAAAAATTATGCGACATTCTGGGAAAATGTCATTTTGTTAGGTGGCATGAATAGATGGGTGGCAAACAAATGAAAAGGTAGAGGAAAATGACTGGCCCATCTGAAAACCAAAGAATGAAGGAGAAAGGGGACTGCTGAGTCTTTGCTTAGAGAAAGGTCTAATTGTTTTGACTTTATGGTTTAAATGTGTCTATTAATGTGTACAAAGTAATGAATCAAATAGTATGACTGATCTGGGTATTCTGATGAAAGACTTAGAGAATTAGTGAAAAATACAAGAATGATGAGGGATTCTCAATGCAACCCAGACAATTTTTTTTTCCAAGAGAAAGTGAATCTTGGGGGGGGGGGGAAACTGATTTGGACAAAAAGGAAAGATTTTTTTTAAAAATCAGAGTGAATATAGAATGAGTACAGGAATAGAACACAGAAGTCCTGTATGAAAAAGTTTTAGAAGATTACCAGAATGAGTGAAAAATGGATGGAAGGAAAGGGGATGTGGAAGCTGCTTGGGATGAAGTAAGAATTAAGTAAGCGTTCAAGAGAAGCATGGGGAGTTATAATAAGTAAGAAAAAAGTAAGAAAAGAAGATAGGGGACGTGGTGGCGCTGCAGGTTAAACCGCTGAGCTGCTGAGCTTGCTGATCGGAAGGTTGGTGGTTCGAATCCGCTTGACAGGGTGAGCTCCTGTTGCTAGTCCCAGCTCCTGCCAACCTAGCAGTTCGAAAACATGCAAATGTGAGTAGATTAATAGGTACCGCTTCGGCGGGCAGGTAACAGCGTTCCGTTTAGTCATGCTGGCCACATGACCACGGAAGTGTCTACGGACAAACGCCGGCTCTTCGGCTTTGAAACGGAGATGAGCACCGCCCCCTAGAGTCAGACATGACTGGACTTAATGTCAAGGGAAACCTTTACCTTTACCTAAGAAAAAAGATGCTTAGTAAAATGAAAAAGTGAAAGATGCTGTGGATGAGAATGCACATAAGAGAATGACTGCTTCAAAACAATGAAAGAAATGGGAGTGGAGAAGATGGTGGACTGAACAGACTGCCCATGAGCTCAGTGGGCAGACCTGGTAGCGTGTGACTCTGGGGGCGCAGGCAGGCTTTTCCTGTTGCCCTAGAGTGTTTTCATGGATAGAAAACACTTGGAATCACCCCATTTGTACTTTGGAACATCACCTTGTAGTCTGAGGATCGTCAACAGCATTGGCGCTAATCCGGTCAGGGGAGATGGGAGTCGGGGGTACCACCATTTTCCAGACTGCAGTCCCTTTGGGACACTAGGTCAAGACTTTCTCATTTCTAAATCACCCAATTTGTATATTTTTAAGTTTAGTACCTCAAGAGAAACTCTCCACAGCAAGAAGAAACTAATCCCTTGGTGTTAAACATTGGATTACTGTTAAAACCTTCCTTTAACTGCTGGCTTACTTCCCATTTAAAATTTAAGGAGGACTGAGAATAAATAATCATCTCTCCGCTACTATTTTTGTATCTAACTTGAATGATGTAATTTTTTCCTACACGTTTAATTTGATGTTTTGAGTTTTCACCTTTCTGTTCACTTTCCTTAGATGCTGTATCTGCTGGTTTGCATATTTTTTGTTTTGTCAATATCATTCAATAGCTTCTGGAAGTCTTTCATAGGGAGCTAGATTTTACAGCTTGGATCATGGAAGACCTTAAGGGGACCATTTCAGGACTCTGCTGAGCTGCATGCTAATTTCAAATAAATTCTCCATGAAACTACTCAAGCTATTTTGCAAGATATTTGGGATACTATTTTTAAAATGTATCAGTTGGCTGAGGATTTTCTGAAAGGAGAGGAAGAGATTTATCGAGGAGGAGGCATTTTTCCCAATCGAGAGAATCCAGAATGTGAAGAAATGCTAGCTGATGAATATGTGCTGTCCATCAAGGAGCTACAATTAGACTTGCAAGGTAACGACTGGTCTGTTTGTCTCAAGGGTTTGTTTTGAGAATGAGATGGCTCTGTTATGTGGGAAGTTTTTTGCTGGCTTTCTAAGGGGAGCACTCGAGCTCCCTGATTCATTTATAAAAAATGTCATTTGTATAATATGGAGACAAATAAATGTTCTGGTTTACTATGAGGTGGGTAAGAAATTAAGAGTAAGTATGTGGACTGATTTCAAGGCTGTATGATTCTATTTTCCCGTAATGATTCAAAGTTGGTTTGATTTTTTCTTAAGGTTAAATAGGGGCAAAGAAGATGAACATATGAACGATTATATGATTAAATGGGCTAAGAATTTTGGGTACAATATTATGATAGAACAATGGGAAAATATGTGGAACAAAGGTCTGAAATTCACTTTGAACTATAATTTGAAAGAGAATTTTTATAAAATGATATACCATTGATATTTAACTCCTGATAAGCTGTCTAAAATGTATAATAGGATATCAAATGTCTGTTGGAAATGCTCACAGGGGGAAGGAACTTTCTATCATTTATGGTGGACTTGTGGAAAAACTAAGAAATTCTGGAACCAAATATGTAGTACTATTCAAATGATTCTTAAAGTGGACTTACAGTTGAAACTGGAGCTGTTGCTCTTGGGTTTGATGGACCAACAGTTTGAAAAGCAACCTGGAACTCTGTTCTTATATATGGTAACAGCAGCAAGACTCTTATATGCTCAAAAATGGAAGGATGCACGTATTCCCTCAATGGAGGACTGGATGATTAGGTTGATGGAATTGGCGCAAATGGCTAAGCTGACAGCATTAAGAGAAAACACTGTAACTAGATGCACTTCCATCTGGAAGCTGCTTTTGGACTATTCGCTTGTAATGCAAAAGAATGAAGTCTTGATTTTAGGTTTTGATGATTGAATGGTTTGATTTTAGAGATACAATGATACTAAATTTTTAATTAATAGTAAGAGATTAAGTTTTAAGTACTTTTATACCTGTGCTAGAAAAGGTCAGAAGTCACTGGTCTGAATGCTTTTTTCCTTATTCCTGCACCGTTTTAGCCTTTCCTGTTTCCTTTTTTAGACTTGTATTCTGTCAGTCTTATATTCTGCATTATGTGTCTCAATTAATAATAATAATAATAATAATAATAATAAACAATGAAAGAAATATATTGTACAATGTGTGATGATTATTGATGGTTATGTGCCATCAAGTCATTTTCAACTCCTAGTGACCTCATAGATAGGTTTTCTCCATGATCATCTGTCCCTAACCTGTTCTTTCAGGTCTCCCAACGGTGCACTCATTGCCGATGTAACTGAGTCCATTCATCTTGCTGATCACCATCCTCTTCTCTTTCCTTGTACAATGTGTGTGCACAATGTGTACACAGAGAAAAAGAGCACCGCAGAGAATGTAGTCACAAAGAATAAGGAATGGTACCTTTTCAAAGTGGGTGAAAAGGGCTAAACTAGTTCCTTACCTGATTGGAAGCATAGTTTTCTACCATTTTGAATCAGGAAAACTAAAGTTTTGTGCTGTCCTGAAAATCTGGTCAAATAGTAATTCCAATCCTGTTTGTGTGGACATCTCCCTTTCCCAATTTTCATTGGTTCAGACAAAACAGCAGACTATGGTTTGTCTAAAGTCAGGAAAATAAGAAATCAGCATAACCCTAAAACTCCTTAAGACTCTCCCTCATACCATAAAATCATATATTCTGTTATAACATCTAAATCAATCTATCTGAAATTCTGAGAAAAAAGTATTTTGAAACAGTCATTGTTTCTCTGAAAAGGCAGTCTTGGCAAGTAGCTCTTCAGAACATAAAGGAATTCATTAAGGTATAAGCAAATTTAAGTCCCAAGTTTTAACTACGTTTCTGTGCCAAGATGGATCTAAGCTATAGGGCCACCTTGTACATTCCAGTCTCAGCCAAGCATGTACTGTTCAAGCCAATAGCTTTGCCTGGCCTGTTCAGCATCACCTTCTGATCTTCCCATTCCAGCATATTCTTGGCCGACTTCAAAGCAATAGTCCCCAACCCCCTTTCAATCAACTGTTGTAAATACAGAAACTAGATCTCAAACATAGCAGCAGATTTTCTCCATTTGAACTATAACAGTAATGGAACACTGTGCAAGAAAAGTATAGCCACAGAACTTGAGAAAACACATTGGCATGTAGCTTCAAATGCAACAATTTACCTTGTTCAATAAACAAAACCATGAAAGACCCCTTCCCACTCTATCTCACAACCTAGCTTCCAATACAAGATTGCAATGGCCTTAAAAACTTCCACAATATCCTCTGACAGACATGTGACTGTTAGGTTTAGTAAAAATGCTTGCATATGAAGAGCATCTGACCAATTTTAGTAGAAGCAGCATGTCAATGCACAAAAGAATTAATGTTACATTTATGTTAATACAGCCAGTCTTCTGAGGAAAGTTCTTAACAGCATCCAGTGTCTTAAAGAAAATATGGCCAATTGGTTCTAATACATTGCTTCAGAAATGTTCTTCTCTGCATCTAATTTTATTTAACACACTAATGTATTCTGAAGGAATCACCGTTATCAGATCTTCACACTGCTAAAAGGCAACAAAAAAAAAGGAAAACAAAAATAAAACAGGGGAAGAAACTATATTTTCCTTAGTTAACTCTAAAGCACAAATAGTTTAGGAAAAGATAGACCAAACTAGGACTTGTCAGAGTGAAGCCTGCCTCTGACTTGGAAAGCGAAACTCTTTCGGAGTCAGAGGAGGAATCGGAAACTTACTGGGCTGAAACCAGGAAAACAAAACTCCAGGATGAGTCAGCAGCACAGGAAGAGTCCAAGGCGCTGATTGGTCAAGATTCAGGGGAGGATTAGAATCCTCCAATCAGCACACGCCAACGATGGGCAGAAAAGTGCACAAAGGAGAAGGCGGCCCAATTGGCTGCAGAAGGGTCCAGGCACACGAAGGATCGGGATAAAAGACACATGAAGAGCGAGCTGCCCGAGACAACAGATTCTCCAAGCCTCCAGCATCCAAGGAAGAGTCCTTACCTGCACCGGAGACAGTGACTGTTGCCGAGGGGGAATCAGCACCTTTGATCCTCTCTGAAGAGGACTTGAATCCTGCTTCTGCTGCCATCGAGGATCCTTTGCTCGCCAAGCCCAGCAGTCTTGGTTTTGCTTCCAGTTTTGTCACTCCGCAATCTTCCAAGCGGCTTCTTCACACCTTGAAACTCCAGCACCGCCACGTGCCTTCGGTTTCGGCCAGCCATGCTTTGTGTGCTCAGTCGTGTCCAGGCATTTCACACCTATCTTGTTCAGGATCTTCTCAGAACCAAGACTGCCTCTGACTCAGAAAGTGAAACTAGTTCTGAGTCAGAGGACAAACTGGAAACTTACCAGGCTGGAATTGGAGAAACAAAACTCCAGCATGGCTCAGCAGAGCAGGAAGAATCAACAACGCTGATTGGGCGAGATCTGGAGGAGGATTTGAATACGCCAATCAGCGCACGCCAGAGACGGGCTGAAAAATGAGCGAAGGAGAAGGCAGCCCGATTGGCTGCAGGAGACTCCAAGAGCGCCAAAGATTGGGATAAAAGGCAGCCGCGCAGAGAGCGAGCTGCCAGAGACAACCGATCTAAGCCTGCAGCGAGAGAAGAGTCCTTTCCAGTATTGGAGTCAGCGTCTGTTGTCGAAGAGGAACCAGTGTTCGAGCTCCACTTCAAAGACAGATTGAATCCTGCTTCTGCTGCCAGCAAGGAAACAGTGCCAGCCGTGCCCAGTAGCCTTTGCCTTGCTTCCAGCCATGAAACTCCACAATCTCCGCAGCAGTGTGGGCAAGTCTTGACGTTCCAGCGCCACCATTCGCCTTCAGTCCTGCGCATCCACGCTTCACAAGTTCTGTTGCATTCAGGAATTTCACACCTATCGTGTTCAGGATCTGGTTGCCAGCTTAGTTCAGGGCTTCCAGCCGAGTCCCAAGTTCCAAGCCTTGCTCCAAGTCTCCAGTCCAGAGAATCCAGCCTAGTCCAGGGCTTCCAGCCGAGTCCAGCCTTGTTCCAGTTTCAAGCCTTGTCTTCCAGCCTTCAGATAAGAGTACCCAGCCTAGCCTAGAACTCCCAGCCAAGTCTAACCTTGCGCTGAGTTCAAGTCCTGCTCCAAATCTTCCGTTCATCCCTGCCTGTTGTTCGTAGTCCTGATCCTAGATCCAGTGAGTCGGAGATTCAACGTCAGCGTCATTCCAGTACTGTTCCAGTTCGAGAACTGTTGCCTCCAGCCTTTGTGTTCCCATCAGACCGAGTCGGCCAGTTGGGCTTGTTTAACCCAGTCTCGCATACCAAGGACTTACTTATTGTAAATAGTTATTTAATAAAGAATATTATTTGAGAACCTGTCTGGTGCTTAGACTGAACAGGACAAATCTGGAATCCAGCCCAGTCCGGGGCTTCCAGTCGAGTCCAGTCTTGTTCCGAGTTCCCAGCCTTGCTCCATGTCTCCAGTCCAGAGAATCCAGCCTAGTCTGGGGCTTCCAGCCGAGTCCAGTCTTATTCCGAGTTCCCAGCCTTGCTCCAAGTCTCCAGTTCAGAGGATCCAGCCTAGTCTGAGGCTTCCAGCAGAGTCCAGTCTTGTTCTGAGTTCCCAGCCTTGCTCCAAGTCTCCAGTCCAGGACTCTCAACTGAGTCTAGCCTTGCTTCGAGTTCTAGTCTTACTTCAAGTCTTCAACCCAGTCCAGAGTTTCTAGCCAAGTCCAGCCTTGTTCCCAATTCCTAGTCCTGCTTCAAGACTCCAGCTGCTGCTTCTAGTCCAATGCAAGTCTCCAGCTACCCAGTGATCCAGCACCAGAGCAGCTCCAGTATTGTTCCAGTTCAAGACCTGCTGCCTTCAGCTTCACCAGCACCTTGCGTTCCAATCTCATTCAGCCTCTAGTTCCAGTTAGAAGTCGTTCCACTGTCTTGCTGTGTTCCAATTAGGCTCGTTGAACCCAAGTCTTCATATATCAAGGACTTATTTATCGTAAATAGTTATTAATAAAGAGCATTTTTGATATTACTCTGCCTGGTTGCATAGTCTGAACAGGACAGGACCAATTTAAAAACAATTACAATTCTTGATGTTTTCAGGGCGCAGCAGATGTTTTTGACAAAGTACTCTATTTCAGAAATAGGTATAACCCAGACTTGCAGAATGTATGGACAGAAAAATAAATCTTACTATAACCACAAGATCCACTAATGGATGAAACAGGATGCATTTGAGCACATTGTCAGTCTAGGTGTTTATTATCAGAATCAAAAGGACCAAATATTTTCCACACAAAAAGATATTTCTCATTCTCTCACTGCCCAGGTAACGTTTTCTAGGAACCAAATTTGTAGGACAGCAAATATTTTTAAATTGCCACTAACTGGAACTCACTCTCTTCCCAAACTACCAAATGTCACTTAGGGATCTCTCAATATATCCTGTTCCACCTTCTTGCACATCCATGCAAGTCACACGAAAAACGTGCCAAAGTAAACACTGTAGCTTTTTATAAATGCTAAAAGACTCCAATGGCCAAAGACACAATTTATTTCCGAAGCTGTATCAAACATTTACAATTTCTTACAGACTGGTTATATTCAACAAACCGGAAGTATATAATACAGGCACTAGTGGTAAGAGACAAAAATGGCACTCATGCAGTCATTTCATCTACTGGCTCAAGGAAATGTTTACTCTTTTCTGCTTCATGGGATAGTATATAGTACATACAGAGGCCTGTGTTAACTTGCCTAGCAAAAGTCAAGTTCCTTATCACTCTGTTATACAAACAGAAATGTTCAAAAGGTATACAGAAGTAGATCTCATCTGGGAGAAATGAATATAAAGGATAGATGCCAACTCTGGCTATAAATAGGGAAGGTCACAAAACAGAGGCGGCTTCTTTTTTAACTACAACATGCTCACTTCACATTGGCTGCCAAAAAGGCCTGGGGAAAGGTGACATTCCCTATCTCGCTACCCCATGCTTCTCCAATTTATCAACTTTCATGGTGTTGGACTACAACAGATGAAAAATCTCGGAATCTTTTCCCCTCTCCAAGCATGAGCTGATACAGAAAGTATTGGTTGAAGTATTACTGATACATTATTACAATTAATTCAAAATCATCAAGAGACTAGGGTTGTAGGGAAAAAAATGTGGCCAGATATTTAATTGTTATGACTAATTATTAAATTGTGTTAATAAAAATATTCCTTTAATATTTATGAAACTTGTTTTAAGCACTTCTAAAAATGTAATGAGCAGCTAGCACTGTGTGATTTTGATTTGTTAACTGTTTAGTTGTTACTCTTCAGAGGATTTTCCTAAAATTCAGCTGATTCCTAAAATAAATCTCAGTATAAAGTAGTTTTTAATGAAGGCTCATTACTGAATGAAAGGTTTGGAACCTGGCTTCTATCAATGTATTAGTCTTAATTTGACTAGTACAAGTTTTTACCCATTACATTTCAAAATGTATTTGTATTTTTTATTGTTATTGATGGCTGCCTGCTATTTTTTTCTGGGTTTGAGAAGCAGCTCTATCTCTCTTCCCTCCACTCCCACTTCTTTTATGTCTTGTCAAAGATGAGCCTGAGCACAGGGCCATTTCTCTTTATTAACTGATGAGCAACTCTTTCTCTGAACATATAGTAAAAATTCAGCATCAGTGCTACACAGATCTGTCCAAAACCCTTTCTTTATATGTCAATTTGTATGCACAGCGTAACACGCAATGGGACTTTTGGTCTTTTCAGAAGTTTCCATCTTCAGATCATTTTTTTTCCCCCTAAATTCAGAGACTCACCTCCAAAGTTAGCAAGTCTTCCAATTCGAGTAACAGGCACTTTTCGCTCTCGGGCACGTTCACTAAGCTGCAAGATTTAAAAGAAAGCATACCATTAAATTGATGCTTGTTTTGTTAATAAACATTAAAAACCTAACCTTTCATAAGCAGATGGTCTAAAACAGCTTTCCCCCAAGTGCTGGGAAGTTCTGCCACACAAATAGCATTATTTCAAAATTATTTAAAGAAATCCACAGCTATCAATGCAAATTATACAACTGTTCACAAATTCATGGGAGTATTAGAAACTTAACCATGGTGCCATTTACACAAGTATTTTGTCTTCCTTACCTAGCACCTTGTTTAATGCATATTTTGTTCTGTGAAAAACAATGTGAACAAGGGACTATTGTTATTTGCCTTGGCTTAATCAGAGCAGGCACTGCTGTCAACTTCAAATTCCATTTTTATGTATATCCTGTTTTAGGCAGAACTTGGCCTTTCTTGGCTGTAGTTTGGCCTGCTGTAGGCCCCTTGTTCCTTTGCTTTGCATGGGATAAAAAACTGCTTTCCCTCCCTCAAAGGTCTTCATTTCAAGTAGACTGAAATGTCAGGTAGGCATTAATATGGCCAGAAGCTCCTAAGAAGTCAGGAGAGTCAGTACTTAAGAGAATTTCCTCTAAAACTGTTCTAAATACATCTTTTGACCTTTTTCTCCAATACTCAAATTCACTAGAAATAGCACTTTTGTTTTAAAGCAATGTATACTTAGGGTCATTTCCTAAGTCATACTAATCATTCAGTTCCTTGCAGTAATTATAACATGTTCTATTCAACTGTGTCCTTTTAAGTTGTCATTCCCCAACTTAATGCTCTCCATCTGTATTAGATTTCAACTCCCATATTTCCAACCCAGCATGGCCAATGGAATCATAGGAACCGAATTGTAACACACTTGGAGTGTACCAGGTTATGAAGGTTGTTTTAAACTATGACTTTTTCAGTTAAAAGATAAATCAACTTCCAATAAACAGAATTCTCTCTTCTAAAAAATCCAAAGCAGAAAGGATTATAAGCAAATGTGTGCTGCACCTGTTTGACTTTTAATTTAACGGACACAAGAAAAACAACTAATAAAGCTTAGCTTCTTAACCATTCCAACCATTTAGCAAAATATCAAGTTCCAGCAAAGGAAAGATGAACACCTGTTGAAAGTTAAAAAGAAGATGTCTATTTCTAGGGAATATTGTGACCTCTCTAAACAAATGTCCAGTTGTTAGGAGAGTTGAGCTAATTCTGAGAGAACATATCCATACACATCTTGCTTAGAAAAGCAGAACTAAATAAAATACAATATTATTTTAAGTACTCCTTACTCTGAAGTTTGGTTGACAACACTTCAAAGATAGTACACCACAAAAACAACAATGAAAAGATTAAATGATTTTTTTAAAAGTCACAATTCAAGATAGATTAATCATGTTTAGAGGACCCTTTAGTAAAAAAAAAAAAACCAATGTAGTAAGAATCTTGGAAATGTGCATGATTCACAAGTAAAAAAGCTAGGAAGGGAACCCGTCTGTGCCACATTTTTTTGAATATCAAATCTCTGTTAGTCCATTCCAGGAACATGTAGTCAGAGAGAAAACACATTCATATAAATAAGGTACAGGCAGATTTAGACTTTGTATTTCTAGGTGTGAAGATTACTGCAGATGCTGACTGCAGTCAGGAAATCAGAAGACGCTTAATCCTTGGGAGAAGAGCAATGACAAATCTCAATCAAATAGTTAAGAGCAGAGACATCACACTGACAACAAAGGCCCGCATAGTTAAAGCAATGGTGTTCCCTGTAGTAACATATGGCTGCGAGAGCTGGACCATAAGGAAGGCTGAGCGAAGGAAAATCGATGCTTTTGAACTGTGGTGTTGGAGGAAAATTCTGAGAGTGCCTTGGACTGCAAGAAGATCAAACCAGTCCATCCTCCAGGAAATAAAGCCAGACTGCTCAATTGAGGGAAGGACATTAAAGGCAAAACTGAAATACTTTGGCCACATACTGAGAAGACAGGACACCCTGGAGAAGATGCTGATGCTAGGGAGAGTGGAGGGCAAAAGGAAGAGGGGCCGACCAAGGGCAAGATGGATGGATGATATTCTAGAGGTGACGGACTCGTCCCTGGGGGAGCTGGGGGTGTTGACGACCGACAGAAAGCTCTGGCGTGGGCTGGTCCATGAAGTCACGAAGAGTCGGAAGCGACTAAACGAATAAACAACAAAACAGGCAGATTCACATGTTATTTCCTAGAAAGGGAGGGGCACACATATATGCCAGCTAGGATCTTGTCAAATGAACTAATAGGTTAACAGGACCCTTACCTTAAATAAATAGCAAGATCACCTACTTGTACTACGTGAATATAACAATGGTGCTAGCCTTTCTCAGTATATCTCACACTGTATGTACTGGTCTATAGACAGGCCAAGAGTCAGGGTAACTGAAAACAATGGGAACTACCATACTTCTCCCAACACAACCCAGACACCAAGTCACTCTGTATAGGAGCTAAACAGGGAGGTTGGTGACATAAAAGTTGTTGTTCCAGAGGTTTCTCCACTTCTGTGAAATAGCATACTTACCATCTGTTTGTGGGGCTTGTGTTGTGGATCTGCTTTAGCTTGCCTGGCTTTGTCTATGTCTTCAGCCGTTAGTCCACTAACAGGGGAATGATCTTGGTGAAAAGGCCGGGTCTGCCCATAGACAAGAGCAAAAGGATTCCAAGGGTCCCTAAAGCCTCCAAAGAGCTTTGTATTCATTTTGGCAAAAATGGGATTCTGACTTTCAGTGGCATCTCCACTCCCACCATTTTGGAAAGGTCCTTTGGCATCATAAGAATAAGATGGGCCCTTTGTACCACTGTGCTTGTGAGGCTGGTCTTGAGGAAGGGGAGAGAAGTCCTCTGTAATGCCTCCCGACTCTGAAAAGTTATATTCTTCTCCAAAGTCCTCACCAATATCTTTCAAGTTTTCCTTTCGTTTGCCCAGTTCCTGAAAACAAAGCATTAAAATGAGTTTTCCAATAAAATATAGTTAGATATCAAATGCTCTCACACTAATTGAAAACACAAAAATCTTCCAATCAATATGAAAACAAATATACTCAGTACTTAGTGCTTTTTCAAACAAAGAGGCAAAATTAAGTAGTAGTCTTCAGATAACAACTCCTGTCTCCTATATTCATCCTACTTTTAGACTTATTGCCTGCAGGAGGATGTCTCAGCCCAAGTGAACCCTGCTACACCATGCTAGAACTTTCTTGTAAGTAGAGATAATTTTGCACTCATGTTCTTATCTCTATGCAATTGGAATCCTCAGTATGTTACCCATGGGCACTAACATGCCCAGAGCCACTTCCCTTGATGCCCCTAGGGTCTCATGCCCCATCTGACTTTTGTTTTGTTTCATCACTGGCCACATCACCCCTCTAGCCATTCAGTTAATGGGCAAATTCCATCCTCTCCCCCAAACAGCAACCATGAAACCAAGAACATAGCCTTACATTCCAGATGTAACCACTGTCCAAAAGAGTTATAATGGTTTGTTGTATTCCCCAACCTAGTGCCTATCATCAACCACACTAGAACTCTGTGAATTATGATCCTATAACTCTGAATGGTAGCAGGATGTGAAAAATTCAGTTCTCCTTAACACTGAAATGCAGTATCTTCACGCTGAACTAACATACAAATTCTCAGTGTGAAGACTTGTTTTAGAGTAAAAATGTTCTTCGTTAATTATTTTGCTCTTCCTAACATGGGGACAGGGAAATACACACTGCCAGTATTTTTTAGGCAGACATCATACATACCACCATTCTGGGTGGTCTGCGTTTAACAAACTTCACACACACTTTTTCAAAATGCAGTTAGCCATTGTGGGGGGTTGCAGGCAGGACTGGAAATATTGTGTGCAAGAAAAAGGAATTAAGCATTACCATCCCTACTGATAGTATCAATAGCAACAAGCAAGTGGAGAAGGGAATAGCAATTCTTCAAGTGGAGAAGGGAAATTGTTGAGAATGCAGCAGGAAGAACTAAACTCCCCTTGCTGCCTATATGGACTCAATCCTGCTGAGAGAAACTGTGCATGGTAAAAAAGCAAGCACACTACCGTAAGTGTACATTTCATAATTAACTCATTATTATCGTTGTTGTTGTTATTCTCTGATGAGTGTAATATAGCTACATTATTTTCAAGTGCATGTATTTTTTTATCTCTTCAGTATATACTAAAGAAAACCTTTCAGAATAGATTAATACTAATTGTCTAACATGGCTAGTATTATACTGTATGTGTTAAACGTTTTATAGTGTAATCCCCAAAACTCAGTCATATTGATTATAACAGAACCACTGTCTAAATAATGATGCACTGAAGTGCACAGAAAACCTTAATTCCATAATCACTGCAATCCTAGACATATTAACTCAGAAGTCAGGTGTACTCATTTCAAGGGGATTTACTCACAAGTAGGGCTGAATAAGGGTAGAATTTTTTAATGGTTTTCACATGCAAGACATGGGGAAAGAAGACAGTAGCAAGTATTTATCAATGGGAAGGGGGAGAGACAGAGAGAACTCACACACAGAAACAGCAATGTTGTTACCTGCATTTTTCCCATAGCAGCACTGAACTGCTCCTCAGCAACAGCCTGAAAGCTCCGGGCTATGGTTACTGCATCCCCGCCAAGGATTACTTGTCGGAGCTGTCCTGCCTGTGTCTCTAGGACTGCCTTACTGAGCTTTGTCAACCCTCGCATCACCATGATGGCATCACTTGCCATGACTGATCACCTCCGGCGCTGGAAGACATAAGTTAACAGTCAGCTAAAAGCCAAGATATGAGAGTCCATGAATACACACACACAAATATTCTATGGGTTGACTGCTCATTGCAGGGTTATCTGCTTAATACTTTCACAGAGCTAAGCGAATACATGAAAAGATCCCTTCTTAGGTAGACAAAAACAACATCACAGGTGTACATGGACTCCTGCCTATGCTAAGTATACATATGATAGTGCTCCTATTTGTCCACATAAGACCTGCATATAAGTAAGTATCCAGGCTGAAAATGATGCCACCCATTTTTTGGCAAAAAACAAAAAACAAAAGAAACTACTAGCAACATTCTTCTGAATTTTGTCTAGCTCTGCTGCCTGTATATTCTAGGATAGCAATGGGAAATCCACAGCACACATTCGGCTCCTGAGCTACTTTTTTACTGTTTTTAGAGCTCCTCAAGATGTTACTGCTGAAATACAGCAGAAATTATCATTATAGAAAGGCATGATTTTGGTGGGACAGGAAAATACACACTGTAATAAACCTATTAATATTAAGAAATGCCATTCTCAAACTGCAAAAAATAAACCCCAAAGGGGCAAACTCCAATCTCACCTCCTTCTATGACATAGCCCCACTACTATTTTTCTCTGCCTTGCTCACTACCATCTCTTCTGCATACTCTTTTCCTAGCTTCACCTATGTAAATATAAATCTCAACCCCACCAAAGTCATCTAACCATATTTGAAAATCCATTTAACCTTGAGGAATCTTTTCTTCTGACTCAGTGCACAACTAACATATAAAAAGTACTACGAAGAACAATGAAAATTCTAATATTTTTGCCAAAACAATGCTTACTTGCAATTTCTATCTTAATATTTTGTTTAATATTTCATCCAACATCCTGGCCAGCACTCAAAAAAACATGTAGTAAACTTCTTATTCTGAAGGGCTTGTGTTTTCAAAACAATTTGATGTTTATAAATTTATTTAAACTTAGAATAAATTTAAATTTTATTTTAATTTTTTTAGAATAAGTTTTTATTTAAACTTATAAATTTCTTTAATAAATAAATAATGAATGAACAGCAAACCCATAGGCCATGCACTGAAAAGGTCTGATCTGCTGTTCAAAAGGAAAGATGAGTGCATTTAAGTCCAGTTAAGTAGTTATTTACTCAAGCTAGTCAAATTGGAATCACAGAAGTCACAATTCCATCCCATCGAAAGGCAGCCAGATTGGGAGAGATTCCTGAATGCTTTGAATATAAAATACCTTACCAGAAGTTTAACTAGAGCCTACTGAATCAATTGTCTTTGTGACTGTTGTAAAGAAACCTCTATTCTGTTCTTCTTATCTCCTATAGTTTTAAGTGATTCAAAGGAATGACCGAAGAACCAAACAGTGATCTGCAAACTATATAAAGACCTTGATGTCTGACCCAGCTCATTGTTCTATATCTCTCTGCAGGCTAACTATCAATCCACATGGTAGAGAATTTGACCTACAGTGAAAGCCCTGCAGATGTGAATTCACTAAATCAGTGGTTCTCAACTGATCATAAAAAAAGGTAAAGGTTTCCCTTGACATTAAGTCCAGTCGTGTCTGACTCTAGGGGGCAGTGCTCATCTCCATTTCAAAGCTGTTTGTCTGTAGACACTTCCATGGTCATGTAGCCAGCATGACTAAACGGAACACCGTTACCTGCCCGCTGAAGCGGTACTTATTAATCTACTCACATTTGCATGTTTTCGAACTGCTAGGTTGGCAGGAGCTGGGACTAGCAACGGGAGCTCACCCCATCACATGGATTCGAACCGCTGACCTTCCAATCAGCAAGCTCAGCAGCTCAGCGGTTTAACCCGCAGTGCCACCGCGTCCCTCAACTGATCATACGGGTACCATAAGTGGTACTAAAAAGCAATCTAAGTGGGACATATAATTAATGAAACTTTAATTAAGTTTTTAAAAATGATCATAAATGGTAAAATATAATAAAGTGCCTGTAAACATAAGTTTATTTAAAATTATTTGCAGCTTTAGGTGACTTAAATGTTACTTTTACAATTTAGGACTGTTTCAGATTAGTTGACTATTTAACACAGTAGATAACAGGGCTGTGCAATGCTTTGGATTCAAGTCCCCAAAAATGGTTTGCAGCCTCCCCTACCCTCCTGCAGAATCTCCACACTCCTTACCTGAGATTCCTGCCATTTCCCACTTAACGACCCATGCTGCTTGGGATAATGATGGCAACTGGGACTGCCAGGATTGTGGTCGCCAAGAGATGCAATTATGTGACAACGCATTTTACAACTTCATCGCTTAGCGACAGCAACCCCGGTCCCAATTGCCACTGTAACCCAAGGACTACCTATAGACAAAGCATTTCTCTAAAATGCAAGTGTTTCTCTTAGCCAAAAGTTCTCAGCAAAGGTTAAGAGAACTAGAAGAATGGCTATTGAAAACAGAAGTATACCTGTGTTAATTAGCAAATGAAGGAAGTAAATTAAGACATTTACTTAAAAAGTACATTTACTTGTGATAGGAATTCTGGGAGCTCCAGTATAATACACCTAGAAGGTACTATTAAGGAGACAGCTCTACAAGTATCATTATTGCGCATATCTCAACATAAGCATGCGAAGTATTGCAAATGATTGTTCATGCTCTTGCTTTGTGGGGTGCCAAAGGGTTCGACACTCCCCACTCCTGTTGAACATCTACATGAAGCTGCTGGGTGAGGTTATGCTGTTATGCCCAGCAAAACTTCAGAATAATGACAGGTATAACATAAGAAGTTAACTATCCCCTAGAAGGTAGAATTTGGAATTCCAGAATATTATACTTGATTTGTGGTGATTCAATGTCCACATTCTAATACTCAAATGGCAGAGGGTGGAAAAAAAGAGTATACGGAACTTAATTTCTTTCCTCTGCTGTTTTGTTCTTGTGAATTTATGTATGTATGTATGTATTTTGATTTCTATAGCCACCCAAGTGACTCTGGGCAGCAAACAATTATAAAAACAATAAAAACAATTACAATACAGTATAAAAACAAATATATATGGCAGCCAAAAAAATTATCCCCATCGTTATCAGTATAACTAAGAAATGGGACCCTTAACACATTCGGGGGCCCAGGACCAGGTACCTAATCAGGTCTTTAAGGCCTTACAAAAGGCCAACAGGTGTCTTTCTAATCTCTGAAGGAAGAATGTTCCAAAGGGCAGGGGCTATGACAGAGAAGGCCTGATCCCCTCCAGCTGACATTCCTTGGCTGACAGGACCTGCCAGACCGAATTGGGTGGGTAGAAACTATTGAGAGAAGACGGTCTCTTAGGTAAACCAGTCCCAAGCCATGAAGGGCTTTAAAAGTGACAACCAGCACCTTGAATTGCACCCAGAAACACACCAGCAACCAATGCAGTTCACATAGCAGTGGTGTTACACATGTCGCATATCCAACACCATTTACTACCCATGCAGCTGCATTCTGTATCAGTTGAAGCTTCCAAATACTCTTCAAGGGCAGCCCCATGTGGAGCGCATTGCAGTAATCCAGATGAGAGGTCATGAGGGCAGGAGTGACTGTGAGCAAAAACTTCATTGCCTTGTACAGATCATTGCTCTTCTGCACTACCAAATACCTTCAATCTGCATAATACACATAAATAGCAGGATTTCACATCTCTGCATGCCAAGAACTACTGGGAACATACCTCTACACAATGATACAGCATGTACTTTTCATGCATACCTTCCCATAGCCAACACTCAGTATCATCTAGCAACATTTCAACATACTACTTGAACTATTTGCATTCAAGCTGATCACAGAACTGTAACTTTAAATGCTGGTGGTTACGCTGCTTGTTCCTTCCTCTCTCCCCATAACTTTGCTGTGTTTTCTATCTTTTAAACTGTAAACCTACTGAAAGGGACCATCTGACTACTGACACAGTATTTGTAAGCTACTCTACTTTTTGTTGTTGTTGTTATAAGATCTGGACAAAGAGTTTTAAATAATTAGCCAAGAAAGCAGAGCTAGGAATGCCCTTTCTGCTTGAGACCAGAGAGCCACTGCTCAGAACAGAAAGCACTAGAGAAGGTTGATGAATGACCTAACAAACTCTAAAGTTCCTTTATCCAAGACCTGTGCCAGAATGCTCTGTTCAGCATAACAATGTCAGGAAAGAAAAAACAAGTGAAGGAGCCAAGCAGCAAAAGGAAAGAGTCAGTCACAGTGGAAGAGCCTCTTTACAACATTTTTCCAAAATAAAGTTAACGGGTAAGCTATAAAGGAAACTAGCGGCAAATTTATATTGCTCAACATCCACAAAGTTTTGAAAAGCTAAACATATTGGATGAAGAAATAAGGCCAGTTCCCTTTTGTTAGTTTTACATGTAAAGCATAAATTAATTGGACCACTTGTTATTAGCGGCGTTCCACTGCAGCTCCCAATCTATTTGTGGTTCACACTGGCTTTGAATGAAAAGGTAAATGAACACAGACATGTTTTAAATCTATTTACCTACGAAATTCTGTCATTATGAGAAGTTAGAGCAGAATGCTTGGTCCTAAAATGAAAGAAGTATATAGTCAAGCTTTTAATGTGTGAATAATTTAGATTCTTCTCTTCTCTAAACATTTTACGTATCTATTACAGCTTGAAAGGCACAATCAAAGAAATGATAGAATTGCACATTCTGTGGTTTGATTGCTTTTGGTATATTATAATAACCTAACCCTTGAGTCATACTCATCAAACTATGGTTAAAACAAATAATGGCTTGGTATAATGCATTTAGTAAGACTATGAGACCAGGTTTAGATTTGTACTCAATTAATAAAATCAATCACTATCTCCCAACTTAATCTACCTCACAGGGTAAGTTAGGAGGATAAAGCTGAAAGAGCAGATGCAGAAATATTATACTTTACTTTGAAGAAAAGGTGGGTTATAACAAATGGGACCTGTAATGTACATTGTAGCAGATTCAATCAGGCCTCTTCTAGGACATTCCATTTCACTAACTTCCATCCCACCACTTTGTTTCTCATCAGGCAATATTACTTGGCTGGTTTTCTTAAAACATTCATTTTTTTTCCTGCAGCCTTCCAGACCCTTCTCCTCTTGTGAAAGAATGATGTCATTTTGTGTACTTATGACTCTCAATATAAGAACAAGTGGTAATACTGAAGAATAAAAGAACCTTACTAAACTAAAATGTTAAAGAGGGGTATATCCCACACACTAAGGATTTTTTTACTCAGCAAGACATTTTGAAAACTTTACCTAAACCAGTACAGTAGAATAAATTGGCATTCTTATGCCTTCCAAGCAAACTAGCAATCAGTGTTAAATGACTGCCCACAGAACAAACTCTTTTAAAACTGACAAGATTCACAGTAGTCACAAGATTTTGCTGTTGGTATGTAGAATGTGTGTGTGCATGTGTGTGTGTTTATATATGCATGCATAGAATTCAAACTTGTTTTAAGGAAAAGCTAAACTTCTCAGGCTGTAGAGAAATGCTGTACAGTAAGAAATTCAGCTCCAAAGCAGCAACAATGTACTTAAATTCTTAGATCACCATCCCTTTCCTTGCTATAGTATAGGGATCAAATCTACAAATTCTGTATACCTGGAATTTCACTCCTTAAATTAAAGGAACTATGTGAAGGGAAGGGAAGGGAAGGGAAGGGAAGAATGTAGTAGTTTTAGCTAACATCTCTTTGGCTCAGAGTTGTTTTGGCAAATCATCTCTATGTGGGCAGGAAATAACTAGTTTAATTATCAACCAAGAATACTGTCGAATCTGACCAACTGGCCATATTTATACTACTAGAAAGATTGATGCCTCTTCCCACCCCATCTGAACTCAATGGCAGTTTTGTTTTTCCAAGCACAGGCTGCCCTTTCCCCCTCCCTCACTTATGTGGGCAATGTACATTTCACATCTTAAAGCAATTCCAAAAATGCTTCCTTTATCTCATCTGAAATGAACAGAGATTACAAGGGGCAAATTTGAACTGGCACAAAGTTCTGAACAAACCATTTATTTTTGGTTTTGAAAATGTTAACATCCAGAGAAGCAAATATTTTATCCTCCTAGCACTATCTTCTATTTCAAAGCCAACTGAACTAATGTGGGCTAGATCAAGAAATACAGAAGGAATGGCTCACAAGAGCCACTGAGCAGGCAGTATGCTGCAACCTTTTGAGATTAGCATATTGAAAGCCAAGGTCATGATTGCTTTTTCCTCCCTGAAGCCTTGGTATAGCTTCAAAGCAACAGATCCACTGAACAAGAAGGCTTGTTTATGCAATCACTGTTTTTTCATCCTTGATTTTCATATCTAACTGCTTAACACAAATAATTTAATTAAGACCAGATGTCAAAGTAAGGGAAGAGCTTCTGCACAATTACATGAATCTATCTGTTCATTATTTTTCTAAGCTTAATCACTCATACCATAATCAATCTTTAGTAGGAATGCACATCAAGGATAGAGTAACAAACCAAAGAAAATCTAGGGAAAAATAGTTTATGTATCCAGAACTTTTGGACAGCAAATATAAGGCAAGGCTGAGAAGAAGGGAATGAATGAAAAGCAGAGAAACATGCAGGAAAGCAATAAAGATAACAGAATGAAGACACAATACAAAAGCAAGACAAGGCAGAGACAAAAAGACAGAGGAAGCAGGAATTATTTGTAGATTGGGAATCGTAAGAATGACGTGTTCTTCAGTATAAATTTTTTTAAAAGGTTGAGTATGCAAGTTTCCAAGGGAGGAAGATTACAAAACATAAAGTATAGAAGGAAAGGACAAATTCATTTCCTACTGTTTTATAAAATACAGCAGAATGATTGCTTTGAGAAAAAGCCCAATCATGAAGCCATCTAAAACCCTCTGCAAAAAACTGAAGCATCAAGCTGCAAAGCCAAATTCCTATTGCTAAACTAAAGAGCTCATAAGCAGAAGCCCCTTCTGAGACACTTCAAGTTCTTCTTCCCACTCATTGTATAAACATTTAGCTACAAACTGAGATTAAAAGACATAAAAGGTTAAAAAAAAAGAGTACTAACAGTTCAGATACATAGCTGCAGATCTTCTAACTACAGATTTTCATTGTTTCCTGTCATTAGGTAATCAAGCATCTGACACAAGACCATGATAGCACTGCACTAGAACCATCTATTTCCTTCTCTTTCAGAAAGAAACTGGAAATATCTTATTTGTTATTCCTACTATAATGAATTACTGTGTGTTCGCTACTTTAAGACTGCATTGTTTTAATTACTGGTTTTTCCTTCTGACAGTTATAAGCTGATCAATGTGCTCCATGATAATATACTGTATACTACTGAGGACTATCCACTGAATGGGGGGGGGGATCTTTTAATGTCATCTACAAGTTAGAAAACTAGATGCCAAATAAGTATTTTGAGGAAGACTATACCAGGATTGAAAAACCAACATGGGAAAATTCCTATAACCAGGGATGCATCGTATGATGTGGGTTTTAATCAACACACCTAGAGAGCACTGGGTTGGGAAGGACTATTATACTGTGTTTTGGAATACAAGAAAATCCATGAGTAAGACAAGCAAGCCCCACAAATGTATTTGTTAAATCAGGCACAAGGAAAAACTGTTTTGACACTCTGCAGTAAGGAAGCTATGACCACAAACCTAAATGCATTGGCAAATCCCTCCAAACTGAAATGATGAACCCCATATCCTACTTAAATCCTTTCATACATAAAATACTACAATGTAACTTTTTATTCTTGAGGCTGCTTAAATGACAATTATTTTCCAATGGTGGCACAAGTTCCCTGCCCATTGCTTACAAATAAGGACAACATCACTTTCTCCTTAAAAGGCTTCAGACAGCAAAGATCAGGGGTAAAACTCTAATTCTGGATCAAGCCTGACAACTTTTTTATTTTAGGCATGGATATATCAGTAAATTAAGTATAAAAGTTCTAGCCTGACAACTCCATTTACATCCGGCTGACTGGGTTAGACACTGTCTGGGGACATGCAAAATTCTAGCCATCAGCTGCATCCCTGGAATTAATGAACTTTCACTTATGATGGTCAGGGTTCTAGAATAAATCATATCCAATTACGTTCATTATTATACAAAACTGCAAGCTACTTATTACACACTACTTACTCCAGGCAGCAACTTGCATGCTCCCTACAAGGATAATGTTTACAAGTCAATTACTGCTCAGTTTTTTTCAAAAAACATTGGCTGCCATTTGATATAAATGGTACTAGCATAAAAATATTTGTGGCCCGAAGACCAGCAATCTAGAACACTATTAGGAGACAGGAATGGGCAGTCAGAATTTAATTTAAAACTGAGTAGTGGGACAATAGACCTACCTATAGATCTGTTACACCTCTTTTCATCTGACTCCTGAGTTGCAGTATCATGCCCAGGCCACATATAGCCCAATGCTAAAGCAGACAACATTAGCAGCCCCTTCTCATACAGGAATCAAGATTCAAAGCCCCATCTATCTTACAGCTTTGCACCTCCTGTTACATCTAAACCACTGGAAATCTACACAGGAGATCTCCAGATGATTAGGTCTGGAACTTCAAGATAACTAGATAATTAAAGGTTGTACTCTCAACCCATTAAAGGAAGTCAAGTTGTGCTGGACTGATCTAAATTACATAAGTACTATCAATCGTTTAAGTTCAAATAAGGATAGCAACTTATCATTTTTATTCATCTATTTTCCATGCTGCCCAACTGCTAAAGCTCTCATAGTTTTTGTAACCATGGAGTTAGCAATAAATACCTAAGTTTATAGCATGCATAAATCATAATTTGTCAATTGACTGCTAGAGAAAATATCCATTTCTACAGACTACTCATTACAGTTATCATATGAATTTATCTCAAAGTTTTCCTCCAAGATGCAATTAAAATATATTTTAACAGAAACTTAAGTTAGTAATGTAAGAAATTATAAAAGACTAACAGAAAATCCTTGCATAACAACAAATGCTTAATAGTTTTAATAGGCTGATTTTGTTTTACAAGTCTGCAAATAAGTGCATTAATTTATATAAGATTTCAGTCCACCCTCAATACAAAATAAAGCTCAATTATTTGCAGAATATTCATACACTATACAGTAGGTAACACTCACTATGGAGCACTTTATCTGTTACAGACTGGAAACACAGATGTTTTATAAAAATAGGCAACATGCAGTTTCCTACTTTCATTGTAGTATGGTCAAGATGAGACCATAATGCTAAAGCCCATGGAGAATATTTAACACAGCCAAACTACACATTAGAACACCACAGTTGTTTCATACTGCGGGTGGATGTTTTGTTTTAACATTCCCACCCACAGGCAATGTCATCACCAAAACCAAACATAAACACATTATATTGTGTGTCTAAAACTTGGAATATAACAATATTTGCTCATGAAGACTGATAACTCCAGGCAAATATTTAAAGTGTCTAAGACTGAGACCATCACCAAATGTTTAGTCACCAGAACAAAGCCTGTCAACATCCAGGTTATTAGCACCCAAAAACTCTGTGGTGGTGTGAACATAAAGTATTGCTGGATTAGGCCAAGAATTTCACAGAACCACCAACTGCAGGAGAAGAGCTCTATTAGTCTTTGGTAGCCACATCATCGGAAGGAGTCTGGCAGAATCTTTTCAGAATAACCATTTTTATTAAAAGGCATAAGCTTTCATGAACTACAGATCACTTCATCAGATGCATGAAGTGGCATGGAGTGAGCTGTAGTTCACGAAAGCTTATGCTTTTTAAAAGAACTACTCAGGCATACACACACACACACACACACACACCAGAACCTAGAAACACAGTCATGCTAACTCCTATGCTGTTTCAAAAGGTCCCCAATTGCCCAGAGTAGCTTTGGAGAAGGAGCAGAGGACTTCATGAAGAAAGAAGCATCATCTAAAACCACCTCCCTCATTCTTCTCTTCCACTAGATCAAAGAGTATTCCACTGTGGAAAGGCATAAATTGGATCACTGCACGTTACCCGTTGTAAAGCCAACATCAGAAGAAAACATTTTTTTTTCATAGCATTTAATCCCATAGTCAATGCATACCCAAAGTTAGGTTAGCCAGTCCATAGATCCCAACTTAGGACTTAACATGGAAGACTAATTTTAAGAACAGCCATATTGTTCAGTTGCTTTGATAGCAGAAAAGACAGTACTTTGTGAGGTCACTTAGGCATAGCATTCTGAATGTCAAACGTAGAAAATATAACGCTCTATTTTTACATTCTACATAATGATCACAACTTCTTACAAGAAAATTGACATCCAGTTAGTCAATACTTGATTGACATTACATGAGAATTTGACTTTTCTGAGAAGACAAGCATAGAGGATCATCACACCCTCAAAATTCACTGGAGTGCCCATATAAAAACCCATATGTGAGGAGAGGGGGAGAACTAGCTAAAATTTGCATTATTAAGCCAAACACTTTGAACAGAATAGACTATAACTTTTATTCCAATTTGCTCTGTAATATCAACTGATCTTTTTAAAAAATCCTTTGGCTCAGAAGAATGCCATTCCTTTTTTTTATTTTCCAGCACGATGTTTGGATCTGAACATGAGGTCCTTAACCCTAGTGTCTCAACATCCACTCATAGTGCACATAGACTGAAAGCGGAATGCATAAATAGTTAACTTGAGATTGACAGGCTAGGCTATGTTTAACATTCATCAGATTCATAATATGAACCTGCAAAAGATCAGACAGAGGGTTGTAAAATCAGATATATTTCCAATTCTGATTCATTCTCGAATCTTCTTGCTCCCTTATATAATGAACAGCCACTCTGCAAGCGTTAAGGACACTCTGAAAAGCTTTAAGCAAATTACTTTGTGTACAAATATTCGCTTTGATTGGTACTTTCTGTGAGTCACTGCATTTACCAAGCCATGTCTACCAGCCATCACCCTTTTGAAAGACAGATGGAAATCACAAGTGCACCTGCTATAGTGCAATGGGTATGTCTTTAAACCATGAAAATAAATCAATACTGTGTCAGCTGTTTTCATGTGCTCTCTCTGTCCACTTTTCTGACCTTAATGACTGAAGAAGGTGCATGCAGGCAGCTGCCACAGCGTTGAGCTATTTTTTCTGGTTAAAGTAATGCAACAGCATTGTGTCAGCTGCTTTTATCTCTAGGAGAGAGACTATTGACATCTCTTAAAGAGTACCACTCTATTTTTGCTGGGAGGGGAGAACAGTGCTGTTGGGAGCATATGTATTTCTCTTTTGTGCTATGAAAAGCAGAAGAATAAATGCTAAGTTAGTATGATATTTACAAAGCACCATTTGACCATATCAGTGAGGACAAGTGGGAACAGCATATTCCTCACAATATTTAGGGCTACTTCCATTACTTAACCATTTCTTACTCTGAAACATATATTCCAGAAGACTTTTTTTTTTTGGCTGAAACTTGGTTTCAGATAAAACCATTTCATACTGAGCAATGTCATTCATACTTTTTCATAATATTATGAAAATATCATAAAATATGAGTTATTTTAATAGAAACATATCAGGTAAAACTATCTGCCTCTATAATCATGAAAGACATTTCTATAGGATGGCAGATCTCTCCAAAATAAGCCCCTTCCCCTGCAAAACAAAGAAACAACAAATAGACCCTCCGAGGAATTTGTTAGGTTTTTTCTAATGGCAATACTAAAATCTAAATTCAACAACAGAAATCATCTACAAAATGCAGCTGTCAGTTCCTACTAAACTCTTAGAAAGAAAATGTTTTACATTCTGCTGTATTCCAGGTTGAATACATAAACCCACACTTGGGGAAAACAAAGCAAAATAGAAGCCAGAGAACAAGACAAACTGAGCTTGGGCATTTCCTGAACTAATTCAGCATCCTTCAGCACACTTAATCTGATTTAAACACAATTAACTGGCAGAAGGTACTGAACTTATTACTGTTCTCCCTAAAGAGTTAAGCACATGCATAGTCAACTTTAGGACTTCCTAAATAGTCAACATTTTTTTCACCATCTAATAAAAAAATACCCTACTATATTTTCTTCTCTAAAGACTTATGTTCAGTTACCATTGACATGTCATAAAGCAAAATGCTACATCTACTTTTCTCCCTTCCCAGCATCATCAAGTGTCAACCACACAAGCATCCACACTCTTCATCCTTTTTCAGCAACTGTCAAAGCTATAAGTTCAGTTCCTGAGCATACTTTGCTCCCTTCCTAACTTTGGCAGACTGGACAGAAGATGCCACATATTTATCTGGGTTGAACTTGGAAAGTAGACTGTGACCATAGCTGCAGTCCCATCTAGGGGACTAGCAAGAGAAAAGGTGTTATTCTGCTTCACAGCTACTGGCAAGATATACCACAATGTTCTGTTTTGTTCTCCATGCTGTAAATGTCTGCATGAAAATGCTGGCCAAAATAATTCAAAACTTTGGGCATAAGTATTCTAAGTATACCTATGACATTCAATTTTACCATCCATTTACTTCTCCCAGGAGACAGTGAAATTCTTGAGCTCAGGGAGACATGAGGGGGAGGGAGTGGAACAAGCTGAAACATAATCCAGATGAGACAGAGGCACAACAGGCAAGGAAACTGCTGCTCTGGCTGGAGATTTACATCTAGATAAGGGTGTCCTCCTGAACAACCAAATACACAGCTTGTGAATTCACCGGGAGTTTATTAACCAAGAAAAATTATGGTCTTCTGGAGATTTGATTTTGCTTCAATTAGTCAAGTTGCAGATTAGACTACTGCAACACATTCTTTACTAAGCTGCTTTTAACGACTGGAAATGTCAAATGATAGAAATTCCAAGACTGAACACTTGAAATGATGAAGGAATGGTGAGAACTTGGACTGCCAATTAATTTTTAAAGCTGAATTTAAAGTTATAACTTAGACTTTAAAAGTTTAGAATCTAATGATTTAAATCCATCTGTATTAGCTCTGCATTTCAAGCTTAACAACTCAGGTTCTTCTCATCTGTTCACCAGTAAAATAGGGCTGTTTTCCACAGTGGCCTTGGCACTGCGGAATACACTTTCAGTTGTAATCAAAGACCCTGTTGATCCACATAATTTTTAAAAACCTAAAGAAATCATGATTTTTTGTATCTTTACTGTGAGAGAGGTTTTGCTGGATTATTAAACATTGCTTCACCTGTATGTATTTAATGGTTTTTGTGTTTTAAATGGTTCATTTTAGCAATTTCAACTGATGTTTTATAGAAGGGAGATGGCTGCAACACAGTGGTCACAGATGGGTCAGTAGGAGAATGAAGCAAAATTAACAGGAGATAACTGTCCAGATGTATACTCAGAAGAGGCAGGAGGAATTTGAGGACCTCTGAAGAAATAGTAAACTTCTATGTCTCTCTCAAGGATTACATGATGTGCATCTGCTATTCCTTTTCTAACTTTACAATCAGCTCCCAAGGAATGTTTCTGTATTTCAGTGTGGCAGAAACAAGGCATTTTACTACTGCAGTTATGATCAATACATGGTTTAACTGGCTACAAGTTTAACCAAAACAAATTGCACTTTGGGAAACTTTGGTTATAACTACTCTATCAAAAATACTGATCAGTCACAAGAAGACTGACTGGTAACTGAAAATGGATTTCATGTTCTACAGAGATGCCCTTAATTCCATTTTCCACCCAGCTCTAAGCTTATTAGACATATTCAAACCCTATTCAAAATCAGTCACATGAAATTGACTCCTCTAACCTCATGATCAAGGTCCCACTGATCATATTTTTTATGTGCAAGTGCCAAACTGGAATATTCATTTTTTTTTCATTGGAACTGCATAAATTGGATCCTTAGAGCCCATGAGAAAGTAATCTATTTCAAGAGACTTCCTGCAATTGCATTTAAACATCCAATTGTTTCTCTTTATGTGGAACCATTCTCAACTACTTTGAAACTTATTATTTGAGGGAAAGCTTTTCCATAAATATATCTACCCCAAGTATTAAGAAATGCCAAGGGGGCCCTTCACTCCCTCTACTGGAAGCAGTACATTATGTGAGACATGACAGAAAGCACTCTCAGCTGTGACACACCAATTATAGAATGCCCTTACATTAGAGGCAAGGGTGACACTAACTCTGGTTTTGTTTCAGGGTGACTACTGAAACAGCCAAGTTGTTAAGATGTCCATGACAGTAGCCTGGTATGTATTTTTGGTTTACCTAAATTGTTTGTTTGTTTGTTTGTGTGTATGTATGTATGTATTTATTTGATTTCTGTAGCCGCCCATCTCAGCAAGTGACTCTGGGAGGCTTACAACAATAAAACTATAAAACAATTAAAACAATTACAATCAGAACAATTAAAATACAAAGTAAGTATACATGGCTGCCAAGTAAGCAATGTATGGATGTTAATATAACTAAGAAATGGGACCATTCACACGCTCGGGGCCCCAGGCCCAGAGCCAGGTCTTCATGGCCTTACGAAAGGCCAACAGGGTCGGAGACATCCTAATTTCTGGAGGGAGAATGTTCCAGAGGGCAGGTGCTACAGAAGAGAAGGCACACCTTCTAGTTCTCACCAACCAGCATTCCCTGGCTGACGGGACCCATAGCAAACCCAACCTGTCAGATCGAATTGGATGGGTATAAACAACTGGGAGAAGACGGTCCCTTAGGTATCCCAGTCCCAAGCCATCAAGGGCTTTAAAGGTGACAACCAGCACGTTGAATTCCACCCAGAAGCACACCGGCAACCAATGCAGCTCACGCAGCAGTGGTGTTACATGTGTCGAGTATCTGACACCATTTACTATCCATGCAACTGCATTATGCACCAGTTATCTTTTGTTGTTTAAGCATCCCACCCTGGGATATAGTGATATTGGGAAGGCTATAAATATTTGGTCTCTTTAAAGTTTTGCAAATAAAGTTAACAAATAAAAGGATTTTTTTAGCAATATAAACATTATAACAACTATGGTTAATCACTGATAAAAAAGCGACATCTGAAAGTGCTTACACATTGCCATTATTAGCTATTTTCTACAGCTATTCAAAGCATAAACAGATTTATAGAACAAGTTTATTAGTCAGCAAAACTGAGGAAGGACAACAGGAAATTATAAAAAACATTGTTCCATATTTTGCCATCTTTATTCTTTATAATTCTTATCAAGGCTAAAAAAGTGAGAACCCCACCTCTTTGTATTGTCATGCATGACATGAAATGATATCCCATTACCACCTGCTTGTACACAATTGGTCTTGGAGACGAAAAGTCCAAAAAAACAAAATGCCGACATCTGAAAGTGCTTACACATTGCCATTATTCAGGTGTTCAAAGCATAAACAAATTTATAGAACAAGTTTATTAGTCAGCAAAACCGAAGGAGGACAACAGGAAATTATAAAAAACATTGTTCCTTATTTTGCCATCTTTATTCTATATAAATGTTACTGGGGGGGGGGGTTGTTTTGTTTTTAAGAGCATTCCAAGGTCTTTTCCTTAATTCATGTATAATATCAGTGTTAAGATAAAGTTTTGCAGATATGTTTTATGTTAGTTTTCAAAGTCACAAGGGTCATTGCTCTCAATGCTGGTGAGTCAAATGAAGATGGTCCATGTTTATGGTGATTAAGTCTGGCAAGATTAGCTTTATTACATTCATCCTTTGCCAATTTGTAAATAAAAACAGTGCAGCATTAAAGCCATGTATGTCAAGGATAAAATTCCTCAGACCACAATATCGTTTTCTTGTGCTGACATAAACGTTTTCTGATTCTCCTATTCTTTTTGAATTATTTTGCTGTATTAAAACAGCTCTATCAGTGTTGCATCTTCAATGGCAGCTAGCCAAGAACTCGTTGGGGAAAAATAACAATACAAAATGAACATCTGTCCCAATACATAGTATTTAGGTATAAGTCTATGATGAACACAGGGGATGCTATTTGGCTATCATAGCTAATGAATGAATATCTGTAAGTTAGAAACACAGCCAAAACATAAAAGTCTGAATCCTTTAATTTGATTTCTTTAAAGGTCAGTTCTTATAGGTCTACAAGACTGACAAACAAGGACTGGGGTTTTTTTTTATGAAATGAAAACCAAGAACTTGCACAGCTACTCTTAAGAGCATGCGTGCCTCCAAAATATATTATTTGTGTCATCCATTGCCATATATTTCTGAAAGCCTACTTCTGGGATGTCTCTCTTCCTAGAAAACAGTAATCAGCCTCCCTTTTCCACATGACTTTATTTTCATTTTTCATTTATATATTAAATGAATAGCTTGCACACTTCAAAGAAAGATAACAGCCTCCAACTTATTTTTTTACTTTCAAAAATATAGATATTCTTAGAAAATAAAACTGGTGAGAGTCTAGAGCCTGGTGTTTTGTTTTGTAAAGTGCTCACCTTCAAGGGGAAAATGCAAAAGTAAGCTGGGTGGTAGAACATTTCATGCAAGACTACAGAGGTCCCAAGGAGCAACCTCACCAGCCTGTCTTTTGGTAATGACTGCTTTGGCCATGTTCTTCATGACAGTCATTTTGTTAATGAAACACCTGCACACACCACAAGCCATTGTAAAAGAATATTCATACCATGCTCTTACAATTCTAAATCTGCCCACTGGATCAAAGTTGGAGATCTTGCTCCAGAAACTGTTAAGTCAAAGTAAGTGAATAACTGGGTGAGCTATTTCACTGACAAGGATGATGGGGAGTTATCTTCATTCCAAATCTCAAGTAGCAGAAGTAGACTGAGATCTTCCAAGTGGCTGCAAAAGGATGCCAGCAGGCAGATCTCTACATATGACCATTTTGGACGTAAGAGGAATCTACAATTTTTAGCCTGACCAACAAACCTACCCAAGCATTTAAATCTCTGTTGGAAGTAAAGTTTTAATAATTTATTTATGTTTTCTTGTATAATTGGAGACAGGGATTAATGAATTACTGTTTTTAACAAGCATACCACACAGTGTTAAAATAATTATGGAAACTCTCATTTAAAAGATTTATCATTCACTGCTAGCTTTTATGATCCCATTTCAGTACAGTGATTTAATCCAGGAGTGACCAGTCTGCAGCCCCAGAAGTCCTTTGTGACCACAGCACCAAAATTCAGCAACAGAATTGCCAAAACCTGGCAACTCTTCTTCTGTTATACTGAAGTGCTAAATTTATGAACACTGAATGGAAAGATTAAGAATCTGGAACACAGATTTCACCCATCATTCAGCAGTTGGGTGTGAACACAATTGAGTAATAAGACTATCATTAATTTTTAAAAAAGAAAAAATTCCAACCCTCTAAACAAAACAGAAAACCAATCTCTGCAATGTAGCCTTACTTCATTATGAATTGTGCCATGCCCACAATGGCCCTCATCCCCCTCAAAACATTAAATTTCATCCAACCTTTGCCCACTTGTCTTAAATGACAAATTATAACTTATTCTCTCTTAAAACGAAAGGTTCTGTTTTTATATTAAATTAATGACAGAAATCTAAATGTTATTTTGTTTTTTATAACTGATTTTTTTCCTTTTTTTTTTTTAACAAACCAGCAATTTTATGGAACAATGTTGCTGTTCTTGAAGCCACATACCCCCAGCAGCAGAACAAAATAAATGAGGTAGACTGAAAAGAGAATTACTACAATGGCATAGCACAGCTTGCACAATTCTGAGACTCAAGTCACACCAAGGCAGATTCCACACAAAATCTGGCAAGCACAAATTATTTCATGCAAAATGCCTTCAAATAATTTTCACAGGATCAGAAGGAAACAAAACACATGAAATTAATTAGCATATCAAAACTAAAAACAAAACATGGAAAGATCAACCCAAAATGGGAACAACAGCATTAGAAATACACACGCACACATATAGGACACATTTTTCCGTTTAGATCACTTGTCATACAGCATCGGGCTTTAAAAACACGAAAAACTGTTTTCAAAAGACAGTTTCCAAGTGAATATTTCCCACCAACCCAATTTATTGGCCACCACTTCAAAATCTAGGTGCTGCCTTTTTTTATCCTTGCCAGTTGCTAAGAGTTTCCTTGTTAGCATGAAATGCTGAAACAGGATTTCTTATCAATCCATATCCATTTACGTGGAAGCAAAATATACTAATTTCAAATATTTTACATTAAAATTCAGCAGTAGGAGTGAGGAAGAGAGTTTGGGATGATAGGTATGAATAAATATAAGGCAGGGAAAGAAAACAGAGCTGCAACTGCCGCCCAGGCGGAAAAAAAAACAACAAAACGGAGGCTTATCACGCCTCCCTCTTCTGCTCCAGCTTCTCAGCACCGCCTCTCGAGCAAGCTGTGACTCTGCCGCCCCGTGGTAATTAACCAAGAATAGTCACAGTCTTGACTCAAAACGTAGAATATTTAATCCAATTTGATACTGCGCCTTAGAAAACTGTTCTGAGCCAGTATGCAGCGCTCCCCATCCAGCGCCCTCCTATAACTTTCTCATCAGGGTCAAGAGGGCTGGGGTCGATGGGACTCAGTATCCAACACATCTCAAGGGCTGCAAAAGACGCCCCAAGCTAGCTACCGTTCAGCGATGATATCAGCGCAGCCCTGTTTTTATTTCCCGGAACCCAGTCCCTCTCTCATGCATCGCGCCACAGCTGCAATAATTCCTAGAACATGTTTTCGCCTCATCCGCCTTCCCACCAGGCACAGCCCACGACCCTCTTGCGGGCGCTGGCACGGGGCGACGTCTGCGAAGAGACCCTCACTCCCAGCGCGCGAGCGCGGCCAAAATCTCTCTTCCCTCTTTCCCCGCTGCGGGACACCATTTTCCCCTTTGCCGAATACAGCGGCCGCTACAGGACTGATGCGCTGTGGAGGCTGACGGAGGGCGGGTAAAATCAGAGGCCTTCCCAGCTCCTCCAGACGGGTGCCATGCCGCGCCGTATGCTTGCAACGCTTAGCTTACCTCGCCCCGCACGGCGCCGCTCCCTAACCCGACTGCCTACTCGCCGACACCCGCCCCGTGGCACCACGAGGCGCAGAGCTTGTTTACCAACTCGCCTGCCTTCTCGGTTTGAGGCCCGGCCCCAGGCTCCGCCCTCTCCCGCTTTCATTGGCTCCTCAGAAGCCGCCTCCTTTCCGTTGTCCAGAGATTAGCGCGAGAGGGGAGATGTCAGCCTGCGGAGAGCGTGCTCGACTCGTGGTGTTCGCGTCCTGTCCAATGAAACGCCGAGACGGAAAAAGTTTCGGCCAATAGGAAGGCGGCGCTGCCTTCATCCATGTTGCGCTGGTAGCTTCTGAGTTCTTCGCATGGTGATAGGAGGCCCCTGGATGGAAATGGACGTGGATTAGCGCTTGAGGGGCGGGGAAAGCAGCAGGCTTGGTGCATGTGCGATAGGACACGTTCAGACTTCCTCAGACAGCCCTGTCGACAGCGGTGGGTTACGCTCAGCCCTCCGTTTGGATGATTAGGCCGAGCTGGGATTCTCTCTTTCAAAGGACACCTTCCCAGAAGCTCCTGCATGCCACGAGGCTAAATCTGAGTTACGTGCCTTCCAGCACATATGCAGCAGCAGCTCAGTTAGTGGGCATCATCGGGAGCGGTGCTTACGTTAATTGGGGGAACAGGGATGCTGAGACGCTTTCTGTATAATGAACACATCCTTTGTTCTTACTGCTTGATTACACGGTTGTTAAGCTGGGAAGGAAATTGTTGTGGAGGGCAGTACTGTAATGATCTTGGAAATCCAGTCCGTAAATTTATACATATACCTTGGGGGGGGGGGTTTCAGATCTCTTTTCATGCCTTTTGAAATTTAAACAGGATTTTGTAAAAAGTCATCACTAATCACTTGTAGTACATAAACTATATAAAATAATTAATGATTATTTCATAGTTATAGCCTTGCCATTATGCTACCCACTAAAAGGCAACCACATTTCCCGGCTCTAGAATACAATTTTCTTGTCACTGACTGTGTTGTATTGTTGTGGCTTGTTCCCTTGACCTAGAATTCCCTGTTCTCTGGTAACACTGACTATTTACCCACAGCTGAAGAGCAGCCAATAAAATTAAACTGGATATTTAACATCGGTATTTGCAAAAATCCTGCCTCTGAAACCGTGTTTAAAACAAATATAATGAGAATTCATATTGCAACATTTAAGTAAAGAAGACTATTATTTTTTTGTATTATATTTGTATTACAACCTCATTCCTAAGTAACTTGGGGAACTACCAGTAATTTTGTTTTGTTTTTTTATTGTATTTTAGCAGTAACATTCTTCCCATTTTCATATCTTTCCATGTGGCTGGGAATGATTGATGTTGTAATCCAATCTATCAGGAGGATACAACTTTGAGGAAGAAGACAGGAATTTTTCCAATGGACTATATAATTAAGCTGCAGTCCTATATCCACTTATTTGACACCGGAATTTATTCAGGTCAACAAGATATATTTCTGGGTAGACATACATAAGATTGCTGTTGTTGACTGCACTCTTGTGCCCATTTACCTGAGAGTAAGCCCCACTGAACTCAGTGATTGGTTTGAGGTAAAGTTATGTAGAATTGTACTTGTCCAACTTTAAAAAACAATAGTGTAGATTAAATTATTTTGAGCTGCAGTTAAATTAGGATGTAGCAGCAAAAACAAACTGTCATTTTGAACACTAATGTACTTATTATGATACAAACTTTTATTTAAGTCACTGTGTTTATTTATCATTAAGCAAATTTATATAGCTGCCCATGCAGTCACTGAGAACTCTAGGCAGCTTACAAAAGATAAAAACACAATAAACCAACAAACTCAGTTAAAAGAATCTCATAGAGGCCCCAGTAAAAATCACCCTAAGCACATAACAAACACACACGTGGCAGCCTCCACTAACATCCCAGCCCCAATGCTTGGAGGAAAACCCACATCAAGGCCTTCCAGAAGGTCAACAGAGTTGGGGCTGTAACTCAGGCTGGAGTTTGTTCTATAAAGCAGACACCATGACAGAGAAGGCATGCTTCCTCTGCCCCATCAGGTGATGCTGCTTTACTGAGGAGACCCAGAGCATGCCTTTTGGCAGAGTGCTAGGAAAGCATTTGGCCCAGGAGAGATCAGAAAAGTCACACACCAGGCATTTCTATAAAAATAAATTTATTTTCAGAAGGCAAACATATTTACAAGCTTTTTGCTGAGAGGAGAGATCTCTCTCAGCTGCATACTCTCTGCAAGCCTACACAGAAGGGAAACTGAAACTAAAACAAGTTCAGGCAAGTTCCTCCCTTAGGCAATGCAACCATTAACATGTGAAAAGGAGACAAATTCAACCTCTTCACCCGGCCAAAATGATTAGTTACCATAGTAACCTTAATCTGTAGTAGAAAATAATATATTAACACTCCCCTTTTTATACTACAGAATAAGACACAAACCAATTTTCTTTGACAACTCTGTATGTCTTTCCATTCACATTATTTTAACATTATCTCCCCTTTGGTTTAACAGAAAGCTTCCATCCTTCTTCCTGTGTATTTCCAAACCTAGGTAATTTGTTACAGTTCCAAGGCTTTTTAATGTGAAATGGCTTTTCATGCAGCCTTCAAAATCAAGCCTTTGTTTTTCTGTTGATGTGAACAGCAGCAAATCATCAACATAAATGCACAGATACATACAGCCTTGTCTGTCTTTCTTCATATATACACATGGATCTGCTTTTCCTTTTTCAAAACCAAAATTCTGCAGTTTTTCATCTAATTTTTGGTTCTAGGATCTAGCAGCTTGTTTTAACCCATAGATTGACTTCTGTAGTTCACAGACTAGATTCTCCCCTTTTTCATAGCCAGGGGGTTGCTGCATGTATATTTTGTGGACTAAATCACCATAGAGAAATGCAGTTAGAATGTCATAGTGGTGAACTGACATTCCTTTGAGTGCAGCAATTTTTAACAGTAATTTAATTGATTCACCTTTAGTAACTGGTGCAAAAGTCTTGTCAAAGTCTAAATCTTTCCTTTGAGTGAACCCTTTTGCAACTAACCTTGCTTTATATTTTTAGATTTTGCCATCAGCATCCCTTTTCAGTTTGAAAACCCACCTACAACCTAGACGGCGTTCATTGGGAGGTAGATTTACCAGTTTCCATGTTTTATTTTCTTTCAAGGATGCTAACTCCTGTTGCATGGCAGAATGCCAATTTTGTGCAATCTCAGTGTCATGTTCACTGTTTCAATGTAGTTTATACATCATAAAGTTTCACATGCCATGGCGCTAACGTGCGTTTCTGTTTGGGAGGGAGCTGCTGTGAAACCCTGTACCAAGCTCTGAATCTGAATTCATTACAATGGAATGTGTTTGGGTTATGTTATCTGTTCAAGGCCTTTTCCCACAGACCGTCAGAAACCGTTAGGAGCACCTGGGATTGTGAACTTGAGATGATTCTATGGGGGGAGGGATTTCATTTGCCCAGAGGGTTTTTAGTTTGAATTTGGCGCGCTTTCATCATTCTCAGCTTTCTCTGTGATCCTGCATACTATTCTTTAATAAATCAGATATCTTTGAATTCCTGCTCATGGGTCTGATGGTGTTTTAGAATAGGCAACCATTACATAAAGCTGAGAATCCCCAAAGTTGTACTGTTAGCTCCTACCAAGATCAGTTTCTTGCGAGGGAAAATAGTTAACAATGGCTCAGTCTAAGCTCACGACCGGGGGACTTGAGGAGACAGCTAGCTTGATGCCGGAGTTGACGGTAAAGAGCGGAGAACTGAACCTCACCCCAGAACCTTCAGACTGCCGGGATGGATTGAGTTCCAATTCTGAGGTTGAGGAATCTAATGATGGGGAAGAGCCAGAGCAACCGGCCCCCAGCGAATTGCTCGCAGAGTTGATCACCTTGGATGAAGTAGGGGAACCCCAGCCAGGGATGTCGGGGGCGTCCTGGAAGTATCGGTTCCCACTAACCCCAAACAAAGAATCTACTACGGTGTCAACAGAGAGAAAGCCGAACACGCGAGGGAGGGAGGACTCTCAAACCCCTGAAAGACTAAGAGTGATGGAGGCCAAAATAGAATTGATAGAGTACATGCTAAGAAACCTGTCTCCATCACTGGAGGGGCAGGGGAGGCACGGAGGAGATCCCAGCTTCCCACAACCATCCCCCATCCTCCCATCCAGACCGCCGGTGGAACGGGGCCGGAGACGGCTCCGGGATGAATCTCCACCCTGCAGGGCTCGATCACCAGTATCCCCACCCCAAAGAGGGAAAGCTCCCGTAACCTGCGGCCCAACCACTCAAGTGGCTGCCGATTCCACTCCAACCGGAGTGGGAGTGAGAGACTTTTCTGTCAAGTTTGATGGGGATCCAACAAAGTTATCTTTCTTTTTAACGCTAAAAGTTATATGAGGCAGTTTGGAGCATACTTCCCTTCCGAAGAGGCTAAAATAACTGCCATTGCTACCAAGTTGAAGGGTTGAGCAGCTGACTGGTATGTTCAGTTAAGTGATGCTGACTCCCCTGCACTTGATTATTTCAATGATTTCATGTGGGCGTTAAAGCTGCATTTTGAGGATCCTCTGGCCAAGGCAAGAGCTAAGAAGGCGCTGAAGGATCTTACCCAGGGCCAAATGTCCATAGCTGATTACGCCCTAGAGTTTAAGGCTCTAGCTGGGAAAATCCCTGACTGGTCTCAGTCAACCCTAATAGAACAGTTTAAAGAGGGAGTCAACCGGGACGTCCTACGGTGGGTGTTTTGTAGAGACGACCCAGAGTCATTATACGACTGGAACTGTCTGGCAGGCAAGGCTGAGCATGCTCAGCATACCTTCATGCAAACTAGAAAATCTGAAAAACCACCCGCCACCATGAGGGGACCCCGAAGTGCTATGACTGCTGCCTGGCCAAGCTATAGAGCTTGGGATGAGGAGAGAGATCAGCGCTACGCAAGGGGTCAGTGTCTCCGATGCGGAAAGGAGGGCCACCGAGCAGCTGATTGCCCAAAAGCCAAAGCTGGAGATCGAGCAGGGAAGCCGCCAGCCAAATCCCCCCCCCTCACGGCGGATGACAGCAGCCAAGGGGACAGCCAACACTGAGGAAGTAATCTACTTCTCGGGAGAGGCTGAAGATGACTCTAAGGAGCCAGCGGGAAACACCAGCCACCTGCCATGAAGAGCACCTGTGGGCAGGTGGAGGAGGATGGGCGTGAAGATGCTATGGTGAGTGCTGACTGTCCCACTTTAGCAGTAAAAGTGAAATTGGGTTCCCGCACAAAAACTACAGAGGTATGGGCTTTAGTTGACTCTGGGTGTTCCAGGTGTTTAATTCACCCTGATCTGGTTGCTGCTTTGGACCTGCCTAGCTTCCCCCTCCAGCAGCCTTTGATCTTCACACAGCTGGATGGTTCAACGGCGGGGGGGGGCGGTAACCCATTTCACTGGAACTGTCGCAATGCAAATGGGCAGCCACCGTTAGACTTTGAAATTCGTTGTAGAATAGGCAACCATTACACTCAGGTGGTAAAGCATTCACTTGTTCTAAAGACTCAGGTTCTGTGAATATGTGAAAAGCCTTTACTGTTTCAGCCTGAAAACGTGATGGAGGAACGCCTTTATTACTTCTCTGAGATCTGCGAGGTAATACAGGGCTTAAATTTTGACTCCTATCACTTTCCTGAGAAGCATCTGTCTCAGGCAGATCTTCAGTTTGCTTTTCTGGTTTAATGTCCTCATCAGGCAAAAGATCACCATCAGCAAGTCCTTGCTGTTCTCTTGTGGTGGTCAGATCAACTGGAGAGCTAGAGTTTAATCTCCCCCAGTTTTGTTCAGCAAAAGAAGCGCTTTTGCTAATTATTAATTTCTTTCCCATTATGAACCTGTAGCTCCTTTGGCTTTGTTCATAGCCAACAAGGATGGCTTTCTTTGTTGTGGGGCCTCCCTTCCTTCTCTGTTGTTTTGGAATATGAACCCATGCAGTGCTACCAAACACTCTAAGATGGTTTACCTTTGGTTTCACACCATAAAACAAATGGAATGGAGTGTCCTGAATCACAGTTATACAATCTGTTTTGTACATAACAGGCAGTAGATATGGCCTCTCCCCAATACTTAAAAGATAAATGTGAATCTTTCAGCATGCATTCCATCGCATTTTGCAAGGTTCTGCCCTTTCTTTCAGCAACACCATTTTGCTGAGGGGTGTAAGGGTTAGAAAGGATTTGTTCTATCCCCTTTTCCACTAGGAACCTTTTGAATTTGTGAGAAAGGTACTCTCCTCCTCTATCACATTGGAGTGCAGATACAGGCCTAGGGAATTTTCCATTTGCCCATGTCACAAAACCTTTAAATTTCTCAAATGCCTCATCTTTATGTTTTAAGATGTAGATAAATATGTATCTTGAGAAATCATCAATGATGGTCATTGCATACCTTGCTTGTCCAAGACTTGGAGCAAAAGGACCAATAATGTCAGAGTGTACAATTTCCAAAGGTCTAGTTGTAACTCTGTCACTGTGCTTACTCACAGGAGCTTTTAGTGTTTTGCATTCTTTGCAAACTACACAGTCTAAGTATTTGTCACAGGGTTTTATCTTTAGGTCAGCACACAGCTGTGGCATTTGTGCTATATACTTGAAATTAGCATGACCAAATCTCCTGTGCATCAGGTGTACACATTGGTCATGATATGGCGTGTTGCCAACTGCAGACTTGCAGCTTGGCTTCCTTGCATTTTGCACAATGTACAAGGAGTCTTTTAATATATCAGTAGCACACAATTTTCCATTTTTACGTATCTCACAACCATTTTTCTTAAATGTTATGACATACCCTGTTGCAGCCAATTGTGCCACAGATAAAAGGTTTGATTGTAAATTTGGCACATACAACACACCTTTTACAATTTCTCCCAAGCAGGATAAATACAAGTCACCTTGTCCCATAATTTTGGTCACAGACCCGTCAGCCAAAGATACACTTTGTCTTTCAGGTTTAGACAGTGACACAAAAGAGCTTTTACAATTACATAAATGACAATTGGCCCCAGAATCTAACACCCATACATCAGAATTACCCTTCTCAGCAACCTGTGCAATTTGGGTTGTCTGAAGAGCCTTCCTCTGTGTTGTCCTTGTGTTCTTCTTCTCTGTCTTTCTACTCTTGGGTCTCAAGGCACAGTCTTTCTGCAAATGTCCAGATGAACCACAAGTGAAGCATCGCTGGCTTGCTAGCGCTGTGGCCTCAGCTTCCTTTCCCTTCTTTTCCCTTCTTTTCTGGTACTGCAGCTTTCCAGAAGAGATGTGGGGGGATCTTTCCTCTCTCTTCTCCCATTCAGCGAGTAAGCGCTGTGTAACATACAATGGGGTCAGGTCTGCTTCAGTCATAGCCTCCAGGGTACAAATCAGCATGTCCCACATTTCATTCAGTGAGGACAGGAGGATATAGGATTTTGTGAGAGGTGTAAATTCCATTCCTCTCTCCTGCAACTCAACAAACAGCTGCTGAATATAATGCAGGTGCTCAGGTAGGCTATCTCCTTCTGCAAGGTAGGCTTTGTACAGCTTTTTCGTCAGGGTAACTTTACTCCCTGCTGTTGCCTTTACATACAAGTCTCTCAAAGCATCCCAAAGTTGCTTTGCAGACTGCATACCTCACACGTGGACTAGCTGATTGTCCTCAACTCCCAGGATAATGGTGGCTCTAGCCCGGTCATCCTGTCTAAGCCATTCAGCACTGGAATTTTGAGGGGTTTGCTCACCAATTGGCAGCCAAAGATTCTCTCTGCGAAGATACATCTCTATCTTCAGGGCCCAGTTCAAATAGTTGGTCTCTGATAGGCACTCCAGAGGCATTGCTGAGGGCTGGGAGGTAGCCATGGCTTCTTCCTTCTTTTGCAAGTCACCTCAGCTGGCTTCTTTGTCCTATAGACCGGCAGTTGCTGGAAAATCTCCAGGCAGCTCCAAAGAAAATCTTCACAGGTCTTTGCTACTTGCCTTTAAATTGTGCATGAGGTATGGAGCTGATCTCTCTATTCTCTCTGGGGTTTTACTGGGTTTACTGGGCTGCTTACTGGGCCCATAACTTGTTGGCAGAGTGCTAGGAAAGCATTTGGCCCAGGAGAGATCAGAAAAGTCACACACCAGGCATTTCTATAAAAATAAATTTATTTACAGAAAGCAAACATATTTACAAGCTTTTTGCTGCGAGGAGAGATCTCTCTCAGCTGCATATTCTCTGCAAGCCTACACAGAAGGGAAACAAACTAAAACAAGTTCAGGCAAGTTCCTCCCTTAGGCAATGCAACCATTAACACGTGAAAAGGGGACAATTAAATTCAATCTCTTCACCGGGCCAAAATGATTAGTTACCATAGTAACCTTAATCTGTAGTAGAAAACAATATATTAACAATGCCCACCCTGCCAGATACATCCCAAAGAAAGAGAAAACCAAGAAGGCAAAATGGCTGTCTGCTGAGACACTAGAAGTAGCCCAAGAAAGAAGGAAAGCAAAAGGCAACAGTGATAGGGGGAGATATGCCCAATTAAATGCAAAATTCCAGAGGTTAGCCAGAAGAGATAAGGAATTATTTTTAAACAAGCAATGTGCGGAAGTGGAAGAAGACAATAGAATAGGAAGGACAAGAGACCTCTTCCAGAAAATTAGAAACATTGGAGGTAAATTCCAGGCAAAAATGGGTATGATCAAAAACAAAGATGGCAAGGACCTAACAGAAGAAGAAGAGATCAAGAAAAGGTGGCAAAAATATACAGAAAACCTGTATAGGAAGGATAACAATATCGGGGATAGCTTTGACGGTGTGGTCGGTGAGCTAGAGCCAGACATCCTGAAGAGTGAGGTTGAGTGGGCCTTAAGAAGCATTGCTAATAACAAGGCAGCAGGAGGCGACGGCATCCCAGCTGAACTGTTCAAAATCTTGCAAGATGATGCTGTCAAAGTAATGCATGCTATATGCCAGCAAATTTGGAAAACACAAGAATGGCCATCAGACTGGAAAAAATCAATTTATATCCCCATACCAAAAAAGGGAAACACCAAAGAATGTTCAAACTATCGAACAGTGGCACTCATTTCACATGCCAGTAAGGTAATGCTCAAGATCCTGCAAGGTAGACTTCAGCAGTTCATGGAGCGAGAATTGCCAGATGTACAAGCTGGGTTTAGAAAAGGCAGAGGAACTAGAGACCAAATTGCCAATATCCGCTGGATCATGGAAAAAGCCAGGGAGTTTCAGAAAAACATCTATTTCTGTTTTATTGACTATTCTAAAGCCTTTGACTGTGTGGACCATAACAAATTGTGGCAAGTTCTTAGTGGTATGGGGATACCAAGTCATCTTGTATGCCTCCTGAAGAATCTGTATAACGACCAAGTAGCAACAGTAAGAACAGACCACGGAACAACAGACTGGTTTAAGATTGGGAAAGGAGTACGGCAGGGCTGTATACTCTCACCCTACCTATTCAACTTGTATGCAGAACACATCATGCGACAAGCTGGCCTTGAGGAATCCAAGGCTGGAGTTAAAATCTCTGGAAGAAACATTAACAATCTCAGATATGCAGATGATACCACTTTGATGGCTGAAAGTGAAGAGGAACTGAGGAGCCTTATGATGAAGGTGAAAGAAGAAAGTGCAAAAGCTGGTTTGCAGCTAAACCTCAAAAAAACCAAGATTATGGCAACCAGCTTGATTGATAACTGGCAAATAGAGGGAGAAAATGTAGAAGCAGTGAAAGACTTTGTATTCCTAGGTGCAAAGATTACTGCAGATGCTGACTGCAGTCAGGAAATCAGAAGACGCTTAATCCTTGGTAGAAGAGCGATGACAAATCTCGATAAAATAGTTAAGAGCAGAGACATCACACTGACAACAAAGGCCCGCATAGTTAAAGCAATGGTGTTCCCTGTAGTAACATATGGCTGCGAGAGCTGGACCATAAGGAAGGCTGAGAGAAGGAAGATCGATGCTTTTGAACTGTGGTGTTGGAGGAAAATTCTGAGAGTGCCTTGGACTGCAAGAAGATCCAACCAGTCCATCCTCCAGGAAATAAAGCCAGACTGCTCACTTGAGGGAATGATATTAAAGGCAAAACTGAAATACTTTGGCCACATAATGAGAAGACAGGACACCCTGGAGAAGATGCTGATGCTAGGGAGAGTGGAAGGCAAAAGGAAGAGGGGCCGACCAAGGGCAAGATGGATGGATGATATTCTAGAGGTGACGGACTCGTCCCTGGGGGAGCAGGGGGTGTTGACGACCGACAGGAAGCTCTGGCGTGGGCTGGTCCATGAAGTCACGAAGAGTCGGAAGCGACTAAACGAATAAACAACAACAAAACCCTGCCAGATTTGGTGGGGCAGGCAAAAAACACCATAGGCAATCCCCTATGCCATGTAGGGCTTTCAAGGTGACAACCAGTGCCCTGAATTGCATCTGGAAGCCTACTGAGAGCCATTGTAGCTCATGTAACAGTGGTGTTACATGGGCATACTGTGGTGCACCAAATATTGTACATGCTGCCATATTTTGAACCTGCTTCCAAATGCTGTTCAAGGGCAGCACCCCATAGAGCGCATTTATTTACTCAATTTATATGGCCTCCCATCTGAAACATAGGGCTAACAATAATTAAACACACTAACAAAACACTAAATAAAAAATACAGCAGCTGAGATAAAACCAGCCAGCACAATCAGAGTGACCATGATATGGGCTAAACCACATGCCCAGGGCCCCAGCCTCAGTAACGGAAGCAGGTCTACAGGGCCTTATGGAAAGCCACTAGAGTTGGGGCAAGTCTAGTCTCTAGGGGAATGATGTTCTAGAAGGTGGATGCCTTGCTAGAAAAAGCTCTCTTTCTGGGTCCCACCAAATGACACTCCCTAATAGGTAGGACCCGGAGCAGAGGAGTGGAGAGAGAGTCGAGACTTGCAGCACACTGCAAAGCAGGGGCCTAGAGCTGACCTTTCCCCCACTCCCACCAACTCAGAACCACTCTCAGAGGAAGGAGGAGAACCATACCCCTCCCTCTGCAAACCCTTCGGCTGGCCCAGAAGGATACCATGATCAGTGCCACTGAAAGCTGTTGAGAGATCAAGAAGAGCCAAGAAGGATATACTACCCCCATCCAAAGCCTGCCAGAAGTCATCAGCAAGCACAATCAATGCTGCCTCTGTACCATCCCCTAGCCTGAAGCCGGATTGAAATGGATCCAAATAATTTGCTTCCTCCAGTATCCTTTGAGGCTGTAAGCCTAACACCTTCTCAACAACCTTCCCTTCAGAAAAGGGAGGTTGGAGACCAGACAAAGTGGTCTAGTACCACTGGATCCAGCAATGACTTCTTCAGCAGGGGATGGACCACCACCTCCTTTAAGGCAGGCAGAAAAGTCCCCTCCCATAAAGAAATATTCATCACTGCTTGGATCCAGCTACTGTACATGTCACCTCCTTGACCAACCAGAAGGGACATCGATCTATAGCGCATGTGGCAACGCTCAATGCCCCATGGACCCTTTATTCACAAACAAGCACACACACATACCCCTAATCAAAAAGGCAATGATTTTTAATTGATTTTTTTAAAAAAGAAAGTATAATAACTTCAAACATTTGACCAAGTTGCTTGCTTGCTTGCTACTTACCCTTCTATTGAAAAAAAGCCAAATTCTGATATTCATAGTATTTTGTCTTTCCAGTAAACTACATGCATCCTCTTGGTAAAATAAGCACTCTTTTACAGCCTGCTTACAATTACTCAGTAGTTGGCCTTAGTATTTGGGTTTATCCTACTTTATTTTGTGTTAAATTCTCTGCATGACTTTAGAATAATCATTGGTTGTCAAGGAATCCATATGTTCTAGTGTGCCAAGAGGATGCATATAATCTAAACTTGATAGAACATACAGTACCTGTATTTTCATAACTCTGCCTTCTTAAATAAAAATATAGATTTATTAGTACTGTGCTTGTCATGATTGGGAGGGGGGTCCTAATTGATTGATTGATTACATGCCATTAAATCAATGTCAACTCTTAGCAACCACACAGATTTACAGTATATTGTTCATCCATATGGTTTTCTTGGTGAAATACAGGAGTAGTTTGCCATTGACTTTTCCTGTGCAGTATGAAATTATGACTTTGCTGTTGTTACTAAAGAGATCTTCCAGCTCCAGCATCTTCCTATATCACTGCTGCCAATATAGATGCCTGCTTGCTTTAGCTGGACAGCTGGGATGACCTTCACACCTTGGATGACCCTGCTGGGATTATATACTCTTAGCATACAACCTTGAGTATGTTGGGCCCTGAGCCTAATAAAGTGCCAGTTAAAGAATTAGGCACATAACCAATTAGTATATATTTTTGTGGATAATAAATATGGTTAGGTGTCTTATGTCCTCAAAACACAATTCCTATGCCAAGTAATAGTGATAGTTTTAGGTTACACACACACACACAGACACAGTGTGTGTTTGTGTGTGTGTACACATATGTACATATGATAAAAACAATTGATAATGAAAAGTATCAAATCATCTAAAAATTCATTTATATGGAAAGTATCAAAAAAGGCTAATGGATGTCATTATATAAGCAACTTGTAAATAATATGCAATTACATCAATAACATGAGATTCAGTGGTATTTACTCCAAGATATTTACTGTATACAGTGTAATCCTATTATTTTAACAGAGCTCATTCTGAAAAGTATGTTTTACAACTATCATTTTTAGATGTGCTCCAATAAATCATAATTAGAGCTGTTGTGTTAGGAAATAAAACAACCACAGTTGTAAAGCTGTAAAAAGCTATCTCTGTTTTATGCGTACTGTATGTTGTGATGCTACCTGGCATTCACAAGATGGACAGCTGCTCCCCAGATAATATACTGTATACATCTTCCTATCTCAGGCAAGATATTTCTGAAGAGAGATGCTTACTTTAGCACATAGTGAAAGTAAGATATCTCCTACAACCCAGTCTCTCCAAGTGAAAAAGTTTTTATTCTTTTGGGAAACTGGACAGTTCTCTGGCAGGAGAGAGAGACAAGTAAAAATCTCTCTGCCGAGGTGGGGGAGAGAAAGACAGAGCTAGCATTCTTTTCGAAGTTCTGATTAAACTTGGAATTTACAGGAAAAAGAATCTTCCAGGTAACACATTGGCACAGAAATAACAGTTTCAGGGGTCATCTTTCTCTAGTGACAGGGACATCCACAAGAAGGGGTTAAATTCTGCCAGATGGTAGAGGTGACAATGCAGAAGCCCCACCTTTTTGTATTTATATGCCTGTACAAAAAGTGTGGGGCTTTGAACTTAAAAAGGAAGTCTTAGGATTCTTGCTAGACCACAATATGTATGGTATATCTGTAGATAACAAGATAACTAATGAAAAGGTGTCATTAAAAAATAAAACTTTTTTTCATTATGTTACTGTATTTGTAAAGCTGCATAATTCTACTCTGAAGTGGATTTCAGTATTTTCTATAGCTGAAGAATTTTCTTTCCTCCCATTTGGAATAAATATTATTCAGATATCTTCTTTTACATCAGTATTTTTATTAGCCTACTGAATTGTTTGAACTGGCCTTCAACTTCATATGGCTTAAAATAATTTACAGTGATAATTATGTTTTAATGATGGGATCTTTGGCCTGCACTGAATGGATTCTTGCCAATAAAATAACTATCTACCGCACTGTAAATATCTTCACTTTCTATTTTGTGCTTCCCCCCAGACTTACGTGGGAGTTTTCAAGGTTCTTTGTCACAGATTTGGAAAGGATGGAGGTGGAGGTAGCAGAGATTAAAATTTCCTTGAATAACATTGGATATAGCCCCCTTTTTAATATACATGAGACTTGACACTCTTAAAGTAATCCCGTACTTTTTCAGCATTACTCCATAATATGTACTTTGAAAACTAGAGCTTTCATATATCCTTCTTGAAAAATAGTCATATCATTTCATGAAGCCTTTGTTTTTGCAACAAATAAGAGTATTTTGACATGTAAATGATCAAGTTTAGTACGAACTCAATGCCAGAAATGTTCCACAGCAGGTCACCAAAAAAATAATAATCAGGAGAATGAATCCAGGTGTACCAGGACAAAAAGACAAACCATTGATGTAAATAATAACAATGGAAAAAAATGGCTGAAGAAAATCTAGTTAAAATTAGATAGTCTATTGCTATCATTTCTGAGCAAAGATAAGAAGTTTTTCATTCTGCTCGGAATGAGATGACTAGGGCTACCATATGTGAGCTGCGAAAATCCCCACAAAGGAGATGCCTGTATTTTCTTCCATGGGATTATATAATATGTTGCATATGTGCATGGGTGTCTTTCTGCCCTTGCCCCATGTTGCGTGCGTGTGTGTGTGTGCGTGCATGTGTGTGTGTGTGTGTACACACTAGGAAGCACAAGGCAAGCTGTGTCTGCTCCGCTATGTGTTATATGACCCAGGGTTTGGAATGGAACAGCCTGTATTGTTCTGAGTTGCTGTCCAAATATCTTTCCCATAGAGAGGCACTGGGGGAAATAGTATCTTAGCACAGCCTGAGGGTGCAGTTCTAAAGACTCTTAGAGGAGGTTATGGGCTCATCCAGACAATCAGTTGAATGTTTTTTCCTTCCATGAGATCACACACGTATACCAGCATAATTTGCTCTTGCCCCATAGTCAGTCTCTACTCAGCCTCAGAAATAAAGCCAGAACATATGGGGCAAGCTAAGGGACAGCAATTGGTGGATACACCTCCTCCCATCAGCATTCCCACATCCAGCTGCTGAGCAGGAAAAACAGCCAGTGACTGCCCTCCTTATGTTATAGTGGGTTGGGGTTGAGCTATGGAAGACTGCAAATCAGAGGCCTGGCACTCTTCCTCCACCGCCAGTGACTCTCACTTTGACTGCTTGACAATCATAGGTGCCACCTTTCAGGTTGCCCTACAGTTAATCTTTGTAGTGATTTTCCTGCTGCTGCTCCCATTTTTTAAAGAGCTTTCTCTATCATCCATCCATCCGTCTGTCTGTCTATTTATATCTATCTACTGTATCTAGAATTCTACTACTCTCTCTAGTGATTTTGCTGCTGCTACACCTCTCCTGGTGGTACATCTATCCAGCAGCATGAACCAAAATGTATACACTGCAGTCAGAAGCAGTCAGGTGCTGGGCAGATTGCAGCCCCTGAGCACCGCAACCATACCAGTAATGAAGCCCCAGGAATCACACTCACAGAAGGTTTGTGTCAAGAGAAGTTGGAAAACACCCCTTTAACATCAGATAAAATAAATACAAAGTTAGGGGTTCTCAACTATAGCCTAGACATGGGAAAAAGCATAATCATGACGTATCTTTAAAAAACAATTAGCAAGGCATCTTCAAGTTCCAATTAGAGGGACAGATGGATGAGCTTTATGACTCATGGAATTAAGCAGGAATTGCTTCTAAGAAACAGACATACAATGACACCTCAGGATTGCTTATGCCTTTATTCAGGGCTAGTTGTACTTTTATATTTCTATACAGAAAGGGAAATCACATGAAACATCTTGGAAAAAGACTAAGTTTGACAAGGCTTCTATTTTGAACAAGCAAGAAAAGAATAGTTCAGCTTCTGATGGGGAAGGCTCTTGCTGTAAGGAACACAGTGGCTGCATTCACATAATTCAGTTAACTTGATTGTTGAATTAACCTATGTTTTGGTTTGTATAACACCCTAAAACTTAAATAAACTAAATAGGCTAGGTTTAGTGCTAAAGCAAGACTTAACACCAAATTTAGCATGCTGTGTGACTGCCAGTTGTTTCCTTGAGTGGTTATGCACTTGGTGTGAACTCAGCCACAAATGACTGATGACTATCATATCTCTGTACTGTTCCCCCCTCCCCCACCCAATGATTGGAATAGAAGTAGCCACATCTGAATAACATGTTTGTAGTAACAGTTGTTTATGGACAGGGATTTTTAAATTCCATTCCTACTATGTGGTAGGGCCCATACCGGCCTGTGTGTGATCATTCATCTAAATCATAAGAGAATACCTAAGTAGATTTATACTGCATTAGCCAGTCAGAGGAGGATCACAGAAACAGAAAGTTGCACATCTTTTCCCCAACCTCACTCCATTTTCCCATCCCTGAATCTGTTGACTCAAACAGAGCAAGAGGCAATAAACCTGTTCCTGCCTTCTGCCATGCTGAATCTGGTCTACAGGTTTTACAGACCGTTTTGCAAGACAGGCATTATATAAATATTATCAATAAATATTTATTGTTATGATTTATGTTTACTTAATAGTTCCACCCTTTCCCTCTCCCAGCATGGACTGCAAGCTAACTAATAAAACAGCTGAACAACAACATGATCAACTAGTGTGACTGTTAGACTAGGATCAGGAAGTAACACTATCAACCTAGCCTACTTATCACAGAAATGTTACTGAGATAAATTAGAAGAGTTCTGTAAATGCAACCTTCACCACCCAAAAGAGAGATGAGGATATATCTAGTAATTTTTAAAAAAAATTAACTCTTATCAATGTTATATAATATTTTATTGGTTTAATAGATCAGTGAAACAAAGAAATTAGATAAGAGCAGCAGTAAAATTGCTCTATACAATGCATAGAACTCATTCAAAAGCTAAGTGGAATTTATTTTTAAAAATGTAGGACTCCAGCAAAGAAGCCTGCAAAGATTGCCCTGTGGAGAGTACTCAACAGATGGAGAGCCACCACAGCATAAGCTTTGTACTACTCCCAGTGTGGAGCTTTCAGCCTTCAGAACCCACAATGGTTTGGACCAATATCAGCAACATAAATTAGACAAGGAAATGACCCCAGTTTGGTTTACAGTATCTCCTAGTTTTGCATGCCAGTCCTGCTATTCTAGACACTTGAGAAAAACATTCCAGAAAGTAGGGCTGTGCAGACCTAGAAAGAGGAAGCATGGGCTTAGTCACAACTTATTCCTCTTTCTGCTGCAAAGCAGCAGCTGTGTGCAGGCAGAAATGAATCCAGTTTTGTCAGATGGCCTGGGGGACAGCTGGTTTAGCCATTTAAATTGGCACTTTACTTTGCCTGGGCAGGCCCACTGATCACCACTTTTTCTCAGTTTCACTTCTTGGAGGTATGGTAAGCCTAATCATGCATCCCATAGAGCTGGCACAGGAAGGGTGTAATATGTTTGGACTGCCAAAGTCCTACAGGCACCAATATAATTTCCAGTCTACATGTATCTTCAAGGGTAGCCCCACATAGAGAGCATTACAGGCATCCATTTGAGATGGAAACACTGCAAGTGTCACTGAGGTAAGGCATGTCTTGCCTGGAAAAGGCCACAGGTGATAAATATAGTGGTAAAAATCACTATGCAACATCTTTTTCCAAACTGTATAACCTTAGAAAGTTTTTAAAGAGATACTCAAACAAATACGTTTTTTTTTTGTTGTTGTTGTTAAAGCTATGTGAAAATTATTTTTTAAAAGCAAACAACAGAAAAAAAAAGACAGTAAACTGAAATACAGAAAATTATCTTTTAAAAGAGGTTGAAAAAAGGCAACGGGACCAAGTCTTGCAGGGTGTCCTAATCCTCAGAAGATGCTTTGGAGATATTTGGTGGGGAGGACGGGGCAAAAAAAGCCGGACTCTGCCAACTTTCCCATACATATTTATCTGGCCCTGCTGTTTTATGATTGATTGTTTGTATAATGGTTCCAGTTATAAGGTAGTTAATTGATTTTAACCTTAAAAAATTTGCCGTATAATGTAAATAATCTACAAATTTTTATTTTATAATTTATAATTACAATGGATGTTTTAATGTTATGTGGCATGGACATTTTAATTGTGTGTGCATCCTATGTTGTTAACATTAGGGGTCCTTGTCGATTATGGCAGTGCACAGATTTGATAAATTAAATAAATACTATTGTTGCTATATTTCCTTGTAATTGAGGAGCATGTTGAGATAGTATCCTAACAGTCAGGAAATCACACTGAGACAAGGAATAGGTCTCTAGTGCTTTATTGCTGCTACATTAGACAGAAAATCCTAACAAACTGAAGAAGCGTGGGAAAAACCCAGACAGATAAACCCCAAAGGTTAAGGCGGGTCTGATCTGTGTCTCTTTGAATGGCTGCTTAACTCCTCAGTACTACGCATGCGTTTTCCCCCCTGGATAGGGGCCCCCTCCTGCTCACCATCAGTACTCATGACAGTTAGCAGTCCTTAAAAGAATTGTCTATAGGAAAAATTGCAATTCTTTAAAACAAACTTTCCACATTTTAGTGTAAAAAATGGAAGTTTCAGTTTCCAAAGAATATGCTCCAGCTGTAATACAAACAAAACAAAACAACATTACTAACAGTTGTTTTTCAGGGAGAACCGTTGCTGTCTGAGCATTCCTGAGATGATGGAGCATAGATTTTTTTTTTTCAATCCATTCAATCATGTCAAATTCTTAGCGACTGCCGGGACAAGTCCCTGCAGTTTTCTTGGCAAGGTTTTTTTGGAAGTGGTTTGCCATTGCCTTCTTCCCAGGGCTGAGCGAGAGTGACTTGCCCAAAGTCACCCAGCCGGCTTTCATGCCTAAGGTGGGACTAGAACTCACGATCTCCTGGTTTCTGGCCTGATGCCTTACCCACTAAACCAAACTGGCTCTCAATAATAGATTACATAGCCTTTAAAATTAATCTTCAAGAAGAAATAACTGTTCTTCATAAGGTTCACCAGACAGTGTTGGCATAAGAGCCAGAAGGCTGTTGTACTGCTTGTTGAATATAAATGAAAGTAATATAATGCTAAGCAAAGATGTGTAGATTGCACAACAAATGAGTAATTTATTTGATATGCAAGATCTGCGTGGAAATCTATTATTTTCGCTACACCAACAAGATGGGACAATGCTAACAACATGACTGCTTTCACAACCAAGCCTTCTTTGCTCTGGGGTTTGGGGCACAACTATTTTTGCTACGCAGTCTGCTCTAATCCTGTCCCCAGTATCATCCTGTGTTTTGAGCATGTGAGATGAGAAAATCAGGACATGAGCTTGGAGTGCAGAAACTGGAACCTACTAGATGCAAAAGCATTCTTTAGAACTGGGTTGCCAATAGGGTACATCTCTATGACTAAATGTTTAAATATTTAAAACAATTTTTGTTCTCCAAAAGCAATAAAAATTAAATGAAGAGAAAGAGAGAGAGAGAATTATACTCTATATATACTATGTATATAGAGAGATGTATGTATGAGTATATATAGTATGTATGAGTATGTATAGTATAGTATAGTATAGTATAGTATAGTATAAATCTATACTATGAGCATGAAGTTATAGCAAGTCCAGAGCAGATGCAGATGGACTATATACAAATGACTGAAAAAAATATGGGATAATCATACCTACTATGTTAATCTTCAGCAAAGGATTGTTACCTTGTCGTGGTGCTGGAGCTTGAGCACCTCAATGATGCCATGAGCTAAACCGTGAAGGGCCACCCAAGACGGGAAGGTCATGACAGAGAGGTCAGACTAAATGCGATCCCTGGGGAAGGTAATGGCAACCCACCCCAGTATTCTTGCTGTGAAAACTCAATGGATCAGTACAACCAGAGATATGTCGGTATACCATCGGAAGATGAGACCCCCAGGTCGGAAGATGGTCAAAATGCTACTGGGGAGGAACAGAGGATGAGTTCAACTAGCCCCAGACGTGATGACGCAGCTAGCTCAAAGCCCAAAAGGACAGCTAGCAGCCGACGGTGCTGGTGGTGAACGGCGAATCCGATGTTCTAAGGATCAACAGACCATCGGAACCTGGAATGTAAGATCTATGAGCCAGGGCAAATTGGATGTGGTTATTGGTGAGATGTCAAGATTAAAGATAGACATTTTGGGCATCAGTGAACTGAAATGGACTGGAATGGGCCACTTCACATCAAATGACCACCAGATCTACTACTGTGGACAAGAGGACCACAGAAGAGATGGAGTAGCCTTCATAATTAATAGTAAAGTGGCTAAAGCAGTGCTTGGATACAACCCAAAAAACGACAGAATGATCTCAATTCGAATTCAGGGCAAGCCATCTAACATCCCAGTGATCCAAATATACGCCCCAACCACAGATGCTGAAGAAGCTGAAGTAGAGCAGTTCTATGAGGATCTGCAGCACCTACTGGACAACATGCCTAAAAGAGATGTTATTTTCATCACAGGTGTGAGGAATGCCTAAGCTAAATAGAAGACTCAGACTATAAGCAAAGTTAAGTTCTGGCTTTTATTCAGAATAGAGTGCACACCAGTAGAAAGCTGAGAGTGAGAGAAGCGTGCCAAAAGTTGAATTAAATAGACTCGCGCCAAATAGCACTCCACCCCCACATTCCCCGGGTGTGCCCCACGAGTTCCACAGGGTGACCGGCCATCCATGCTTGCTAGGTGAGGGGTCGTCCAGCCCCAATCGCCTCGGGCATTGCTCCGTCTTTCTTTCTGCGGCGTAATGGCTCGTTACCGGGCGATTAGGCTTCAGAATTCCTCGAAAGCATCCAGACGTGCCCTTCCGATCTTCGCCCTGATCTTCCCCTTGCTAATGGTGTTAATTGCCGATTACCGGGTGATGAGGGCTTGTAGATCTCCTAGACCCATTACTGTCTTTGTCCTGTTTTATCGCCCATCCCTCTCCAGTCATTAGCAAGCCTCCGTGCTTCGTCATGCGAGCCGTTGCGATGTCACCAACATCGCACCGGCGATCATGACAACAGGAGACTGGAATGCTAAGGTGGGCAATCAAATGACACCTGGAATTACAGGTAAGCATGGCCTGGGAGAACAAAATGAAGCAGGACATAGGCTGATAGAATTTTGCCAAGACAACTCACTCTGCGCAACAAACACTCTCTTCCAACAACCTAAGAGACGGCTTTATACGTGGACTTCACCAGATGGACAACACCGAAATCAGATTGATTACATCCTTTGCAGCCAAAGGTGGCGGACATCTATACAGTTGGTAAAAACAAGACCTGGAGCTGACTGTAGTTCAGATCACGAACTTCTTCTTGCACAATTTAGGATCAGACTAAAGAGATTAGGGAAGACCCACAGATCAGCTAGATATGAGCTCACTAATATCCCTAAGGAATATGCAGTGGAGGTGAAGAATAGATTTAAGGGACTGGACTTAGTAGATAGGGTCCCGGAAGATCTATGGACAGAAGTTCGCAACATTGTTCACGAGGCGGCAACAAAATACATCCCAAAGAAAGAGAAAACCAAGAAGGCAAAATAGCTGTCTGCTGAGACATTAGAAGTAGCCCAAGAAAGAAGGCAAGCAAAAGGCAACAGTGACAGGGGGAGATATGCCCAATTAAATGCAAAATTCCAGAGGTTAGCCAGAAGAGATAAGGAATTATTTTTAAACAAGCAATGCGTGGAAGTGGAAGAAGACAATAGAATAGGAAGGACAAGAGACCTCTTCCAGAAAATTAGAAACATTGGAGGTAAATTCCAGGCCAAAATGGGTATGATCAAAAACAAAGATGGCAAGGACCTAACAGAAGAAGAAGAGAAGAGGTGGCAAGAATATACAGAAGACCTGTATAGGAAGGATAACAATATCGGGGATAGCTTTGATGGTGTGGTCAGGGAGCTAGAGCCAGACATCCTTAAGAGTGAGGTTGAATGGGCCTTAAGAAGCATTGCTAATAACAAGACAGCAGGAAACGATGGCATCCCAGCTGAACTGTTCAAAATCTTGCAAGATGATGCTGTCAAGGTAATGCATGCTATATGCCAGCAAATTTGGAAAACACAAGAATGGCCATCAGATTGGAAAAAATCAACTTCTATCCCCATACCAAAAAAGGGAAACACTAAAGAATGTCCAAACTATCGAACAGTGGCACTCATTTCACATGCCAGTAAGGTAATGCTCAAGATCCTGCAAGGTAGACTTCAGCAATTCATGGAGCGAGAATTGCCAGATGTACAAGCTGGGTTTAGAAAAGGCAGAGGAACTAGGGACCAAATTGCCAATATCTGCTGGATAATGGAAAAAGCCAGGGAGCTTCAGAAAAACACCTATTTCTGTCTTATTGACTATTCTAAAGCCTTTGACTGTGTGGACCATAACAAATTGTGGCAAGTTCTTAGCGGTATGGGGATACCAAGTCATCTTGTATGCCTCCTGAAGAATCTGTATAACAACCAAGTAGCAACAGTAAGAACAGACCACGGAACAACGGACTGGTTTAAGTTTGGGAAAGGAGTACGGCAGGGCTGTATACTTTCACCCTACCTATTCAACTTGTACGCATCATGCGACATGCTGGGCTTGAGGAATCCAAGGCTGGAGTTAAAATCGCTGGAAGAAACATTAACCATCTCAGATATGCAGATGATACCAGTTTGATGGCTGAAAGCGAAGAGGAACTGAGGAGCCTTATGATGAAGGTGAAAGAAGAAAGTGCAAAAGCTGGCTTGCAGCTAAACCTCAAAAAAACCAAGATTATGACAACCAGCTTGATTGATAACTGGCAAATAGAGGGAGAAAATGTAGAAGCAGTGAAAGACTTTGTATTTCTAGGTGTGAAGATTACTGCAGATGCTGACTGCAGTCAGGAAATCAGAAGACGCTTAATCCTTGGGAGAAGGGCAATGACAAATCTCGATAAAATAGTTAAGAGCAGAGACATCACACTGACAACAAAGGTCCGCATAGTTAAAGCAATGGTGTTCCCCGTAGTAACATATGACTGCGAGAGCTGGACCATAAGGAAGGCTGAGAGAAGGAAGATCGATGCTTTTGAACTGTGGTGTTGGAGGAAAATTCTGAGAGTGCCTTGGACTGCAAGAAGATCAAACCAGTCCATCCTCCAGGAAATAAAGCCAGACTGCTTACTTGAGGGAATGATATTAAAGGCAAAACTGAAATACTTTGGCCACATAATGAGAAGACAGGACACCCTGGAGAAGATGCTGATGCTAGGGAGAGTGGAGGGCAAAAGGAAGAGGGGCCGACCAAGGGCAAGGTGGATGGATGATATTCTAGAGGTGACGGACTCGTCCCTGGGGGAGCTGGGGGTGTTGACGACCGACAGGAAGCTCTGGTGTGGGCTGGTCCATGAAGTCACGAAGAGTCGGAAGCCACTGAACGAATAAACAACAACAAAACTATGTTAATAGTATGCTCTTCATTGTAATAAGCACCATGAAGATATATTGTTTTGTAATGTTATATTCTATGAGTCTGTTTGCACAACAATTAAAGCATCCAGTCTGATTAATGTGAGGACATACTGGTATATTCAGTTCTCTGTTCCACACTGCTTCTGTTCAGTCACTCATCTGATCAAGTGTGATATACGAATGGCAAGTGACTGCTGTTTCTCATTAATACTAACCAGAATTTGAATTCAACAAGTACAGATGATTTAAAATTCCAATTACTATTAAGTAGAAGAAACAGCTGATCCACTTTTACTAAACATATTTAACAAGAGAAGCCACCAACCAGAGTCAAGGTGCTGCACATGGGGAGTAGATAATTAAACATGAATCCTTATGTGAACTTACATGCTTGAGTCTGACATCAGGATGCAAGTAGAAAAAGCTGCAGTTTGCATCATGATATCATAGCATACATTTCATAATTTTCAAGAGATCATAGTTTGTATCCAACATCTATTGATGGCAGTAATAAGGCAATGCATTCACATAAGCCCAGTACTCAAGACGTAAGAACATGACCATTATTGAATGCTAAGGTTTCTGTGGAAAAGGCCAAATGACACTGTTGGTGGTAACAAAGGGATACATTAGGTGTGATTCTAAATTCATAATTGGAATTAAATTTTAATTTAGAAATTAAAAATTAAAAAATTAAATTAAAAAAAATTATTGAAAAACCATAATTAGAAAATAATCATGGGGAAGGGGAAATCTGTCCTCCTGGGTTTCAGGTCCTCCAGTAGCCCCAATGCCATGGCCAGGGAGGAGGGGTAGCCACTGTTCTGTGAGAGAGCATCAGAGCAATAAATACCACTGCACCAAAGAAAAACAGTACTAGTACAAACTCATGTTCAGGCCCAGTCAGTGGTGATATGAGCAGTGAAGTGTCTGTTCTTCTCCATCTCATTGCATCTGTGGATTCTTGCCTGATGGCCCTGTTCAAATTGATATAGACCTTATCCAGGATAAGGAACTAAGACAGGGTATATGCCTGTAAGCTGACAGGATGAGTTTGTGGGTTTCATTGTGGATAAAGTAAATTGTATCCACTCTGGTCTGGATTCCAGTTGAGCAGAGCCAAGTGAGGTGACCTAGGCAACATCTTGTGCTTAAACTTGGAATTCTTTTGAGTTTTGAAGAACCTGAGGAAGTAGATCAATTCCTCTATTGTTTGAGCTCGGTCACCTGTGGATTAGATCCATGTCCTTCCTGGCTTCTTTGTGCAACCAGGTGGGACATGCGCAGCTGAATTCAGGAGGTGTTATATGTTTATTTGAGAAAGGACTTTATGCCACTGGCCTTGAAAGAGGTGGTGTCGCAACCTCTTCTGAAGAGGTCACTTCTTGATACAGCCAATCAAGGTTGTTGAGAAGGTGGTGGGGAATCATCTACCAAAGATTCTAGAGGAAGCACCTGGGTCACTAACATATGGGATTCAGGCCTACTCATGGGACAGAAAAAACATTGATTTCTGTAGTGAATTAACTTTATTGGGACCTGAATGGGAGGAGTGCACCTTTCCTGGTTCTACTGGACCACTCAGAAATTCAGTACTATTGACCACAATATTTTCCTGGGCCAACAGCAATGCTTGGGAATAGAAGGCACCATTCTGCTCCTACACTGAGTGGGTGGTTCCAGTTTGTAATTATGGGGGAAGAGCAGTTTCTATGGACTGCAACCAGCCCCTAACCTCTTCTCATTCAGGAAGGCCCTTAAAGCTATTCAGTTTCAGTGGGCTTCAGGCCCTGGGGTGATGTTGGCCACATCTATTGTTATCTGTTACTATGATTATCTTGTTTATTGATTGTAGCTGTTTTTAAGGGGTTTTTTTTAGATGTAAATGTTGTAAAATAAATAAAACTTAAAAAGTGTGAAGTCTTGGATTTTTCTGTTGTATATGATCATTCGTTAAATGATCATAATAATGCAAATAATTTTTTAAAAAATCTGACTCTTCTGCCTGTTGTTCAAACAAACTCTTTACTCTGAATGACAGTTGTAGTTGCAGGAACAAGTTAATTAATCTGAAGCATAATTAAGGAACCCCAAGTCATAGTCATTTTAGGCTATTGTCCAAGCCATACAGCACAGTTGTTTTAGAGAGGACAAGAATGTATGCACAAATGTGCCATCTTGGCTATCTGCAATGCCACCAATTATTTTGAAATTTTCACAAAGATTAAAAAAATATGTTAAGTAATACTGATTCTAAGTAACTGAATAAATATTATTGAGTAATTTCAGTCTCAAATCTAAGTTACAGTCCAGCTTGCCCAATAAGACAATTACAGTCATAGCAGTCTATTTTTGCATATTCTTTAAAATTGGAACTTACAAGGAGAAGGGTAAGAAAAGAAGACCACAAGACTGAGGCTTACAGTGCTTTTGAAATAATTTATTTATTTACAAATATAACCTTGAGTCCACCTGCAGTCTAGAGTGGCTAGAATGATGTAGGAAATAAATTGGGGTGAGCCTGGCATGGGTGAGGGGGAGAAGGAAGGGAAAATATGTTGGTTATGCAAATGTAGGTTACATGAGAGACAGATCACATTATCAACGACTGTAATGTTTAGAAACCCATTGTGTTTATTGGGATTTTTTGAGATTGGCTGAAATCTTTTGATGTGAGTTCAACAATTTCTTACTTTTAAAGTCCCACTTTTCCAAAACAGTCACTTGGACATCTGCTGTGCAGTGTCCCAGGAGGCTGAAATGTTCTCATATTACTCCGTCCTTGTTTTGAGTCCTGACGCCAAACTTGTGTCCATTCTTTTGTGCAAAGTTTGTCCTGTAGTCCTACATAAAATCCAGAGGGGCATTGCTGGCAGATATTACATTAGAGAAAGAGCATGTGACGGCCCCTCTCCTCTTGTATGTGCTGGCTGGGGCCTGTGATGGTGCTGTTGGTGTAGGTGATGGGGCAAAGTAGACAATTCAATTTGCTGAAGGGTCTGGTTCCCATATTGGTATCATTGTCCTGTTGGCTCTTCTTGCTTGTGAGAATCTCAAGAAACACAGTGGGTTTTTTTAACGCATTACAAATGTTAATTGATAAGCTACTTGTAATTTGTCTCACATGTAACCTATATCTGCATAATCAACCTATCTTCCTCTCCCTTCCCCCAACTTCCCCCCCACCTCACCCAAATTTAAAATCTACATCTGTCTAGCCACTCTATGCATCTCATGAAATGAGCTGCAGCTCATGAAAGCTTATGCCTTTTAATAACATTCATTAGTTGGAAAAGGTGCTACCTAATTTCTTCCGATTTTTGGCCAATTCCACAAAGTCCTTTCCTTATCTTGAATTCCTTGCATTATAAACCACACTCTTACTCTACAAACGTGTGCCAGGTTTTGTTGTTTTCTCCTTGAGAGTCCTAGATTAAATACAACTTTCTGTTTCATTTTTCCATCACTATGAAGCCCTCCTGGCTGCCTACATTTCCCAATCTGAAAAATCCAATAGAAAGAGTTCCCCCTGAAGTCTTACCTTAATTAGGCTTGAGAAGCCAGGGAGGCTGCAGAGAGCTGGAGAAATGATTGTAGAATGAAAGAGGATCCCTTTTGGTTATCTTATAATTAAATTGTGCATAAAAATTAGGTGAAACCATATTTCACCTAAGACCATTTACCAACATTCCCTTTTCCTTTGAAGGAACGGTTGAAAACAAATTCTCTTTCAGCAAAATGAAAGAGAACTGGTAGAAAAAGCTGGAGGAGAAATCTTTTCTGCATGGCATTTGTTCAAATCTCTGCTCAGCCATAAAGCTTGCTGGTGACCTTTGGGCCAGTTGCTATCTCAGCCCAAACTACTTCACTGGGTTTTTATGTGAACATAACATCGGGGGGGGGGGGCAAGGGTAGTGCTTAAAAGCTACTTCAGGTTCTTGGAGGCAAGACAGGATTTGAAATAAATATTCTGTGACATATCTTTTTGTTTGGAAGTCTGCTAGCAGAGACTTCCTTGATACTTTATTTTATTAATTGTAAATCAACCCTATTTGGGGAGACTTTTGGGGGGGGATTGCTGAGGAGTTATGAATAATGTTTTTAAAAATACAGTAGTAACTCTTCTCCTTTATCTCATAACAATTACTGGAGACAATAAAGAAAAAACATTACTTCATAGTTGAGATGCCTTTCTTTCCCCACTTGCTTTGCAGAAGCTCTATGCAGCTATAACCTGTGATTTCAAAACACCAAATTCTAAAGTGAGGATTTATTAATAGTTCTACTTTTCAAGTTTGTGCATGGGAATTCCTAACAGCATCTCTTAACTATGGTGTATATTGACAGGTTTGCAGGAGGCAGCCAACGTTGTTCTGCAGAGTTCAGATAAGCCGGGTGCTACTCCTCCCTTATAAATATTGAGGGGCATGGTGTATACAGTAAGTTATGGACAAAACAAAAGTAGCCTTGAGGGCTGAATCAATGATGCACCTGTTCAAACTGGAAGATAGCCTTGGCATCACTGACAAAATAAAGCAGATCGACTGGAGCCAAGAAGGTTTGTTTGTTTAGATTTTTTTTATCTTGCCTTTATTATTAGCAAAGCCCTAACTTTCAGTGATCAGAATTTTTCCTCAGCTAGAAACAATGATTAAATATATACAGCAAGAGAAGATAGAAGGTAAGGAAGGAAGGAGCAAGGGAGAAAAACAGTAAATGACTGGGATGCCCAGCATCTTCAGCCCTGCTTCTTGAATTGCTACCTACCGTGAATTCACCTTCTGTTGTCCATGAGATGTGGCTTCAAATGAGTATTTTGCTCAGATTTACAAGCTAGAGCGTCAGACTGAGGAAAGCTTCAGTAGACTTGTTAGGGCAATCAAACCCCCAAACTGATCCATACAGATAAGTCTTGTTCTAAACCAGAGTTTCTCAACCTTGGCAACTTTATGCTGGCTGGGGAATTCTGGGAGCTGAAGCCCACACAGCTTAAAGTTGCCAAGGCTGAGAAACATTGATCTAGGCTTTATGTATTTGACATTATGTTCCAGACAGCTTTCTTTTAAAATGCTTCCTGTCTACTCTGTACTATCTATCTCTTTCATGCAGCTATGCAGCTTGCATGTTCTGAAGTCCTTCCATGCATGTAAGTAAAATAAATGTTAGTAGATCTAGGCATAATGGCATTTGCTATACCCTTTTGCCTTCAACTTCTGAGCTTTATTAACTTTGCATGCCACACTATAAGTGGGGGCTGGGGAGGTTGCAGGAAGAAATAATGTAGCCTTTGCTGCAAGAGGATCTTGGCATCAAGCGTCGAACCATTATAAAAACTTAAGAGTTGCTGATGAAAATATTTGTGCAGTTAATGTTTCTCTGCCTTGCTAGTAGCCAGTAATGTGGAAGAGAGATAAGAAACCCACAGAGGGATTACATCAAGGCAGTTAATGGTTGCCACTAGTGTGGAGGAGTAAGCTCCAGTGTTCATTATGAATTACGAGAAGAGGAATGGCAACAGTGACATTCCATATTTCTGAAATGTGCAAGCCTGTCTTCAGTGCAAATGCTGTTCCAAGCTGTTTTTTGGATCTCTTCTACAGCTCTTTCGCTCTCCTTCTGATCCTCTTAATAATCAAAGAGGCCTGTGCAGGATGCACTTGGTTCTTTCCTAAATAGGATTCACCTTCTCATTATATTTTATAGATAAGTTAATGATTTGCCAGATCTTTACCTAACATGGACTAAATATTAGGTTGATTTAAGCACAGTGAATCTGACCCACCAACTTTCTGAGAAGAAAGAAGCTCTTCTGGGAGGAGGGAGTTACAAACCAAAAGCTGGTTAATGCCTTGGCTATTTACTTCTTACTCTGACCTTGTTCAAAGCTTCCCCTTTTTTAATTGATACCTGGACAGTGGTATTTACACATGCATACACACACATGTGCATACACAAATGAATTTGGAAGAATACCTCAGCTCATACTGAGCTTTTGTCAGGAGGTAATCTTGTTTGCAACACAAGGACTGAATAGAAAAATCATCTGCTGCCCCCCAACATAAAACATTTATTTAGAGCTGTTGTCCAGCTGCCCTACCATCTTAGATGAGGGGATGATAACTAGGAAAAAGGGGCTTTTCAGGTGCACTCCATAGAAAACTGCAGAGACTTCTGCCTGGTGGCACCTTCTTTGTCTAAAAAGATGACAATTGGGCTCTGTCTTATCATCTACCAAAGCTTTCAAGAAGTGGATATTTGGAAAAGGGGAAACTGTGGTGGCAGGCCTCTTTCTCCCCACCACACAAAGAAACACACACTGGCCATTCCATTGCAGTTCCCTATCCAAGTTGACCCATCCTCTTAACCCCATCAACAATATTTGCTTGTTGTTTACTTGGCTCAGCCAAGCCAGATTCCTTTGCCCATTTCAATCCAGGCAGCTCACTGGGAAAGTCCAGTGACTGAAGAAGCAGCTGGACCAGGGGACAGGACAGGCTATTCACATGAGCAAGCTGTGTGCCTGTGCATACCTCATTCTGCTCATGTAATGTCTACTGAAACTATCACTACTGCATTGCAACATTTTGAGTAGGTTGAAAGCAGGTGCCAGGCAGATCAGGGAGCACACAGCAGCAAAGTGTTGAAAGACTAAGTGGTGTGCATCAGATAAACTGCCTTATACACCATAAATTAGTCTGCCGCCCTCTAGTGCAATGGAAAATGTCATTTCATCACTAGTATAGAACTAAGATTCATGGGTCTTCTATACAGCATCATTGGTTTTCCCCAAACCCTCCAAACTATTTTGAAGCTGGCCATGTGGTTGTCTTTATTCCTGTTGACTTTGGAATAGAGATCTGACAGGGAGCACCAGAAACCAGTCAGTGCTCTCCCTCCAGTTGATCAAAGGAGAGTGCAAAAAATTGTAAATCAGTCAGTGCCTCGCCTCAAGCTCCTGTCAGTCCTGAAGTAACAAAAGTCCACTTACCCTTTCACTCTAAGTGGAAAGAAAATAAATTGCTAGCCCCCACCCCATGTTCCTCAAATGTACATTTGTCTAGTTTTTTGCAATACCCCCCCATGCAACATCTATAAAGGAGTAATTGTAAAGCTATGGAGTAATCATTCTTTTGTTGGGTTTATATTCCTAACTATGGTAAATGATAACTTCTAGGAAATTAGCAGGGTAGTTATTTTGCAGCCACCATCTCCCCCTCCATAAACAAGGGAAAAACAACTAATTGTTGGTGCTTTGCATTTTTGCTCCTCCCAATAAAGAAAAGAAGGAAACAGAAGTGTTTGTTAGTTTCATCCAGCTCTCTTGCTCTGTGCTGCTGTACAGTACAAATAACTATTGCAAGGATCTGTGATGAGTCAAAACAATCCAGATCAATTCAGATGATGTTATAAGCTAGAATCATCAGTGATGGGCTTAGTAGTAACTTTGTGGAGACCTATGAAGTTGTCACGTCATCTGTCCTCTTTAATGATCTGTGAACTGAATGCAGTATCAGCTGAAGTCCTAGAGCCACAAGATGGGCTGAGGCAAGAGTCTGGCCCCACAGGCTATGCAGAATGTTGTCTTTTTAGATATAACACAAATAAGTCAGAAATAAATCAACTCAACTGTTGAACACCACATAAGAATACATGTCTGGAGTTATTCTGGGGCAGGGCAAAGAAACAGTAGTTGTAGTAATTTTATTAGTGTGTGCTTATAACTAGGTAGAGTACATATGAAAATGTCCTCAACTGCCAACTACAAATCCAGTTGGTACCTGCATGGAGTGGAGTGGGGTAGGATAGCATCTAATCCTTCTTCACCCCAGGCAGAAAAATGTCTCAAGAGTAGAAAAATTAATTAATTACTTCTATTCTGCTTTTTAGCATAGATTATCTGTGGGTTCATCTATACACCTTCCTTGCACTGGCTTGAAAACATCCCACTTACATTTGAGGAGGTTATATCCTCATAGTAGACCATCCATGTTGTGATTAGCCTATGGTTGAGGCAGGTAAACCTGGACCAAAAACACTGGCAGAGAAGTGGTGTTCTTCATGGTAAAATGGAAGAAAACCTATGTGAACATTCTAAAGTTCATGGAGAGGGAATCTTTGGGTTGATGACCTTCAGGGCTTCAAGTGGGCTGTTGCAGGACAATCCTTCTCCATCTAGCTGCTACACTGTATGTCTTGGGTGGCCATTTTTGCTTTGGCTGCTGGAGAGAGCAGAAAGTTGCCCAGCAACTGTTTTCTTTTTTGTTTGTTCAGTGGAATATCAAGCTTGTGGAACACCTTCCATGAGGTCAATGTTACTTGCTATTGATAAACTCCAAGCAAGGATGCACTGAGTACATAGGAAGTGGTCAGCTTTGGGGGGATTGCTACCCAAACTGTGATTCCTCAGTGCCAGGATGCACTGCCAGTTGTGTACCCTTTCCAAGCTGTGCCTTTTCTTCCTGGCACTCTGGGCAAGGCTAATACAGTGTATTAGCTTTTGGAGCTATTCATATCTTGGTGCTTAGCAGATGCAGGAAGAGGTATCTAGAAAAGCTAATATACTGTATACTGTATAATCATCTAAAGTGTGATGTCTGAGTTGAATTCCCAGTAGAGGATTTGAAGGGTCTCAATAAGGACAAAATCAATTGTGTAGTATCTCCTGGTGGTGAGTCTCCCCTTGTCATACATAGAAGCTCACGGCACTGCTTATGACCTCACCTTCTTTGGGGATGATTTCTTCTCAACCTGAAGTGTTCTTGTGAGCATCTATTGTAAACTGCCCAGAGTCCCTCCTTGGGAGGGAGATGGGTGGTGATAAAGTTTGATAAAATAAATAAATAAATAAAATCCATTTATGTTTTTATTTATTTATCATCCCGCCTTTATTATTTTTATAGATAACTCAAGGTGGCAAACATACCTAATACTCCTTCCTCCTCCTATTCTCCCCACAACAACAACCCTGTGATGTGGGTTGTGCTGAGAGAGAATGACTGGCCCAAGGTCACCCAGCCGGCTTTCATGTCTAAGGCGGGACTAGAACTCTTGGTCTCCGGGTTTCTAGCTTCTAGCCTTAACCACTAGACCAAACTGGCTCTCTTGTCTTGTTCCTTGTCTTAAACCCTGTTAAGCCCAAGGAAAACACCAGCACAACTGTCTCACAGTTTACCTGGCTCTCAGGCTGGAGTATAAATGTCCCCAGCTGCCATCACTTCAGAGGCTCTAGTTATTTATATCTCTCTTTACATAATTCCATAAATAGTGCAAGGCACTGATACCCTTGGAGAGGCCAGCACCCTGCCTCTTATTTGTGCTAGCTTTAATTGTTGTTATCAGCAGGACTGGCATGTAGTAGGAGATAAGTCCACCCAGTGGTGTGGTGCCAGGGGTTGTTTCAGTTGTAGTCGCAGCCCCCATTCTGGGGAAAAGGCACAACAGATGACCCCAAATGACCTTGGGTAGCTTCAAGAAGGTGGGTAAGAAATTAAATGTGGTGACAGGAAACCAGAGAGAGGGCAATAGAGGGATAAGCAGCTTTTGTATGAGGCTGATTTTCGTAAGCCTATGAATGAGTGTGACCTTCTCTGGGAGGTGGGGCTTTTCAGATATATATGCTTGAAGGGAACTTTAGTGGCCACGCAGAACACAAGTATGGGTTTTTTTCCCCCTGTAAATCTTGTTCTGAAATTCACTCATGGCTGGTTGGGGAATTCTGGGAGTTTAAGTCCACCCGTCTTAAAGTTGCTGAGGTTGAGAAACACCGTTCTCAGCAGAAAGACCATGTATATATGCATTATAAAAATAACTTGGTAAATAACCAAGCAAGCCTGTTGCTAGGGGAGATACCAGTGCTATATTCCCCTTCCAAGTACTTTCCTGAAGCTATTGTTGATCTGCTGACGCAGGCAGAGGCAACATGGTGCCGGAAGAGATACTGGACTAACTCCAATCAAGCCCAACAATACAGCCCATGGCAAGTGGAATATCTTCTAAAATCATCCAGAGGGCACCAGATTGCCTTTTCTTATTTTAACACAAAGCCCTTCCTTCTGCCAGTATCAGCTGATAGAGCACAATTCCTTTTCAGTAGGTGTGTCAGTCTTAGCTCATGGTATGTCACCCACCCACCTTTATCCTGCCTGTCACCTTTCAAACATAGGGAAGAACTTTGCTGTGGAGTCCCTGGTGCTGTCTGAGCTTGGTTGTTTGCTTGCATTTTGCTGCAACTTTGCTGCAAGCCTTTGTTCACTGAAACCGAACCCATAATTAGCCAGTGAGATCAGTTATGAGTTTGTGTCAGTGGCTGAGCACGGCTTTGTGAATCAGATACTGAACATGGAATAGAAATGTCATAAACAAAACACTATGATCACTCTATAAAAGGAACTGCAGACTTTCTACTGCAGGAGCACATTGTGCTCTTTTCACACCCTCCTCTTATGCTTGAAATGTTTCACCGATTAAGAGTGGATCGCAAGTTGAAACGGCCTATATTAAAACTACTTTGTGTTTGGGAAGGGCGTTATTATTTTTCAGAGGTTTAATACAATCCTCCCAATCTGGCTGGGGATAATGGGGTTACAGTCCAACACATCTAGAGGGCACCATGTTGGAGAAGGCCAGTCTGCTTGTTGTTTAGGCAGTGCTCAATTAATGGTGAAAACTTGCACTTTTTACTTGATAAGAGGATTTTTTTTTTGTTCTTTCCTCTTACAATGCTGCCTCTGTTCTACTTCATTTGTTAGCAAATGCTCAGGGCTGGGATGTTTTTTCAGCAGTCTATCTTAAAAATGCTCCCTGAACCGAATATCAGTGCTCCCCCTCCATCATTCTGTTTGAACTGTTATCTTCCACCACCCCTTTGCTTTATTTTGCTGCCAATACAAAGACAATACTAACTTACCTAAAAAGTGAAAGTTTTAAAGGTATCACACAACCACAAAGCTCTGAAGATTGAGTTTGAATCTTTTTAAGAGAAGGAAGTTACACTATTGCTACACTGCTCTCTAGTGGTGGATGGAACTTTTTGAAGAGCAAGGAAGAATAAAGAGGGGAGAATCCATATTTTAAAAAATAAAACCGCACTAAATTAACCATTCTCCGGCCATCTGCCCTCAACACATGACAAAATGCAAATAGTTTCACAAAACTGATTTTTTTTTAATGAAGGCATTTTTAGAAATATAGGACGACACAGGAGGACCTATCTGCGCCAAAGTGGTGATATCTGTAATGTAAAACATTTTGCATATTATCATGTGTTGAGGGCAGATGGCTGGAGAATGGCTAATTTAGTGCAGTTTTCTTCTAGACAATATTCAATTCAATTCAATTTTGGGAAGTAACACAAGTTAATCACTAAGTAGAGAAACTGATTTGCTTTTTAAAAAATTGGGATGTTACATGAACAATGCAGTTTCCTGTAGTTTCCTGAACTACAGATGTGGAATTAACATATAAAATCCAAATGCAGAGGAAAATATGTCATCTTGAAAAAATGGAATGGTTTTGGAACTTCGACTTTATTTCTTCAAGTTAATGAAAAAAGAAAGTTTTCATAATCATTTAAAGTTATCTACCGATTTCTTCTATGTCAAATCAGATATTTAAAGAAAACGTGCTACTTCTGTTTCTAGTTACTAAAAGACATGTATCTCAAGTAAATAATGAAAATGAATTGGAGTTGAATGGGAAACTGACTTTTTTTTCCTGCTTCATCTCTTTCCTGGTAGAGTGGTGCAACTGGAACGATCTAAGCCACCTTACGTAAATCCAATCTGCACACCTGTTAGCTATTCCCACCAGACTAACTCCAGTATAAAAACCAGTGGTGCTTAGTAGTTATACCATCATTTTATTGTATTCATTACATTTGCAATAAGTATATCTTAAGAATAATTTCCTGTACATATATATTTGCCCTGCCCCTGCACACATAACATGTTCATCATGAGAACCAGGAAGTTAGAAATGCATTCAAACAGATTTTTGGTTGAGTTGTTTCCTGTTATTCAAACTTTACCTATTAACTTATGCAAAATTACATATACTGCATTATAAAATATTATCATCAAGTAAATCCTATTTTATTTCCATCGTAGAACATATATATGGACCTCCCTAGTTATTTCTCACCCAGGCATTGACCAACCCCACACTTACTTTTAGGCAAATGGCTGCACTGGATGCATTCAAATCCTGCCCTATACTAAAGCCATTCTAAAGAAAACAAATGAGCCATGGGTTTCATATTCATATTCATTTCAATAAGGATTTCAAAATGGTTAAGAAAAATCCTGTTAAAAGTTTTAAAAAGCATCTCTTAATGAATAACTGTCCCAGGAAGTGAGCATGAAATAAGTATCTTCATCTATGTGTGCATATTATATTTGATATATACTGTACTTTTGGTCACATTTTCTCTAAGCCAGCAAAGACTTGGAAAGAGCTCTCAGGTCTGTTATTGAGAAGCAGCTAATATACACACTGGTGCAGTTTACAATCTATGAAGAAGGAACAAAAAGGGAGAAGACCTAGATCATGGATGGGCAACCTTTGAGGATCCTAGTGTCAAGCCATGCCTCCTAGGCTGCCCTTGCAGAAAATAAAAACACACATGCTTAGATATACCTACAGGTTCAAACACTTCCACATACTGCTCAACTGTAAGTTCTTTCTTCTCAGCAAAAAGATGACATACCTTAATCCTGCTTGCATTGACAATGAGAATTTGCAGGGATTTTAAGTGCAATGTTCATTTGATTGGTTTGTTACCTGGGACAGCACATCCTCAACTAGACATGAAACACCCCTTGTATAGCTAAATATTGCCTTCAATAGGATTTATTTATATCTCAAATTTAGTCACCACCCATCTCACTCATAGAGCATATCCTTCACCCTTAGTCATGCTGGTTGAGGCTGCTGGAATTGCTTCAACATCTTGAGGCTCCAAGTTCTCTACCCTGGCACCGGACAGAAGTATTTAGCTAGACACGAATTCTTCTGTACCAAAGAATTCTTGTTAAGCTGATATAGGATTACAGAGTTAAAGATGGTATATGCCAACCTCCATACAGAATCAGGCCAGATGCATGGCAAATCAGGTATGATTCAAGGGGCACATTACACTAGGATAGCCTTTACCCTGTCCCTTTACCTACCCTTTACTGGTGCCGTCCAGATATATTTGGGTACAGTTCCCATTAGCCTGAGTCAGTATCAGCACTGGCAATGGAATTCTTATGAGTATGTGAAGTAAATTGAGGCATGCAAGAGTAGGGTGTGCTATTGGGATTTTCTATCTTGGACTGGCCCCAAATCCAGTTCATTACCTGTAAAATACTCAGGAAAATATATTCAGGGGCAATTCACTATTCCTTCACACTTACATCAAGAAGCAGTTTTTTTCATGAAAAGGAACAACTGAAAGCAAAACAAATCAGGTTTACAATAAATAAGTAAATCCTACTATGATAGGTATCCCTAGAAAGGAGCTTGAATTAACTATTCCTTATTTAGACTAATCTTTATAATAAATTACAACGCGCACCTTTCAATTCTGATATGAGCTATTATAGTTCCAAAATAACACACTTTTAAATTAAACATTCACATAGTATTTCTAAAGACACTTCTAAACTGTTTCTCTTCCAAACAAAGCTCACTGGAAAGCCAGGGCTACTGTAAGTTTTTTTTACTAAGAAGATCCAAAGTGGAAAGTAAAATTCTAAATTCTAAAACTATTTTTTTCAGGCTGAACAGAGTAACCAATTATGCAGTTATTTTATCTAAAAAAATAAAATATCTACATCCTCCTGAAGCAAGGAACCCAAGTCTATCTAGTCAAGAATCTCCTTTTAAGGCTCAAGTTTGGCCAGCATTAGCTCCATGTGTTGATACTAAGATAAGAGATAATCCAATGTAGGCTGGCAAGATGCTTGTCTTCCCCTAAAATAAGTGCCTTGTTTATGCAAAGAGATATTTACAAGAGCTAATCACTGACTTGTCAGAAAGGAATCTGTGGGGTAGAAATACAGCATCATGAATTGCAAGGGATAAAAAAAAGATGCACACAATAAATTAATGCAGGCAATACATTGATCCTCACTAACAGTTCTCCACATCAGATCAAGGTGAAAGGTGAAAGGTCCCCTGTGCAAGCACCGAGTCATGTCTGACCCTTTGGGGGGACGCCACTTTCGTGACGTTTTCTTGGAAGACTATAGCAGGGTGGTTTGCCATTGCCTTTCCCAGTCGCCACCTTCCCCAGCAAGCTGGGTACTCATTTTACTGGCCTTGGAAGGATGGAAGGCTGAGTCGACCTGAGCCGGCTACCCGAGAATCCAGCTTCCCCTGGGATCGATCTCAGGTTGCGGGGAGTTTTCAGATGCAATACTGCCACCTACCACTCTGTGCCACACGAGGCTATCACATCAAATCAAAGGTCTATCTATTTAACATAGTATCTACAAAACATATCTATCTACTTAATATAAGAAACTATTGAAAGTGAACTGCAATCTATTTTAATATACCAAATTTCCTTTTATAATTTTCAATAGGCATGAAAGCTGACTGAGTGACCTTGGGCCAGTTCTTCTCTCTCAGCCAAACTCACCTCACAGGGTGGTTGTTGTGGGGAAAATAGGAGGAGGAAGGACTATTAGGTATGTTCACCGCCTTGAGTTATTTATAAAAATAATTAAGGCGGGATTAAAAAAATCTATTTTTATACACACACACACACACAGTGTATATGTATATGTATATGTATATGCATATGCATATATTTATTAAATTTTGCCACCGCCCATCTCCCCCCAAAGGGGGAACTCTGGGAGGTTTACAACATGTATATGTATATGCATATGTATGTAAATATATATACATATACATGTGTGTGTGTGTGTCTGTGTGTGTGTATATCTCACTGAATCTCCTCTGCCTCTATTTTGGATGGAACTGCAAAGAAAAAAAATGGAATGAAACCTCCAGTGACAAGCTGGGCTAATAAGGTGTGGCAGATCAATAGCTCTGATACAACAAAATATTAACAGATTTGATAGGAAAGTCAGAAATGGAAGGAGTCAAAATAGAAGCATTTACTTATTTTTGGAGCCAATACTATGCTCAGCAAGAACTCAGTTTTGAGAATTACAAGTTAATCTTTCATTTCCCCCTTGATTTTTTTCTGTTGGTAATAAAATATTGATTTGGAGGGAAAATCTTTCTACATTTTTTTAAGTTAAAAAGGTATTAGATAGCACATCTCTATACATACGACTATATGTTCCACTGTACTTCAGCCTAATTTACATGTGGTTTTGCTCTGTTTTGGAGAAGAGAAATAGAGTGAATTAGACCTTTATACGTCCTATTTTGTGCATAAAGTGTAGGACTTTCTGGAGATCATTACCAGAGAAAGACAAAACTGACCCTACATCTAGAGTTCTAATTCCTATGAAAGCCAATTAGGTTTTACTAAAACCCATAAAAAGTCGTCCTTTGATGGAATACAAGATGGGCCTCCAGATGATTCATGATTAAGTGCTAAAGCAGTCCCAACTTACTCCATTGATCAAATCTCCTCAACTCTTTATTGAATGCCTTCTTGGTCACACTAATGCTAACAAGTCTAGGAAGAGAAGGAGAGAGAACCCGCTTGCCATTATGTACTTTGTGTTATGGGGCTGTTCACTAATGGAACTAGAAATATGCCATGAGCTCTCCTTTCCTTGGGTCAGTATAAGCAATGCCAAATAAACATTTGTGATTAAAGAACAGGTATTATGTGAGAGAGAGACAAGGTTCCACATATTATACTAAATCATAATGTGATTTATTTGAATTTTGGCATTGTACGATACATGAACCCAGTTTAAGGTCCGCATTAACTTTTGTGAGCTGTGGCACATTTGGAAGTTTGAGAACAGGTCACAGGCACTCCCACAAATGGTGGGCAAAGGCAATCATTTAGCAGAAGGCAAACTGGCAAGATTGTGTCCCATCACTATCAAAACCTCCAGAATGGTACCTTGCAGTATTCTACTTCTCATTTTGTTTTTAATTAAAAAGATGTTTAAAGAAAATAAAGTCAGGGCTAATATGTAGCATGAGGCTGCTAAGCATAATGTCCCCATAAATATCAATCATGATATGTGGCTTAATTAATGACATGAATCCAGCCAATTATTCATCAAATCATAGTTACATAAAATTTGGCTCAGAATGACTTAGGAACAGCCAGAGATTCAGATGCCTTCATTCAGAGTACCTGGAAAGTAAGCTAATCTATGTCAGCACCAAGCCTCCAGGTGGAAAAAGCAAAGGATCTCTAAATCAGCTCTGCTTTTTGCAATTTGCTTCTTGCTGTTTTTACTGTGTGGAACCAGGAATGTCAAAATTTCCCATGGTAGTCCATGGTTAGCGGTTTATACTGGAGATCCAAACAGGTCCCCGTCTTCCCTTAAGGGTGAAGAAGCTGAAACCTCCCTGTACTCTGTTCCCCTTTCAAACAGTTCCTATACTTGAATTGTATTTCTGTTAAATAAGTGCTTTTCCAATTTTAAAAAAATACCCTGTATTATTATTGTATGATTATGATCCCAAGTTAATATATAAAGTGGACCTTAACTTTTCAATACCAACATCCCAAGAGGGATTCTTCATTTTACCTTAAGGTAATGCAAGCAATCTACCTTCTGCACAAAGAAAGAAATGAATATATTGATGAAAAACATGAAGAGGAAAGTCAGTTCTCCAGGGCACCAAAATAACAATCCTCCAAATGATCTGAGTGAACTCAACTCTGAATATGTGCAGGTAGGATCAGGCTGCACAGATCCTGATCCCTGGAGCATCAATAGACCGAAGAATTAGCTGTGAAATTCCAGGGGAAACTAACAAAACTGTTGTGTTTTTTTAGCATTTCTTGAAAAAGATATGGCATTAAGTGTAAAAATCACAGGGTTTTATCCTCTGAAAATTGGCCTGCTACCCATGGAAGCTCTTAAACAGGATCAGCATTATTCCTAGATATACAACTGATGAGCTGCAAGGGTGTCCATGAAAGGCTGCACGAGATTATCTGTTGAGAAGTAGAAGATCAGGCCAAAGGTGATAGAGATGGGAAGAGCAGGTAATGCCTTCTTAAATACTGCAAGCAACAGAAGAGTTAAGCACAGACCCTAAGAGAAAGAAAAGAAACACAATCAGCAGGAATATACCTAGCTGGAATATTTTTCTTAATACTAAACATATCAAAATCCTGTAGTACTTTAAAGATTGAAGACAAAATCACACACAGAATTAATATGAGCACAGCTCACTTATAAAGACATATGTCTGGTCGATAAAAATCTCACTTTAACCTAATTACTAATACATTTCTACAAATCGTAAAATTCTAGTCTGACTACCTAAAGTTTCAATCTCTGTATAAATTGGATTTCACTGTATAAGTAAACAGCTATTAAATAACCTCATTCTTGTAAGAGTCAGGAAATTACAGATTATTCTTAAATCAAAAAAGAACCCTCAACAGATATCATCATACAGGCCCATTGCACTGTTAGAACTAGATTAAAAAAAATCACTGCTTTCAAAGGTTAAGCCGGTTTATATGTTCCCAGATCAATCTGGGTTTTGCCCAGACAGATACAACAACAAATGAATTAGAAATGATTTAATCTGAAGATAGTGATTTATATCCTTGCCATCTCCCTGTTAGATTCCTGCAAGTTGGCCTACGTGGGGCTGCCCTGTGAAGATGATAAAAAAACTACAGCTGGCCCAGATTGTAGCTGCTGGATTGCTGGTCAGTAGAAACGGGTTTAACAAAACAAAATGGGTTTAGCTCTTCCTCCTGTTGCAGGAGCTGCACTGGCAGCTGGTCAACTTCTGGGCCCAATTCAAGGTGCTGTTTATTAGCTATACGACCTTTATGGATTGGGTCCATGTTATTTCTGAGACTGTTTATTCAATCTCTCCAGTATGTGTTAGCCAGAAGATAGTGCTGAAAGTTTCCATCTTCCCAGAAGATGAAGAAAACGGGGGGTTGGAGAATGGCCTTCTCAGCTGCAGCCCTCTCACTCTGGAACATCTTGTTCCTTGAGATCAGGATGGCCCCTCCCATAATATTGTTTAGGAAAGCAGTAGAAACTGTATTCTTCCACAAGGCATTTAGAGAGAAGATCCCTATAAGGTGGACAGCCATATGAGGCTGTATGCTATATTCTTCAATTTTAATGGGCTTGTTTGTCACTTACGATCATACCATTGCAAGCTGCCTGAAGCCCAGAGAACAGGCAGCATATACTGTAGGTAGTACTAACTAAACACTAGGCTACGTACACTAACATTTCACTTGCTTTGCTGCCTTTGTACATCTTGGAAGGGGAATTTTTTATCGTGTTACTGCAAACAAGATTTCATACATGAGAAGGGTCAGGCTAGAAATTAATTTTAATACATCATCTATTGTCAAACCACACTGATTAAGAGTTGCACAGCTGCTTTCAAGAATCAGGTGGATTTTAGATATTTAGCTGTAACAATTACAAAGGACTGGTACCAATTTAAAACATATAATTATGAACCTCTTTTGCAAAAAATAAAATAGGACACTTTGTGTTTAAAATGTGGTAATTGCAATAATTTGTTTTCAAGTTCTTGGGATTTTACCAATCAAGAACATTAAAGTGTTTGAAGAATGGTGTATATTCATATAATTTAAAATGAAAGTAACTTCATTATTTTATTTATTTATCAAATTTTATCACTCCCTATCTCCTTCCCAAAGAGGGACTCTCGGTGGTTTACAATAAAATAGAATTAAAAACCAAAACAGTTATAAATACAATAAATACAATAATAATAATGGCAGTCTTAAAAGACTGCGGCAAGATAAGTTGAGATTTGAATTGATGAATCAAGCTTGGAATTATTTATGGTATAAAAGTCCTTTTAAACCCATTTCACCAAGTTCTCAACACCTGACTATTTAATTCATTGATGATATTTCACATACTCAAAATTGCACTATATTAATCTAAGTCTTTCTAGAGTATATTGGAGAGTTGCAATCAAATTAGTACATATTTTCATTTCTGGTAGCAGTGCCTATTCAGTTACTCACTTTAGCTGAACATCTGAGGAAACTGAAATAATTACACAATAGTCAATTAATTATTGTGTAGTTTTATTATCCATTTCTTCTAGGAGATAAATATCGCAACGCAAGAAATCAAATGTACCTGTTAACTGCCAGATTTACAATAGCTAAACAATGGAAAACCTTTCTATCAGTAATATTTGAAATTAGGAGAAACAGCATTGGCTGAAAAATTCACACAACAGGAAAGAATTCTTAAGAATCTTTAATTTAATACTGTTTTAATAGAAATATAGAATATGGATGTTGAAAATTTTCTAACTTTGCTTAAGCTTACAAATGAGAATATATTCCTAAACAATGCATTCTTTTGTTCTTGGTTTTGGTAGTTTGTTTTTAATTTTTTTGGTATTTTTAGTAACTCCGTGATCCAAATATTTAAATAAATGTTTAAAACAGTTAAAAGGGAAAAAAATGGTCAGCTTATCACCACATTTCAGATTTTAGTCCTAGAAGCTAAACAGAATCTCATGCCACCCTAAAGGTTCAACTCTATCCTGTTATAAAACCCACTCCTTACCATTTGGATAAGCCCCCCCAGTGAAGTCTGATCCCAACCATACTGGAACGCAATCTTCAGCTCCCAGGTGCTCAGATGCCTAGGACCCAATGCAGATAATCCATCCTGCTATCCTGGCTTTATAGTATGTCAAAAGGCAAAGCAGAATAGTATCTAGAATAGTACTAGGTATTTAAATCATTTCTGTCATTTTTCTCATGCAACAAAGAATCCCAGAGCAGGTCACAATTGTGAGATAATTCTTATCCTCAGGTTTACACTCAAAAGGAGGCATGACAGGGAAGAGGCTGGAGGTATGGTGGTACTGGATTAATGTATTAATTTTACTTACTATGAGGATGGCTACAAAACAAGCCAGTGTTGTATTCCAGTCCCCGCTAGCAGTAGCAGCTGCTTTGCCGACAAGCACGCTATAGAAGATGAAGTCTCCTAGACCCAGCTTGACTCCTCCTATCAGAAGTAAAAACAATCCATCAGCTACCTGAGTCTGTCTCCCAACAGATATTTTAAGCTGTGTGTAAGCAAACATGACACTTATGGGCCCCAAAAGGCTCTCAGAAACTTTCCTTGGTGTCCACAAATTTTCTGCCTTTTAAAAACATCCTTTTAATAAAAAATAAAAGGGGAAGTGGATAGGCTACACAATACCCCTTTTATTTTTATAGGTGCTGATTACCACCTATAAAGATCTACATGGCATAGGATGAGGCTATTTGTGGGACTGCCTGTCCCCCGTTGTTTCTGCCTGCCCCACCAATGAGAGACGTGCTCTGGGTTCCCTCCAACAAACAATGCCATCTCGCTGGACCCTGGAGTCATGCCTTTTCTGTACTGTACCCACCCTGTAGAACAACATCACCCCCAGAGATCCAGATGGCCCCAACCTTTTTAGCCTTTCATATGGCTCTGAAGATCTGGCTGTTCCTCCAGGCTTTTCAGCCAGGCAGTTAGGCAATCTCTGTTGGTGATATGGTTTTATTTGGAGGCTTATTGTGTAACCAGGGCATCATGAGTTTATACTGTTATGATTATTTTAATCTTTGTATGCCACCCAGCGTCACTGCAGTGAGATGGGCAGCTCTATAAATCACTTAAATAAAATAAATAAATACATTTGCATCAATGTGTTTTGGTCCTACAAAGGTCCTCTGGAATGGTTTAGTGTGTCTGAAATTTTGCCTCCTGAAAAATTGGTGTTTTGAGACTTCCATGCTCACCACTGCCACCAGTCTGTAAGCATACTCATTGCAGATCTCAAGATTTAACTGGGCTCTCATCCCAAAAAGATTACTTATCCCATCTTACATGGTAATATTTTAGTTATTTCCTGCTTATAGCATTTAGTTATTTCCTGCATAAGACCACTAAAGTATTTGAAATGCCCAACATTTGATTTCTACTGTAATGTAAAGAAGCACAGAACTTTCCTGCATTTTTTAACTACAGCCCAAAAGTAAATTCAGGGCCAAAATGCATGATTGCACAGAACCAATTTCAAGCAGATTTGCTGTAATCCAGGATTTCCCTAGGACTTTTCACAGACAGTGCATGTCAGAAAGGAAACAAAGATGGCAGCACTCCTTCATGCTCAAAGTCCTAGGCTCCTTCTCTGACACCTTCATTTGAAGGCTCAACTGAAGAAAACTCCTATCCAACAGAAAATAACTCTTAGCTGTATAAACCAATGTAATACTTCTTTTAAAGACAGCTGCTCCTATTTTAAAGGAATTAACAATAGTGAATTTATAATCTGTTTAAGGGACTACAGCTTACTTTCTTCCTCTTCCTGCATTTCTTCAAAGTTGCGGGCAATTTGACCAAGTTGTTGGCCAGTTTGATCATTAGTTGAGTTTCTCATTTCTGGAACTTCAGGCTCAGTATATGAAGAACTGTCATGGGTTTCTGCTTCTTCAACCAATTTGAGGCATAGCAACGAGGGGAAGACAAAAGTCACCCAAGAAAATTCAATACATACAATATTTTTTAAAAATCTGGTTAGAATAAAATTGCCTTCTATTGTAACAGACTGTGCAGTAATACTGATTTAACCCAGTTGTCATGGAAAAGATGGACTGATTTGTTCTCTGTTGCTGTAGAGCTGGGGTGGAGAATCTGTAGTTCTCCAAGTGTTGCTTATAACTTCCGTAAGTCCTCACGACTGGTCATGCTGGATCTGAATCTTACAAGTAGCCTACTGTCAAACAGAGCTTATCAAAACCTTGGATTTCTTTTTTCTCTTTATAAATTGTAAAAGGATACAGAACCATCCCTCAGTTAGTAATTTAATTAACTCTTTCAATGAATCTTGGGATTTCTAATGCAGTTCCCATACAATTCCATGGAAACTTCCCTTTATAATTATCTTGCCAATAAGCAAAAAATCCAGTGAGTATAATACATTGCAGATTTCATTTAAATTCTATTTAACAACAAAAGAATGAGCCTTGTGACATCAAGTGCATCAATCACCTGGATCCCATATCTCCTGAGAAGTCCTTCTTTGTGCATTGTCTGGCTTTGCCATTCCTATTGTCCACATCATAGCAGCTGAAGGAAAGAACAAACAATATATAACTTAGGAAATAAAATAGATGGATTATTCAAAGTTATAAAGTGTAATCAAAAGAAGTCCATCCTACATTCTTGGATTGCCACACATTAAGAAAATGTGTCAGAGCTACAGATACTTTTATTTGCCTGTGAGTACACAAAAAACTACTTGTTCAATCCATCAGTAAGTTATGACATTTCTCCAACACAAACTTGTTCAGTCAATATACAAATATAATTTAATTCTTCGTTGTTTTTTCTAGCTGTATTGGGATGATCATCCAACAGTTCATGAACCCTAAACTTTTATTAGCATATTTATTTATTTATTAGCATTTTTATTTATTCTTTTGTTGCTTAAGGATTTCACACACACACAAAAAAGAATATAAAGCACAACTAACAAGAAAAAGGCATAGTTGAGTGGCTTCAAATGTAGAAGTTCCTGGGTGAAATATAGCTGAAACTCACAAATACAGGCAGTCCTCGACTTATAACCACAATTGGGACCAGAACTTCCATCACTAAGCGAGGCAGTCATTAAGTGAGTCATGCCTGATTTTACCACCTTTTTGCCACAGTCATTAAGCGAATCTCCATAGTCATTAAATGAATCACATGGTCATTAAGCAAATCTGCCTTCCCCCATTGATTCTGCTTTTCAGAAGCCCCCTGGGAAGGTCATAAATGATAACCACATGACTCCAGGATGCTGCAACCGTTGTAAATACATGCCAGTTGCCAAGCACCTGAATTTTGATCACGTGACCACAGGGATACTGCAACAGTTGTAAATGTGAGGATTGGCTGTAAGTCACTTTTTCAGTGCTGTCATAACTTCAAACAGTCACTAAACAAATGGTCATAAGTCAAGGAGTACATGTAGTCGACAATCCATGAAAACAATACAGGACTAGACAAAGGTTTTTTCCCCACTCAGTTTAATTCAGTTTGCTAGATGCGCTTTCTTCAAGAATTGGAATCTGTATCTAACACTTGAAGAGTATCCAGAAGCTTCAACTGGTCCAGAATGCAGCCGCGTGGGTAGTTATTGGTGCCTCAAGATCGGCACATGTGATACCACTCCTGCATGAGCTGTACTGGGTGCCAGTTTGCTTCCAGGTCCAATTCAAGGTGTTGGTTATCACCTTTAAAGCCTTACATGGCATGGGGCCAGGGCACCTGAGGGACCGCCTCTTCCCCATTACATCGTCCTGTCCCACCTGGTCATGCGAAGAGGGCATGCTACTGACCCCGTCGGCGAGGGAATTCCATCTAGTGGGATCCAGGAGGCGAGCCTTCTCTGCAGTGTCGCCCGCCCTTTGGAACATTCTGCCCCCGGAGGTGAGGCAGAGACCTTCGCTCTCGGTCTTCCGGAAGAATTTGAAAACCTGGTTCTGCCGCCTTGCTTGGGATGGGAAGGGCAATAGCTCTTCCTGGGGGTGGCTGGCGCCATAGTGCCCTCCCAATTGAATGAGAGCTTTTCACTACAAGGATCTTATATTTATCTATTTTTAATGATGGTCTGTACTGTAATTTATGTCTTATGGTTTTATTTTGTTGTAAACCACCCAGAATCCCTCTTTAGAGGAGATGGGCAGTGACAGAAATTTGAAATATAAATACATACATACATACATCTACAATTTTATTAAAAAATGCTTAGTGAACTGTTGGACAATCATCTCAAGACACTGTGATATATCTTTATTTACACCACAAACCTAGTCTGTTTTCCTAAGAAGTTTTCAGATGGCTAATGATAAATTATGTGGGTTGGGAGAATTTCACAGATAATAGAAGGGAACACAAATTATTTTCTGCTACATGCTTTGAAAGCACCATGTTGCAAGTCTGCAGGAATGAGCTACAACTGTGCAGTTTTTTTAAAAAAAAAATGTCCTTTTTTTCTAAATGGAGAAAGGCTTAACAGTACTGTTATCTTGCAGACAACATCTATGTTATTTTTACTTAAATTATTACATAATTTGTTTCGTAGGCAAAAGCAAGGAGCACAAAGTTGGGAGAGATGCACAAACATACACACACACACATACAGAATGCAAAATCAGGCTACTTCCTTTGACGAGCCAAATCAGATATGGCTCTAGATACCTGACTAATACCTTACCTGGGAAGTCAAGGCTGATCCTCTTGCACAGTAGCCTTGGGGGTACAATGAAATCAAAATGAAAGAATGCCTGCCCTAGTCATGCTGAATTTGGGTTTGCCTTATTTAAACATACAGCAAGTTAGGTTTTATCCACACAATCTCTCCCCACTGCCCTTACAAGATTCTTCAGAAGACTCACTGTGGCAGGCAAGTTGGGGGACGGGAGGCGGGGAGGATAGGAAAACTAAAGGGAGCTGCAATTAATGTGGCTTATCACAAGTTCACTTTCAGTAGGGAGTAATGATATATCTACCATCCAATACTGTGCTGCCATTTCTAGTGGAACCAAACAGGAGGAGCCAAAGCAGTGGTTCCTGCTTCCTTCCTAAATTTAAAAATTTACTAGAGAAATGTGTAACAATGCCACAAAAAATACAGTTCCCATCCTGCATCACATGTGACTAGGGCTACATGCAATTTTCTCTCTTTTTCAATGAAAGGGACATAAGTATTAACATGTTTCATAACCTCAAAAGATACCTAGAAACCAGGCATTACACCCACACTTGCACATCTAACTTTGCAAGGCTAGAAACTTTCCTCTTAAAAAAGTGCTGAGATAATGAGGATGTTGAGTTTTGCACCTACTTCCACCATCTGGGAATATCCAACATCTCTGAACGGGAGAGAATCAGGAGAATTCTTCATTTTCCTTCCTTTTCATTCTAATATTTTCAGTTAATAAGGCACCATTAGTTGCTACAACAGGGGTAATCTTATAAAGGCCAGTCACACAAAAGAAGCCTGTATTTTACTCACAGGAATAAATAAGTGCAGGAAATATTGGTTCATTTCTCTCTTGTGCCGTTTCCACCAACATTCGGAGAGGTCCCTTTGGACATAAAACAGCTATCAAGTCTGTGGACAGAAATATCCCAAGTAGCAATATGAACATCTAATTTTCCTGCTGATACATGGCAACAAGTTCTTTCAAACTTCTCTGAAAAGGTTATCTACAGCTTTATTAAATCATAACAGTGTAAAAATAGAGTACAATACACAATACACAAAGAAAACATTCTGTGTCTCTGAGAGCATTTTCAAAATAAGAGGGGAGACAAACACAACTTCAGAGCAAACAAAACTTCAGAGCATCAAAGAGAAATTCGGAGGGTGAAACTCACATATAATATAAGCAGCCCAGGGAAATAAAGCCACCAAACCTTATATGGCACACAGAATCTATTGCTTCCTGACAAACAGATCAGAGCTAAGAAAAGGTTTGAGTCCAAACCTACCATTAGGTGAAGCAGGGAAACTTTTACTGTTGTAAGCCGCCCAGAGTCACTTGCTGAGATGGGCGGCTATAGAAATCAATCAATCAATCAATCAATCAATCAAATAAATAAAAGCAGCCTTATGAACAAATTTCGACACCATTGAAGAGATGGCAAATAATCTCTTATTTCATTTTCATCCAGCTGCAAATTCATCTCAATCTCTTACTACCCCACCCTTGCCATGAAAAATATTGTCAAGAAATGTAGCCAATAAATAACTGAAATAGCAAAAGAGACCACTGAAATGAAATTAAGAATTGGAGAAACATTCAAGCAGAAACATATTTAGAGTGCACAGGATTATTTTTCAGAAGTATTTGTGCACTTCAAAAGTGGCCACAGTCTCTTATCATGTATTTTAGAACCATCACTGGATTTTTAAAAAATTGCCTTTAAACCTTTGCTGTGCTTGTTGTTTCAATGCATGTGCCTCCTGGCCACAGTCCAATGTCATAATGAACATTGATTATAGTAAATCAGTTGCTCTCCTTGTCTCAGTATGGGGCTACACGGAACAGTTAGAAGATTTCTATTTCCATTTTTGACAAACCAGGGCTTATCAGGTTTGGAAAGCATTAGTGGCTATTATCTGAGTAGAAGGTTTGGATCCCCTGCTTGCAGTCGGATTAGAGTAATGCACAAACCTAGCCTGGAGAAGGCCACAATAAATCAAGGTTTATTGCAATATCTGAATGCAGCTCTCTGAATGCAGGTTTGAAATCTGAAGTCTTTCTGAAGTGAAATGCAAAGGTTTATTATTTCTAGGAGGTGCTATTAACTTGGTTTAATCTCCTCACAAAGGACCCATTTAGTTTTCAGGGGAGGATCACTTTAACAACTCTTCTGTTGTAGACATACCATAAACAGAGATGCCTCCTAGGATGACCCAAGCTGACCACTCTGGCAAGTACTTAATGAACACTAAAGCCATCAGGGCACTGATCATAATGAGATAGGCTTGCTGGAGTTTCAAGGGCCCCTTCCAGTGGATGCAAATCATCCCAACAGCTCCAAAATTCCAGATGATAAAGAACAGGGTAGGGTAATCCATAGCCACATTGTAGGTCTTGAGCACTTCACTGTCAGACAAAAAAAAAAAAAAAAAGGGAGTTAGTTCTGGGAAGACACCAAGTAGCAGCGACCAGATAAAAAGTATCCATTGCCACCTAAAGATGATGTGGTAACTGTGAAATAATGGCACAGGTGACACTGCACTATACAGGAAAAAGGAAGAACAACAGGGAAGTTGCAGATGTACGTCCAACATCGTGTGCAGTATACTGAGCTTCCATGGCTTAGGGATCAAAGTAGGCTACTTGATGCCATGCCAGATTATGTGCCCATCTAGCCAAGCAGACACTAATCTAATTACACCTCTCTGGGATCAGCAGAGATTTTTTTCAAGAAGTTATTATGTGCTTAAAGAGAAGCCATTTGAGACCTTCTGCAAAGACTAACCAGTGAGCCATGGTCGCCACTATAGGTCCCTTGAAAGTGGGTGGGAAAGCTGATATTTTACCTTAGGATACAAAATACATATGAACCAACTAGATTAGGAAGCGGAACTTACACATCACCCAATAACTGCCTAACCCAGCTTAGTTTTAATGGACTTCCAAACAGAAGCAAGAGCCATCTAGTCCGGTCTATCATAAATGTATTTCAAATTCTACCTGAGACTCTGCTAACAGCAGCCACCTTAGAAACCACACAATTATACGAATGCCATCTAACAGTTTGGCATAGTTCCTAAGCAGCAACTGCTTTATCAGACTATGAGAAATATGAGAATGGAAGCAAAGCTCCACAGGCTATTCCCCTCCTTGGACCATATAAAGACCCTTATTATTTAAGAATGACTGTTCATCTTTAAGCATTGGTACTTGATCTTGCTTTTTCCTTTTCCCTCCTCATGTTATTCTCTTTTTGTGTCATGTTGTTTCATCTTTTTTCGTTGATCATATATATGTTTTTTTGTTACTGTTCAAACAATCATTTAGCAATCCCACATTAGAACCTATACTATCTTGTGCCTATCCTGATTTAAAGGAATACTAGGTGATATAGGATGCACAGGTTTCACTTACCCAAGGTAGATGTAAGTGAAGAGAAACAAGAGCATCAGCGATGAAAGAATCAGCCACCCATGAATGAACTGCAAAAGATGACAATATGCTATTTAGGTGCCTTCCTTGCATATCCCAAAGACAACCTACGTTGGGCTGATTTTGTTATAGGCTCTCTTCAATTAGCTTCGTAGCTAAAGGAAGCTTCCCCAGCACATGCTAGCATACCTGGAGAGAGAGGGAACAGCTGCCTTAGGAAGACAAAGAAGTGTACAACTTAAGAAGGCCTCAAGACTCCAAATGAAAGACAAAAAATTCACAGGAAGTAAGAAAAAAAGGTTTTACTTTAACAATGTAAAACGCCAAAAGTTTTTCAGAGAAAAATTGCTTCTCAGGCGTCATGTATTTCTGTGCAATCTGACAAGACTAAATAACTTGCTTTCCCATTCATTTGTTCTGCCACCTAATTCATCTTTAAAGTTTCCCTGAGGCCTGTCAAGCAGTCCTCTGTTCCAAATGTCTGGTAGCATCTCCTTCTCTCCTCCTCCCCCTCTCTAAAACTTCTGCTTTTCCAATATTCTCTGATCAGGACATCAACCTCTTACTTAATGATTAGCCTTCTACTTGCCTGTTTTAATCTCATGATATAAATAGATTGTATAGCCATTCAGAAGCCTGCAAGAATCACCGGGATACATTCTAAAAACCAAGTTTTTATCATCAGAAGTAGTTTATAAGTATTTCTTTCCCTAAATATTAGGCTAGCTTTCTCTTACATGGTGCCCTCCAGATCTACTATACTCATAACTCTCAACCAGTTGGCTACACTGATGAGAAATGGTGGGAAATATAGTCTCAACGTATTTTGCCACCAAGCTGGAGAAGGCTCTGTTATAGAATCCACTTATACTGCGTTAACCCCCCCACCTTTAGACGGATTTCCTGCTTTTGATTTGATGGGTTATCAGCAATGCAGATCTGTTTAAGAATGCAATTTCATGCTTCAACATTTCTCAACCTATTTTGAAATGAAGGACCTCTTATTTTGTCTACACAATTGTCTTCACTCTTAAAAAAAAAAAACTGTTCTTGAACATATAGAGGAGAGGAACTCCTTACAAATCTTAATGTCAAGGTAAACCTACAAAAAGATCTTACTTACCAACAGTTTGAATTATTTAAAATACTGCAGCAATAACACTAAGGTTCTGCTAAATCCTGCAAAATTCTTTAACATCTTACTCTTTTGCAGTCAACATTTTTTAAAATGTGTGAATATATCACTTCTAAAAGTTTCCAATCCACTGGAAAAAATGCAGACTAGCTGCCTAAAATGACATTACAAAGATGTATCACAAGGATCACTAAGTTGCTATGATCGTTTTCTCACCTAAGAAATGCTGATCATCATGGAGTAAAAGTACCTGATAGAATTAACTAAACGGCATTAGTTAATCAACATATTCAAAGCCTTGCCTTATAGCAACGATATTTATACAGCAAAACCAAAAAGATGGTCATCACAAGAATGACGCTGATCATGATGATGGTATTCAACACAGAGCTCAAGAGACGCTGGCCCACATAGGGGGTATCTTCACTGAAGGGGGTATAAATCCTGAAAGAAAAGGCCAAATAGCTTAATAGAGGAAGTTCAGTGGCTACCAAAACAAAACCCAATCCCTCCAAAGTATGTGTATAACAAAATGCCAACCATTAGCTCAAAGAGGCAACAGAAAAAACGGTATTTATAAGAGGGGCAAGGTCGCTTTTGAATTTACCATATCTTTAGGCAGAGTAGCATCCCCCAATCCAGGTATGCTACATTTCCACTCATTAATTCCCATCCAGTATGGCCAAAGGGATTTGAACACCAAAACATCTGGATGATTCCAGGTTGAAAAAAGTTGAGTAACTTGTCATGCACAGAAGATTATGGAAATATCATTAAGTACAGGGATTGTCAACTCATAAAGTCCAGTGCTGTCTGTATTTCATGTGGTCTTACAACAATACAAAATGCATTAAAAAGCTCTAACAGTTTCTCTCAAAACTGACTCCTGGATCTCTCCATGCTTTACCACAAATTTACTATTTCTGCTTGGGAATTATGGGAGTTTGCAATCCGAACACCCCTGGAAGAAACTACAGAAGGAAATAACCTTAACGTAAAAAAGCATTCATTGTTTTAGATCCTGTGAGGAATCACTTACAGTTGCCCATTCTTCTCAGTGTAGAAACGCACTGACTTAATGGTTGCAACAACCACAACCATGCACAGTGTTACAGGCACAAACAGCATGATCACATGCTTTGCTCCATATTTTAAGGTCAACTCTTCCTCCTCGTTATCCAGCACAACATGTCCTGTTGCTGCTCTTTCTGGGTCAGGCACATGTCCCTCCGTTGTTTTATTAGAGCTGCCAGTGCTGCCAGTACGTCTTTTCTGCAACAACAACAATGAACAGTAAGGGTTAGCAACTGTTGGGCAGATCTGCCTTCCCAACAGAGTTCTATCTGGACGGCTAATGCCTTCAAAACCTCTTGCCAAAAGTGGCCATTTCAGACATCTAGAAATCGAGAAGACAAAAGTATGGTAGGAAACTGAGTAATAAAGGAGTCCAAAGGTCAGGAAATTGCCATTTTCAGAGGCTAAGGAACATGCCCAGATACCAGCTGACACAGTCTGACAGAAGGATGCACAAAATTTATTTATTTATTTTTCAAATTTTGCTACCGCCCATCTCCCCCAAAAGGGAGATAATGCAGTTCAATGCTACCTTCCTTCCCCATCCTTCATCCCCACAATCAAATCCTGAAAATACAATATGGGTTCTCACGATTACATGACTGTCTTTCTAAGCTGCTAAAATCTGCCAACTTCTCTCATGAAACAAATTTCTATAGTCACTAAAGAGAGTATACTAGATGGCGCACAGATACACTTACTCCAGTGAGATCATGTCCTCATTTGTGCAGTCTTGCCATGTAGGGCTATGGGGGGCGAGGCTTTGATTTCTCAGCCTGAACACTGGCTGACCTTCTTTAAAAGTGCATGTGGAGCTCCTGGTGTGAGAAGGTGGCTGAGGCTCAAATACTTTAGCACAACCAGCACAGTGCTTTGGATTTCAACTCCCACACTCCCAGCCAGGATGATTAACAGCCCCACTTGGTTGGAACATAGTCCAAGACATCTGGAATGGGGGAAGAGTGGGAACACTGCCCTAATGTACTTGAACATCTGAAGCTGCCCATTCTAGCCCTTTGAATGATATAAAAGAAGGACTTGCAGCAGATGAACTCACAAACAGAACAGGATCACCATTATATACAATAACTGGATGCTATTCAGACAATGGAGCAGATTTGTCTTCTGTTGTTCCATGGAAGACAAATCTGATTCTAACTAAACTTTAGAAGTTTCCTGATAGCACTGTTCAACATTAGAACTGCCTTGGGAGATAGTGAGTTCTCCTTTGCTCAAGGTATTTAGGTAGAGGCTGAGTAGCCATCAGTCAAGATACTGTAATAGGTAATGGGATCATGCTCTACAGATACTGCACTCAGCAGGAAGTGATCTAGATTAGGGATCTTTTTCAGGGTTGAGACAAAACCTGAATGTGCTTTAATTTAAATGTAATTGAAAACTAATTTTCATTCATTAAATACAATGAATATCAATATCTCATACAGTATGTATTAATGATTTCCCACTCTTTCTGTGCTAAAGATTATTCAGCAACAACTATGGAGGGGCTCTGGGGTATGCCAATAGCCCTACGCTGACTAGATGACCTCCACAATACCTCCCAATTCTAAGAAAAGCAGCACATTCTTTTCCAAAGACCCCTACCCTGTGGGAAAGTGTTTCTGCAGCTTCAGTTGCTTGTGCTCCATCATGATAAGGAGGTAGAAGGGGGCTCTCGGCTGACATCAGCGACGTCCTTTCATTGCAGGGTTCCTCTTCACTGTCAGAATTGTTCATGAAGGCGATCATGCTTCATTCTTCATGGAGAACCTTAACAACACCCAAAGCACTGTAGAAAGAAGTGATGTAGAACAGTAAAAGCAGAACAAAATTGCCTAGAATAACTATATAAAATTTGACCAGGAATTGTTTTAAAGAGTCTTTAACAGAGTAGCTGGTAGCCTCCAAAACTGATGAATTTTCTTCTGAATTAATCAGTGTTCCAGAACTATTTAAAACCTTTCAGATTCATGTAAAGCTGATTTTTGAATGCTATTGCATGTGATTTTTTAAAAAAAATTGTATTGGAATTTAGTTTTTAAAAGACTAATATTTTCTAGGGCTGTCAAAACTGGTACCTGCTAGCTGCACTTAGGTTACATTTTGGGTAATCCCAACTATTTAAATGGGTATTCCCAAATATTTAATTGCCACTAAATTTGTAGAGTATCAGATTGGGAAAGGCTACCTTTGTATACCAGTTGTACCCAACAAAGAGAAACATGTTTGAATGCCCTACCTTACCAATAACAGACCCCTATCATCTAGTCATCTAGTCAGTCTTCCCCATGAATGTAAAAGATGTTGTCTATTTCTTTTTCAACTATAGAAATTATTTCTAAATACAAATTAGTATATTGTATGCACAGTTCATGTAAAACTGTATTCTTTTAAAACTCCTTTTTCACGGTGCATTTCCTTTTGCTGGGCAGCCAGTGTATGGGAAAGCTACACACCAGGCTCAGGATGGATGATACATTTTAACATTAATATCAAAAAGGGCCCTGAATTGTGAAGAACAAACTGGGAAAGCATTAGTATGTATGGAGCCATACGAAACTACAGCTAGTGGGAAAACTTGTTTTTGCTGAAATCACAGGAGTTACTGTGGCAACATATCACCCAACAGACATTAACATTTCCCCAAGCAGGCAGGTTCCAATCACAGATGGCTGCTGGTGAGAATATGCCTGAACGAGGCATAACATAATGAGGGCTGAGGTGGAAGAAAGAGAATTCCCACAAATTTCTGTGCAGAATTTCAAGCCATTCCCACAGCTGATTATACAGCAGCATCAGAACCCTGTGTCCTGGATAAGACACTAACCCAAGTGCCAAATATTCAGGTATCCATGAGATAGTAACACAAGATCCTACAAGAAGTTATCTGAGAAAGGCAAAGTATTTGCCTGCTCTTAAGGCAACATCACTACCAAGTATAGCATGAAGAAACTCTTCACTTGCTGGGATGATAGCAAAGCTCATGCCTGAACTGCTGTATTATGAAGAGAAGAAGCATCAGTTGCTATGGCAGCATCCTTTGTTAGCCCAGCTCTGTGGTACTCTAGCCTTGCTTCTGGGCTTCTTTGCCTGGCTCTGCAGCTGATGACAGGTAAGCGGAAGTGTTCTATCTATATTTTCAGAAAGTGAACAGTATTTGGATTATTACATTCCTATATTCTATGCTAGAAGAGACGCGGTGGCGCTGCGGATTAAACCGCTGAGCTGCTGAGCTTGCCGATCGGAAGGTCAGCGGTTCGAATCCGCGTGACGGGGTGAGCTCCCGTTGCTAGTCCCAGCTCCTGCCAACCTAGCAGTTCGAAAACATGCCAATGTGAGTAGGTTAATAGGTACCGCTTCGGCGGGCAGGTAACGGCGTTCCATGTAGTAATGCTGGCCACATGACCACGGAAGTGTCTATGGACAAACGCCGGCTCTTCGGCTTTGAAACAGAGATGAGCACTGTCCCCTAGAGTCGGACACGACTGGACTTAATGTCAAGGGAAACCTTTACCTAACCTATATTCTGTGCTGGTTAGGATCCCGCCTGAGAATCATAATGGGAACATTGATACCCCCTCCTTAAGCAGCTGACTTTACATATACCCATACAGGACAGCTATCATCCAGTCTCCAGCCTCTCCTTTGGTCTTGTAGATGATCTAAGGGGGACTTGGATAAAAGGAGCATGGCCCTATTTGTCCTATTGGATCTCTCAGTGGCTTTCAGGGCTATCAACTATGGTACCATTCTGGATGGGCTGCAAGGGTTGAGAACTGGCAACATTTTTTTGCCGTGTTCCATTCCATCCTCAGTGGATGGTAACAAATGATGCATGTAGGGGAGGAGATGACAAGCTCTCAGGCACTTATTTAACAGCTACATGAACCCATGAGTTCATTTAGTGGTTTGGGGCACAGTATCAGCTGTATGAAGACTGAATGGAAGATGCATTAGAAGTCTTCATTGGAAACCTGTAGGGATCCAGATGGGGAGAAACAGACTTAATCCAAACAACACCAAGTGGCTATTGATTCAGAAGTTGATTGAATCCAGAAGAATACCAATTTTAGCTTTAGATGGGGACATGGTCTCCCAGAAAAAGGTGATCCTCAGCTTAATGGTTCTCCTGGACTCATGACTCCAGTTGGAAGAGCAGATAGAAGCTGTGTCCAGCAGAACCTTTGCCCAGCTTTGGAAATTGAGTGAAGCCACCTAATCATCTTAAGATAAAATAACAAGATTATTAGACCATTTTAGCATCCTGAAGAGCATTTACTACCTGCATATCTGAATTGATATGGTGTGAAAAAATGTAGACCTGGCCTTGGGAAAAGGGTAGGGAACAAAGAAGCTTCCTTAAGGGAGGAAAAAAGATTATTCAGTTCTGAGAAAGAAACTCAAAAAATAATCTTGCTTTGATTTTGTGTATAAGACATGGTAGAGGGAAAATCTGACAGGCTTCTAAGATTCTATTATTCAACCTTACAACAACAGAGAGCATTTCTGAAATCCCTGAATCTTCTTTTTCTTGACCTTGCCTACCTTGACTGATTGACATATGGCGAGCCTTCCACAGATGGGCCCAAAAGAAAGGAACCTTACTAACATCAGCTTCCACTTCCCAAGTCCTGGCATTCCTGCAGGTCTATTTCAACAACCAACCACCTTATGCAGACAGCCATTAGCTCTCCCCTCAGTTCTAGCACCGGGGAACAATCAGTCTCTCTTAGCCTAACCTTATTCAAGATTTATAAGGAGAGCTCTATATCAACCATCTATCATAGGACCTTCAAGCACTCACACAAGCCCCATTCAAACTTTTGTACTATATGCTCTACAGCATCTGATGTGGAAAGTGATATTCTGCAAAGTGGGTGTCAGAAATAGGTGTGCTCTCTATACAAAGGAATTCTGTGCATCTAGCAAGACACCATCACTTTGTGCCTAAACCGTTATGGCTTAGATGAATCCAGTCTTCTACCAAAGGCAGGAAATGATCCTCCCCTCATTCTGCCTCAACACCAAATCTAAATTAGAGGAGGATTGGCTCAAGTGAAACACAGATAAGCCATCAAGATCTATCTGAGCAGTGTAGTGTCAGCTTGCGAACCCACAAGGCTCTCCAATTATTATCTCCAGGTGGATCAAAACCTGCATCAAACTAGCTTATGAGATTCAGAATAACCCTGCTCCACAGAGAACTGTAGCCCCTTCCTCTAGAAACACATCCACCTTGTCTACCCTCAATCCTACTGCTCCCCTGGAGAGGGAATCTCACCCACAGAGACAGCTTTTGGTATATACCATTTCAGAATGTTCTGGCTCCCCTATAGGAAAGTGGTATGTTGGACTTATCCTGAAGATCCTTTTATTGTAGCAAAGACAAGGCATCCAGTCCATCTGGCCAATCTCAAAAAAGGAGAGTTGCCCATCAGTGTTTGCACAGAGTCTAATACTTCTCTCTTTTATTCCTATTTTCTAAAGTTTTATTTCTTTGAGCTCTCTTTCTGGCTTGTCGTTCTTAAACTCAGGAAGAGAACTATTTCCTCCAGCAAGAACTGACATCAGATTCCTTTCTAGCTCCAGAGTAAAGACTAGAAATGTAAAGACCTCATTTCAACCCCCACGTGTCTTCTCCATAGAAGAAGGACCTTCACAGTAAGAGCAATGTATCTTTCTTTTCCCCCAAAGTCCATTTAACAGCAGAAAATCACTTTGGTAATATTTAAGTCATTTACTTCTCTTTCAACATCTGACTAAAAACAAGCAAGAACGGAAAGCAAAAAGGCTCTAAGACCCTCTGGATCTGAAACTCAGTGACTCTCAGGACCCAGTCTGAGAAGGACTGTTCTAATATAATAGAATCAGGGACCTGGATTCTATCCAATGCCTTATTTGGTATTTTGCTTTATTATAATGTAGGCCAAATTGTTTCATTTAACAATTTTATTTCTTGCTACTGATGTGAAAAGCATGTGCTCTCAGTATCATCTAGCTGACAAGCACTGTGGCCTCATTCTTCTCCTCTACTCAGCTCAAATTATTTTCTCTTCCATTTTATATGTGTGTACACACAAAGCAGAAAAATTAAGAATGGGACAACATTAAAAAAAAGCTATGCAAATCTACCAGACACAAACATTACCAAATCTTGGCTCAGACAGCTGCTGAATGATTTTTCCTTTGGGCCAACAACCATCAACAAAGATTCCCAACATCTGTGAATGGTCCAAGGATTGTGAGTGCTTCCCCTAAAGCAAGCATGACTAATGAATTGCGGTTTAGGATAACCATTTTTGACTTCCCATAGTTTAACAACAGAAATAAAAAGAAATCTCTGCTATGTCTGGTCTTCTGATAATTGTTCCTTTCGGTCTCATCCTACTGTAAAACACAAATATCAAATGGTCATCTTTGCAGTTCAGTCTTTAAAGTTCTGCATAAGAACTCCTAATAACTCCAGTACAGACTGGATTCCTACTTCATGCAATGCATGAATCAATCCAATGTGGTTTGTATACCACAAGCTACAGGTTAATGCATCCAGTCACTGTTGCTTATTCATCAAATCATGATGATGATGATAACAAATTATTTATTCAATTTAGGCACTGCCTGATTCCAAAATGACCCTGGGTGATATACAATAAAAGAAGAATAAAAATAGAATACAATAATTACGGGGAAAAAAGAAATCATAGCTTACAGGTGGGAACGGAAGAATTGTTCTTTTGTTCATAAGGTACAGCAGATACCTAGTTCTGCCCACATTCTTTCTTTTTCACTGGTTCTGGTTGGCAACCCTTGGAATTCTAATAAAAGTCACACAACAATAAAGCCTGAATAATCATCATCCCAGGTTTAAATCAGGTAGAAAAAAGGACTATTGGATATTGGCAGAAGCCAAATTACTACTGAAAATATACTGGTCTGATAAAAATAAAACTTCATATGAAATAAAAAAGTGTTTAGAGTAAACACACCTGAGCAGATCTAGCTATCTATTTAAAAACACAATACAGTAGAACTTTTCTGCTTGCAAAGATAAACCACATCCTTTCTCTGCAGGGGTATTTTCCATTGGCTTTTAACCCCAATATATAGGTGTCCTTTTCTGAGCCAAGAACAATGTCAAGTTTGAAAGAAAATTTAAAAACAGAAAAAGCAAGCAAAACTAATAAATGTTAAGACAACAAATCTTATATTTAATTCAAGTTAATTTTAAGTGGAAAGATAAGTCCTAATATCAACACCCAAAGATGGATATTTGGAAGTAAATCTCATTACTTTCAACAAGGCTTACACCACATTAAGTGCATACAATTCAAGTACTTGTGTGGCTTGCAGACAGAATGCCTGCCAGATTCCCTGTCCCACTTAATTTTGTACTTTTCCAACAAAAAGAGTTGCGGGAAGCTAATATGTGGCAGCTTCCAGCATTATCTTTGCTATCCAAAGTGCTTGTGAGTGACAAATATGCCCTCAAACCTTTCTTAGATCACAGAAATTATGTAGCCCAATGCTGTATGTATCCACCTGCCCAGAAATAGGACAACTGTAAGCAGGGTTATTTTGCAGCATCCTTCAGAAAAGTAGGTAGAGAAGGTAGCAGGGAGCATTCTGGTAAATTGGTACTTGTTAACTTATTTCACACATGGCAGCCATTTTGTGAATGCAGGCTTATTCCAGTAGCCTTTTGTTAGTACATCCAAAACATGGTTTCAAAATTCCAAATGTTGCCACTAAGTCCCAAAGGTTCAGGAACCCTGTTATACTGGCCTGTAGCCTGAAAAGGCTCCTTCCCATGACTCAGTTAAAGAACCATCACCAATCCCTCAGCCACCAGAAAACAATACCAGCATAAAACCTGATGTTCCCACTGTCAATCTGTATCCTGCCAAAGGAAGTATCCCACCTAATGGTGGTGCCCTTATTTATTGTGTGCAGGGCGTGTTAAGGGAATGGTGGACCGCCCCTGGCTTTGCTTTCCTCTCCCCTCAACAAATATCACCAACTGGCAGGAAAATATACTAATCATTCTTCTTAATCATGAATGGAACTGTAGAAGAAGCACAGTTAGATAAATGGCTAGACATGCAGGTTCAGACATCTTTAAAACTTCCTTAAGACTTTGAGAAGCTCCAGACAGTTGATCCCCAGGCTGAAAGAGGAGGCAAAATACAAACACTGATGGGTTCCTTCAATGCCTTGTTTATCTGGTGAGTAAATAGGTGTATCCCCACTTCCACTACTTCCTTTCTTGGACCTGTAAGCTGTTACATTTGACTAGACATGGGGGTGACTGCATGGTATGCATACCCCAGTGCCTCTCAGTTGTTAAGTCAAACTATTTTCAGACATGGGTTTAGTACTCTTCTGAATGAGCACTACACTTAGGTTTAAGAATAGCTCACATGGGAGTGGTTCCACAGTGCCACAGAAGTCTTCCTGTTACACATGATTTCCAGTGCCTCTCACCCATTAGTTGGGGTAATTCCTCTTTCAAAGTCAGTTCTCTAATTTGGGATCAGCTCAGAGACCTAGTGGGTCCAGGGGGAAAGGTTTGGAGGACTCCAACATTTGTACTACCCAAACCAGAATAGCCCTGGATAGGAGGCAGCCTGCCTGTACCAGCTGTAGCAGTGTTTTTCAAACTTGGCAACTTTCAGATGTGTGGACTTCAACTCCCAGAATTCCCCAGCCAGCTGTGAATTCTGGGAATTGAAGTCCACACATCTGAAAGTTGCCAAGTTTGAAAAAAAAACACTGAGCTATTGTAACCAATAGATGCTGCACTAATGCTACCCCTTAAGAGTCACCTAACTGTAACACTGGTAAAGCATATCAGATTGTACCTACAGTAAAATGTACACAGCTTGTTGCCTACTTAAGGAAGAAAATGCTGCTTCAGAACAGCTAAGGATGACTTATGTTTGCCATGGTATAAGTTAGAGATGAGATGAAGGCAATATTATGAGGACATGGCAGAAAAAAACAGGTTGCTGCAATGTTCATGTGTGCTTAGGTAAACGTGGAGAAAGACTTGCGGTATGATTGTAATTCCATAAACTTAACTTGGAACAAATTTCATGAAAGAAAATGGGATTTACTTCTGAATAAGTCTGTACAAAATTGATCTGTAGATGTAAACAGACTTTAAATGCTCGGAGAAAAAATTCACTTTCCACAATATACACTAACCTTTTCCAATTTGTTTAGAGCTGTTTTATAAGTTAAAAATAAGTTACTTAATTTGGTTCAGAAGCAAATCAACAACCAGAATAACTCAGTAACAGCGTTATGGGGATTCAACATGACACAACCCTGTCTTTTGCACTGGTTGCAGCTTCTTGACCAAACATAAGTTTAGCCTCACAGAGCACATTATAAGAATCAAGATGCAAAATTAGAAAACATACTTAGTACAATATGTTGTGTTTCAACCTGCTAATACGTAAACACCAAAATTAAATCCATTCAGTTGTTACAATAAAAAGAGGAAAAAGCTCACATTCATGGTTTAAATTAAACGAAGTATTGACCAACTCCAGTCAAATAATGGGATAAAGGGCAAAGCACTTACAACTTATAGTGAAACCCTGAAATGCCTCAGACCTTTTTTTACACTCTAAAGCAGGGTTTCTCAACCAGGGTTCCATGGGAGGTCAAAATTATTTCAAATTTGGGCAACTTCACATTAAATAAGTTTCATTCTTTATTTTTAATTTAAGAACACTGTTAATGCATATATACAGGCCTACACATGAAACGAATATAATAATTCTGTAACTTCTGGCCTATATTTGAGCCTGAATGTGCAGGAGTTCCCAGAGGCCTGAAAAATATTTCAAGGGTTCCTCCAGGGTCAAAAGGTTGAGAAAGGCTGCTCTAAGAATAACTGTTATACTCTAGCTCAAAAAAAATTAGGAGTACCGTATGATGAACCTCAGAACCTGCATTCCCTAACCAAACAAATCTATTCCAAAACTAATTGTCTTTGATAGTCCTTTCACACAATACGAAGTCTTTACAGGGATGGCACCTCCCTGAAGGAATATGTAAAGTAAACATATATTGTATGTGAAACAGAATGTAACACAGTCAAACCTGAGAAAGCATGCAGAGAAAACATAGTTGAAAATTCTGCAAGACAACAGAAATTAAGCTGATTTTTTCCAGGGTTCTCAGAATGCAAAGCCACAATTCCCCATGTAAAGAACATCTAGGAGTTTGATCTGGCTAAAGAAACTTTTCCAACCCATTTTCTCCTTCTTCAGTCACAAAACAGTGAAAACAATAAACTGAAGAGGTTCTGTCTGACCTCTTAACATTAAAACTGGCTGACTGGACAGCACCAGCATGTTATTTCTCTAGAGGCGGAAGAAGGGAAGAGATTTTATGTCACCATAACGGCGGCGAGCATCAATTTTGAGCAAAGGAGGGAATCTGTTCTCATACTCCACACATTCGTACTTCGAAAGCAATCCCAGTCCTTCCAACTTCTGTCATTTCCAAGGGCTGCAGCCTTAACCTTATCTATTCCCTAAGGAAGGCCCCATAGAAGGATGCTCGCAGGAAGAGCCATTTTCATACTGAAAGCTCCCCCTATCTTCTTCAGTGAAGACCCTTTTCTATCGAGATTGCGCCGCATGCGCTCTACAGGCGGCAGCTTTGCAATGATTCCGCCAAAATGCTGAAATGCAGAGCGTCTCACGTTAAGGTCTCCCAGAACCCGGGCCGGGAAGTAGATGCACACGAAAGAGGCCGGGCTGCCTCTCAACGGAGCGCGCGCCGAGAGCTGCTCCTAAGGATCTCTCACCTATCTGCTCCACGCTGCTCGCCGCCCCGGAGCGATTCCACAGTCACGCAAAGCCCTGATTATCGGGGCTAGTTTACCATGTCCTCCCTACGGAAACAGCGACAACTCGACGCCCTTCATTAGCTGCAACACGACCTACTTCGGAAGGGTGAGTTTGGATTAGCCTGCCGTATTATTGCCCCAGCCGGCTGTCACTCACGAAACGCCTCCTTCCCCAATTCCTCATCCAATGAAGAAGAACGGCCGGAGGAGCAATTTACCAATGGAGAATGAGCGCTGTCAAGCATAAGCGGAGGGGAACCGGGGTTAAGATCAAGCCTAGCAGATCAGCGGCTTGTGGGCATTAGTGTGCGAGGTGCAGTTGGGAAAAATCTTTTTTTTTTGTTGCGGTAGCTAAAAAGCGGAAGAATTCAGATGTTCTCCTTGCTCTCCTTAAACAGTAGCTTGTCATTTTGTGTGTAGTTTTGAGATTTTATATAAAGGTTTAGTTGTAGCCCCAAGGAGGTGTAATTGTTGAAATACTCAATTTACAGAGCCAGAGAAAGCTCAGCCATACTTGCTTAGTCAGAGAAATCTCATTATATCTGGTAAGCGGCAGGAGGCCTTGGTATGCCAGAAGTCTTCTTGGAAAGTATGTTACAGTATTCTGAAGTATTTCTATTCAGGCAATAATCTAAATGAGTTTAATAGGCCACAGTAAGTATGCTTAAGACTACAATTAGAGTTTTTACCCTTCCATGCAGCTGTAGAATCCTTCAGCAAAGCAGTTTTATTTAAATATGGTTTATTAATTGAACTGTATTTGGGTGAGTTCACATATACTAAACCACAAAACAGATTAGTGAACCACAGTTGCTGCCACATTCACACAACATGCTACCAAAACAAACCACTTCAAAGCTTAGTGCCATATAATGTATCTAGTCATAACCAGCTGAAGGTACCAGGGTACCCTGAAAAATTTGACAAATGCAGGGTGCAAATATGTAGTAACTAATATATATATAATGTTGCATGGTTGAGATAAATACTGAAAGGAAAGTAAGGGCAATATTAATATACTAGTTTTCATTTGATGTTATTTACTTATGTAGAAGAGTTACATATTTATTTATTAACAGTCCAAGACCAAGAAGAGTTACATAGTTACCCAGTTTGTGTGATTGTGACTCCAGGCAGCATATATCAATATTTATTGTTGTTATTGTTGTTTAGCCAAATCACAGACCCTGGAAATAATTACAGATTGTTGAACGTTAGCAAGTATTTATCCCTACTTTTTTCACACTAAATATATTCAGTTTCAGTGAAAGCTATCCTTAGCTGATAATGGCAAAATGGATTTTTCATTCCCAGTTTCCTATCTGCCCCAAAGTGTAATGTTTTCAGCTGTGCAGTTTTCAAGCTTTTTCAGAAAAAAGAATGTGGCAGCTTAGAGCTTTCTCCATCTTTAAGAGCTGTTTAAATGTTTGCAAGCTTCACATGCTAGTCTTCTTACTATCACATGCTAAGCATCTGGCCCTAGAGGAAACTTAATTACTGTTTCTAGTGATTCTGATTTGTCCTGTTGAGTGTCTTGGGAAAATTAGACTGTTGAATTAACTCTGGAATATTTGACTTAAGATTCTCATTTGCTGAGCAGAGAATGTCAAGAAAGGGATGAGGATCTAGTGGCAAGCACAGTCAGGGATGTGTTTTGCCTTTGCTATATGTTTACTTTTTCAAAATATGCATAGCTACTCAGATTCCAAGTGGCTCGCTTCCAAACTTCATCACTATTCTGTAAAATGGGTATTAAAACAAAAATGTGTTCAAAAGAGTGGATTTGTATATTGGAATCCAGGCCCTATTTCTGTTGTATATTTTAGACTGGCATCCCACATTGGATCAAGCTAAAACAAAGATCATTTGGTTTACTTAGTGTGCTGTATTAGTTATTGTGATTTGTAAACTATGATTTATGGCTTAGCCTATTTTATGAGATCAGTTGAGAATTGTTTAAGAAATTGTGGCTAAGCAAACCATGGTTAATGGTTTGCAACTTAACCAAAGTGGATATCAAAACCTTGGTCTACAGTTATATTACTTGAGAGAACCTTTACTCAATAATCTGTCTACTCATTAAAATCATCAAGATAATCTTTTTTGTCTGCCTACCCTGGGAACAATCAGATTGTCATTCTTAGTGCTATCAGCAAGCTTTTTATTTATAGGCTTTTAAACAGCCCTAAAGACCAATTTATTCTCATTAGTTTTTTCTTGAGTTTTATTAGCTGAAAGCTTGATTGTGCTTTGTGCTGGATTTTATTGTTTATTTTGAATGCTTGCATTTATTGTTGGCTTGTATTAACTATATTCTGTTTATTACAATGATTTTTATAATGGATGCTTCTTGAAAGGATCTTTTTAAATATATACTATCCCCATGCCCCAAAGTCCCATCCCACTCAGGGCTAAGAGTATTCAGTGGCTGTGGAACATGGACCAATTGTTGGGAAAAAGAAAAAAAAGGGAACTTGCAATGTTTGTATTCTTTGTATTCCCTACAAAGAAAAAAGAAAAAGGGTTAGGATATTTCTTATCTGTTAGCTTTTCCATTGTAGGAGATGGAAGGAGGTTTTTTAAAGCTGGCAGGAAGTTTTACTGAAATCATTAGGACTTGATTAGATTTTTATAGGACAAGCTTTCTTTGTGTATGCTATCTGCTACACTCTATTTTAAGACTAAGATTAAATATAAACTTTGTGATTTCAGCATTGAACCAATTCCACTTTGCTTAAACACACAATCAATTTAAGAGCTCTGGAAAAATTGAAAACTTGTATATAGTTTTATTGAAATTGAAGAACAAGTATATAATTACATAATATACTCATGGGAAATGACTGAAACTGAACCAAACCCATCTTAGGAACTGAGGCTTGATGAAGGTTGCAAATGGACACTAGAGGGAACTAAAGGACCAGGCAGAAAAGAGTTAAAATGGCTAAGCCAGCTATAACTTTTTCTTAAAGAGTTTCTTGATTGGACTGAGATATTAATAATAACTAATATCTCAGAATGGGTACAGATTTCAATGGATAAATTTTTAGAAGTTGATGAGAAAATTTTTAAAAAACTTTTACCTGACATAGATGTTGTAGAGTTTGAAGGCATGGAAGACAACAAAATTGAGATGACCAAAATGGGAATACAAAAGACAAATCAAGAAAAGTATCTGGACATGGAACAGCTGCAGAAATCCTGGATGATGCCTCTTTATGGGATTTACAAAGTAGGCTGGTAAAACCTTTGAAGACTCCTCTTGAATGCCAAAGATTGATGAAAGATCAAATCCTGCAATGCCATTGGAATGATTTAAAGGTTAAGATTGTGAAGAACAAAAGAAAGGAATATAAAGTTGGACTATTTGATCAGGGATAAACTATTTGTTTGATATTTCTGGTAACTCCTAGTGGACTTTTGCTGAAACAAGACAGAAAAGATGATGATTTCTGGATTGCGCATAAATAAAAGTAAGGCTATGGAGAGAAGAGGTTTTTTTATTTGTAACTATAAAAGAGGGTGAAAAGTTATTATATTAGCTTATGCTTTGTGTGATGAAGGTTGCTTTCAGATATTTGGGGTTCTAATTTTCAGAATTCCTCACCAGCAGGTCAAACACCTGGCTGGAAACTGTAATTCCAACATAACGTGTGGGGAAGCTAACAAGCTTCAGAAGGCAGATCTGCAACTAAACATTTTGTTGCCTTTTCTTTCTGCCCACATAAATGGCAATCCTGGGAATGTAACACTAGGGGGCGAAAGTCTTCTGTACATTGTTCTTTAATGCAAAATAAAGCATCTGTATAATGTCTACTGTAATTTAAGTTGTGCTGTTTAAAAGGCAAATGTTATTGCCTGCCTGAATTGTTCACTCACTGTTTGGAAGCTGACCTGTGTTGATGTTAACAGAAGAATGTTGCTAGTAGGATCAGAGTATCTGAGCAGACTTTGTAAATGACAGATTATTCATTTAAAACATTGTGTTCTCTCTTTATGGATGTGGGTTCGCTTTCTTGATAGCTTCCTGCTGCTACTGTACTTCTGTTCAGATTGCCTTATGCGGAGTTAGTGGTACAGAAGATGGATCTGAACATGGCTGAAGAATTTGGTTGCTTCCCCTCCCCCACCCAATGGACAAACACCGTTCCCTGTCATGTTTTGCAAGTGAGCTGTTTCCTGATAAAGATGTTAGCTCGCAGGAGCAGCCCTTTTACTGAAAAATTCAGTGAACTTGGAAACTGTCAGAAATCTTGTAACTTAATGTGTTAACAAAGACACTTCTGCAGTGTGAAAGCTGAATTGATCACATTATGACAGGAATATGCTGGCCTCAGAAATAAGCTTACAAATTGCCAGCTTGCAGGGAAAAAATGCTTGCCTAATTTCCCATGCTTGACATAGAAAAGGACAAGGCCTCTTCTCTGGGACTTCGCCCTTTGAAAAGGCTTCCTACTAAGGCTAGGCCTTAATATGTGTTCTCTCTAACTTGATTGGGATTTGAATTCCACCCACCCCAGCAATATGGTCATTCTAAGGAACTATGGAAATGGTCGTCCAAACTATCTGCCTATCTGCACATTCTTTTGCCTGCCTACTCTCACCCCTGAATGCAATTCTTTGGATCCTTGAGCAGCTAAGCATATACAAAGCAGAATCACAGACTAATTTTTAAAAAATACAATGTCACTGATTTCTGTAGAATGCATTATTCAGAATACCTTATTAAATTTCTATGTTAATTGGAAAGATAAAGAAGCATAGTTTATTATGGCAAGTTTGCATGTGCCCTGAGCCTAAAAATAATTGCCAAATAAAATGGCCCAACCTACCTCACAGGAGTTTCTTGTGGGGAAAATAGGAGAAGGGTATGTTATATACTCCACTTCGTACAAAAAAATGAAAAAAATGTATACACTGGCTTAAGTTTGGGCACTGTTGAGTGATTGTATGTTATATTTGCTGCAAATTTAGTGATTTTGATGAGATGGTGGTTATAAAAGGCAGGTGATCTGTTGTAGTGCTGACTGAGTGTCTGAAGGCTGTGAGGATCTGGATGGGGAGGATCCAACGTTGACTGAATCCTGGCAAGATGGAGTGGCTTTGGGGTTTTGGCTCCCTGAGTCTGGTGATATGCCATTTTTGGCTCTGGACAGGGTTGCACTTCCCTGGACAGAGCTGACACACAATTTGGGGGTCCTCCTGGACTCGCAGCTACTGCTCGATGAGCAGGTGGCAGCCGTGGCTAGGGGGCCTTTGCACAGATCCATCTTGTGCACCAATTGTGCCCTTTCCTGGACCAGTCACTCTTGCCTTGGTCACTTCCCGTTGGATTGCTGTAATGCGCTCTACATGGGGCTGCCCTTGAATACCACCCAAAAGTTACAACTGGTCCAGAATGCAGTGGTACACACAGTGTTGGTTTATCCCTAGGTCTGCCCATATTATACCCCTGTTGCACAAGCTGCCCTGGCTCCCAGTTTTCTTTTGGGTGTAATTCAAGGTGCTGGTTATTACCTTTAAAGCCCTGCATGGCACGGGATCCAGTTATCTGTGGGACTGCCTCTCCCTGAAGATGTGCATGTCTCACTGGAGCGAACAGGGTAGGCATGCTCCAGATCCCTTCCCTTAAATCTTGCCATCTTGTGAGTCCCTGGAAGTGTGCCTTTTCCATTGCAGCCCCTGCACCTCGGAACACTCTCCCCTGAGACCCCTACCCTTCTATCCTTATGGAGACCTCTCAAGACCTGGCTCTCCCCCCAGGCAGTGGGGTAGGGTGAGGTCAAGGTGAGATAAGGGCTGCATCAGGGAAATGTGGTTGTGGCACCAGGTTTTTCTGTTCTTAGTTTCATTGTTGGTTTTATATCAGCTGCCCAGAGTTGGTTTTTAGATGGGTGGCTATACAATTGTTTTTAATACAATAAATAAAAGAACTTAAAGGCAAAATACATGTGTCCAAGCAGAGTAGCAAGACTAAAATCTTTTTGAAGGCATGTAAAGCCTATATTTCAACTAGGATGAGCAATGTGTGGTTCTTTGTGTAGTTTTGGACTACATCTCCCATCTTTCCTTACTAATGGCCAGTCTGGCTAAAACTTATGGAAGTTGAATTCAGCAACACTTGGTCATATATTGTCCATCCCTGATTTAGACCATTAATATCATCTCTAAAATTGGGCCTCTATTTCTCATAAAGCCAAGTTGCCTCTGCTAACACATACCCTTGAAGGATCAGCCCAATGTCAGGGAGATGGTGGCTACCCTTGAGGTCAGATCTTGAGCAAGCATCCTCATAAGCAAGGGATGTATTTCACAGATGCTAACACACCAACACCTGCCTAAGAGCAGCTGTCACAATCACCAGCCTACATAAGAGCTACAAAAGGACCTTTGTAAATTGAGTCACCCTGGGAAAGGAATGGGGAAAGCAGCCCTTCAAATACCCTGAAATAATTTTCTAGCTGAAACAGAATAGAGAGGAATGCTGACCTATCTTGATTTTGATGCTGTACTTCTTTTGAAGCAGCGTAGCATGTGATGCAAATGCATCATGCTGTTTACTCATTTTCAGCTTGTGATCCACTAAGATACTCAGATCCTTTTAGCATGTACACCTCAGCAATCCATGCCTTTAATTTTTCCTATCCAAATATAGGACATTGTCATGGTTGAATTGAATCATGCTGATTGCAGCTTGCCTAGATTCTCCTGAATTTGGACACTGTCCTCTAAAGTGTTTGCTATACCCCCTATCTTTGTGTCATCTGCAGATTTGTTCATTTTATTTTCTAATTGCTCAGCCAAGTATTTATAAATATGCTGAATAGCACAGGTCCTAGAATGAAGCCCTGTCATCTTTTACTTGGCAGCTCCCTCTGACTTCATGTGGAATTGTAGACACACTTCATTGGGTATAATTGTTCAACCAGTTCTGAATCCATCAAATTGTAGCACAGTACAGCCAACATTTTGTCATCTTCAACTCAACTTCCAGAATTCCACAGCCAGCATGGAAATTGCCAAATCCACATACCTGGAAATTGCCATAGTTGGAAAACACTGGCTATCATAACAATTTTTTTTTCATGCAGATGCATAAACATGAAGCAAAAGTACTCTACTGTATATTACTATTTTGAAAATATCAGATCTGTTTTAGTCAGCTATGTTATTTCATATAATACTGGACTCCACCATGGATAATGGTCAGGGTGATGGGGTTTAGATGCCAACAACACTTAGAAGGGCAATGATTCCTCGGCCATGTTCTTAACCGGTTTTGCCCCAACTCGTACTTTCCAGATGTGTTGCGGAAGGTTGCAATAAATTAATAAGATCTCTCTGAAGGCAACTCCTCTAGTTTTGTGCCAAGTATGGGAAGTTATGGTATTTTAATTCATACTAACAATATAATTCCTATTTAGCATATATTAAAACATACAGATCGATATATTTAGGATCACATGGAATCTATTACATATAGAGCATAGGCTTCTATTTGGTCTTCCTTGTTGGGTTTTGCTGAAATGCTAAGAAAAGCAAAGTAATGAAGACACTTGCTCATCAACTATCACTCAAAATAGTTTTACTTCTGACATACATTGAGTATCAGAGAAGAAGATGACAAGCGTGCCTACAATAGCCACAAATAGAACATTATGTGAGATATAAGGTAAAACCTGTTTGGGGGATATATTGTGGATTTGATGACACTGTCCTTACGTGGAGACTGGTGCACAATCTGGGGATCATCCTGGATTCACAGCTCCTGCTGGAAGAGCAGGTGGCAGTTGTGGTCAGGAAAGCCTTTGCACAGGTCTATCTGATGCACCAGTTGCACTCATTCCTAGAGCAGGAAGCCCTTCAGAGATTCACTCATGCCCTAGTCACCTCACAAATGAATGGAGTACTGCAATGTGCTCTATGTGGGTCTGCCCTTAAAGACCACTTGGAAGCTACAGCTGATCCAGAATGCAGCAGCATGGGGGTGATGGGGATGTCATGTCATGTCATGTCCGTATATCACTGCTGCTTTGCTAACTGCAGTGATTGCCAGTTGGCTTCCAGGTGCACTTCAAGGCGCTGGTTACCATCTATAAAGCCCTTCATGGCATATGGCCTGGTTATTTGAAGGAGTGCTTATTTCCAATAGTTTCTGCTTGTCTAGTATGATTAGGTAGACCAGGCACGCTCCAGGTCCCTTCAATAAAACAGTGTCATCTACTTGCACCTAGGAAGCATAACTTCTCCATCACAGCACTTCTCCAACACAGCATATCCCAGGAAAATTATACGGTTCCCAATGTTCAGCTGCTCCTCAAGTGATTGAAAACCTGGCTTTGCTACCAAGCTTGGGTGTAGGTTGAACGTCAAGCCTCTGTTAGTTTTCTTTTGATAGATTGGGTTGTTTGTTCTGGACATGGCAGGGTTTTTTTTAATGTGGACCCTTTTGATTAATAAATGAAGTATTTTATTTTAGATTGTAGTTCTGCCATTTCAAACAGAGGGCAGATGAAACATGCAGACCTGAATTTATTAAATCAGATTAGTTTGCATATCACACTAAATCAGAGCTGACTTAACCATGACTGGAATGAACAACAATTGGCTGGGAACATAGTGTATGCCATGTCATAAATCATATAAACTTAGCATAGCCATTGTAACCTAAGGGATAATAATTGTAGTAAATTGTCCAGAATAGGTGAAATTGGTGCTTTTTTCCTATATTCACTTTTAGTGGGATCAAGGGTGATAGTGGAGGTTAAAGATATGAAAACCTCTAGTTCTCATTATCCTTTCTGTGCTTTCTGGGTCTGCCTTTCCTTCTTGAATGAAATGCCCCGTGTTGTCTGGAGTGGGTTGAATAATGAATCTTCCCATTGAGTGTAAGGGAAATCTATTTCCTGCTACGGGGACTTCTGCCAGCTATGGCCATTGTGCTGTTAAGATTTCCCCAGGCAATACGCAGTAAGGGCAGAGGTCCCAAGACTTGGCATTTGAGCTTCGGCGAGCAATTACAATAACATCACATTTATGTTGTTTTTATCAGGACAAGCATTCACTATGGAAGGGTACACAACTTCAGATGGAAAGTTAAAACAAACACGTCTAACCAATGGAAACTAATTTGAATTAGGGCCAGCTATTTGCTAGCCCAGTATGTATGTAAATTTTCATTTTGACTTTTTGACCACTGGAGCTAAAAAGAAGCAAGCATCAGGGAGAGTGTTCATCACCGGTTAACTGCTTTTGAATTGTATCTCTTAGAGGAGCTTGTCCACAATCTCAGGGTAGACGGAATAAGCTGGTTCTAGATAGTTCTTTAATATCATCCTTCTGGCATAAAACCATTTTCACTAATCAAGCGCTGTCCAGATATGTTGACCTCCAACACTCATCATCTTAAGCTGGTTACACCAGTCTTCCCTAATCTGGTGCTGGCTAGGGATGGTAGAAATTGAAGTACAATATAACTAGAGAGCACCTGATTAAGGAAGACTGATGTAAAGGTATCAACATATACTAATCTTTGTATGAAAATGGTCACTTGCTTATCTAATAAGATATGTGCTCTTTAGTGTTCACGAGACTGAACTCTAGTCCTGTTTTTTTTTAATATATATAATTTTTACAATTTTAAAAAAGAAATACAGAGATAACAATATATAAAAACAAATTAAAAGAAAATCAATAACTGTTACTCAAGCAGACTGGATGTTTAAGTCAAAAAACCATTCCCAAATTCAGAAGGGCCCTAACCCTGGCAAGGTTATTGCCCTTCCAACAGCTGTTTTTGAGGGGAAAAACAGGCCATCCCGTCTGAACAAAGATTCTGCCCTGTGTGTCATGTTTACCGTTCCAATGTTGCTGGTACATCGTAACGTTTCACATGTCATTTGGCTGATGCGTATTTCGTCTGGGAGGGGAAGTGGATTCCATCTCGTGGGATTGTTATATGTTAGCAGCTGGATTGGAATGTGTTTGGGTTATCTCGTGTGTTCAAGTTTCCTTTCCCAGGACATCAACAGAAATTGTCACCAGCACCTGGGGGGGGGGGGGAGTTTGCAACGGCAGGGTGAGGGGAGGGATTACGTTTGAGCCGAGGGTTTTTAGTTTGTATTTGGCGCGCTTTTACTCATTCTCAGCTTTCTCTGTATTTGCATACTATTCTTTAATAAAACAGATATCATTAAGTTCTTGCTTGTGAGTCTGAGTCTATTAGAGTAGGCAATCATTACATAAAGCTGAGAATCCAAAAAAATTTTCCGTTAGCCCCTTTCCAGATTTATTTGTGAGGGAGAAGTGTTAGCGATGAGCAAACCAAATCCCCAAACCATGGAAAGCGAGGAATCAAGCGAGGGGGAACCCGACTCCACAGTGATAAGAACGGAGAGAGTCCCTCCTCGAGAGCCCTCAGAAGTTCGAGAGAGGTCGAGCTCCAGCCTAGGAGAAGAGGAGGTTGGAGGTAAAAGAGCCCCTGAACCGACCGGCGAGTCACCAGGCGAGCTGCTCACCTGGGATGAAACACAGGGATCCCTACCAGGGACGTCCAAAACGTCTTGGAAGCAGCGATACCCGATGTCCCCAACCGTGGTGAGGCAGGAGGGAAAGGAGGATTCCCAAACCCCTGATCGTATAAAACTGGTGGAGGCCAAATTGGAGTCACTAGAATTTATGTTCCATAAAATGTCCATGGACTGGGGTCCCCGGGAGAGGAGGAGAGAGGAGTCTAGTAATAGGTATTCGACCCCTTCTTTGCCCCCACCTTCCCCGGGGGAAAGGACCCGGCACAGAGAGGAAGTAAGAGCGCCGAGGGTGAGAATTTCAAGGTCCCCTCCTCGTGAGCGGAGCTCCCTGGGAGCTAAGAGGAAGCCCGACCACCCAGCTGTGGCAAAGGGACCGCCCGGAGTGGGGGTTAAGGACTTTACCGTTAAATTTGATGGAGATCCAACTAAGCTATCGTTCTTCCTTACCAATGCAAGGAGTTATATGGACAACTGGGAACAGTGTTTCCGCTCAGAAAGAGCCAAGATTAATGCCATTGCCACTAAGCTCAAGGGGCGAGCTGCTGATTGGTATGTGCAGTTATGTCAATCGGATGCCCCTGAGCTGGAGGAGTTCGAAGAATTCCTGTGGGCGTTGAAACTACACTTTGAAGACCTGTTAGCTAAAGAAAGGGCAAAACGGGCATTGAGGGAGCTGTGCCAGGGGCCACGATCGGTGGCAGATTATGCTCTGGAATTTACGGCTCTGGCTGGGAAGGTTGAGGATTGGTCCCAATCCACATTAATAGAACTTTTTAAGGACGGTCTGAATATGGAGGTCCTGAGGTGGTCGCTTGGCAGGGACGACCCAGATACCCTGTATGAATGGATACAGCTGGGAGGGAAGGCTGAGACTTTTGCTCACCGGAAGGTGATGAGATATGCTGGGCTCAGCAAGGGTTCCCGCACTGCTGCACCCACTGGGAAGACCGGTCAACGTGCCTGGGAAGAGGAGAGAGGGCGCCGCTATGCGAAAGGACAATGCCTCCGATGTGGGAAGGAAGGTCACCGAGCGGCAACATGCCCGAAGGGAAAGACCGATGATCGTCCGGGAAAGTCCTCGGGGAAATCTCCCTCTTTACCCAGGAAAATAAAGGCAGCCATGGCTGAAACTGAAGTGGAGGAGATTCCTTACTTCGGGGACAAGGGGGAGCCCGATCTACTCCAGCCGGCAGGAAACACCAGCCACCTGCTTTAAAGAGCACCTCTGGGCAGGTGGTGGAGGAGGGGCGCGACCATATTTCAGTGAGTGGCAACTATCCCACACTGACAGTGAAAGTGAAGCTAGGCTCCCGCACAAGAACCGTTGAAGTTTGGTCATTGATAGATTCAGGGTGTTCGCGTTGCTTGATGCACCCTGACGTGGTGGCTGCTTTGGAGTTACCCAGCTTTCCACTAAAATGTCCCATGATTTTTACCCAACTGGATGGTTCTACGGTGGGGGGGAAGCCAGTCACCCATTCCACGGGCATGGTGGCATTGCAAATGGGCAGCCACCATGAGGGGCTGCCATTTGTAGTGGCGCCTGTGGGGGGTCCCTTAGTCATTCTGGGGATTCCTTGGTTGGTCCAGCAAAACCCATATATAAATTGGGTGCACAGGACTTTGACTTTTGGGGATGGTTTCTATCAAGCCCCTGGGGAGGACGACGCTCCACAGGCTGCAGTGGGGAGGGCGGGGGCAGCAACCCCGCATTTCGCTGTCACCCCACTGGAGGGCTTGCTGGAGCAATACCAAAGCTTTGCGGATGTGTTTAGTGAGAAGGAAGCGGACCAACTTCCACCTCATCGAAAAACTGACTGTGCGATAGAGTTGGTCCCCGACATGCAACTGCCCAAACCAAAAATCTATGCCATGACGCAAAAGGAGCTGGCGGCGTTGCGGGAGTTTGTGGACAAAAACTTGGCCAGGGGTTTTATTGAACCAGCAAATTCGCCAGTGGGCGCCCCCATCTTGTTTTGAGCGAAGAAGGATGGGACATTGAGACTTTATACAGATTACCGCGGATTAAATGCGGTCTCGATATTAAACAAATATCCTCTGCCAATAATAAAAGACATGTTAACACATCTGGCTAAGGGGAAAGTCTTCTCTAAGCTGGATTTGAGGGAAGCCTATTTCCGTATCCGCATACGGGAGGGGGATGAGTGGAAGACTGCTTTCAATTGTCCTCTGGGTTCTTTTCAGTACAAGGTTTTGCCTTTTGGGTTGGCGGGGGCACCAGGGGTGTTCATGCAATTGATCAATGAAGTGTTACATGAACATTTGTTCAAGGGTGTACTGGTCTATTTGGATGATGTTTTAATTTATACTGAAACGGAGGAAGAACATGAGCGCTTGGTGAAACAGGTGCTTAGCAAACTGAGAAAGGCTGAGCTTTATGCTAAACTTTCTAAGTGTGAATTTCATCAGACTCAGCTTGACTACCTGGGGTACAGGATCTCTGACAAGGGCATTGAAATGGATCCTGCGAAGATTCAAGCTATTTTGGGGTGGGAGCGCCCGCGTACCCACAGGCAGCTCCAAAGTTTTCTTGGCTTTTCCAATTATTACCGCCAATTCATCCAAGGGTTCGCAGAAATTGCATTGCCTCTGACTGATTTGTTACGTACGAAGGGGTTGGGGGACACACGCAAGGTAAAGAACCCGGGGGCATTGCTCAATTGGACACCTGAATGCCAGTTGGCTTTCGACAAACTCAAAAGCCTGTTCACTGCTGAACCCATTTTGCAACACCCTGATCCCACTAGACCCTTTGTGGTTCAAGTGGATGCTTCCAATTTATCAATTGGAGCGCTCTTGCTGTAAGCGGATGCTGCTGGCCACCTGAAGCCCTGTGTGTATCTGTCCCAGAAATTTTCCGAGACGGAGAGGCGATGGCATGTTTGGGAAAAAGAAGCTTTTGCAGTCAAGGCTGCTTTGGAGGCTTGGCGCCACCTCTTAGAGGGGGCTAAATGTCCTTTTGAGGTTTGGACTGACCATACAAATTTGGAAGCGCTCAGCACGCCCCGTAAGCTCAGCCCTAAGCAGATCCGCTGGGCTCAATTTTTCAGTCACTTTGACTTTAAGTTGAAGTTCATTCCGTGCAAGAAAAACTTCCTGGCTGATGCGCTTTCCCGCCTGCCCCAGGATTCGGTCCAGGCACCTGACGTTGTGGGTACACTGTGGACAGAACCCCAATTGGGGTTGCAAGCTGTTACACGCAGTCAGACTCGTGCACAGCTGCCCCCAGCGTCGGTTTCACCGGCTGGGGGAAGAATGTCAATTCCCTCGCAATTGCAACAACAGTTTCTGCTAGAGCTGAAATCTGACCCTTGGTTGCAAGCGAATAGAGACAATGTTACATTTGACAGAGGCTTCGCTTGGAAGCAGAACTGCCTCTATGTCCCTGACAGTTTGCGAAGGGAAATTTTGATCAGGTCTCATGATGATAAAGTGGCTGGTCATTTTGGGTTTGTCAAAACCTTACACCTCGTGCGCCGCCAATTCTGGTGGCCCACATTGCGACGTGATGTAAAAAGTTATGTTGCTTCTTGTCCTGTCTGTGCCATGTCAAAACGGAAGGGGGGCAAACCGCAAGGGCTGCTTCAGCCGGTGGCCAGCCCCTCCCATCCTTGGGAGGAGGTTTCCATGGATTTCATTGTGGATTTGCCTCCTAGTCAGAGAAAGACTGTGATTTGGGTGGTGAAGGACTACTTTTCTAAGCGAGCCCATTTTATTCCATGTGCTTCCATTCCGTCTGCGCAGCAATTGGCCCGCCTTTTCTTAGTCCACATCTACCGGATTCACGGGAGCCCATCCCGCTTGATCACGGACCACGGAACACAATTTACTTCCCAATTTTGGAGGGCATTTTTGAAGCTGGTGGGCACCAAGCAGGCGTTGTCCACTGCGTCGCATCCGGAGACTGATGGATCTACGGAGGCTCTTAATTCGACCCTGGAGCAATTTTTGCGGGCATTTGTCAACTATCAGCAAGACAATTGGGTTGATCTGCTGCCTTTTGCTGAGGTGGCTTATAACAACGCTGTCCATCAGAGCACGGGGCACACCCCTTTCCGTACTGTGTTTGGCCGGGACTTTGTGCCCATTCCTGACTTGCCTCAGCCCTCCACACAGCCCTCCTCCGCTTCTGATTGGGCTGCTCACCTGGCTGATTCGTGGCCGATAATTCAACAGGCATTGGCTGATGCCCAATCTGCCTATAAGCTGCACGCCGATAAGTGACGAGCCCTTCAACCTGCTTTTAAAGTTGGTGATAAGGTCTACCTTTCCACAAAGTTCATTAAATCCTCTCAACCCTCAAAGAAGTTGGCTCCTAAGTTTGTTGGTCCTTTTCCCATTGTGGGAGTTGTGAACCCTGTCACATTTAAACTCGATTTGCCACACAATCTAAAGCGTTTACATCCTGTTTTTCATTGCAGCTTGCTCAAGCCTGTCAACCACTCCGATCATTGGCATCCGCAACCCCCACCTCCTGCTGCGATCATGATTGACGGACAGCAACATTTTGAGGTGAAGGAGGTCCTTGATTCTCGCAGACTGCGTGGCACCCTGCAGTACCTCATTCGGTGGAAGCACTTTCCCCACCCTGAGTGGGTGTCTGCCCGTGATGTTCAATCTCCTGTTTTAGTTAGACGCTTTCATCTCACTTATCCTATGAAACCTGCTCCTTAATTTTTTTTGGGGGGGCGGTATGTCATGTTTACCGTTCCAGTGTTGCTGGTACATCGTAACGCTTCACATGTCATTTGGCTGATGCGTGTTTCGTCTGGGAGGGGAGGTGGATTCCATCTCGTGGGATTGTTATATGTTAGCAGCTGGATTCTTCAGCAAAGGATTGTTACCTTGTCGTGGTGCTGGAGCTTGAGCACCTCAATGATGCCATGAGCTAAACCGTGAAGGGCCACCCAAGACGGGAAGGTCATGACAGAGAGGTCAGACTAAATGCGATCCCTGGGGAAGGTAATGGCAACCCACCTCAGTATTCTTGCCGTGAAAACTAAATGGATCAGTACAACCAGAGATATGTCGGTATACCATCGGAAGATGAGACCCCCAGGTCGGAAGATGGTCAAAATGCTACTGGGGAGGAACAGAGGATGAGCTCAACTAGCCCCAGAGGTGATGACGCAGCTAGCTCAAAGCCGAAAGGACGGCTAGCGGCCGACGGTGCTGGTGGTGAACGGCGAATCCGATGTTCTAAGGATCAACACACCATCGGAACCTGGAATGTAAGATCTATGAGCCAGGGCAAATTGGATGTGGTTATTGGTGAGATGTCAAGATTAAAGATAGACATTCTGGGCGTCAGTGAACTGAAATGGACTGGAATGGGCCACTTCACATCAAATGACCACCAGATCTACTACTGTGGACAAGAGGACCACAGAAGAAATGGAGTAGCCTTCATAATTAATAGTAAAGTGGCTAAAGCAGTGCTTGGATACAACCCAAAAAATGATAGAATGATCTCAATTCGAATTCAGGGCAAGCCATCTAACATCACAGTGATCCAAATATACGACCCAACCACAAATGCTGAAGAAGCTGAAGTAGAGCAGTTCTATGAGGATCTGCAGCACCTACTGGACAACACGCCTAAAAGGGATGTTATTTTCATGACAGGAGACTGGAATGCTAAGGTGGGCAGTCAAATGACACCTCGAATTACAGGTAAGTATGGCCTGGGAGAACAAAACGAAGCAGGACACAGGCTGATAGAATTTTGCCAAGACAATTCACTCTGCATAACAAACACTCTCTTCCAACAACCTAAGAGACGGCTTTATACATGGACTTCACCAGATGGACAACACCGAAATCAGATTGATTACATCCTTTGCAGCCAAAGGTGGCGGACATCTGTACAGTCGGTAAAAACAAGGCCTGGAGCTGACTGTAGTTCAGATCACGAACTTCTTCTTGCACAATTTAGGATCAGACTAAAGAGATTAGGGAAGACCCACAGATCAGCTAGATATGAGCTCACTAATATTCCTAAGGAATATGCAGTGGAGGTGAAGAATAGATTTAAGGGACTGGACTTAGTAGATAGGGTCCCGGAAGAACTCTGGACAGAAGTTGGCAGCATTGTTCAGGAGGCGGCAACAAAATACATCCCAAAGAAAGAGAAAACCAAGAAGGCAAAATGGCTGTCTGCTGAGACACTAGAAGTAGCCCAAGAAAGAAGGAAAGCAAAATGCAACAGTGACCGGGGGAGATATGCCCAATTAAATGCAAAATTCCAGAGGTTAGCCAGAAGAGAGAAGGAATTATTTTTAAACAAGCAATGCGCGGAAGTGGAAGAAGACAATAGAATAGGAAGGACAAGAGACCTCTTCCAGAAAATTAGAAACATTGGAGGTAAATTCCAGGCAAAAATGGGTATGATCAAAAACAAAGATGGCAAGGACCTAACAGAAGAAGAAGAGATCAAGAAAAGGTGGCAAGAATATACAGAAAACCTGTATAGGAAGGATAACAATATCGGGGATAGCTTTGACAGTGTGGTCGGTGAGCTAGAGCCAGACATCCTGAAGAGTGAGGTTGAGTGGGCCTTAAGAAGCATTGCTAATAACAAGGCAACAGGAGACGACAGCATCCCAGCTGAACTGTTCAAAATCTTGCAAGATGATGCTGTCAAGGTAATGCATGCTATATGCCAGCAAATTTGGAAAACACAAGAATGGCCATCAGACTGGAAAAAATCAACTTATATCCCCATACCAAAAAAAGGAAACACTAAAGAATGTTCAAAGTATCGAACAGTGGCACTCATTTCACATGCCAGTAAGGTAATGCTCAAGATCCTGCAAGGTAGACTTCAGCAGTTCATGGAGCGAGAATTGCCAGACGTACAAGCTGGGTTTAGAAAAGGCAGAGGAACTAGAGACCAAATTGCCAATATCCGCTGGATAATGGAAAAAGCCAGGGAGTTTCAGAAAAACATCTATTTCTGTTTTATTGACTATTCTAAAGCCTTTGACTGTGTGGACCATAACAAATTGTGGCAAGTTCTTAGTGGTATGGGGATACCAAGTCATCTTGTATGCCTCCTGAAGAATCTGTATAACGACCAAGTAGCAACAGTAAGAACAGACCACGGAACAACAGACTGGTTTAAGATTGGGAAAGGAGTACGGCAGGGCTGTATACTCTCACCCTACCTATTCAACTTGTATGCAGAACACATCATGCGACAAGCTGGCCTTGAGGAATCCAAGGCTGGAGTTAAAATCTCTGGAAGAAACATTAACAATCTCAGATATGCAGATGATACCACTTTGATGGCTGAAAGTGAAGAGGAACTGAGGAGCCTTATGATGAAGGTGAAAGAAGAAAGTGCAAAAGCTGGTTTGCAGCTAAACCTCAAAAAAACCAAGATTATGGCAACCAGCTTGATTGATAACTGGCAAATAGAGGGAGAAAATGTAGAAGCAGTGAAAGACTTTGTATTCCTAGGTGCAAAGATTACTGCAGATGCTGACTGCAGTCAGGAAATCAGAAGACGCTTAATCCTTGGAAGAAGAGCAATGACAAATCTCGATAAAATAGTTAAGAGCAGAGACATCACACTGACAACAAAGGCCCGCATAGTTAAAGCAATGGTGTTCCCTGTAGTAACATATGGCTGCGAGAGCTGGACCATAAGGAAGGCTGAGCGAAGGAAGATCGATGCTTTTGAACTGTGGTGTTGGAGGAAAATTCTGAGAGTGCCTTGGACTGCAAGAAGATCCAACCAGTCCATCCTCCAGGAAATCAAGCCAGACTGCTCACTTGAGGGAATGATATTAAAGGCAAAACTGAAATACTTTGGCCACATAATGAGAAGACAGGACACCCTGGAGAAGATGCTGATGCTAGGGAGAGTGGAAGGCAAAAGGAAGAGGGGCCGACCCAGGGCAAGATGGATGGATGATATTCTAGAGGTGACGGACTCGTCCCTGGGGGAGCTGGGGGTGTTGACGACCGACAGGAAGCTCTGGCGTGGGCTGGTCCATGAAGTCACGAAGAGTCGGAAGCGACTAAACGAATAAACAACAACAGCAGCTGGATTGGAATGTGTTTGGGTTATCTCGTGTGTTCAAGGTTCCTTTCCCAGGACATCAGCAGAAATGGTTACCAGCACCTGGGGGGGGGGGGGAGTTTGCAACGGCAGGGCGAGGGGAGGGATTACGTTTGAGCCGAGGGTTTTTAGTTTGTATTTGGCGCGCTTTTACTCATTCTCAGCTTTCTCTGTATTTGCATACTATTCTTTAATAAAACAGATATCATTAAGTTCCTGCTTGTGAGTCTGAGTCTATTAGAGTAGGCAATCATTACACTGTGGTGAAGGATCTCCTGAAACATTAACCCTTGTTTTGCTATATTCCCTTTATTATAAAGATGCCTGCTGCAGCTAATAATTCCCCATCTAGTCAGATTTCCAGGCCACCTGGATTAATTTTATTTACAGTTTTTACTCTTTGATCAGTTTGATTTTATATCTTCGAACATGACTAAGTTTTGTTTTTGTAAATTATGCCATACTTTGATCACATTAGTTTTATAATTACGGTTTTATTATGCTTTTAATTTGCCACCTCAGAATTTGTTTTCTTTTTGTTTCTGAATTGGATAACGACCAAAATTTACTACTACTATTACTAACCGCCCAGAGTCCATGGGAGTTGGGCGGCATATAAATTGTTGTTGTTGTTGTTAAGCCCAAATGGTTTTATTGTAGTGTAATATATGATATTGTGTAATATATTGTGTTTTTAAACGATACTTCATGATTGATGGTATATGAACCAGGCCACTGTGTCTTCTTCAACAAACTCTGCTTTAACACACAATTACTTACTACAATTACTTGTGACTGAATTCATGTATCATCCCATATTGGCAGTTGATTTTGGATTAGTGTCGTCTGTGAGTCCTGCTACTGTGATTTATTCAGTAAACAGTATTTAAGCAAATAGTGGCTTAGTTTAATGTGCTGATCTACTCACAATCTCTTAATTTAACATATATTGTTATTACCTCAAGATGAAAGGAAGACTATACATTATTCAAAGATTAAAAAATGGTTAAAAGGAAAGCCATTTAAATGGAAAAGCTGTTGCAAGGAAGGAGAAGGGACGCAAAGAGGGAACTTGGCTTTAGTTTTTGTTTTGGAGAAATAAATGTGAATGTGGATAGTAAAAGAGGTATGTGTTTTTTTCTTTCCTGACTTAAGAAATGTCAATTTGCATTTCATCAGTCACAGGAGAATTGTGTCTCAGCATATCTATGACAGTGTTGCAGAACTATATACATTTTTATCACACCTGGAGAAACTCTGCTTCTGAGAAATTGTTTTCAAGTATAAGAAGTTGCTACTCGACGTGCTTGTTCATGTGCACATAATCATACCCAGACAGTGGTGTGGCAGTGGAAACAAGGGTGTCATAAACAGTAAGAAGCTTGCAAAGACATTGCCACATCTCTGGAAACATATCACTTGCATAAGCCCTTCCTATGATTATTCTGCAGGATATTATCAGGATGAATTAGATGGCCAGAGATACCACAGTTCAGACCATTTATAGACAGGACAAGGATTACGCATTTTTGGCAGAACAAGTTGGCTCCCAGAGGGAGAGCAACCTGTACAGTTACAGACTGTCTGAACAGGAGGCATGGCATCTGCCTTTGCTTTCCTCTTAGGATATTAGACAAGCAATGGGTGAGTGGGTGGGGTAGAGTGGGGTGTTCCTTGCTGGCTGAATAACTGTTGTTAATGACCAGCAGAATGGTAACCAAAGCAACTGCATCCAGGACAACGATCCCAGTTATAAATTAATGAAGAGAAGCATCTCTCTCTGGTTGGAAGAAATTAAACATTCTTTGACTGTAAGAGTATTTCATCTCTTTTTTCTTCTTTTAATGATAAAGTTGTATCACTTAGAAAAAAGCAGAATTAGAATGGCAAAGAATAGTGTGAGCCTCAACTATTTTGCAGCAATTCTGTACACCTTGTTAAGCTTATCTCACTTTTCCGAGTGGTAAGAAACATCAGTGGAATAGAGCATTCCTGAGTTTGGCTTTCTTTGATAGGAGGTGGTTAGAAGTTTATTGATGCTTTGCAGTAATTGAATTTATTTAAAATAAGTAGGTTGAGTTAGGATGCTATTTGAGCTTGTTTTAATTATGGGTTGTGTGTGTGTCCCTGGGCTGGTGCATTTTATTTCTTCCTTTCTTACTGTGATTAAAGAGTGATTAAAAAACCTTTGTTAACAGCCCAGCCATGAGGTTGGAGTATTGCAAAATGGTCTAGGCAGGGCTGCCTTTGAAGATGACTTGGCAGCTACAACTGGTACAGAATGCAGCAGCCAAGCTGATAGCAGTGGAAACTGACTATAGTATTGCAGAATAACATATAGAATCTGTAAAAAACAAACATTAAAACTTCCTCCCCCATAAAAAAAAGCTAAACAACCCTGACATGAGGGCAGTTCCTCCATAAGCCACACATCAGATGTCCTGCAAAGGAGTTCTGTATTACTGCCCTGAAAGCACAGCAAGGGAGGCATTGCCTAAACCTCTGGAAGTAAGATGTTCCACATAAGAAGCACATAACGTAAAAAATGACTTGCTTTTGCCCTCTCTCCTCTGATCTCATTTGAGGGCTGAATTCATTGGATGGGATGGTTCTTCCTGAAGTAGGCAGTCCTGTAGATACCTATAAGCCAAGCCATAAAAGCTCTGTAAGTTATCCCAGTACTTTGAAAGAAGCCTATCGGTGACTAGCAATTCTGGTGTTTTGTGGCACTGGTAGCTTCTCCCATCAGTAAGTGAGCTGTGCATTATGTATCAACTGCAGCTTCTGAGTAGTCTTCAAAGGCAGCCCCATAAAAAATGCAGTAGTTCAGCTACAGGGTAATGGAGTAACTTGCCAGATTTTCCAAGAAGGGCCACAACTGGTAAATCAGCTGAAGTTGGGCAAAAGCTCCCCAAGCCACAGCTTATCTAGCAGTTGCCAGCAATCTAGGAGGGCCTCTGGGTCACAATGGAAGTGTTTGCCCATCCAGGAATATCACTGGGAAGGTTTTCCTGTTTCCAACCCCACAACAGCAAGCATGTTAGGCTGCTGAAGCACAGTCCATGGATACAGTAATAGCAGAGAACTGAGCCTGCTTCACCACCCTTATCACCATGGTATGGTGATATTGTAGCATGGTATTGTAGCATGGTATGGTGATATTGACCATGGGTATGGTCTTATTGTAGCACTGCAGGTGTGGTTGTATATGGTCTTTGATTTGTTTGTCCTATGAGAACATCCAGAAAAGGTCCATTTTATGATTATGAAACCATAAGCCCTTATTTATAAGCCACAATGGCTGGGTTCATACACTGTGGTAAGGTAAAATTATACATACCTCATTATGGCTTTGTGCAATGTGTGAACTCTGCTTGTGCTTCTTTATATATTTGTTAAATATAAGGGTCAAAACTAATGAGAAGGGCTCATCTGTTTTAATTACTGACAAATTTCTGAAGGAAAAGCAAAGCAAAGAACCGCCAAAGTCTTTTGCACATCTTTTTGAACACTATGAAACCCAATATTCAGCTTCAGTGCAATATTCCAATGCTAGCTATCCCGAATGCATGCTTTCTAGGTGTGCTGGGATTCCAAATCCAACACTAACTGGTAATTTTGGAAGTTATCACCTGGATGCATCTGGGGAACATGAAGTTTAGGAGGATCTGATCTTTACTGTTTAAATTTGTATCATGAAACTGATTTAAGTCCCATGAAACTTCAGAGCTTGTACCAGGAGTGCACTAAATTCAGCTTGAGTCAGCCACTTTCATGCCTGCAATTACTGTTTTTGCATGTAGTGAATTGTAGTTGCATTTTGTTCTTTTGTGGAAAGCCTGGATTTATAAAATACAAGGGATGATGGACTGGAAAAAGGAGACTGTATTTTTCCAAGGCAGCATTCCAATTGTATAGAATATTTCATTTTGTAAGCTTTTTTTCCCCTTTAACAATAAGCGTTCAGAACATTCTGTGCATTCCATGACATTTCTAAAGATGGCACCTTTATGACACAATTTTTTCCATTAAAGATTTGGAAAGAGAAAGGTACATAATGTTCCTCAGAGGTCTTTCCAGAACCACACTGCCCTCATTTTCTGTCATAATTTCCTCCACTTTTGATCAGCAGACCCATCCTAACTTTGGAGCTTGTAGGTGTGGGAGGATTACATTTGAAATGAAAAGAAGAAAATGTCATGCAATTGGCTGGTCTTGTACATTTTTCCCCAAATAAAAATCCCAAAAAGTCAAATCCGTAATCTGTCTCTAGCGTTCTGCCTGCTGTTGCCTGGGCAGGAATTCCTTTTCTGTTTGTGTTCTACAGACATTGCTTAAAACAGCTTCCCTCATTCTGGAGGTATCCAGATGTGTTAAGGAGCACAACTCTTAGGACTCCTAGCCAACCTGGCCAACATAATATGATTGCCAAAGCTTGCAGATCTGTCAAAAAAATAAAATAAAAATCTGTTGGCAAGATATCCTTTTGAGATAGAAGTCCTTCTGATTGGTTTTCCATATAGTTTCTAATGATTTTCTTTTACGTAATCTACCTAATACATTATCTATATATATTGCTAAGGATAAAAACAGATTTAGAGTACTCTGTGCCTTAGCATTTTGTGTAACTCCAACCATAATGGTTTGCTGAACTATGGCTCAGTACAACGTGTGAATTAGGTAAGCATCAGGTTTACACATTTCCCTAAAACTTAGTTTAACCATGGTTTATTAAATCAAGTTGGTTGAGGTCACATCAAGCTGAGCCATAAACTATGATTAATGAATCATGACAAAATTCATACATTGTGCTAGGTGAAAACCAAATAAATTACCTTATGACTCAGTGCAACTTATCCTAATGTGGATTTTTGGACATATCTTGCATGGACTCTTTGACAGGCAGTCATTCAAATTCCTCATTTTGTGTCATTGAAAAGATTCCTATTTCATGAAGACCAAATCAATGTTAATATATGGGCATTTTATAATGAACCACATAGTATAACTTCATATAATTTCTTTCCCATGAAATCAATGAAATTTTAATTGGGGAAAAGAATTTGTTTATTGACAAATATACAGCTGGAGAATGGCCAAAGAAGAAAATATGCCCCATAGAGCTAGATTAAGTTTGGTATTCTGGAACAAAAACATGTATAAAAGCAAATAAAGGCCATTTAGCTAAGCAATGGATTTTAATGAGTCCAACTACTGATTTTCTTGGTATTTTACTACAGTCCAATCCTGTGTTTATTTACTGCACTTACACAATGCTTTTCTGACAAGCCATACAAAATAGTGTATTATTTAAAACACTACATACACATACGTTAAAAAGTTGTACAAGGCAAAATAAATGAAGCAGCAGACTTATTATATGTCTTTAGGTCTCCTCAGAAACTGATGATTCCAATGAAAAGAGGGGCTTCATTTTAGGCATCAGTCAATCAGTTGTATGCACGTTTTCTAAAAGTAACTGTTAGTGTATTGGGAAACAAAAAGGAAACGCCCATGGGAGTGGCCCAGTAAAAAAACAAACTGTTCTTTAAAAACATCCAGCATCATCAAGGATGTTATATATACCGACTATATGAATAACCAGGTTAATTTATGGGGCATTTCAATATCCCAGCTCAAAGCAGCAGGAGCAGTTTTTCATTTAGTATAAACCCTGATAGTCAAAATCTGTTAAAATGCCAATCTTCTTTCAAAACCTTATATTTACATCAGATGTAAGGAATGTAGTGAATATAGATCCTAGTCTAGGGGTTGTTTTTAACATCATTTTAAAATTTAATTATGAAGTGGGCAGCTGGCATACTGCAAAACAAAGTGACAGGCTGTAACTTAAAAAACACCTCTGGACCTGCACAAACTCCCTAAACATGAGCAAAAAATAATAATAATAAAAAATATAGGTGCCTGTAATATATGTGGGAATGACCTTGGGAGACAGGAGGAAGAGCTGCAGACTAGACAATGGTCAGATAAGAGGCAGCTGAGCCCGCAGAAGGAATGTGGGTGTGGCAGACATCTCAGAAGGGACCCTCCCTCGTTTCTTGGACTGTAAAGGCGAGGGGGGAGAGAAGTACTTTCAGACTTGCAAGATTCTGTTAATGTAACCTTACAATAAAGTTAGAGCTAGTACTTCTGGGTGTGCTTCTTGTCTGGACTACCTCGCCAGGCTGACATTGCATGCAGTCCAGCAGTTTTGGGGAAGAACCCCAAAAAAGGAAAGAAAAACCCACCAAACTAAAACTGGGATGGTAGACCATTCTGTGGGCCAGAGGGAGAGCCAGTTTAGTCTAGTGATTAAGGTGCTGGGCTAGAAACCAGGAATCTGTGAGTTCTAGTCCCGCCTTAGGCATGAAAGCCGGCTGGGTGACCTTGGGCCAGTCACTCTCTCTCAGCCCAACTCACCTCACAGGGTTGTTGTTGTGGGGAAAATAGGAGGAGGAAGGAGTATTAGGTATGTTCACCGCCTTGAGTTATTTATAAAAATAATAAAGGCAGGGTGATTGATAAATAAATAAATAAATAAATAAATAAGGAAAAGTTTGCTTGCAAAAGGAAGTTATTTTGCAGCTGCCCGCAGCTACGGTAACAACCATTTTCTGAACAAGCGCCCCCATAACTGCCATTTTATGAGTGCAACCACAATACACTTTCAATATGTCATGGGATTGTGTGGCTAATGGACAGTTGTGCTATCCCAGAAAAAAAATGCAGCTCCTTTGAGGAATTGCAAGCAGATGGTAAACAAATTACCTTGGCACTCAAAAACTCTTTTCCCTTTGAATCTGTACAGCCCTATTACCTGCCCCTGGGTACAGATTATTAGTTTTTATGTTTATTGGCGGGGGGGCTGTCTGTTGAACTGTGTAAGTTTCAGATGTTCCTTGTAGGTGGAAAGAGAATGAAACATTAAAACCAATTGAAGCCCCGCAATGTTGTGAGCTCTGTTCCTGGACAAACTGTCTAATCCGTTGAAGAGCTCACATTTTTCAACTCTATTCTGTCAGAGGGACGGGACTCATCAGACATGCTGGCACAACATGTAAACCCATTCCAAATGGTTAACATGAGTATGTATGTTGTCTCATGACTTAGCACACTCCTTAGCTACAGTTGGCAGCTCCTTTGCAGTTAAGAGTAATCTGTAAATGCCACATACCATTTCTACCTGAACTACCTGAAATGTGATACCTACAAATAATTATGGTGTCAAATTCTGATTAATATTAACTGGAAGTACCAGCTGCTTTGTTACACTTAATCCTAGAAGAGCCATGACAATTATTAAGTAGTCATGCAGGACAAGAGGAAGATGATGGTGCAGATGTTTACATTAAGTAATCAGAGTGCTTAGACATCAGTAATGGTGGTAGAAGATTGTGTCATCTGGCCATGAGAGCCTTAACTAAGGTACTGATCATCCTTCTGTGAGAAAATATCCTGAAATTTACTCTCATCAAAATCCTTTGCTCCATCCTGAAAGAAACGAGAGCTATGACAGACACAAAGCAATGAAGCCACTAGATAGGCCTTAGTAGAGCCTCTAACCTGTGTTTGGTCAATTTCGTCCCTTGTTGAGCCCCAGCAACACTCTAGACGTCTCTTCCCTCAGCTTCATCTCCCTCAGCTCCTCTGTAAACCATGGGGAGTGCTGGGATCCCAAGAGGGGAGAGACTGCATGGGTACAACCCAATCCAAAGCCTCAGCTGCCCCCTTATTCCAAGCTGTGACCAAGGCTTCAGATGGACCGTGTAGCAGACCAGCAGGAACAACCCTCAACTCCCTCTGGAACCCATTTGGGTCCATTAGTTGCCAGGGGCGGACCCATCTAATGGGCCCAGCCTTCCTGTGGTGGATAGTGGCACTAGAGTGGCACCATTATCTCATGGTAATCAGGGCATGATCTGGCTATGACAAGGGGGACACCTAAAGCTCCACTAAATTCAGATCACATAGTCACTGCTCTGACAGGAACACCAGATCCGGTGAATGACCACTGTCCCATGTCGGGCTCTGGATGATCTGGGATAGACCCATGGCTGTCATGGTGACCATGAACTCCCAAGCCACCTCAGACCCCACTCCTAGAGAAGGCAGATTGAAGTCCCCCCAAAACCATAAGTCTGGGGAACCCCACTGCCAGCCCCATAAATGAAGTCAAGGAGCTCAGGCAGGGAGGTTGCTGTGCAGCAGGAAGGCTGGTACAACAGCAGCAATCCCAACTGCTCCCTAGAGCCCAACTTAATGAACAGAGGGATGACTTATTACAGACCAACCTGGCAGCAGCTGAAAGCCAGGGCCTCTGAAGGTCTGCTGACAGGGTACCGGGGCTGAGACCAAGGAGCTGGAACAGGAGACCGGTATAAAACAATGGCCCCACCTTCCCCGAAAATGACCCACTCCCTGTCTCCCACATATCTCCCCATGCCCATCACTACCATAATACCTTGGCTTGCCCCCATCCCTCCAATGGCAGCCTTATCACCATATCCAGGGCCTTCAATTCCCAAGACCAGGAACCTCCCACTGTCTTCAACCATCCCTGGGAGGGGAAGCTGGGCACCCCAAGGCACTTTAGGTTCACCAGCTCTCAGCATCATCAAGGTACCCAGCAATTGCTCCCACCTCACTACAACACACTCACAGACAGTAGCATTCACAGGACCCCACCCACCAACAGGTAGAGGGCTCCCTTCCCATTCACCCTCTGTCAATTACTCTTCTGGCTCTCACCCAGAAGAGGGAATCAGAACACTCACACTCACACACTCACTCACCCTAGCATTCACAGGACCCCTCAACAGCTGAAAGGGGTCCCTTCGCAATTTGCTGGCTAACTGCCATTTTTGGTCAGGAGCTACCTTGCAGGGGCCAGCAGACATTGTCTGTGGACAGGGTAGGGACAATCTGGGTCTTCTTCAGCCCTGTGCGTAGCCTGAGTGAAAAAATAAAGAACAACAGCTATACTGTGAATGGTCTAATTTTTGTGGCTGTTCCAGTCTTCCATCTCTGGGTCTAGAGATTGTAAGTGATATCCAGGGCCGCAACTAGGGTCTGTGTCACCCAGGGCAAACATGGATTCCACACCCATTTTGGCGCCCCCCCCCCCAGCACTCATGTTGGTGCCCCACCAGCGCGGCACCTGGGACACATGCCTGGTTGCCCCCCCTAGTTGCGGCCCTGGTGGTATCAGGCTTCCCTAGAAACTTTCAGGGAAGAATGGAGAACAGCAAGGAACAATTCTTTTGGACTCAGATTATTAATAAGTATTAGGAAAAAAGGCTGACGTGGTAATACAAACATGTTGGCAAGTAATTTTGCTTCCAGAAGTGGAACTTAGTTATAGGCAATTAAAAGCCATTAAACCCTGGCTTTCTTCCACCTGTGCTTTTTGTTTCAGTAGGGACAACACCAATCTTTTCAAGATAGCAGGGCAATCTGCCCTTGGGTTTTGTTTACATCATGGTTCCAAACCTCATTGTCAATATAAGAATAATCTCTTACAAGTTTGAATGTTTCTTTTTGACAATCTGAAACAAGGTTTTGTGAGTGACCTGTGACAAACGATGTTTTCCAATAGGGTCAAGGTTCCTTAACAAAAATTTGGTCCATGATCTTGTCCAGATACTGTACTAGACATAGCCACAAGATGGCTTAGTTTATTGCGTGCATGCAGTCAGAGTTCCCTAAAGGGCCATTGTTGATTCTGAAGCTGCCATCTCATGTGGAGGCAGTGAGGAATGCATTGTGGGGGTTGCCAAGGGGTATGATAAAGTCTATTGGCTTGGAAGGTTCTAGAGTAGATAATGGTGGTTCTTGGGTTGATGACTCCTTCTCAGAATCTTCCCTCTGACCTAATAGACTAAAATTAAGCATCATGTCACCCCCAACTCTGTTGCTGCACTATTCAGAAATGGGGGATTCCATTATGGGGGATAACATTTATGAAAATGGGAAAGTAGATGCAGCGAATGAATGTGGGTAGTCAGTTTTCATGAATGTTTTCCTGGCCCGTATGCATAGACAAAATATGTAGCTTTTTACAACATATCTCCAAGATGATCTTCACTTCAAATTCTACTTTTCTCCTTCAGCTTGTAGCTTGGTGTATATTGGGACTGCTGTCAAGCATATCAGGAACAGAAATGATAGATGGAAGTTTTGCTCTTCCAGTAGCTACTCTGGTGCTGAGGCCATACAGTTTTAGTAGGAAAATTGGGTCTTTTTTATCATGCTGTGTTCTCATCCTTAAATCAAGTTCTTGGCTAGCTGAAGAGATATTCCTTTCAGCTTATGGCTGGTATGAACAGAATAGATTATTCTTGTGTTATTCTTCCTATTAAGGTAAAGTCTCTCAAGTCAAAGTTGACTCCTGGTGACTATATGGACACTTTCATGTAATTTTCCTGGCAGCAGTACAGTACGCAATTGCCACCATCTGGGATGTTTATTTGACTAGTTAGTTGCAGTCCAGTCTACAGCCCTGCAATTTTCTAGTGGTCTCCCATCCAGCCTTGTTTTCAAAAATCAGCCAAGTCAGCTAGATGCTATCATCTGCTCTGACCAATGATTAGTTACATTTTTGTGCTGTCATCACTTATCTCTAGATGGTTCACAACAACAAAGCATCAGCAGATGGAACAATGAAAAATAGTTGAAACAATTAAATACATTAGACAGGGATCATGAAGAATGAGCTTTTGGTTACCTTTCACCAATATTTCAGAGAGATACTTAAAGTAATCTGGGAGTCTTGGACTCAAAACCCATTTGAAGATCAGGTGGCAGCTATGGGTGAAGGGGTTTTTGCACATCTCTATCTAGTGTGCCAGTCAAACCGCTTCCTGGATTGAGAAGCCCTTCAAACAGGCATAAATGTCCTAGTCGCCTCACAACTTGATTACAGCAATGTGTTCTACATGGAGCTGCTCTTGAAAACCATTCAGAAGCAATAACTTGTCCAGAATGCAGTGGTGCAGGCAGTGATGGGCATGCCTTGGTATGCCCATGTGATACCCCTGCTGTGAAAGCTGCACTGGTTGCCAGTTTGCTTCCAGGTGGGATTCAAGATGCTGGTTATGACCTATAAAGCCCTACATGGCATAGGGCCAAGTGATTTGAGGGACCATCTTTCTCCCATGGTTTCTGCCTGACCAGTACATGCTGGCAGAGTTAGTGCACTTTGGGTTCCTTCAGTTAAACAGTGCCATTTATTGGGATCCAGGAAGCATGCCTTCCCTGCCCTCTGGAATGACATCCCCCTTGAAATCTGTGTGGCTTCCATCCTGTTGACATTTCATAATGCCTCAAAGTGGTGGTTGTTCTCCCAGACCTTGGGTTAAGATGGATGGAGGCCCTTGTTAGATGTGTTTTGTCTATGTTTTTGTATGCAGTGACTGGATCCCATTTTGTTATTGTGGTTTATTATATTGTAAGCTGCTGAGACTCATTTTGGAGTCAGGCAGTGCCTGATATTAATAAATAAAATAAAATAAAATAACTTTTTCCAAATATCACCTTTTCTGAGCGATTCTCATAATTATTGCTTGAAATTTATGGGCTAGACTTTCTTTATGAAAAAAGGATAAATTGTCACACCAACTGAATTTTGTATTTTCAGTTTTATTCTTTTAGCTTTACAAAATTAGTAGTAACATAGATGTATCAACTTATTAATATTTGCCAAATGATTTCAGTGATCTTTCCCACTGATAAAATTAAAAACTTACTGTATCATTGTTAAGTCCAGAGTCCCTCCTTTAGGGGGGAGATGGGGGTTGATAAAATTTGATAAATAAATAAATAAATAAAGTCACCACAACATATGATGAACTGTCTTCATCTATGTATAATACACAATGCAGTTTGAAAACTTGGGTATATGAACTTTCCACCACCCCATTTTGTTACAAAGTGGTTCCCTCCCCCTACCCAAGCCCACAATACCTTACTATTTTTCTACAAAATAAGCTGTTTGGCAGACAATGGAAACTTTCATACTGTTTCCTGTGATTTCCAAGTCATATCATCCATAAAAGGTGCTGTGGATTATTTCAGTCATGTCACAAAACATACATATATTATGGGCTACAAAGCCAAAGGAGAGAAGAAAAATACCCAAGAAGAAAGGAAAAGAAAAAAAGACTTTCTATGACACATTGTAGACTCCCCCTCCCCCTTTTTTATATCATAATAATTATCCGTCCAATCTAAAAAAAAATTGTGCTAGGTTAACAAAGGAAACTTCCTCAACCTCTCTTAAGAGTGAATCCAAACAGCTGTTGCCTCTTCCTCTGGTTAAATATACCTTGCAAGAGCAGTTCTGCTCAATCACAGAGCAGATCAACCAGTAGAATAACCACCACCCCACCGTTTTCCCCTTACTCTCCCCAAATCTGCTTGGAGGTTAGCGATTGAGATACAAGAAGTACGGAGATAGGTAGAACAAGGGGAAGTCCTGTTGCAGGAGCAGAAATCCACTTGCATTATTTTGATGTAGCTTTCAATTCCAGCATCCTGTTTCCAAAAATGGCTAACCAGATGTCTATAGAAAACCCACAAGCAGGGCGGGAACAACTGGCTCTCTCTTTTCTGCTTTTGCCCAGCAATTAGCACCAATTAAAAGCTGTTAAAAGCCATTAAACAGAATACCGATTCTGAAGATAAAAGTTCAGTAACATGGTAATAGTGATGAACTTGATATATTTATTTTAATTTACGTATGGTAAACCATCACCTAGAATGTACTGTTTTATTTTGACTAATTGAAGGAAAGGATCCTAAATTTTATAAATAAAAATAATAAATGTATGACAGGTTTTACCAGATGTCCATAGAAATCACAGAATTAATAACAATATAGTACATTAAGGTATGCTATTATTCAAACTAAAATCCTGGCATAGTATCATAATTTGCATTAGTATTCAAACTTTTCCAGAAGTAAGTCCCCCATTTGAACACAATGGATTTATCCTAAATGAACTTGTATTAGGATTGCAATGTCACACTAGGAAATGCGCACATTTTGGTAGTTTTATTTATTTTATTTATTTATCAAATTTCATCACCACCCATCTCCCCCAAAAGAGGGACTTTTACTTTTTAAAATGCTTCTGGAAATTAGTTATTTTATAATACAGTTGCTTCGCCCCTACAGTTCAGAGTAGATAAGAACTAAAATACCAGAAAGCGATGGAGAACTCACACTCTCCAAGACCATCTGCTTGGCCTTTTCCTGTAGTTCTCATTTGTTCTGTTTCCAACCAGCTACATGGGCACAAAGCATCCTTGGAGAAAGAACAGCTAGTATAATTTATTTTCCTACATTATCTCACCTACACCAAAGTTTACATCTTTAATCACATTCATAAACAACCTATTACCATGGGTGTGAAATCCACTACATGTTAGGATAACAAAGATTAAATGTGCTGCCCCACACAAATGCCACCACAAGTATGCCACCACTTAGTCATACTTACTATGATTCAACTATCTAATAAAGTATGTACTGCTTAAAACAGAGTATCTATCTATAAATCTAAATAGCTCTTCCACAGATTGCTCAAGCACAGGTATAGACAAGCAAGTTCCCTGGGTGTGGGGCTTCTACGAGGAGGAGGACCCCTTCAAAGTTACAAATAAGCAGTGACTGAGCATGTGTGAGGGACTTGTACTTCCTGTTTTCATGTTTCCAGTATAATGTGTTGTCTGCAAATTATGCATAGTGCTGTCAGATTATGCTGCAAAACTCCAAATAGCCACTAGATGGTATGAAATACAGAACCGTACTTCTCTAGTTTTTTTTTCTGCTATCCAGGATTCATCATGGGTGTTGCAGTCCAGATCTGGTAGTTCTGGTCTGTTATGTGAATGAGCCTTCACATCAAAGGGCATGCATGCGCACAAGCAAGAACCCAAAATGGGACTAGAGACAGGATAATTGTTAAGTAAATGTTTTATTGTTTTATTTTTGGCATATCCTTCCTTCGTTCCCCCTTTCCATTTGTTATTCGCATAAAAACCTCATGAGACAGGTTACGCTGAGAGATAAAATTGTAAGAAATGACAGTATGTGACCTTCATGACTGTCTAATGGTTGGATTCTATTCTAACTACTAAACAACACTGTCCTTTCTATATAAATGGACAAGGACCTTCACCTCAATTTCACCACTGCTTTGTTCTGTGTGCTTATTCTTATGCCAAATCTTCAATCCTGTTCTCTTCCTCTGTTGAGCTATACTTATATTTGTACACATACAGCCTCTAAAACTGATTTATTACTTTTAACAATTATCATTTCTGAGGCAATGGAGTTAAACAGCCTCTAAGAAGTCGATTGGCAATACACATATGGATACTCAGAAGAGACCCTACATAACAGATTGCAGTCCAAGAGCAATCAGGAGGATGCCGATTTATTACACAGAGACAGATACTGCTCACTATGCATATTCTCCTGGCTTTTTAATTTGGATGTTTTTAAAATGTCAGATCTGATTGTTTTTGGCATTGCCTTTTTTTGATGCGAACTGTTTTCCTGGGTCTTATTAGCTAATGTAAACTGCCCTGGAAATGTGGAACTGAAAGACAGTTTCAACACAAAGACGGTGTTTCAAACAAAAACCATAGTGCAAACTGTGCTTAGTGTGGTTCTGATCCTGCAAACAGTGGCTTGCTAGTCATTGTAGATCCTATTCCAAAAGGAAAACATGTAGAAAAACAACAGCAAGTCACATGACACCCAAGATAGACCTTATGGCACAAATTTTACTGGCCACAACTCATTTCCCTAATGCATGACCCTGGAATCCCAGACTGCTTATAATGGAGGCAAATTTCTGAGTTCGGGATGACCAATCATCAAACTGGCTTTGAAAAGAGACAAGATTTCAATGATGGGTTTATCGAATAAGAAATGTTCAAAACTTGGTATCTGGTGTGGCTGAAATAACATCCTCTGTTAAATATACACACTTTGAATCAATGGACTTCAAAAGAATTCCAATTGTATTTGTCACTATACAGGTGATGTAAAATGATGCATAATGGTATCGTGGGTGACACATTCTCTGATTTAACCAACAATTAGGACTAACAGAACCTCTCCCACAAGCAATCCATTAAATTGAGAGTGTATGTGTACACTTTGTGTGTGTGTGTACACATTATACAGTATATATTATATATTATATAATATATAATATTATTTTTGATATACAGTAGAAACAGCAAAGTACAGCAGCTTGTAGCACCTTGAGGAAAAAATATTACAGGCTATTTGAAGGGATGGGGAACCTGTAGCCCTCCAAGTGTTGTTGAACTGCAGCCCCCAACAATCCCAAGTTGTAGCAGCAACACTGTCCCTTTGAATGTATAACTACTTTTGACAGTGCTTTTGGAATGGCTGATTCCTGGAGTATATGGTTGTCTTATAATGCATGATCTTGGTTTTAGTTTTTGATTGTAATGTGTTTGTGTATTTTAATCCAAATTATGTTGTATACTGTCCCAGTCAGTTGACTGGAGCAGCCCATAAGCCAAACAAATAAGTAAATACACATGGGGGTGGGGAGCACACATATTAATCATCCCTGCCTTAAACTGACACAATTTCTTACTGGTTTTGCTGCAAGTAAATGGATCACCAGTTGAATGTATCACTAGTTCCAAATTATTTTAATCTGTTTTTTTTAAAATATCTGCTATTCAGTATAAGAACTGCCAGTTACAGAAAAGCCTTCACATTTGCAAAGTTCAATGTCTTGCCCACAGGGGTACTAAATGTAAGGGACTTTGCCCCTATGGCTGTGGGAAGCTGAATCAGGAGCAAGTGTCCTCTTCATCTATGAATGCTATATATGGCAACCTTCCATTGCTCTAATTTTACAGTCCTCTCAATATAACTATAATGTGTCATAAACCACTTTTTCACTTACCAGTTCAGATCTTGAGATATATATAAACGTGACCACATTTTATGTTGTAGCCTGGAGATACAAGGCAGCTTTCCTAATTCTTTTAACTGAGAAGACTTGTTTTATGATTTTAGGTCTGAAGTTATTTTATGTTAATGTATACATGTTGCATGCACACACACACGCATACGTGTATGTGTGTGTACACAATCTGATCAACATTTTCTGATCTGATTTATAAAACATTTACAATTTTCTGGGAGACCCATAAAGATTAAAAGCCATAGGGAGATAATTCCAGGTCAAATGGAGGTTTTTCCAAGCTAAGGGTTGCTTAAAGGGGTTTCTAACATCTCTTTTCTTTCTCTGAAACAGGAAGGCAGAATGGTTTCTAATAGCAGAACCAGAAACGCATATTGTAGGGCAAGCTCCCACCGCTTAGATTCCGTAAACAAAAGTATATGTCACACTAGCTTCTCCCATCCTAAGCATATTTTACCTGAAGTGAACCATACTGATAGGATTTTAAAATATCTATGCTTTTGTTTAATTTCTGATTTTTAAATCAATAATAATTTAAATGTGAAAGGTGCCTTTCCTTAAATATAGAGTTCTGGCTAGAGGCAGAAGAGGGTCGTATCTGGAAACATACTGTATTTATTTATTTTTAGACTTACATCTTGCCTTTTGTGCAGGAGCTCATGGTGGGGTACATAATGCTTCTTCTTCCTCTTTTTCCCCAGAATGACAGCCCTGTGAATTAGGTTGGGCTGAGAAAGAGTGACTGGCATCCCCAGTGTTCAGTTTAATCTAGTAACATATTTGCAGCCTCTTTCAGCCCCCAGGTATTTGACTGGTTTTAACAGAGTTGACACATTCCCAAAGGGCCATTTTCCCTTTAAGTGTGTAACAGTATGACCACACCTCCCTCATAAAAATTAAAATGAGTCTGAAAAGTTTAGATCAGTGTTTCTCAACCGTGGCCACTTTAAGCTGTGTGGACTTCAACTCCCAGAATTCCCCAGCCAGCATAGGGAATTGTGGGACTTGAAGTCCACACAGCTTAAAGTGGCCAAGGTTGAGAAACACTGGTTTAGATAAACTAAAGGGAAACTTTAGGCTCATGATATACAGATATAGTCACTATACCTGAAAAGTATCCATGATCTTACATGGGTCACAGTTTTCCACTTGCTCTTTGAAGGCCTTTGGAAGGGAGATCCAGTCGGCAGAGCAGTAACCTCAGCATCTCATCTTGTTCCTGAAAAAGCAGGAGCATTTAAAAGGTTTTAAATAGCTGCAGCAAGTTATACATAGTAAGGAGGAACAAGGGGTGGAAAAAAATGGACGGTGTATCTTTAACCCACAAAGGGTGGAGCAGATTTTGTTCTGAGCTCGCTAACAATGGAAACTTTTTTTTAAATGTTTCCCTCCATCAGTCCTGCCAAGCAATAGGAAAAAAAGAAAAAAGAAAGAAAAGAAAGAAAAACTTGTTCCGCTGAGTTCAACCCCAGACGGGCTCACAACTTCCTTCCTGCTTTCCGACCCCCTCCCCTCCCTACTCTCGCTCCCGCACATTCAACAAACGCTGAAGAAACAGCCAATGACAAGGGTGATGTTGGAAAAGACGAGTAACGATCGAGGCGGCTGAACAGTTTAAAATAATAATAATAATAATAATAAAGTTCCAGATCCAGCCGACAATAGAATTGCCTCGCTCTTTCAGTTAACGCGCCGCGGGCGGGGGCAGGAAAGACGCCTAAACATCTTGACCGGGAGGAGGAAATTATTTCTAGAGCAATTTTCAAGACTGCGCGTCTTCATGGCTAGAGCTTTTTCCGAGGCAATGTGAATAGTGAAGGTGCACCAATCTCTCCTGGACAGGTACGACCAACCTCTCCGATTTCACTCTCTTAATTTCCTCCTTGCGCATTTCTCTGTCTTTTCCTGCGCTCCCACTCTTGCGTCAAATCGATCGCTTTTTCTGGAGACCGGGTCGGAGAAAAAGTGCTGATTTAGGCTGGGATCGGTAGCGGGCGAGAAATCAGGTTTTATGGGTGCGGGTCGGTAGTGAGAAACGAGTTTCTCACCGCTCCTACTTCTGAAAAGTGTCCAACTCAAATGGGCAGTGTGCTTTCGTTGTTGAGGGGGCGCCTCAGCCTTCGTTTGGCGGGGGCGCCTCTGGCACGCTGCTTTGTACGGATAAGTTCCACCGGTGCCGGAGTTTAGAATACGTACACACACAGACACAAACACACGACCGCACTATCATACCGAAACTATCCTGGAAGCAACATGTATTCAGCTCTCTTCCGTAGGAAGAGAAGCAGTTCAGCCGAATCGACTCCGATTATAGAGATCCGCGAAAAGAGCCCTGATCTTCGGGTCTCCATAAAGATTTTCATCATTTGCTTCCTCGATATAATATGAGGGCAAGACACGCATCACAGGGTTCAGTTTGCACATAAACAGCACAACCGCGTTGGGCATGTTTACAAAATATTTAACTCACACCACCGCCCTTCCCGCCTTCACACTGGACGCATAATTTTTACAAACAGAGCTGTAATTTTAAGGACACTCAGGGACAGAGGTCCAGAACTTGCCTGGTATGCAGTAGTTGGACACAACTGATACTCCTACTGATGTATAAGTCATTGCCCTGAAGAACCACACTCTGCTTGAAGCACACTGCCTATTTACTAGATCCACCAACAAGTTATTTTGTGCACCATTATGTGCAAAGACATGTTATCTGCTGGAATTCTGAGAACTAGCTGTTATTTAAAAATACAGCTGAATAAAGACTCCCCAAAGAATGAACCCACATAATAAATTCAAGAAAACTTTTTAAAAAATGGAGCAGGGAAAAGTTGAAGAAATGTGCATGAAACTATAAAGGCAACTATGCCCACTATATAACTGTAAAACATTGTCTAGAGGCATATAATTGTGGCTACAACACAAACATAATCTTGGTCCAAAGATCAACAGACTCCTTTACAAACACATAAATATGTAGCTGCTCATGGATCACTCAGTGGGATAAAAAAAAGCAAATCACTGAATTATGGTAGCAAAACAATTCAGCTGATGGCTAAAAGAAAGGCATTACTGCTTTTTAGCTCATTCCCAATTTGCTTACCATATAACAGACCAGGGCAAGTCACACTTAGCCTTAGAAATCTTAGAGCAGGGTTTCTCAACCAGGCTTCCGTGGAACCCCTGGGTTCTGAGAGAGGTCACTAGGGGTTCCCTGGGAGATCACGATTTATTTAAAAAATTATTTTCAATTTGGGCAACTTCACATTAAAGAGGTAAGTTTCATTCTTTATTTTTAGTTTAAGAACACTGTTAATGCATATATACAGGCCTACGCATGAAACAAACATAACGATTTTGTAACCTCTGGCCTATATTTGAGCCTGAATGTGCAGGGGTTCCCCGAGGCCTGAAAAATATTTCAAGGGTTCCTCCAGGGTCAAAAATTTGAGAAAGGCTGTCTTAGAGTAACAGTGGCAATGCCAGTGCTTACCTCATTAGAAAGAGGCTAATGCTGTGGATTCTGCAATGTGTGTTTCTAAGATCCAGTACATTCCCAGCATTTTAAAAATCCTGTATGGTTGAATAATAAATAATATAATATTGTTATTTGAGAAGGATGGAAACAAATCCAGAAAAGAATAGGATCAAATTTATTGTGGGCTATATCCACTGATAAGCTTCAAGAAGCCAAATTAAAGAAAACATATTTTATTAATTTATTTATGTTAAATATGCTTCTAGCATCTTTACCTTATTTAGAATCATCCTCCACTACAGCCAGCGTATCAGCTAAAGACTTAAAAACAAACAAAAAACATTTTTAAAAACCCTTCCATATCTACCTTGGCCATCAATGGTAGAGAGCATGATTTTTCAAGTTTCTGACAAAATTGTGATCAGACCCATGATAAATACAGTCATTGTCCAAGTACTACAAGGCTTCTAGTTTGGTCTAGTGGTTAAGGCAATGCACTAGAAACCAGGAGACTATGAGTTCTAGTCCCCCCTTAGGCACGAAAGCCGGCTGGGTGACTTTGGGCCAGTCACTTTCTCTCCGCCCAACTCACCTCACAGGGTTGTTGTTGTGGGAAAAATAGGAGGAGGAAGCGGTATTAGGTATGTTTGCCACCTTGAGTTATTTATAAAAATAATAAAGGCGGGATAGAAAAGAAAGAAAGAAAGAAAGAAAGAAAGAAAGAAAGAAAGAAAGAAAGAAAGTTATATGGACTAGAAGATTATAATGTAACATTACAGTATATATTACACATCATATTATTTTGTTTAAATTATTTTGTTTATCATCTCCTCAAGTTATCAGGTTCCTTTCTCCTCTAAGTGCACATCAAAAAGGAAATTTTATCTTTTTTTAAATCACACAATTTTGGTTACAAAATGAGTGCTGTAGTGGTATAGAACAAGCATCACAGAAAAAAGTGCACAGACCAACAGTACATTATATATTATCACTGCATGTGCTTGTTGACTCATTTCATCATTACAAAAGTCACATTTTCCTCCTTGTGTTGGCCAAAGGCCTTTGACCAAGTGCCTATGACCATGGACTACATGAATACATATTGAGCCAGTCCTATATTCAAAATTCAGAGTGGTTTCTTCTTGTAGCAATTCTGATCTGTACATTATATAATTCTACTTCAGTTTCAGCAGCGTACAAACTTAAACATTCGAAGCATGGTAAATAATTAAGCAGACCTATTAGCAGCTAAAAATCTATACTTCCTTTGTTCTTGTAAGCAGACAGATGGAGAAGTTCCAAAGATTCATACAGTAGTTTAGCACACAGAATGGCAGATAAATAATTAAATTTGCCACAGCATGAAGTCCATTAAGTTACACACAAAATCAAAATCCTTAACATATAACTGACACAAAATAAGAGGCATGGTTTAATCTGGAAAAACTATACCACACAGATGCATATTATGGTTATAGTGTAGACATATTTATAACCTTATAAAGGTTACAAATACGTCTACACTAATACAATAGCATAGCACATATATAAATACACACTTAAGTATGTAATACTAATAAAACATGTGCATCCTTACAGCAGGAAATAATTGCATACTGTGCTTATATTCAGATTTCAGAAATAAATCCCAGTCAATTCAGTAGAATTTACCCTCCTTGTACAATCCCCACAATGTAGATTCTATCTAAATTTCAGCAAGGTGACCATTTACAGAACGTTTGAAAAAACAATTAACCCATCAGAACAGTGGTGGGTAACCTGTGACTCTCAAGATGACTCCAACTTTCATCAGTCTCAGCCAGCATGGCTGATAGGAATGATGAGATGGTGCAATAACAGCGAGAAGGCTACAGATCGTCTACTTTCTCATTAGGCAACACTGTATAACGACTAAAAATGAGCACAGGTACCATTTGAAGTAGTGTGATCAGAAATAAAGTAAAGAAGCAAAGTATTGCCACACAACACTGTTCCATCACAGAAATATGAATTCAGGGAAGAGTCTACAGCTCTGCTTCCTTTAGCCTTATAGTGGCTTTTGACTTGGTGGTATTGAATATTTATGAGTGCTATTGTTCTAATTATAACATTACTATTTTATTATTAGCTTCCTCAAATGCAATTTCTAGAGCGAATAATGATGACTCTTCCAGTATTACTTCCCACAACTTCCCAGGCTGGCGTTTAGGGCCTTCTACCATTCCTTTCCATAGTTACTAAATCCTTTTGCTTTAAAGAAAAGTTCTTCTAGGTTATAAGTTTTGGTTTTCCTATGTCCCATGACTTCTCCCTGCCACCCTCCCAGGGAGGGAGCCCATGTTTAGTCCAAACTACCTCCTTTAGTCTCATGGGATGACTTCTGATCCTTGGCTTTTTCCTTGCCATCTGTTGTTTCTTTCTGACCAGTGGCCAGAATGTGGGTGGTTGGCATCACTAGCTACTAATTTATGATAATTTACCATCTCAGGCTTTTATTTTTCTTGGCCACCTCAGTCTCTTCTTAGGGCTTTGCCTGAGAAGCAGAACCTCTAGTTTTAGCAGTACTTTTATTCTTTTATGAAAAATTCTAAACTTAAGACCAACTTGAGGTCAAACCTTCTTGTCATGATGTTTTTTTTTTGCCATGAAAGGGTGTATTGATTGTGATTGCTGAGAGATTTTCTGCACTCTGAATGTGCAGAGGCATTCTCCTAATTCATCTATCCATTGTTTCAATAGCTTATTTATTCTGCTGGAAAATAGATGTTAAGCCTTGGCTTCTAATTTATGTTGACATAGCAGGTCTGTTCTCTCTTTGTTTTCTTTTTTCTTCTTCCTCTCATTCCTTTAACTCTGTAGAAAATTTAAGAAGCCTATTTGACTCAATATGCCTGTGACACAGCTTACATCAAGTCTGGTAAGGATGTTGCTTTGTGGTCAAGGATTGCATTTAACATTTTTGGGGAGTTTAGGGCAGCAAAGTGGGTGGGGCAGCATTTATAACACGTGATGTGTTTCTCACGTCAAAATGAGGAAAAATTATACCATCAGTTTGTAGCAAGCATGATTAAACGGGTGTCTGTAGGCTTCCAAAAGGGGCCCTGGGGGTCCATTGATCGCAGGTTTTCCACCCTTGCTTTACTTTGCTACTGAATTCTCCTTTATTATTCATGCCTGAACCTTGGCATTGAGACTAGGATCTGGATTATGTAAAGATTCGGTCAATATGCTATTCCTTTCATCAACTTAATGAACTTTTAAAAGAGGCGGAGCTGGACTCTGCTGAACCTTTGCGGCTACTCACGTCTTTCTCGCAGCTCGGCTCCGGAGCGAGAGCTCTGCCTCCATTGGCCGAGCTCTGTCGCCCGCAGCCAATTGGCCCGGGCGGTTTGAGCTGTCTCCGTTTTCGCGCGCTCACTGTCCTTTCTCTCTTGTCTTTTTCCTCAGTTGTTGCAAGTTTATGGAGCTGTGGACCGGGGTCAGCTCATCGCCCCTGCGCATCTCCCGTTCCCTGGGCAATGCTGCAGCAGTTGCCGCCGCCGCCCCCCCTCCTAAGAGGACGTGGGCTGTTCGGCAGAAACTGACCTGGGTGAAGGAGGAAGAGGAGGAGGAGGAGGAAGAAGCGGAGCCTGTCCCCCGGCGGCCGGACCCATTACTATGGCCGTGTTCTGCTATGCGCTCAACAGCCTGGTGATCATGAAGAAGAGCGGCGAGGAAGAGAAGAGCGGGAGCTGCAGAGGAGGCAGGAGCAAGACGCCGCCTGCGCTGCGCAGGCAGGTGCCGCCTGAGGTCGTCCGGGGAAGCGAGAGGCATAGCAGCTACTGCCCGTTGCCTCTGGGCAGCAGCGGCGGCGGTTCCAGCGGTATCCCCGCGGCATTCCTCTTCCCTCCAGCTGAGCCGCCGCGTGCCAAGGAGGAGGCGCTCGCGCTCAGGACCCCTCGAGAGCTCAGCAGCCCTAGCTGGGTTAGCCCCCCGAGCCGATCTCCTTCGCCTGGCTGGAAAGAGGCTTGCGGGACGTCGCGGGTCCGCCAGCGGGAGCTGCAGAATGTGCAGGTGACGGAGAAAGTGGGGCTGTTCGAGGCGCACATCCAGGCACAGAGTTCGGGGGGCGCCACTTTTCCCCTAAAGAGTCCCCGCCTGCCAAGGGGAAGGTCGCCTTCCCCCAGCCTACCTCGCGCTCTCCCGCTGTTAGAGGATACCCCATCAAGGCAACGGGAGATAGAGGAGGAGATCAAGGAGCTCGAGAAGCTGTGGTTTCGACTGGAAACTACGGGGAAGGCGTTGGAGCAGGAGTCAGATAGGGGCTCCGGGGACACCCACCTATTACATGTGGCGGGCAAGGCGAAAACGAGCAGTGCGTGTCCGACTACGCAGAAAGCAAACGGGCTCTCCGGGGAGCGGCGCCCAAAGGCGACGCAGTTGGCAGAAGAGGACTCTGGAGCACAGGGTTCAGAAGAGGTGGAGAGCAGGAGCCCAACTCGGGCGTGGAGCTCAGCTCGAACGGATGAAGGGCACACGTTGCTGAAAGGACCCAATTCTGGCGAGATGGGGAGGGCGAACGGGATTTCCAGGGCCCAGGAGTCCAGGCAGGCAGAAAGTGGCCTGTGGCCTATTGGAAAGCAGAGCTTTGAGGCGGGAAATGAGCCTCTGAGAGAAAAAGACTCCAAAGAGGTGGAGAGCGGGAGAAGCCGCGAGGAAACTCGGGGCTCGGACCAGAGGCGCAGTGGGATGCAGCCAGGTAAAGGCGAGGCACGACTTTCAGTGGGGCCAAGGAAGGTGAGCGGCTGTTGCGAGAGTCGAGGCTTCTTAGACATCGGGCGCGGGAGGAGGGGCTTTCCTGGAGGGCAGGGCTCAGGCGCCATAGAGAAGCCCCTTGGAGAGCCGCTCCCTCCAGGAGACCCGCCTTGCCTCGCCAGAACTGCCGGCAAGGAGGGTAGCAGCAGCCTGCTGGCTTTGACATTCTCTGAGAAGCAGCCCCGGTCTGAGGTTATGGCTGAAGCCCAGGTCGTTGGGCTGCAGGAGCAGCAGCCTCCATCAGGGACCTCTGCAGCCCTGCCACAACCGTGGCGGTCCCTAGTGGAAGGGGAGAGTTTCTGTGGAGGCGCAAGCATTCCTGCCGTTATTGTGACAGACTTGGATGCTCAGGAGGAGGAAAAGGCAGGAGAAGCTCCCCCAAAGGACATGCCGGTCAGGAAGCTGTCTTCTTCTTCAGCTTCTTCCACCGGCTTCTCCTCATCCTGGGAAGAGTCTGAAGAAGATATCTCCAGTGATCCTGAGCGATCCTTGGACCAGAGTCCAGCCTTCCTGCAGACCCTGGATAAACCCAGAGTGGTAAGTTCTGAGCAAGCTGTGTCTCAGAGGATTAGGGGAAGCGAGCATCTTCTCAAGGCCTAATACAATTTCCCAGACAACAGGTATCTGCCCATCTGTCATGGGGATGGAGCACTCTTAAAGTGATTTTTTAAAATCAGTTTCTGTGGTACTGCTACTGGCTTTTCATCCTAACTTTTCCTGCATTTGGGTTGTTCTGTGGATCTTACTTGGTTAAAAGCAAAAAAGTAAAAGCATAAGTCTCCAAACTGAACCATAAAATTTGTATCTCAGTTCCAGGAGATTTTAAGGGACAATTTCTACCAATTAAGCTAGAAACTGACATGGAACTTATTGGTGGGAAGGAGCTATAGCATAATAAAATTAGATAGTGGGGAAACAATATGAGTGGACAACACCTAATTTTTGTGGCAAAACCAGAGATGGTTATGGGATTGACTCTAATAATTTAATGCACAATTCTGTGTGTATCTGCTGAAAAGTAATCCACACCTAGTGGGATTTTCTCCTAAATAAGTGTGTAATAGATATAAATAGAATCATAAACTTCAAAGGTACTCCAGAGATCAACTACACTAACTCCCTGTCCAATGCAGGATTTGCTAAAGGAAATTGTTAAATAATCATTATTTAAATCACCAAGGGAAAAAAATTAAATAACTACTGATTTAAATCAAAATTCCTATCTTGACATTCTCATTCTTCTAAACAAGCATGCATATTAACTGACTGCTGTAACAAAATGTAGCATTATGCAAGCAAAAATATAATTGAAAAATTGATCTTATATCCACATGTACTGCAGAATTCTATTTGGACATCAGATACTTCTATTGTCACTATCTGTACATAAGCCAGATGGCTTATTTTGAAGGCTAAGATTGCAATTTAGACTTTGAAGAACTAATTTCTTTTGGGGGAAAAAGGTGATTTAAAAACCCACTTTCAGTATACATACTGGTTTTGTGTGAATCATTGCTGAAAAGGCAGATGAGATGGTGGTGTACTGTTTCCAATGAGTATGATGGTTTTGACTCCTGTAGGCCTATGATTGCTGTAGGTTCAGCTTTTCATAATCAAATACCACATGGATTGAACCAAAAATGAGGACAGGTAATCAGATTATATGGCTAATTTGAATTTTAAGGCCCTTCTTAGAGCAGAGAGTTTCAGCTGTTCAACATTTATCCCAAATTAATAGGAAGAATGATTATTTGTCACTTTTTAAAAAGTTGCCAACTTGCCACACAATTTTACTTCATTACTGAGAAAAATATCAGCTGTTGGGAGTGTTTCACGCTTTAACTCTGAAATAAAAAGCCAGAACAAGTGCCAGGCACTCTCTACTTCTTTTAGCTATGGCTGTTTTATGAACAGCTATAAGTAACAAATAACTTGAATATCTTGTGATATAGTAAAGGTAAAGGTTTCCCTTGACATTAAGTCCAGTTGTGTCCGACTCTAGGGGGTGGTGCTCATCTCCGTTTCAAAGCCGAAGAGCCGGCGTTTGTCCATAGACACTTCCGTGGTCATGTGGCCGGCATGACTACACGGAACGCCGTTACCTGCCCGCTGAAGCGGTACCTATTAATCTACTCACATTTGCATGTTTTCAAACTGCTAGGTTGGCAGGAGGTTGTGATATAAGATCCATATAAATAAGCATCTAGAGGGAATAAAATACATATTTTTTGATAATATGCCTAAATAGAATTAAGGTTTTTCATTCTGAAATATGTTCGTTCATCTACGGCAATATCCACACAGTTAGCTAATTTCCAATCTAAGGATATTAAGTGTTCTGTTGTATCAGACAAAGGAATATGTATAGTCTAACATTCTGTGTCACAGTGCAAAATATGTATTGGGAAGCTTAATCTTCAGGGCTAGCTGAGCTTGATACACATTGTACACCAATTCATCTAGAACTCATCACGTTGGAGAAAGCTATGTTGTAGTTTGTTTCAAGTGTTTGTTGATAGGCAAATTATATTGTTTTAGCTAATATGCCCATTAAAATATTAAACCTTATATGTGCTCTTCCTTAAAGGCAATCTTCAGATGAACAGATTGTCCATAATTCCTTATTAAGCATTTCTGGATGGTGTTCTGAGATTTTTTGTACTGTTGGTATTTTTTTAAATTTTACAGTATGTTGACATTTAACTCTGGTTCATTCCCTTGTTTTTCTGGTCATGGTCAAACATTCTTATGTGGGGAAAACATGCCCTAATATCAGCCCTCCTCCTGCTTTCTGGTTTCCTGTGGCATATAAATAAAGTAAACAGATTTTCAAAATATACCTTATCAGAATTCCACTTCTGAAACAGGTCCCTGGACTTCTGATTTGAGCCTAACTCAGTGCATCATATTTTCACTTTAAAATATTACTAATTTCTACTATAAATAAGCAAAAATTAATTGTCTCTGTGTTCACAGTTAATGCATAAGTGGTCTGGTTTGCATATTATACTTAGCCATAATGCCCCTCATTTAGCATAACATGCTAAATAAATGATCTTGTGACTTAATATTATGTGTGAACTAGGCCACTGCTGCAAAGATAGGCATCACTGACTTATATTTGGGGTAGAAGCTGCTTTGCTTAGGCATGTAACTCCCTAGTACAGACCATGAAATTTACTCTGATGCTATAGTATGAACATGATCAGATGATGGTACATTTAATACTTTTAAGATGCCATGGGACTTCTTGCTTCTGTTGTGAAGTACTGTAATTCACCATTTAATGTTTTTTGGGAAATTGCATAATATATATCTGAGACAACATGCTAACAAAATATAGTTACCTCACAGCTTCAGGGAATTCCTGTTGCAACCATATGAACATAACATGAAAACATGTGAGATTTTGCCAAATATTCGTGAGAGATTTGCTAATACTAATTTTGATCTGGTCAGATAACTGGGATGAGTTTGTCAATACATGGTAGAATGTACCACTATTCTATGTTGGAATTTTGATTTATCAAGCCATTTTGAGATTTGCTTCTTTTTTTGCAGATTTGCAGGTTGAAATCAAAATAAAAGATTTTTTTTTTTAAATTTCAGATGGAAGAATCTCTAGCCATTAGATTCTGGGTGAGAGAAGAAAACTGAGAATATTAGTATAGATACTAGACAAGTGAATATTTTAAAGTACAAATACTAGGACACTGGGTTGCATATTCCTGGGTACTATTATGTCTTAGGGAAGAGCATAGCCCATATATTTCAAGAGTTAGTAGCTGGCTTCACATATCTAACTAAGCCATAACTAAGCCACATCATTTCTTTGGTTTTAGTTTAGAGTGCTTTGTAAATACAATGATTTGTGGTTTAATATATTTTGAAAACTCATCCAATTGTGGTTCATTCTATAAACCATGATTAAATCATAATACAACATAATATTTGAAATCTGGTGAGGGGTAACAAGGAGATAGATTATCAAGCTTGCCCTAAGAAAGAAGCTTTTTAATGGGCTTGTTAGGTTAGAATCCGAGCTGACAATCTATGATGCCATGAATTGTGTGAGAATTTCTTTTTTGATACAATGATAGTAGCGAGGGATATTTCAATAGTCATAGAACTGTTCAAATTTTATTTCTAAAAGGTACTTTGGAGCATTAAAATACAGCTTCCTGCATGATGCCAAGAAAAGGTGCAGCTGCTTTAAGGAGTTGCAGACAAATGTTATATCTGTGCTCCCTTATAGCTTGAAGCATTTTTTAGAGATTGGATCCAAGTGCAGTGCAATAATACCAAACAAGCCTTTCCCAAAGTGGCAACTTCTAGTTGTGCTGACATTACAGTTTCCACAATTCCCATACAGAATAGCTAATGGGTAGCTGAGAATTCTGAGTATTGCCATTCCAACATATCCGGAAAGCGCCAGATTGAAGAAGCCTTGAAGTTACGGGAAAACTGTACCTCCGGCTTAATCCACTCAACTAACCCCATCTAATCCTGACATTTTGTATGGCAAAGCACAATATACCTCAGACCCAGTTTTGATGGCAGTTTGCTATTCATTCCCCAAATCTTTGCCATCTAGCTATATTCTGCAGCTACTTTTTAATGGTTGAAAAATCGGTAAAATTTGCAAGCAAACTGATCTTCTGTCTGAATGTGTGAAAGCACAAAGTATGAAAAGGACTGAAGCATTTTTCTGAATCTACCTCAGTACTCAAATGCTTGGGTTCTGCCCCTTTTGTAGATTCAGCATGAAGAATTCTTAGTACATTCATCTGCATGCACTTAATAGTCTCTTCATGATTAAGAAGCTGCCTGATTAATTATCTGCTAGAAATAATTTCATGTATCCAGATCCTGAAAAGGCTTCAGACATAATGGTCTAAATAGAAGTAACCAAGCAGTATCTTTTTTAAATTTCTAGTTTGGCATTTCCTATTAGCATTTTTAAAACTATTTTGTCCAGATATATCCTTTGCTTTGCAACTTTATCCCTATAACCAGCATGTCTACTAAAACTTTTAAAATAATAGTTCCCATCATTGTAACATAGGAGTGAAAAAAATCTTCCGTTTGTTACTCAAGTGAATGTAGAATACAGACATAGAATAAATGATGGCTTGAAGTAGGATACACCTTATTTAAATGCTCATAACAAGGCTCACACTGATCTTCCATTTCTTAAGATTGAATGATGAGGAAATCTTTCAGGAACATCTGCTTGTCTATTGTAACTCATGTTCTTTGTGGGTAAGTTTCTGGATTGATGTCTCAACACAATATTACTTAAATATGCTTTTCACTCCATAGTTCCTATTTAGACTAGAATATTTTAGATAGAAGGTAATATATTTTTGAATCTAAAAAAATAAGCAATTCCCATTTTATTATTTCAATACTGTGTCAACATACATTAAATTCCTATCTTTAGAAAGTTTCCTCTTAAATTGTGTACCACATAGGTACACAATGTAATCAGCCCTTCTCTAGGTAAGTACACCAAGCAACGCTAAGTTCTATGCCAGTAGTATCTACAGAGCACTTCAGATATTTTCAACAAGGCTTCTCTGTTACTTTCTAATGTTCTGTAACTCAGTGGTTGGGTTCACACATCACAGTAAGGAATAATAATGCTTGTTATTTTAGTTTAATCTATTGGGTGAATCAGTCATTGTTTATGGTGTAATATGTTGTACATATTCACCCTTTTGAGTTCTCATTAACAAATTATGGTTAAGCAAACCATAGCTTAGCATAATCAATTTGCTTTCAGAATATAGCTGGAAAGGTGTCATCTGTATTTTACCCATCATTTTAACATCATACTTTTGCTGCGTATTTTTGGTGGAATTGCAGGACTTTTCATCATTTGACTTAGTGTTGCCTTGGGCCAAGTATGTCACATGCTATTTTTTTTTTGTATTCTTGAAGCCTAGATCACATTCTGTTCTGCACTGAATATTCCTACTTCAGTTAGACAAATTGCCAGCACAGATGTCATGTTGATTTTGTACCTATGGGAGAATCATGTTTTCAATTCATTCTCATAGAATCACAGTTTATTTTTCAAAGAAAAAGAATTCAGATTAAAAACAGATTTTGTACAAAAAATTCTAATGGATTACTATAAAAGATATGCCAGATACCCATTTGCAAACCCAGATATAAAAGAGATGATGCAAAATCAATACATTATAACAACTAATGTATAAATATAGAAAAGCCTGAATGTTTACTGAAAAATAGGTAAATAGATTAATATCTGGCAAGTGTTACAGGATAGGGTTATTGTAGATTTATAATAAATAAGGGAATAGGCATCATATCTACTAGATATTATGCTCTGGGAACTTCCACAATCTCTGTGCAATAAAAAGTAAGTTTTATTGACTGAAGCTGTTGATAATAGGCTCCAGAAAGACAAAATACATTTAATAAAGATATTTTATAGAATTATGTGTCACAAGATTCGGTAATCATAACACAACATAATACTGTTATCGGCAGAGAAGGCATATTATGGACCCTGTCCATGAAAGATTGTCAATTGGCAGGGTCCAGGAGGAGCACCTTCTCTGTTGTGGCACCCACCCTCTGGAATAAGTTACCCCCGGAAGTGAGGCAGGCCCCACTCTCCTGGCCTCCTGGAAGGGGGTTAAGACCTGGTTGTGCTACCTTGCTTGGGGTGGGAGGGGGGATAGCCAATCATAGGGGTGGTTGGTACCTTGATGGGGCCAATGATGAGATTGTTATTCGCTTTTTGGATTTTATATTTTATATTTTGCATTTTATATTTATGTGTATTTATATATTTATATTGTATGGTTTTAATTATTTTAAATCTTTTATCTTTAATTGTAAACTTTCCAGAGTCGTTATACAAGATGGGCAGTGAAGAAATATGATAAATAAATAAATAAATAAATGTAAAGTAGTTTTAGAAGGTTGTGAACAAGGTAAATAAACCTGTCAGTAGCTATTTAATATAATAGACAAGAATAGAAGATCATATGTTTAAAAACGGTAAACCTGCAAGTACAGGATGTCTGGAATAGTTAGATGATGGTTGTCATCTTTATGCTCTGCCTGTGAACTTGCAGAAACATCTTACTGGCTAGTTTTCAAGTCAGATTGCTAAACTATATGAATGAGTGTTGTGATCCAGCAGGCTGGTTTTAAGTCCTTACCCCATACAGCATGGAATTCATAGAATGTAACATTATTCTGAAAATTTCAGCTTTCATTTTTTTGAACAAATCAAATGTTTTGTTTCACTTAGGTCTAGCTGTTACTAAGGTATAGGCCTCTGATGAAGAGACATTATATGTCTTGAATACCTCCCACTTTCAGTGCAGTGTTGGCTTTTAACAATCCATGAGATGCGCTTGTGTTGTTTCTGTCTTAGTGTGATGCGTGTCTTTTCTCATTATTTTAGGATATGAAGTGATGAATAAAAACATTGCTTTGGATTTGTTAGTTCTATTGAAGTCACTCCATGTTCTTTTTTCCATAGCCTTCTTCATTTTAAAAAAAAGGTTATATAAGGCTACCAGTGTGAATAAAACCTTCATGATTTATATATCCTGAGTCTAGAACTTTCCTAGTAATGAGGTAAACATGACTGAGCATATTTTGTGCTTTTTTCTTTTGAAAGACATGTTTAATTTCATTCATAATGCTTTAACAGTTTTTCTTTTGGAATGAAAGAGTTCTCTTTCAATCTCTTGTGTTTCACACTTCATTCCCTCTTAATTCTATAACCATTCACTTTTGTTATAGGCAATGATTATAAAATCCAGGAATGATTAGTCCATGAAGATGTAATTGTAACGTTGGTCCAAGCTTGTTCTGCAACACTGCATTTTCATACTGTAAATTCAAGTCCCATGCAAGAAATTCGTTTTGAGAAATATTTACCGTAATGGTGCATGTCAGATTGTTTTTTTTTTATTACAGATTCCTGTTTCAAAAATTGTATCTATGATAGAAGATGTGTTTAGGTTAAGCATTACAATTGTTATGTTTGTCTTTGAAGGGAGATCCATATATAGCAACATTTCAAGAACAGCTTCACAATTTGCAAGGCTTCCCCAGAGACAGTCAAGAATTTTAGCTTTCAGTTCAATTACATATGTGATTTTGAGAGTACACTCTCTGTAAAAATAATGAAAAAAGCCATGAGATAAGAAAAAACATGTTATATAGAAGCCTATGATAACAGCTATCTTTGAAAAATAATATTGATTGCATCTTCTAATTTTGAATCTTGATAAAAGTTCATTATTGTACATTCTATCTACTTCACCCAATGACTGTAGAAGTTATTTGAAACAGGATTTGGAGAGAAAAGGGGGTTATTCTTTTCTGTCTTTTCATAACATAGACAAATTTTGCAGGCCTTATGAGAATAATCTATTCTCCCTTTGGCAAAGAAGGCAAAAGCCCAGCACCTTTAAGGCACTTTTTTCCCATTTTAAATACAACACTTTCATAAGAGCACTTAAGAGGGTGCCTTTAGAATTAAAAATATCAAAGTGGTAAATTTGCTTATTTTTAAAGTGCTACCTTTGACGGGAAAGTGTTACTCTATGCATAGTTGCCAGCAAAGTGTTGGAGTTGCTCCTGCTCAACATAGAAGGCTAGTTTTACTTGCTGAAGCTGGATAAGTTAGGCCACAAAAGTGAATCTCTCCTCCCCAGGCTGGTAACCTCCAGATGTATGAGGACTATAATTTCCAGATTTTCAAACCAATATAGCTTTTTCTTGGGGAGGCTTGCCTAACTTTTAACAGAACTGTTGAAACATTTAGAAGCTCTATCTTAGTAACTGCTAGCAGGTTTATAATATAAAAGTTTTATTAAGCATAGTATCAGTGACCTCCAAAATATTATGGCAGCAGAAGAATTTGTGGTAAGCTATTTGCTACATAGACACAACAGTTCATGAATGCTTTGTTTGTAGTGAAAATATTTTTGAAAAGTTTTGCTGACCCATCACCTTTCAGATACGTTGGACCCCAGCACTTTAGTTTCTCCAACTGGCACAATGTGATGGCTCTGGGTGATGGGAGAATGATTTGGGAATGCAAAGTATTAAAAAGGGTTATGCTTGACTATTTAATTACCTCCTATGCTTACTGAAGAAAGTTTTTAGTGGTGATGTAGAACAATCACTGTGCTTCTATATTTCTGCTTCCCTGGACAAGCACAGGACAAAGCATTCTAAGATTGCTGCCTACTTTGAGCAAAAACCACTGTTAACATAAGCAAAACAGAATGACTGAGAAGTGTGTGCATGTGTTTGCTATTGAAATGAAAAGTTCATTCATTTCTTTGACTGGCAGTGAGTGAGAAATAATATTGAAGCGTGCTTTGTGTATAATGATATATTTTATTCAAGCAACATGCATAGCCTTTGGTTTTGTTTTTCCCCAGGGGGTTCAAAAGTGCTGGATTACAATTGCAACAACAACAAAAATTAATTTCCCATATAAAAAACTCTTATTTCTTCTCTAGGAATTTGGATGTCAGAAAACAAACAAACATATTTTTTGGTAAGAGCTAGTTCTTGTGAAAGAAAAAAAACAGCAACTAGAATTGAATACATACATAAACAGCATACTATTCCCTTTCAGAGTAAGCAACATTATAGTGCAGAAAAGGAGTAAGAAGTAGTAAACAAATGAAATTAAAGTCAGGAAATAAGGAAACATACCTAAAACTAGTTTACATAAACACTATTTATTGTATCTCTCCATTTGATCCTTGCAAATGATCCTTGCATCAACCATGTCCATGCATTGCTTCCTAAATCACTTTTGTTTTTTAAACATCTCACTTCTTTCTTTTTGAGAACCTCATCAGCTCCATGACTGTTTCATTTGTCAGTCTTCTCCAACCCAGTATCTTTCATATATTTCTTTTGCTATTTGATCCTCATTCATTCTTTCTATACGACCAAACCACAAGTACTTCTTCCATACTGGTCACTTACTTCTGAATTCAGTACACATTAGTTCAGCATCCGTTCATTCTTGACCTTGTTTTACCACACATACTTCTTAAGTACCCCATTCCTGTTATATTCAACTTATATTCATCTCTTCACTGACATAACCAATCCCCATTCCTATATAGTGGGTAGAGGCACGTGCTTATTATATATAGCCACTTTTACTGAACATTCATTTCATGCTGCAGGCCACAAATAATCACATATTACTCACTATCTTTTTATAAGTATTTGCATTTCTTAAAATTTCTCTGTTTTCCCACGTTTAGTAAACATTTACCAAAGTATACAAATTCATTGGTTCAATTTTTCACTATTTATGTATAATTTTCGATTCATTTTCCACATCAAACCCAATCACCTTACTCTTTGATAGATTAATTTTCAGATCCATGCTCCATCTTGCAGTGTAGTCTCTAATATTTGCTGAAAATAATGGGCTGTCAGCCAACAACATGGCAATATTTGTATACAGAAGTGTATATATAGTTACATCCTTAACCAGCACCCCTTTAATGTCACCACAGGCATTCCTTATATATTTATCCATAAATACATTAAACAATCAAAACGTCCTTGTCTTATTCCCATCTTAATGTTGAAGCATTCACTAAGCAGCTTTTGTTGGAATACTGGTCAAAAAGATACGAGGTAACAATGAACAAAACCAAAAGCACCTTCTGGAGAATCTGCAAATCTGGCTAATGATACGGCTATTTTAAATGATCAAAAAGAGGGGCTCCATGTGTTTTCTCAAACACTACAAAGCACCTCTTTCAAATACTTTGTGCAACCTTACTGGGACCCATGCCATTTTTCCATTTGGTAAACCTCTACCTCTTCGAATTTTGGGTCTCTGTCAGGACCAAGCTTGCCTCTGACTCAGAAAGTGAAACTATTTCTGAGTCAGAGGAGGAATTGGAAACTTACTGGGCTGGAATCGGAGAAACGAAACTCCAGTGTGACTCAGCAGAGCGGGAAGAACCTACAATGCTGATTGGGCGAGATCCAGAGGAGGATTTGAATACGCCAATCAGTGTGCGCTGAGACGGGCTGAAAAATGCGCGAAGGAGAAGGGAGCTCGATTGGCTGCAGGAGACTCCAAGCGAAAGATTATCCAAAGATCGGGATAAAAGGCAGCAGCACAGAGAGCGAGCTGCCAGAGACAACCAATCCTCTAACTCTGCAACTTCAGGACAAGAGTCCTTATTGGTATTGGAGTCAGCATCTGTGGCCAAAGAGGAACCAGTGCTCAAGCTCCACTGCGAAGACGGATTAAATTCTGCTTCTGCTGCCAATGAGGAAACTGAGTCAGCTGTGCCCAGCAGCCTTCGTCTTGCTTCCAGCCGTGAAACTCCGTGATGCCCTCAGCAGCGTGAGTTGGTGTTAGCTTCCCAGCGCTGCTGTTTGTACAGAGTTCTACGTGACCACACTTAGCAGACTCCAGCGTGTTCAGAAGTTTCACACCTATCCTGTTCAGGATCTGAATTCGTGGACTACGAGGTCTTTCCAGCTGAGTCCAGCCTAGTTCCAAGTCTTGCTCCAGATAGTCAGTCCAGAGTATCCAGTCCAGTCTGGGGCTTCCAGCCGAGTCCAGTCTAGTTCCAAGTTCCAAGTCTTGCTCCAGATCTCCAGTCCAGAGAATCCAGCCTAGTTCAGGGCTTCCAGCTGGGTCCAGCCTAGTTCCCAGTTCCAAGCCTTGCTCCAGATCTCCAGTCCAGAGAATCCAGCCTAGTCTGGGGCTTCCAGCCGAGTCCATCCTAGTTCCCAGTTCCAACCCTCGCTCTGGATCTCCAGTCCAGAGAATCCAGCCTAGTCAGGGGCTTCCAGCCGAGTCTAGCCTAGATCCTAGTTCCACGTCTTGCTCCAAGTTTCCAGTCCAGAGGTTCCAGTCCAGTCCAGGGCTTCCAGCCCTGTTCCGGTTTCAAGCCTTGTCATCAAGTCTTCAGTTCAGAGTAACCAGCCTAGTCCAGAACCCCAGCAGTGTCTAACCTTGCTCTAAGTTTGAGTCCTGCTCCAAGCCTTCAGCTCATCCCTGTCTGTTGTTTGTAGTCCTGTTCCAGGTCCAGTGAGTCAGAGATTCAGCATCAGCATCGTTCCAGTTCTGTTCCAGTTCGAGAACTGTTGCCCCCAGCTGTAATGGTTGCCTATTCTAAAACACCATCAGACTCATGAGCAGGAATTCAAAGATATCTGATTTATTAAAGAATAGTATGCAGGATCACAGAGAAAGCTGAGAATGATGAAAGCGCGCCAAATTCAAAGTAAAAACACTTGGTGCAAATGAAATCCCTCCCCCTGTAAAATCTTCTCACGTTCATAATCCCAGGTGCTCCTAACGGTCTCTGATGGTCTGCGGGAAAAGGCCTTGAACAGATAACATAACCCAAACACATTCCATCGCACTGATTACACAGACAGAGCTTGGTACAAGGTCTCACAGCAGTTCCCTCCCAAACAGAAATGCACGTCAGCGCCATGGCATGTGAAATGTTACGATGTATAAACTACATTAAAACAGTGAACATGACATACTGCCCCCCCAAAATAAAGAATACATTAAGCAGCAGGCTTCAAAGGGTAAGCAGGGTGGAAATGGTTAACTAAAGCAGGAGCGTTAACATGGTGGGCAGACACCCATTCAGGCTGAGGAAAGTGTTTCCATCGGACCAGATACTGAAGGGTGCCTTGAAGGTTGCAAGAATCAACAGTGTCTTTTACTTCAAAGTGTTGTTGGCCATCAATCCTAATTGGAGCAGGAGGAGGAGGTTGAGGGTGCCAACGCGGTGAGTGGTGCACAGGCAAGCTGCAATGAAAAACAGGGTGCAAGCGTTTCAAATTGTGAGGCAGTTCCAATTTAACAGTAACTGGATTGACAATATGAACAATAGGGAAAGGACTAATGAATTTGGGAGCAAGTTTTTTAGAGGGTTGTGGTGATTTGATAAACTTAGTAGATAGATACACCTGATCCCTAACGTTGAAGTCGTGTTGTAAAGAGTGATGCTTATCAGCTTGAGACTTGTAAGCAGCTTGGCCGTCAGCTAAAGCTTGTTGAATTACTGGCCAGGAATCGGACAGTTTAACAGCCCAGTCAGATGCAGAACATGTTTGAGAAGGGGGCTGCGGCAGTTCAGGGATGGGGACAAAGTTGTGACCAGAAACCATGCGAAAAGGGGTTTGTCCGGTACTTTGGTGCACAGCATTGTTGTAAGCAACTTCAGCAAAAGGTAATAACTCCACCCAATCGTCCTGATGGTAGTTAATGTATGCTCTAAGAAACTGTTCAAGAGTGGAGTTTAAAATCTCAGTAGAACCGTCAGTCTGTGGATGGGACAATGTGGACAGAGCTTGTTTGGTGCCAATCAATTTTAAAAATGATTTCCAAAATTGGGAAGTAAACTGTGTGCCGTGATCAGAGATTAAATGGGAGGGACTACCGTGGAGGCGGTAGATGTGGTGGAGAAATAGGCGCGCCAATTGTGGGGCTGACCGGATGGATGCACATGGAATGAAATGAGCTTGTTTAGAGAAAAAATCCTTTACAACCCAAATGACAGTTTTCTTCTGACTGGGAGGTAGGTCCACAATGAAATCCATAGAAATCTCATCCCGGGGCGGGATGGGCTGGCCACTGGCTGTCGAAGCCCCTGTGGTTTCCCTCCTTTTCGCTTTGACATGGCACAAACAGGACAGGAAGCCACATAGTCTTTTACATCACGTTTTAAGGTTGGCCACCAAAATTGACAGCGAACCAAATGCAAATGCAAACCAAAGTGTCCAGCAAGTTTATCATCATGGGACCGCTGTAAAACATCAGCTCGTAAAGTTTCAGGCACATAAAGGTGGTGTTCCACCCACGCCAGACCGTTTTCAAAAGAAACATTGTCTTTATTAGCTAGCAACCAAGTGTCAGATTTCAGTGCCTGGAGAAAGTCCTTCTGTAACTGAGAGGGAACTTGCACTTTCCGCTTCCCAGACTGTGCTGGGGGCGGGGTTGCCTGCACACGGGTCTGGCTCTGAGTGACAGCAACCAAGCCCAGTTGTGGTTCAGTGAGAACAGTTCCAACCACATCTGCCACCTGGTCAAGGTCCTGAGGTAAACATGACAAAGCATCGGCCAGAAAGTTTTTCTTTCCCAGAATGAATTTTAACTGGAAGTTAAAGCGACTGAAAAACAGCCCAGCGAATCTGTTTAGGGCTGAGACGCCGTGGGGTGCAGAGGGCTTCCAAATTCCTGTGATCGGTCCAAACCTCAAAAGGGCATTTAGCACTTTCAAGGAGATGGCGCCAGGTTTCTAAAGCTGCTTTTACAGCAAACGCCTCCTTTTCCCAAACATGCCAACGGCGTTCTGTTTCAGAAAATTTCCTGGATAGATAAGCGCAGGGTTTTAAGTGACTTTCTGAATCCCTTTGTAACAAAATAGCCCCAATAGAGGAGTCAGAAGCATCAACTTGGACCACATAGGGATGCTTAGGATCAGGGTGTTGTAGAATAGGCTCAGCAGTGAAAAGGGTTTTTAGTTTCTCAAATGCTGCCTGGCATTCAGGTGTCCAATTCAGCACTGCCCCAGGGTTTTTTACTTTGCGTGTCTCCCCCAAACCCTTGGTACGGAGTAAATCAGTGAGGGGCAGAGCAATCTCAGCGAACCCTTGGATAAGTTGCCGATAGAAATTACTGAACCCTAGGAAACTTCGTAATTGCCTCTGGGTACGGGGATGTTCCCAAATTAGAATCGCCTGAATTTTTGCAGGGTCCAGTTCTATACCCCGGTCAGACACTCGATAGCCCAGATAGTCAAGTTGGGTTTTGTGAAACTCACATTTGGAAAGTTTGGCATAGAGTCTGGCATCTCTAAGTTTGCATAAGACCTGTCTGAGGAGGCGTTTGTGTTCCTCCTCGGTTTCAGTGTAAATGAGAACATCATCTAAATAGACCAGAACCCCTTTAAACAAATAATCATGTAATACTTCATTAATCAATTGCATGAAGACCCCAGGCGCTCCTGCCAACCCAAAAGGAAGGCCTTTGTATTGAAACGATCCCAGTGGGCAATTAAAAGCAGTTTTCCACTCATCCCCAGCCTTTATGCGAATGCGGAAGTAGGCTTTGCGAAGATCGAGCTTGGAGAAGATCTTGCCCTTTGACAAATGAGCTAACATGTCCTTCATGAGGGGTAGAGGGTACTTGTTGACAATAGAGACAGAATTTAACCCACAATAGTCCGTGCAGAGTCAAAGTGTGCCATCCTTCTTTTCCCAGAATAACACAGGGGCCCCAACTGGGGAATTTGCAGGTTCAATAAACCCCCTTGACAGATTTTTGTCAATAAAGTCCCGTAATGCCTCAAGTTCCTTCTGGGTCATCGGGTAAATTTTTGGCTTGGGCAATTGAGCATTGGGGACCAACTCTATTGCACAATCAGTTTTCCGGTGGGGGGGTAACTGATCTGCCTCCACCTCCCCAAATACGTCAGCAAATTCTTGGTATTGAGCAGGCAAGCCTTCTAAATGTGGCAAGTCAGGGCACGGCGTGGCGATCACTGCCCTTCCAACCCCCGCACATGTAACTATCTCCGCTGTAGGAGCTTGGTAGAATCCATCTGTAAAAGTCACAGTTCTATGCTCCCAATTTATATAGGGGCTTCGATAGGTCAACCATGGGATCCCCAGGATTACCAAGGGATTGCCAACAGGTGCTACAATGAATTTCAAAGCCTCATGGTAGCTGCCCATTTGCATTGCGACAGTTCCAGTGAAATGGGTTGCCGCCGCCCCCCCCGCCATTGAACCATCCAACTGTGTGAAGATCAAAGGCTGCTGGAGGGGGAAACTAGGCAGGTCCAAAGCAGCAACCAGATCAGGGTGAATTAGACACCTGGAACACCCAGAGTCAACTAAAGCCCATACCTCTGTAGTCTTTGTGCGGGAACCCAATTTCACTTTTACTGCTAAAGTGGGACAGTCAGCACTCACCATAGCATCTTCACACCCATCGTCTTCCACCTGCCCACTGGCGCCCTTCATAGCAGGTGGCTGGCATTTCCTGCTGGCTCCTTAGAGTCATCTTCAGCCTCTCCCGAGAAGTAGATTATTTCCTCAGCATCGGCTGTCCCTTTGGCTGCTGTCATTCGCTGCGAGGGAGGGGGCGATTTGGCCGGCGGCTTCCCTGCTCGATCTCCAGCCTTGGCTTTTGGGCAATCGGCTGCTCGATGGCCCCTTTTCCACATCAGAGACACTGACCCCTTGCGTAGCACCAATCTCTCTCCTCATCCCAGGCTCTATAGCTTGGCCGGGCAGCAGTCGCAGCACTTCGGGGTCCCCTCATGATGGCGGGTGGTTTTTCAGATTTTCTAGTTTGCATGAAGGTATGCTGAGAGTGCTCAGCCTTGCCGGCCAGACAGATCCAGTCATACAATGACTCGGGTTCGTCTCTGCACAACGCCCAATGCAGGATGTCCTGGTTGAGTCCCTCGTTAAAACGCTCTATCAGAGTGGACTCAGACCAGTCAGTGATTTTCCCAGCCAGAGCTTTCAACTCTAGGGCGTAATCAGCTACTGACAATTGGCCCTGGGTGAGATCCTTCAGCACCTTCTTAGCTCTTGCCTTGGCCAGGGGATCTTCAAAATGCAGCTTGAGCACCCACATGACAACATCGAAATAATCAAGTGCAGGGGAGTCAGCATCACTTAATTGGACATACCAGTCAGCCGCTCGACCCTTCAATTTGGTGGCAATGGCAGTTATTTTAGCCTCTTCAGAAGGGAAGCATGCCCCAAACTGCCTCATATAACTTTTAGCATTAGTTAAAAAGAAAGATAGCTTTGTTGGATCCCGATCAAACTTAACAGAAAAGTCTCTCACTCTGCCTCCGGTTGGAGTGGGACCAGCAGCCCCGTGGGTGGTTCGGCCCCAGGTTACCGTAGCTTTCCCTTTTCGGGGTGGGGATACTGATGGCCCGCGGGCTCTGCAGGGTGGAGATTCATCCCGGAGCCGTCTCTGGCCCTGCTCCGCCGGCGGACCGCATGGGAGGATGGATGGTTGTAGGAAGCTGGGATCTCCTCCGCGCCTCCCCTGCCCCTCCAGTGACAAAGACAGGTTTCTCAACATGTACTCCATTGATTCTAATTTGGCTTCCACCATTCTTAGTCTCTCAGGGGTTTGAGAGTCCCCTCTCCTTCGCATGCCCAGTTTCCTCTCAGTCAACACCATAGTAGATTCTTGTCTGGGGTTAGCGGGAACCGATACTTCCAGGACGTCCCCAACGTCCCTGGTTGGGGTTCCCCCACTTCATCCAAGGTGATCAGCTCTGCGAGCAATTCGGTGGGTGCCGGTTGTTTTGGCTCTTCCCCGTTGTCAGATTCCTCTGCAGCAGAATTGGAACTCGATTCCTCCCTTGACAGGTCTCGGGAATCTGAATGTTCTGGGGTGAGATCCAATTCTCCGCTCTTGACCGTCAACTCGGGGATCAAGCTAGCCATCTCCTTGAGTCCCCCAGTCGTGGATTTTGACTCAGCCATCGTTAACTATTTTCCCTCACGAGAGACTGATCTTGGTAGGAGCTAACGGTACAACTTTGGGATTCTCAGCTTTATGTAATGGTTGCCTATTTTAAAACACCATCAGACTCATGAGCAGGAATTCAAAGATATCTGATTTATTTAAGAATAGTATGCAGGATCACAGAGAAAGCTGAGAATGATGAAAGCGCGCCAAATTCAAAGTAAAAACCCTCGGTGCAAATGAAATCCCTCCCCCCGTAAAATCTTCTCACGTTCACAATCCCAGGTGCTCCTAACGGTCTCTGATGGTCTGCGGGAAAAGGCCTTGAACAGATAACATAACCCATACACATTCCATCGCACTGATTACACAGACAGAGCTTGGTACAAGGTCTCACAGCAGTTCCCTCCCAAACAGAAACACGCATCAGCGCCATGGCATGTGAAACATTACGATGTATAAACTACATTGAAACAGTGAACATGACACCAGCCTTTGTGTTCCTGTTGAATCCAGTCAGCCCAGTTGGGCTTGTTTAACCCAGTCTTGCATATCAAGGACTTACTTACTGTAAATAGTTATTAATAAAGAATATTCTTTGAGAACCTGTCTGGTGCTTAGTCTGAACAGGACAGTCTCCTCTTACTCCTGCTGCTAAACTACCTCATGCCATGAGTCCTTGCATCAAGCTTCCTAAATAGAACAGAGGAATAGCTTTGAAGTCCTCTGACCCCCCACCGCACCCCCACCCCACCATTATTACCTTTTTTTTTTTTTTTAACGCAGTGACATAGAAGTATGGGAATTAGTTGGATGCAACTTTTTGTATTTTCTCTTTGCCCAACTGGAAGAAGTACTGGTCAGTGCATTGCTGCATTTCACCACTGCCTCTGAATTGGCTTGAATGTTTTTTTTTACTTGTATGCTGCCTTGATAGCTGTTACATTTTAGAAATATTAAATGAGTTTAATGTGATTGACTATGCTAGCTACTGCTCTGTGGGGACTTACGATTTTAAAATAAGTTTAATTGACAGAGAACACAAGATTAATTGCTTATATGGAATTCATGATTTCCCAATATTTTATGTAACCTAAGCCAAGAGTAAGCAGAATGGCCAAACATCAGATTTCTAGAATCTGCTGTTTTTATTAGAACTTAAAAAAATACACCAACCAGAGGCTGGTTATTAATTCATTTATATAAATAATTCTAAACCAATACATTCTGTCTAAGTACCAAACCTTCCACCAAATAATTTATTCCTGCTTACCAGAGCATTCTCAATTTTTTTCAGGGCAGACAGAGCAGAAGTATAGTCAGTCAGCTGTTGGTTCTGGGAATTAGAAATATTGCTGAATGAGAGATTAGAGATCTGCTACAGATCTTACAGAGATCTACAAGTAGATAAAAAAATATCTTTTGCCCATTGCTCTTCGATAGCCTAAAACTCAGGTCATGCTTTTACCTGAAATTGAATTTATTAGTCCTAAGACTGGATTGAAGGATTTGGCTTTCTTGAACTGTCAACCCAAGCCTTATTAAAAGGGAGTTCCAATCAGAATTTCCTAAGCATAGTGACTAAATATAGTCTTCCATAACTTTTCATGTTTGTGTTTCAGAAACTGAATACATCAAATTATTTTGAAAAGGTTTAGAAGGATAGAGCCAAAGCAACATTTCATATATTCTTAGAATTCTGTAATCAATATGGAGAAATTAAGTATTCCCAGAAATTGTTACATAATTTAATGGGTTTTACCCTCTGAATAACAAATGTTAACAAAGTTGAATGTTAAAAGGAAGCCAGTACCTACCAAAACTAGGATTCTGACAGAAGAGCTAACAAAATATGTCTGAGTATAACGTTCCTGTGATCAAAGGTGCAATTGCATTCTACATGTCCTTGTTAGCTTTTGTCAGCCATTCAGGATAGACAAGAAACAAGGCACAGCGGGGATTCCAAGAATACTCTATTGTTGTAGGGTAGAATAACAGAATCTTGAAAGCCTGTCAGTGTTTCTCTCTATTACATCTTATGCTAAACAAAATCAAGGCAGGGTTATTTTGAGTTTCTTTCTCATGCTTTTCCCTTTCTCAGGGCTGAGTAATCTTTTCTAAAACTCCCCTCTAAGAGGCAAGAAGCAATAAATCTATCTAATTGTTCTGCTAATAAGGGACATAGCAGCAGAAATACTGTTTGATTAATACATTTGTATTCTCCAATTACCTATTATCTGAGGGATTACCTGGAGGTTATCCATCCAAGCCTTCACTTTGGATCCTGTTGTTGCAAGTGAATCTGATCCAACATATCTGCCTCCACCCCTGGCTTCTCTGGAGTGTCCTTTTGATGGTGGTGGTGGTGGGGATTTTTTTTTAGTTTCAAGGTGGGGGGGTAGCGGGGTAAGAATGCATTGGCAGTTTGTTTTGTGAGCTAGGAGCCTAGGTGATAAAAAAGTGAAACAAGACAAAAAAATTGCCTCTTTTCTGACATGGAATGAGGATCTCTGCCTTGGGCAGGTGCTCCAGATTCTTATGATCTGTATGTATTTGTATGGGGTGGGTGGATAGATGGATTGCTTCCTCCAAAAAATCTCTCCATTGTCGAAACTTGATTTGTATGGCCATAGTACTTTTCATCTCAGAGAAGGAGTCTGGAATTAAAGATAGAAGGCTCCTCCCCTCTCTCTACTGAAGAGAACAGCTCCCAAAGTGGAGTCAGTGGCATGAGTTTGCACAACAAAGGGGTGAATGGGAGCCAAATGCTTGAGTAGCAGCTGGGATGAAAAGAGATCTGCCAGGTCCTGAAAGGCTGCTTGCTCTTGAGTAGACTATTTAAATTTGTGCCCTTTTTTCAGACATTGAGTGAGTGATCTGCAAAATCAGAAATAAATTGTCTATAAAAATCAGACATCTTTTACATTTCTAGGTGTTAGCCATATGAGAATGGATTGTACCTTTGCAGGATCCATTTGTATCATTTTGAAGAAATCTGATATCCCAAATAGTCCAATTGGGGAAGATCTAGCACACATTTTTTCAACTTAGCAAACACCTTGTGCCTGCAATGATGTTCTAAGGTATTTCTGATACGAGTCTCATGTAAAGATAGGTCTGCTGAAAAATTTGCTATGCAATATTAGTGCACTACTACATATTCATCCAAAATATCAGAAAATATTTCATTCACGAATCTGGAAAACACCATAGGGTAATTAATACATTCATGAGGTATTACTATGTATTCAAATTTGTCATAATGGGTGTTGAAAGGTGTTAAATGTTCATGGCCCTCTGATTTGGATCAAATTGTAGGCTCCTCTCAAGTCTCATTTAGTGAAAATGAATGCCTTCTGATGGCAGTCCAGGAGATCTGAAATAGGATGTAGTGGGTTGTGATCCATAATAGTAACAGAGTTGAGAAATCTATAATCATGGGTCAGACGTAATGAAGAATTATGGAGTGGTCCAAAGGAAGGAGATGATAAAAGGAAATGACTTTTCAGATTGTCATCAAACTTCTTTAAAACTCTTGGCTCTTGAGTAGACATGTTGCCTTTTAGTTGGGATCTGGACCCCAGGTTTCAAGTTGATGGCACAGTCATGAACCTAATGAGGTGAAGTAGTTGCTGCATCTTCCCCCAAAACTTCAGCAAAATCTGCATATATTTCTGGCAGGGAAAGAGGCTCAACAGTGTGGGAGGGAGAGAAGGAAAAGAGTGGGATGGCTGCAAATAGTGCTGAGAGAGGGGTGGGAGTGACAAAAAGCTGTAAAACTTCTTTCCCCTCCATGTTTCAACTCCTCCAATCACCCATTGATTAACATGCAGTGCTGAAACAGTCCAAATTCTCTGCTGTGCCCTGCCTTATTCCTCAGTTCATTAGAAAGTCCTTTCTGAAATTGGTCAATTAGGGCAATCATTCTAATGCGTATCTTGGATATACAACTGGAAATTAGCTATATATTTGCAAATTTGGCAATTTCTTTAGTTTAACTTGCACATCTTAACAATTTATAATTCTTCTAGCCAAGTCAAAAGTAGCTCTAAATTTTTGCAGGAAGTTCTAGTAATTATCTGACAATATATCATTGCTCCAAATGAGTGGGACAGCACATCTGGCTGCCCCTAATTTCAGAGACTAAGATCAAAGGCAACCTTAGTCTGATCTGTAGGAAATTGCACTGGTCAACCCACCATGAAAAATTCACACTAGTATGCTTTCATCTCAAAAATATGTTTGTTGCCAAATTCTCATCGGAGTATGTTGATTTCAATGATAGTTTGCTTCTTTTAAAACTTTTTATCCTAAAGACTTCCCTTTAGGCTTTTAATACATTTCTCTTTTTGGCCATACATAGTTATTTACAAATCACTGCCCATACTCATTACTTCACCTCACAAAATGGTAGATAAATATCTTCAATTCTCCATGCTGCAATCAACAAGAAAATCTTGAAAATAGTATATGTTTCTTAACATAAATATCACTCGCATGCAAGCCATGTGGCAGTTCATGTTTACAAGAAACACGTGGCTGAGGGTGAGACTTTTAGCCATTCTGTAGTAGGAGGCTCAGGGAAAAAAAACAAAACAGAATATTTCTCCTGGCTTCTCTTGGAAGTGTTTGACTCCCTGAACAAAACAGAATAATTGAAAAGGTCATTTTATTGCATTATCATATTTCTTGAAAATGGTAGGTACTTTGTAAAATAATTTTATGTTGTGGCAAGCATGGCTGGTTACAGATTAGTTGGATTCTGTTATTGTGATTCACAAGCCATCCCACCTCCATATGTTAATAGATAACTACTATTACTAATAGTAGTAACTAGTTAAATTTCATCTGGACATTTTATAATTTATCATTGCTGGAAGCTTTGTAAGCGCTAAACCTCTGTTAATAGGTATTATGTTGCTTCTATAGTAGCATAGTTTGTTTAGTGGTTTCCACCAAACACACTGTCTTTGTGTTTGAACCTATAGAGCTAGGAAAGCAAGTCCCAAATAGGGGAGAATTTGCTTCTGTGATCTAGAAGCTAAAAAGCCAAGTCTGCAGTGTTTTGGTATGCTTGCACAGCTTGATTTTCTTATGTTAGAATACAGCATTATTATACCCGTATGTAACTCACATGAAATGTTTTTCCAATTTTAGCAACATTCTTTCCAGGCTCAACTACATTTGTTTTTATCTTCTCTATGGCAATTTGATGACCTCAATCTCAAAATGAATTTTTCTGTAAGATTTCCTGCTATATATTTCTTTCACAGCTGGAGTTGAATCACGTTGCCTAATCCAATGAGACATTGTAGTGTTCGGTGCTTTCTTGAATAAATACTAGATTGAAAAAAAATCAGCAGTGTTTGCATATTGGAAGCAATTATTTTAAACAGGCTTAATGGTAATAATTTTAGAAACAACTTGAGTAATGATTCTGTTTCCCATCCCCTTAGAGCTACCGCTAGAATAATAAGCAAGAAAGATAAATGATATAAACAATATAATCCTTTAATAACTTCACATGAAAATCAAAGTTTTAGTGTTGGACTGCAAAAAGAAAAAAACAGTTTAAGAAAGAACCTAAACAAAAGTGTAAATACTAATATATTTTTAAAAACTGAAGAGGACTCCAAGGTTTCTTCCACAACAGAGCCATTTTGTTCTAATAAAGCATTCCTTTTCTTCGTATAGTTGGTGAAGAAATTAGTAATCAAAGTCCCACCTATCCTTTTCACAAATGGGAATTAAGAAAAACACTGTTCAGTGGAGAACTAGCAGTCTGTTCCTCAGAATTATGAATAAAATACTTTGGATTGTGTCACACACCTTTTAATTTATTCCATATTAAAATAGTTACATCTATTTTGCCATTGTCAGTGTATGGTTGTAACAGTTATGGAAAGTGATTCTAAAGCAAGTTCCAAAGATTTAAGTGAAGTCGTTTCTTAAAGTTCCTAATGAAAATAATAGGCTTGACTTTGCATTTTGTGATAATAACATGGTTGTATGTTATACGTTTGGAATAATGTTAATAGCAGAGTTAAAGAGTTAATGACTCATGCATTTACATATCGAATGCATGAGTTCAGCTGTTGCAGATCTATCAGAATTAGAAATCTGATACTCCTATTTGTGTCATTGTCAACATGAATTCAATTCAGTTAATTGAATTAATGCTGAGATCCTTTGGCAACTGTCCAAATACAAAACTAAAATACTTAACATAAGGGTTGTTTATGCTTCTCAAGTTTTAATATCAAAACCCTAATACACAAACACTGGACCAGTTAAAGTGGATCCTTCCATCAACATCTGAATAAGATGTTAGCAGGGACTTTGAAAAAACTTTCAGACCTTGCTCTAAATATTTCACTTAGTAGCTTTTCTCTGCTGCTAGACCCATGAATATTATAGTTTCCTCTCAGCATACTGTATCCAGTTGAGAATTTGGAGAAGAATTCATAGGCAGAGACAAATTGCATCTTATGAGATGCCAGACACCATTTATACACATAATGTTTTTCAAATACCAGATGACACACTCCTTTATGAATTGCTGCATAAAGTTTATTTATGGGCTTCAGGAAGCAGTAGCAAGAGCAGTATAAGTATATATTAGGGTTGTGCAAATGCTTCAAAAGAGATCTTTTGTCATGCACGGCAGCATACAGTATATGAAGCACCTCTCTTCAAATTATTGAAACAGTCCCATCTTTTTCTAGGTTCACATTGCTACTTGGAGAGTTTATAAAGCAACCAAATGAGCCTGGAAAAATATGTGGCTAATTTAATAATTTGCATTGTGAAGTGCTTCTTTGAAACTTTTACATAATCCTAATATTTACAGGTTGGATAGATTTACACTGCTTGTTAGAATCCTGAGTTTATTTTAATAGTCTAAAATTAGTATGGGTACACACTAAACTGTAGGTGTACTCATATTGCTTCATGACCATATCTAGAGATCTGGAAATAGCCCAAACCACTTTATGTCAGTCTATGAATATTTGATTTGGTAGCATGAACTCTCAGGTGATGGAAGTCTCAGTATCTGTGAGAGGACCCTAACCCTGACCCTTCTGGGATGTATTTCTTTGATTTTTGTTTTGTTTTATCTTTAGTTGAGAAAGTGGTTAAAGTTCAGCTGCCTTGATGCAGGCAGCATTCTTTTTAGCCCCTTCTAGGTAGCCAGCTCTGCATACTATCTCTTAAATATAGGTGCACAACTTGGCCTTCTAAAAGTATGATGAACAGCAGCTCCAGTCAATATGGCCAATTGTTATGTGTGCTGGGAATTGTGATTTGACAAGGCAGGAGGACCAAGATGGCAAAGGAAAAGCAGCTCTTCAGCCAAGCTCCTCAAAATTTTCTATATTATTAGGATAATAGTTAGGTTTCAGATTTATTTACTCACCTTTTAACCTACTCCTTTTATTTTTGTCTTGAAGTTATACTGATTGAATGTTTTAGTTTTTAACATTTTATTAGTTTCGTTGAGTTTTATTAAGCAATAGGAATGAGGGACTAGGAATACAAACATGCCTGGCAGGTGTAAGAACAGCAGTGTGACAAAGGCAACACAAAGGAGAGATGTGACAATACTTGGAGAGCCCAAATGTATGTACAAAGCTATAGAGGAAGTTTGGAAGGCTCAGACTAAAGAGCTTCCTCCACTGCCTGGGAAGGAAAATGGGATAGGAAAGGAGAGAAATGGAAAGTTGGTAGAAACAAACTGAAGAAGGGTCAACATTGATGAAAAATGTATCATCTGATTGTATTTCACAAGACTGCCATCACACTCACTCAGAATGAGAGTTTAGGCAACAATGAGGCTATATTGTTATTAAAAGAAATTACAGATTTCTCTCCACAATCTGATGGTACCTGGATCTTAAGAATCACTCCGATTTTAGGGAAGATGTCTCTGTCAGTAAATCTAAGACTCCTCTTTCTCACATGGATTTCACAACAATCATCAAAAGGTTTTTTTTTTAATGATACACCTTGTGTTTACAAAATGGAAGACCAAGATGTCAGGAATCATGAAGAAGTTTGAGTCAGGTACAGGGCACGTAAGAGACATTTGTTTTGTTCTGCTCTGAATAAGTTGAAAATTGCCCCAGTCTATGCAGGCTTGGATTTTACCCTGAACAAGTCCTAATACAACATCTTAGCATTCTGATGCATCCAGTAAAGAGTGTTTTTAGGGTTGTTTGTGACTACCATGATTGTATGGAACGTAGTATAAGATTTGTTGAAATACTTATACTATTTGCTGCCTTAGTTTAGATTTCTGGACTTACATTATATTTGTCCACACATAAACAGTTAGGGCAGGGTGAGATAAATTCTAGAGTAAGGGGATTGCTAGACAAGGTAGCTAATTTTGGAAGAGTCAGTGCAACCTATTTACCATAGAATTTGATGTGACAGTTCAGGAACTAACTGGGCATCATGTAAGTATCAGTATACCCTGAGAAATGTTGTTGGGGATTGAAGGATATAATGGGAATTCATAGAAAAAGGGAATTGTTGTGAGCTTGGGCTCAGTATCTTTATGCACCCATCAAATTGTGCCACTTCAGATCATATCTTTGTAATGGAACAACAGATGTCTTGTGTATTCAATTCAATTCAATTCAATTCAATTCAATTCAATTCAATTCAATTCAATTCAATTCAATTCAATTCAATTGATGTCTTGTGTATTGCCCAGAATTTATTCATGGCAGAGTGAACTGTAGCTGAAAAGGAACTCAGTTCCTCTACTAGTTTTAAGTGTATAATAAATAAAACTATTACTACTGTTAGAACTACAGTTTAATCTGAGATCAACCGTGCTTGGCTATCATTTAAACTCAGAACAGTATCAAATTAAAAAAAAAAAGCTGTAGCACAGGAATGACGTTTGGACATCTTTAGCAACTTCTTGAGGAACTGAACAGGGGACATTCACAGACATCAGTTCTGGAAATTTCCAGGAAGGTCTTAATGATATACATAGACAGAAGGTAGCTGTTAATTCCTCCAGATATTTAACAGTAGTGCTATTCAACTGGTTAGCTAAATTGAATGCCAGACAGTGAGCCAGTGCTTCATCATAACTTTTGAGCAAACAACATACGTTACAGTTATAAGGAGGGCAGGAAACAGGGAGGAGACTGAAAGCATTTGCTGTGCTATCCAACTTTATTAAAGATCTCTTCCAACCTACAGATTTGAAACTATAGGTTGCTTTTGAACTGGTCCTGTGAGCACGCTACTGGGAAATGTTATAAAAGAATCAACACAGCTTGTCCAAAAATATAGATGAGATATTTTAACCAGGATTAAGAATTTAACTCAGGAACATCCTACAGTGAATTAGAATGTAGTGGTAATAGTATGCTTTTAATTTTTTTAGAGATTTAAAGATTTGTTGAATAGAAGGAATTGTCAGAAGATGTGCACATGTTACATTTTGCTTTTTCAAGCCACTGGGAGGAAACAGATGACAAAAATGTCTAGGGATAAATAAAATAAAGTTTGCCTGCGTATGTGCTCATGCTCTAGAAAGGAAAGCTTGGCAAAATCAACTGTACTCTGATAACTATAAAGGTAAAGGTTTCCCTTGACATTAAGTCCAGTCGTGTCCGACTCTAGGGGGCGGTGCTCATCTCCGTTTCAAAGCCGAAGAGCCGGCGTTTGTCCGTAGACACTTCCGTGGTCATGTGGCCAGCATGACTACACGGAACGCCGTTACCTGCCCGCTGAAGCGGTACCTATTAATCTACTCACATTTGCATGTTTTCGAACTGCTAGGTTGGCAGGAGCTGGGACTAGCAACAGGAGCTCACCCCGTCACGCGGATTCGAACCGCTGACCTTCCGATCGGCAAGCTCAGCAGCTCAGCGGTTTAACCGACAGCGCCACCGTGTCCCTTACCTGATAACTATATGGAAGCAGTATTTTACAAAGTTTGGCCTTGTGAATAACAGCAGATGGCACATCCAAAAAGAATACAGGAAGGACAGGCCACAAAGAAATCCAGACCCATTATTATATGGCTATCTAGCTACTCTTAATATGCTGCTGTTTTTTAATTGGTACTACAATGGGAAAACGTATTTTGAAAATTAAAAATAAAAAGAGGACAGACAGTTGTGTTTATATTCTTATAAAACTTCATGTCCAATTTTATAAGAATATAAACACAACTGTCTGTCCGCTTTTTGTTTTTAATTTTCAAAATACATTTTCCCCACTGGCCTTGGGGAGATTATTGCCCAGAAGAAAAGATATTTTCAGAAGTGCTGATCTTCAAACTAAACAGCTAGCACAAGGCATATGGAAAAAAAAAGTGATATGAGACATGGAAAACTTTAACTACAGTTTGATGAAAGCACTTTAGGAGAGGGCATTGCCAGATGGTACGGTACCCCATTCAGAAATAATAGAACAAGCATCAGACCCACTATCACATTCCTCTTTCTAAAGCCCTATTATTTATAATCTGGGAATCATACTACTTCACTGTGTGCATTTTATTTCTTATATCTCAATGTCAGCTTTGTTTGTTTGTTTAACACATTTATATAGCTGTCCATCTTATATGGAACTCTGGGCTCAGTTGGATTGAAAATGTGCTTCAAGGCATGATTCAATAATTTGTCTTCTTAATAGGTTTGCCAGTTGTTCTGTATTTTGACAAATGCAACAGCTGGGTAACAAGGATACATTCAGAAAGCTAAGCATTTCTCTGCATGAAGAAGAACACAGAGCCTTTGTCAGGCAAAGGGATAGCAATTCTTCCTCTTTTTTAAGATGTAATTTACGTGTAGAATAATCACAAGTGGTAGGAAATTGTCCCAACTTTATGGCGGTTCCTTTGTTTGAAATAATCTGGTTGCAGCATACAGTATTGGGGGGGGGGCTGCTTCACAAGATCAGTAACTAAGCTTATCGTGTGGAAAAATCTCTATATACGTACATGCCCTTCAGGCCTTTAACAAACGTGCAGGGATTACAGTATGTGTAAAATGTGTTGTTGCAGTCTACTCCTGGCAATCATTTATGTTATCTGAAAAACCTTACAGGGTCCTACACATCAGGTTTTAAAAAGGATTTATTTTCTATACACTTAATTAAGTGTGACAGAAATAGAATCTCATACACTATAATGGCCAAATCAGCCTTCTCTGCTTTATGGCTTTATCTTCTGACTCTTGAATATACACTGATCTTGCACACTAAGAGTTTATTCATATGACATTTTGAGCATGAAGCAGCTCTGTTTTTTCTTGTGTCAGTTCTGCTTTCATTTGCTAAGCATGTGACACATAATGCATAATAAACTTAACATGAACTGACTTTTGATAATTTAATAATCGATCTCTGCCATGTTTAGCTCATTTTATAAGCAGTAGACTAAATGGTGATGTGCAGTGAAGCACATAGTGACTTCTTTTTGGTATTCTTTGGCTTTATCAATTATCCAGCATGCATAAATAATAATGTCTCATGTTCCGTGGCTTTTTCTAAAGCCAGCTTGAACATCTGGGATCTGTTTTTCCATATAGGGCTCTAATCTGCATTGGATGATTCTAAGCAGTATTTTGCTAGCATGTGAAATTAAGGATATTGTATTGGAATGTAGATTGACCTCTTTCAATCTGTTGGCCGGTGTGTTGTTCTCCAGATTTGCTGGTATAGCTTAGTTAGAATCTTTACTGATTCTTCTTCCGTTGCTTGCCATATTTCTGTGGGTATTCAATCAGCTCCTATAGCCTTTTGACTTGGTAATGATTGGACTGCTAATCTAACTTCATCTTCTAGTACTAGAGGTTTTTGTATGTAGGGATTATCGACTACCTTCTAACATACCTTGGATATTAACATCTCTACAGTATTTCATTATACTCCTTTCATTTTTGTTTGATCGCCTTTGAATTGGTTACTATCTGTCCATTGGCATCTTTTAGCATACCAGTTCAAGGTTGAACCTCCTTCTGAGTTCAGAGATCATTTGAAAGACCTTCCTTGTTTTTCCATGTCTATTTCCATCTTCAGTGTCTTTACAAATATGTTTATAATCCTGCTTCTTGTCTCTTCTAACAGTTCTCTGAAACTCTTGGTTAAGTTCCTTTCTGAGATTTTTGTCTTTCTTGGTTTTGGCCTCTCTCTTCTTGGCAATTTCCACAGTTTGTTCTAACATTCATTTTTTGCAGTATCTTTTCACATTTGTCCTTAACAACTTTAAGTTCATTCCACAATTCCTTTGGTTCTTTATCAATGAGGTTCAGGGTTCAAAGCAATTCCTAACATTCTCCTTTAAAATGGTGGGTATATGTTCAAGATCACATCATGGAAACTGATTGGTTTCTTCTTCTTCTTTAGCTTCACTTGGAACTTACAAATGAGAAGTTCATTGATCTGTTCCACAGTTGGCACCTGGCCATGATGCTATAATTGAGCTCCTCCACTTTCTTTTAGCAATAATATAGTCAATTTGATTCCTATGTATTCCATCTGGTGATGTTCATATATAGAAATGTCATTTTGATTGTTCGAAGACTGTTAGCTATGAAGAAATCATTGGAGTGGCGGAAAGTAATAACTTGGTCTCTTGCTTCATTTCAGTTTCCTAAGCCATACAATTAAACTATGTTTTCCTCTTTAATGTTTCCAACTTTGGCATTCCAGTCTCCAGTCACAAGCAGCACATCTGGCATGTTCTGTTGATTTCAAATTGAATTTGATCATAAAACTCATCAACTTCGCCTTCTTCTGCATCATGGTTAGAGCATAAACTTGAATGATCATCATATTAAAGGGTTGTCCACAAAATATAATAGATATTATTTGGTCACTGATTGCATTATAGTTAAGTACTGTTCTGGCTATGTTCTTTCTAATTATAAAAGTAACACTGCTCCTTTTTTTTTATGTCCCAAGAATAAACAGTATGATCTTCTTACTGAAAGTGTCCAATCCCACTGTAATACTCTTTGCAGCTTCAAATTATCTTTTCCTATATGACAACATCAGCAGCTAGACATCCCGAAGGCTTTAATCTAGACACTAAACACATTAGTGTCCTCAACTCTTCCTCAGTGGCATGTTGTGTGCCATCTGACCTGAGGGGCCCATCAACCAGTACTATGTTTTTAATCATTTTTTATTTTCTTTGCATGTGGTTTTCTTGGTAAATATACAGGAGCGGTTTACTATTGCCTTCTCCCACACAGCATTAATTGATGCCTTTGCCATTGTCACTGAAGTGATCATCTACCTCCAGCATCTTCCTATATTGCAGCTGCCCAATATAGGTGCCCGCTTGCTTTAGCTGGTCAACTGGGATGACCTTCATGCCTTGGGTGACCCTGCTGGGAGTATATACTCTTGGCATACACTTCCAACTTCCTTCACTCATCCCACTCAGGAACAGCCCCTTCTCCCTGCTACAATGAGGCAGCACAGCAGGATTTGGGGGAGTTCCACTCCTATACCCTGTTGTAATTTTGAAAAAGAAACAATGAAAAAAAAATCACACCATTTTGTTCCTGAAATCAACAATGAAACCTGAGTGTCCTGGAGGACTGCAAAAGAGGTGCCAAGGACTGCATGTACTGGCAAGTCACAGATTCCTCATTAAGCCACTCTTGAACTAATATTTTGCAGTTTGGCGCTGTTCTCTGTCTTCTGCAATTTACATCAATAGAGGTGGTGTGTCTGTAACCTTAGAAAGCATCCTTATAAAGCAGCCCTAAACTTGATTTCCTGTAAATCTCTATAGTAATTTAGAATAATTTAGGATGGCAACAGTTACAAGGAAACAGTAATATGCTTGAGACTTGCTCCAGAAATGCAGGTATTTGTTGTCCACTGGGAAAGGGCTGGAAGAAATGGATTTCAAGAAAGAAGTACTGCTTAGATTATTCAGTTTCTTGGTGTTCTGCTAAAAAAAAAAGGCTATCATAGTTCAGTCATACTATGGCCTTTTGGCGACGGCCTTTTAAAGAGGTAATATAGAATGGTACATTCTGCAGATATGCAGGTTATAGCTCTTAGGACTCCAGGACTTCTTCCTGCTACATAAAATGCAAACCATTGTATTAATTTCCTCACGTGAACCATAATTACTTACTTAAATAAAAGGTGGCTTGGTGCTGCCACTTAGCTGGGCTGCCCTCAGATTAAACTTAATTCTGGTGACTTTGTCCATAAAGTTTTCTTGGCAGTGTCATGAAGTGGCTTGCCATTGTCGTCTTGGGTTTTTTTGTTTTTGTTTTTTAATTCCCAGACTAGCAAACAACCCTGAAATTCCCAGGTGCTTCCCCATCCAAGCAGTAACCAAGTAGGTTAGATTCCGTGACCTTTTACTGAAAATTCTGCTGACTGAGTATTATGAGAAATCAGATGTAGTCCACAAATAGGCACCATGCTGGGAAAGGCTGATTTAAGCTATGTTTGTCAATCTTTAAACATATATGTGGCTTCAAATGAATTAAATGAATTAATTAAAAAAATCAAAATACACAGGTTCACATGTATTTGGGGATTCTGGGACTAGCAACTCCTGCCACAGTTAAGGTTTGTATATGTTCTTACATTCTTCAAATGAGGTATCGTTATTTGCAGGCCTAATTTTAGGAGCAAAAGCATAAATGTTCTCTCCAAGCTATTTCTGGCTTTTTAAAAAAAATAAATTCAGATTTGTAATTACTGCACCATGTTAAACAAATCATATGTCTCAGAACACACAATGGAAAAATTGGTTTTAGGATTTCTCATAATGATGTAATAATATATTATTTTCTAACTATTGCACTTACTATATAGGAAAAAAATACTTGTGGATTTAGTAATACTTAGGACCGATTGATCACAATATACAATATACCCTCTATAAGACTGATACAGTAATTACATTTTTAATACCCTGCTTCTTACTCTAAATACCAATGATTCTTAGAAAGAGTTTGAGGAAATGAGGGATTCTTTAAGGAGAAAAATTACATTTATCTTTTAGTATCTTCAGTCATGCTGTCTCATTTTGTGAGAACCAACTATGAGGTTTGTTTGGTTTTGGTTTACATTTTATTTATTGATTTGATTTGATTTGATTTGTCGAATTTTATTACTGCCCATCTCCCCCTCAAAGGAGGGACTCCTTTACACAAATCCAACCATTATGGCACGGTTTATGGTTTAGATTTTCGGATGGTGAATAAACCATGGATTCCTGATGTATGTGAATCCTATCATACAATCATAAAATTCCTCTATGAAATTAGAGACCTATTCAGCAATGTACTGTAGATGTTTACTTTTGTAAGAGAGAAAGAAATTTAAAAGATGGATTGTATGGTCTTCAGTTGCAAGTATAGGATCCTACTTTTTTTGGGGGGGGGGGTATACTTATTGATACTGCTCAGGTCATCCTCATTCTAGCGTTGTGTCTTAGTTCTTCTCCTCTTGGTCTGCCAAAAACAAAGCAAGCCCCCAAAACAAAAGCAAGCCCAGGCCAATCAGAAACAGCTCATTGTGTTTGTGCTTCAGTTGAGTCACCCGGCTTTTACAATTACTTCTTTCTCTGCTTAGTCATCAATCCTTATGAGATGTCCTATTGTGTTACAGCGTAAGAATGCATTGATAATATCCCACAAGGGAATGCCTAGTCTTTTGCTCCAACGTCAGTGTCACTGTCAAAATTCTAAGGATTGTGCCCCAAAGAATCCAAGGGCTGTCTGCCAGATCTTTCTGCTTATTGGCTTGCTTTTAACTATTTTAAGAACTGAATGTTACTATGAAATTGAGCAGCCTAGGACGGTGTCCTATTTCAGCAGGCATACCCAAAGCTGGTGACCTAGAGAGTACAGAGCCCTGAAACTGGAGCTTTGCTGAAGGATCCTTTTGATGCAGTTGTACAAAGTGGCACCCTCTTCTAGATACTGCATTGAAGTCACTACATTCTTGGCAACCACTTTATCTTAGCAGATTTCTACATGTGCTAAAGTGAAGTGACTGTGTGAAATAACCTGCCTATCAAAGTGGAATTTTCTGCATTGAGGGTTTATCTGAAAGCAAATCATTCCAGTGATTGGAGCAGCAGCAGTTCTGTAAACAGTCCTACTTTGCATTGCCCTAGTTTTTACAGTTTGATTAAAGAGATTGTAATATTTTTTGATAGTGGGTGATTAGAATGGGCAAATCAGACTATGAGCAAATTAAGAGTCAATTTCTGTTTAACACATGTTATGAGCATGCATGCCTCATGTGAACAGATTCATAAGATTGTAGCTGATAGAAGGGGAAGTGTGTGGGTGCATTTGGTTAGGAGCAAGTGTGCATATTTGGTTGAGCCTTTTAAATGTGTGGGTGTACATTTAAGTCAATGACATAGTGCAAGGTTTGAATATAAAAATATTCAGAGAATAAGGATGGAGAATGAAAGAAAGAAATCAAGATTGCCCTGAAGTCTAGGATTACAATTATTACAATAGGCATATTTTACCCTTGGTAAGCAGATCATTATTGGAATTCGAAACATGTATAAATACAAATTAAAACCCTCTTTTTACATAAACATTTTATATAGGAAGGCTTTCAGGAGGGTTATGGCTTAAATGTGGGAGGCTAGGGGCAAATCCATCCAGCTTCGTTGCCCCAGCATGAAGATGGCCCACTAAGCATTTCCAGGAGATACGTCTGCATATCACCCAAATCTCATTGCATATCTGCAGCTGAGCCAGCTTGGCTTTAGATTCTCCACTCTGGAAATAATATTTTACCCTAACTCCACATACTCAGACATAGGTCACGTTGATGTGCATGGGGTAGGCAGCCTGAAATGGCATGGGCCTGCAAACTCATGGCCACAATTAGTTCTTCCAGTTTCCTCTGGAACAGCCCTCTTCCATCTAGCCCCTGGTCTGTTTTCCTGCCCCTCAGCCCTCCTTTGGCCATGAGGGAGATCAGAATTCCAGCATCCACAGCCGCTTTTAAAAATCTTTTTAAAAGAGGCCAGTGACTTAGAGAGTGCAAAGCCCTGAAACTTCCTGGCTTGTGATGATAAATACATGTAATTGGGACTGTACTGTAATGGAAAATACATGGTTTCTTGTATTTGTGTAGCCTGTCTGGCAGGGAATTCCCTTCCCACTCTTCCCTGTTTCCAGGAGCCTTGACTCTTCACTTCCTCTCTTTAGGTAATAATCTTATTTATGGTTTCTGTACTGATCCCCACAGCGAAACTCCTTTTTCAAACTCCAGCTTTTCAACAGCACTTATCTAGTGGCTGCACAAATCAAATGACCACTAGATGGCAGCCAAGAGTTAAAAAATCCAACTCTTTGTTGCTATCTAGTGGTTGATAATTTGAACAGTTGATTGGTCAATCAATTGTTTCAAAGAATTTTTTTTTAAAAAAGTTCAGTCAGTTGAGGGTATCATGGAAAAAAAAAGGAAAACAATGCAGAACATTGTTCACATCAACTGGAGAGGGCTTATCATGTAGATGATTCTAGCAGGGCTAGCTGAAGAAATCCACCAATAAGGGCCCTTAGAATTTTGTGTGTTAAAGCTGATTCCCTGCTGGCTTTGGAATGGGAGCAGAGCAAAGCAGCTTTGTGAATTGGCCTAAGACTGTATGCACATAAGAAAGAGGGGGTAAAAATCATACCAAAAAGCCGCCAGATAAAATATAGAAATAATTTCAGGAATAAAGAGGATGGAATTTATTTCATTAACATAACATTATTTGTGTGTTCATTTAATAAAGCACAACCACCACTAACATGAGACAGGGAGAGAAGAAACATTGGGGGACAAAGAGTAATGCAAGGTTATGCAATTATCTTTTAAAATGTGCCTAAAATTAGCATTCTGGTATGTCAGCTCACATGTATTCCATTGTGCATTAGTACATATTAATTGGATCATATTTTTAGAAAGCTGATCCATTTGCACAAACCTAATTTACACATGGACACATCCGAAAGAGAAAAAACAATCTGCTGCAGGTTTGCATGTGGTACTTGCTTTGACCCATCTTTCTTCCTATGGTATGATTTGGATTTAGAGAGTCAAGTTACTTGCAACTTTATGAAGTTTTTTTGATCCGTCAATACTTAGCACATGGCAGATTGGGCTGTAATATTGTTAGAAGCTTTTCTAGGTTATCAGGGCTTGCAGAGGTGGATAGAATATATGTACTAAACATTATGCTTACAGTTAGATTATGACTCAGGATTTGTCTAAGCATCATCATGAGTTTCATATAGTAAGAGAAAAGAGTGCATGGTGTATTGATTGGAAATTCTTTTGGATCAGAATTTACAATCTGGTGAAAAATCATACAGAAATATGAGTTATGCGAAATGAATTTCTCATGATACTCACCATATCCAGATGATGGCATGCATGATCAGAAAACTTCTAGAAGCACTGAAATAATGAGAACTGTAATTTTTAAATTCCCAGCTGCATGCCATAGTATATTGTTGCAGCTCTTTGTAGAAGGAAGAGTAATATTTTTATGTCCACTTTTGAGTACACTGCAAAATGTGGGGGGGGGGGGCAGGCAAACAAGCGGGTAGGGCCAAGGGAAAAATACATTTTATTTTATTTAGATTAAAATAAATTTTTATTTTTCTGCCCATTGTGTTGAATAATTTCCTTGTCTGTCATAGTAAAAAATTACAATTTGTTAACAAACATTGCAAACAATATTACAGCCCAATCTGCCCAATATATGAAAAATCATATAGAAATACAAGTTATGCAAAATGAATTTCCCATGATACTCAACATTTCCAGATGATGCATGCATGATCAGAAAACTTTTAGAAGCACTGAAATCATGGGCCCTACCTGCTTGTTTGCTACAATTTGCTAGCAAACAATATTACAGCCCAATCTGCCACGTGCTAAGTATTGATGGATCAAAAAAACTTCATAAAGTTGCAAGTAACTTGACTCTTTAAATCCAAATCATACCATAGGAAGAAAGATGGGTCAAAGCAAGTACCATATGCAGACCTGCAGCAGATTGTTTTGTCTCTGGGGATTGCATCTAAGCGTATCAGGAGCCATATGAAATGTTGGTGCCTCTGGTTATACATCCCTGTTTTAAGTCTGAGGATTTATAAGAAAAAAATTACTCTGGAATCTCTAGAATGAATTCATTTAGAATGAACTCAAACTTTGGAAAGTGTTCAGTCTGTTCCTGCATGAATCTGGGAATCCAGTATTTGAACCCCACCATTGGAAATGCTACAAATCACAAGTTAACCTTCATTGGTAGTTCCTAATGCCATTTTATGCCTCAAGTTGCTCTGAAGTCTACTCCCCCCTCCCCCATCTGATCTACTATGGCTCGTAGCACTTTTTCTTCCAATACAAAACCCGTAAATGTGATGGCACTCATGTATACATTATTACAATTTCTGTTGATTCTTAAGAACAATCTGCTTTTTATTTGAAATATATGATGGCTTAAAGTGGTGCCATGTTGCATTTACAAAGAATTTTAATTAAATGCCAGCCATTAAAATGAGAAAACGCATTTTGCAAAAACTAGCAAGCCAATTTTACTGTGGGCATGGATCACAAAAGCTTTTTGTTTTCCATGTGCCTCCTAATGGAAGTGCAAAATTAAGACTTTCAGATGTAGGGACAGTGATCCTGCCAATTCACTATAGTATGTTAGTTCAGCTATGTGTAATACATTATTTTAAGTTACTTTGCTCTTTGTTGTTTCACAGAAAGAAACAAGGATGAACCAAAGTATTACTACGGTTTCTTTGCTGTTGTCTTTTCGTATGAAACAGACCAAATTATACATATAGTGGCCATCCCCATTTGCCACCAATTTACTGCAGCCTTATTATGCATAACTGAATATCGTAGACTCATGGAATTGAAAGAGACCTTAGAGCCATCTAGCACAACCTCCTGCTTAGTGTAGGATGCCCTAGAGAATCTCTTGACAGATGATAATCCAACCTCTATTTGAAGACATCCAGCAAAGGAGAACTCATCACTTCATGTGGCAGCCTGTTTAGTGGTTGACAGCTCATACTATGAGGAATTTATTCCTGACATTTAGTCTGAACTTCTTTCCTTGCAATTTTAACCCTGTGGTTCTGGTACTGTCCTCTGGGGCAACAAAGAGTAAGTCCCCTCCTTCTTTGTGACAACCATTCAGATATTTGAAGATTGCTATAATATCTCCCTCGGTTGACTTTACTGTAGGCTAAACATACTCAAATCCTTTCACTCTTCTTCATAGAACTTGGTTTCCAGACACATCACCATTCTGGTAGCCTTCCTCTGAACTAGCTCTAATCTGTCACTGATTTTTTTGAATTTTGGTGCCAAGAACTGGACACAACACTTCAAATGGATTCTGACCAGGGCAGAAGAGAGTGAAACAATTATTTCTGTTAACTGGACACTATTGGCCAATGTTCTTGCTATATTGACAGGAAGTTGCTGAAATACTAGTATTTGAACAGGTGGTAGCATTACTGTTTGCACACACTCCAAAACTGGTAATAATAGTTGATGCAATATTGAACTAGCAATTATTTTCTGATATTTAGAGTTTCTTTCTTAATCAAAACATCCAGTAATCAAAAGTGGTTTTCTACAAAATGCCATTTGCCTTTTAATGAATTATTAGTTTTTTTATACAGTGAATGTCCAAAAGGCAACCTTTCTCAACTGGGGATCTAGAGAACACTAGAGTTCTGAAAGAGGTCACTAGAGGTTCCATGAGAGATCATGATAGGAAAAAATATATATTTTTTTGAAATTCACACATGGTGCAATGCTTACTCTAAATATAATTTTTATGCAAGGATTCTTCCAGGATAAAAAGGTTAAGAAAGGCTGCCAAAAAGGGTAATAACAATAGTGAATGCTGACAATATCTGTTTACCAGTTATTTCCATTTTACTGCAACCATTGCATTTTGGGATGATCTTGATAGATTTCTGGGATTTCAACATTCCTTGCTAGTCTCAGCTCTCTTTCTCTTTTATTGTAGCATTTATATGACTTTAAGTTTGTTTCTTTGATGCAGAAAGAGGGAAGCATTTTATTTGAATTGGAGCAGGTAGTTTACAGGAACAAATTGCTACCTAGTACAGTATGTGCTGTGAAGTAATAGTTCGACCTTGGCACAAATTGGAATGAAAGAAGTGACTAAGCACCAGAATTGATTAGTAGCAATAGCCAATTGCTATGCAGTTGAGATGAGAAACCTCAATGATAGACTGGCTGGATTGTTGTTCAAGTAGCACACATCATTTTGAGGAGTATTAATAGCAAGAAAGAGCTAAATATACTGCTGGCACTATTTACTCTGATCATGCATTATATTCTTGGTAGAAAAAAGGACTGCTTATGAAGGTTGAATGGCAATGCCAGGGGCTCGAAAGTGGGACAGCAGCAGTGGGCAAGAGCTATTTCCCAAAGGTGTTTTATCTAAGGTAAGGAAAATAGCCTCCTCAGTTAATGAGACTGCCAAGTTTTTCTCAGCATCCAAGACAGATAGATTAATGCAACTCATGGTAATAGAAAATAAGTTTGGATAATTGTAAATAACAACTCTTCAAAGAAGGATATTGCCTGCTTCAAAATGCTTGAGTACCATTGCAGCATTACTATAAAACAAGTAATTGTTATTTTTGTTTTCTCAGATAAAGTAAACACTTATAACCACCAAGGCGAGATCATTGCCAACTAGTTATGGATAGTTATGCAATATAAATAGTTTGCTGTAATCTCATATATAGGCTCTGTTCACATATTAACCAATAATATGATTTTTTAATGGTTTTGACTTAATATGTTGCATGAACCCAGTCACTGTGATTTCTAAACCGTAGTTTAAGGCTTCATGTGCATTGTGGCTTATTTATTAAACCATAATTTTAAAAGGCATGTGAAAACCCAGCCATAGTATAAAGTAAATGAATAGGGTCTTTCAAGGACTTGATAAATTCTTTCCAATTTGAGTCAGCTCCCTGATGGAAAAGAGGTTACAGTGATTGCAAATTCATTAAACTCTGCTAAAGTAATGAAGATGTTTCTCAGGCTGTGGATCTGGCATCATCACCCTAAAAATATAATTTAACTGTTAGCTTTTGCAGTACTCTGTGAAGAACAGACCGGCAGCTATTTTTCCTACTACTGCTAAAATTTTAGCATTGATATCATTTAGTTTAAGAGTTAGACAGACATGATCTCTAAACTATTGGCATAAAACTTTTTTTTTCTTTCTTGTGAGCCGTTGTTTCAATGAAGGACTATTTAGGATAGAGCATGAAGTCACAAGTTGTTGTGTTTGCATTATGAACTTAATTGTATAGAAATGGGCTGTCACTGCAGGGTAGGTAGAACAGGGTAGCTATATTGTATCTGCAGATTGCTTATATGATGATGTATCACAAAATGACAACCTTGAACTCCAGAGACATAATCATGATTATTTTCAAGGGTTGATGGGTTTAAGCAACCATATTGCCTCCCTCTTTTTTAAAAAAAACAATCATGTGCATAAAGGCAGGATGATACAGCTTAGGTTGTGTGATCATCTCAAGTATTCCCAATGACCTAAGGTAATGATGTTCATAATTCTCTAAAGAAAAGACTCCCAGTTCCCATCACCCCCAGCCAAGATGGTCAGTTGGTCAGAGATAATGGGAATTAAACTCCAACAACGTTTGCATTCCACAGCATATCTATAATTTTCTAGGAAAACGAAAATAAATTCATACATTGTGCTATACTTCTTATGCTGATTAAATTCCATTGGCTAAATAAAGAGTCCCCCTTTGGGAGGAGATGGGCAGTGACAGAAATTTGAAATATAAATAAATTCACATATAGTTCAAAGCCATAATCCATGGTATACAAACATAACTAGGTTGGTACAACTTGTTGGACCAAAACCAAAGAAAGTCATTTTATGGTTTAGTTTGATCTGTAACCTAGTCAGTGAGTAGCATGAGTTTGTATTGTGAACTCCATAATTCATAGGGAATTTGCATTTGGAACTTTTTAGACTATAATTTTAACCACCGTGCATTCTGTCCCTTAGTAATCTGTAGTAACTTAAATTCAACAGGTATCACTGCAGGATGCATATGTCTCATTTTAAAGTTGGTTGACTTTTTCTAGTAGACCATATGTGTCTTTTAAGGGCTACAACCAACCATAAATTTAGCAGTGTGGTTTTCCATGTCATTTCATCTCTGAGTTGTGAAAACTCAGTAACTCAGTAATGATAGTTTGAATTATTAACTACTAGAGCAGAATGAAAGTATGATTTTATTTGAATATTGTATTAAATCATGAATTGACTTTGCACAATGCACAAAATCACATAAAAGGTTCATGAGCGTGGATATGGCACTACCTTATCCCTTTCCATCTCCCATTATACATGGCTGGCTATCCAAGGACAGAATCTGAGGTTCATCTTTTGGTCTAACCCCACTGCTATGCTATGCTATGCTATGCTATGCTATGCTATGCTATGCTATGCTATGCTATGCTCCACCCAACTCTAGTGGACTCTGTTGTTGGTTTGTATAATTGGAACTGAAAATTTAGCAGCTGTTCTGAATTGGAAAGCCTTCATTCCTAGTTAACAAATTCACGAGCTATTTGCAATGGGGACAGATAGTACGATGGCATATTAAGAACGCTCATTAGCTGTACATAATAACTTAATAATGCAACCATGATGCAACTTATTTAATTTTTCACTTAGCATGTTGTATGAACCCAACCACTGTATCTTTTAGAAACATGGTTCATGGCTTAGTATAATGTTATTCAGTATATTCACTTGTGGTTTATTCAACAAACCATGTTCAAACTATATGAACCTATTCACATTTAATTTACATGTAAAGATTTTAGACAAAGATTATATATTATGTTTCTAGTGCAATATTGGATGCAGAGATAAAGAAAGTAATAAACTATCTTCTAAAATCTTGCTGAGATTAAGCAAGGCAGTAATACTGTTACTAATTAAATCCCTGGACTTGCTACAGTATAATATGCTTGCTTAAGCTTCTTTGTAAGTGTCTCAATCACAAGTATATAAAAATCTGGAGCACTGGTTTTCAGAACTGCTGTCTCATGCTGACCTGATTATGACATGGAATTCAATCCTCCCCATAACAGAAAAAACAAACGGAGTACTAACCACAGCCATAAAACCCTCAAATGAAGCCATGCTGTAACTATTGGTTCCTTTCAAGTGGCAGAGCCCATTAAGGTGAGCTGTGTCATAATACTGGTACAGTTAGTACTTGCTTAACAACCACAATTTGGACCAGCAACTCCATCCCCAAGCAATGGCTTCTCCTTTGACTCTGCTTGTTGGAAGCCGACTGCAAAGTTCACAAATGATGATTATGGGACTCTGCGATTGTTGTAAATGCCCACCAGGTGCAAAGTGCCTGAATCTCGATCACATGACTGCGGGGACGCTGTGACTGTGGTAAGCGCAAGGACCTGTCATAAAGTCACTTTTTCAGTGCTGTTGTAACTTCAAATGGTCGCTAAGCAGGGCAGTCATTAAGCGATGACTACCTGTATTAGGAAACATGTTGGTAAAAGCATTCTTTCTGGATTCAAAGTCTTGGGGACACCTAAGTAGGCTGTCCTCAAACATGGCAGACAGATGTGCCTCAGATTCATCTTAGCTAGGAATGCCAACACAATTCTTCATTGCTAAATAAACTGAACTTTTTTAGAATTCTTGATACTTGTGATGCTAGTGGACATCACCATTGTTAGCGATAAATCATGACTCTTGAAAAGTGTTGCTTATATTGCTATGCTGGGGGATTTTCCAGGCTGATTTGCAATCCTCGTGTACACTCCAACTGTGGTGTTGGAGGAAAATTCTGAGTGTGCCTTGGACTGCAAGAAGATCCAACCAGTCCATCCTCCAGGAAATAAAGCCAGACTGCTCACTTGAGGGAATGATATTAAAGGCAAAACTGAAATACTTTGGCCACATAATGAGAAGACAGGACACCCTGGAGAAGATGCTGATGCTAGGGAGAGTGGAGGGCAAAAGGAAGAGGGGCCGACCAAGGGCAAGATGGTTGGATGATATTCTAGAGGTGACGGACTCGTCCCTGGGGGAGCTGGGGGTGTTGACGACCGACAGGAAGCTCTGGCGTGGGCTGGTCCATGAAGTCACAAAGAGTCAGAAGCGACTAAATGAATAAACAACAACAACAACATATTGCTATGCTGGGGGATTTTCCAGGCTGATTTACAATACTCGTGTACACTCCAGTGATTTCTATATACCAGTGAACACATGAAAGAATACTGCCTAACTGCTATCTAGGAGACAAACTAAATATTACTTAACATAGACTTAATATATATATGTATGTATGTATGTGTGTGTGTGTATGTATATGTATATGTATATTTGCTACAACAATGGCAGCTGCAGGAAAGACTGAACCAGTACAGCTGTATGGGTCTATGCAGGAAATATAATTCTTTTAGTTCCTGCTATGGCTCTGACAAATCTTTTCAGAGCTGCTGTGAACATTTCAAGGACAGCTTCTGCACTGGGCAATTGGAACTTCCTCTGAAATGTAAATGGTTCTGGTGATTAAAATAGCCACTTAAAGTAGATTTATTTCTGTTATTCTCTGTTCATTTGTGCCTGTGTGTTCTAGTACCCTGTCCCTGCACACATACTTGTAGCTTAGCCTGTCCTTGCACCTGCAAATTCTTCTCACTCTAAGTAAGCCTCCTTTCCATTTGCCATTGGTTATCTCTCACATGTCAGAAAAATCCTCCATTCTCCCAGCCTATATAATCAATAATTTATATAGAGTTTAATAAGGTTAAGGCTGCAGTTACACTGGATCCTACAAATCATCAGATAAGATGTTATGTGATTGCTTACATCATGGGCAATTTTTGGATAGCTAGGCACTGTAGATAATATATTTATAGGTTGGTAAAGGACTGTAGTGGATATGCAAGGGATGTGGCCACATCGTGCATGCAGATCAACTAGGTTTTTTACTCCATTTTCCCAAGAATTTATTTGTTTATTTGTTTTTGGTGGCAGGGGGAAGTTGCATTTACTGTAAGCTTGTTACAGTGACAAATGCAAATGTAAAGATAATCTATTCAAATACAAATAAATTTTACTCATGTATTTTGAAGATATAGAAATCTTCTGCATTTTTAAAAAAATGTCCTTTTTAGAATAGCTGCATCCTGGTATCTATTTCTGTCCCCCAATACAGTTAACCACAGCTGGTAACTATTTTTGTTTATTATTCTCTAGAACCTCATTTTGGCAAGACTTTCAGGCATATCATGTTAATTAAGGAAGTAGAAAACTGAATTGTAGCCTTCTGTCCTGAAATGGGTGGTAGTACTTAGACATGCTACCAGATGCACAAATGTGTCTGCTAAGTTTGTTTGTTTCAGTTGCAGATGTACCCACATGGTTTATTTATATTTGGAGGGATAGATGGATATGTATGTTTGTGTGTCTTGTAGAAGACAGGTAAGCAGGGAATATTACAATCATCTACTTCTCTTGACTATGAATGAGGCCACTGTCTATAAATAATGAAACATGTTCGGAGTGAAGCTATCCAGTTTTTTCCCATTTGTCTAGGACTGTACAAGAAGAAAATAATGAAGAGAGGTGGTATTACCACAGAGTGAGAAGTGTTGAACAAATTATATATTTGGTTGAGTAAGTTACCTGTTGACAGTTCTGTATGCTTCAAATATAGGAAATATGGTGTGCCTTCAGAATACAAGAGAATAAACTGATTTAGAATTGGAAGGGGCCATTTATTCCATTTCTGCTCATGCAAGAATCCCTTTTAAACATCCCTGACAGGTGGTTGTGTAGCCTCTGCTTAAACACACCCAGTCATGGAAAGCTCACCACGCTGTTCCACTGTCAAACCCTCTTACTGCTGAGAAGATAATACTTTTGCTCTTACAACTATGTGTTTATAAGTAAAGAATTATCTTTGGTGGGATACAGTCCTTCCTAGGTTACAATTCTTAAACAATATTGTCTAACATGAATATGGGCATTCAAATTATTGTTGCTGTATCTATTTTTTTTTCCAGTGGACATGCCTGTTTCCTTTTTACAAATGTGTAATACCATTGGTGCAGGGAATTTTTTCTAGGTTTTTAAAAATATATTTATAAGGAGACTTGAGTGCTTACATAGGTGAAAAAGGTCTACTCAGATCTGTGCTTTACCAGAAAACCCATGCAAATATAACTTAAATTCTAGCTTTTAAATATACTACTTTAGTATATTTAATCTTAATAACACTGGAAGAACTTATTTTCCTCTAGCAATCTGTTGTGCTTCACTCCATTTGTAAAATCCATGAAAGCTTTTAGATCATGTTCATATTTAAATATAATAGCCATGTAAATGTTTTGTATTATTGTGAAAGCTCTTTTGTCTTAGCAGATGTAGATAGCTGATGAGAAGAAGGGATTCTGCATATGAATGAAAGGATTTGCTGCTTTTTTTTTTTAACCTAATAGCAGAAAAGCTCTGGCTGTAAGACCTACCAAAATCTGGAAAGCTATATTGCTATAGACCAGGGTTTCTCAACTAGGGTTCCGTGGAACCCTAGGGTTCCGTCAGAGGTCATTAGGGGTTCCCTGGGAGATCATGATTTATTTAAAAAATTATTTCAAATTCAGGCAACTTCACATTAAAGAAGTAAGTTTCATTCCTTATTTTCAGTTTAAGAACACTGTTAATGCATATATACAGGCCTACACATGAAACAAATACAATGATTTTGTAACTTCTGGCCTATATTTGAACCTGAATGTGCAGGGGTTCCTCGAGGCCTGAAAAATATTCCAAGGATTCCTCCAGAGTCCAAAGTTGAGAAAGGCTACCATAGACAGTTTATTCTAATTCATAATGCATTTCAATGAATCTTAGGAAAAGACACATTCTAAAATGTTAAGAGTATCACGTGAATTTACTCGTATTTCCCCATGAATTCAATTATTGGTTAAATCCTATGTCTCTGACTTTCAATTCTTTTTATTGATTAGATAGTATATTTTGAAAGTGTGTTTGTGGATAGGCTGGATATCATAATGGAAAATTATTTTGGATGTAGTACTAAGCAGAATGCCCCTATGAAGCTGTGGAATTCCCACGATTCCTTAAGTTGGGATTTGAAGAGCTATGCAGCTAGCTCCACATTTTTAAGGGATTTGGACATGTGACAACCTTCCTTAAAACTGAAAACTTTTACAGGCAGCTTGAATAGCCAGATCTCTTGCCATATCACTGCTAGCTAAAATCATGCCAAAATTAATAAACATGCTTCATGATGTCATTGCTGAAACCAGCTCCAATCATTATCCACCAGGATACAGTGTTGTAGTAAAAGTACAAAAGGGAAGTTGCAACCCATGTTTTGTTACTTGTTCCCCTTCTGCAGACAGCCATGCAGGTATGGCTAGTCATTAGCTCCCTTAACACTGCCCCTTGAATGATAATCAAAATTTTCAATGAACTAGAATGTACAGAAATAGCAAATTAATGCATTAAAGATGGATTGCTGTTCCACTGTTAGTCAGAACCATGAGATGGTGCACATATAATGTGAGTTGGATATCCACAGCTACTGAAATGGATTGAGCTCTGAAAGTGGTGGCTAAGCAATGGTTGGTTTCCAAACTATCTATGCTTAGAGGTGTGTTTTAAGAATTAGATACAATACTTTATTTTGTTGGGTCACTGTGTTAGAAAATATCTGGGCAACCTGCGACCTGAGGGCCATACTTATTCCTTGACATAATTTCATGCAGCCCTTGCACGAATTTCAAAACCTTTTCCAAAGAAGCTATTTGGACATCAGGCAAAAGTTTTCAGTGTAAGGAGGAACAGAAAGGAAAAAGGATATCAGAGAGAGAGGAGGATGTACCAGAAACAGAGAAAAATGCCTCTTTTTGTGGATTGTTTTGTCAATTATTGCCTCAAAAGAATGAATGTTCTCCATCCCTGACTTAGAATCAGAAGATACTTCAAAAATTGTCACATCCAGGCTTCTCCTGGTGCAGGTAATCAACAAGTACAGTGTCTCTGATAGGTGACCCTTCAGACTCTACTTTAAAACTTCTAATAAAGAACCATGATGAATTTCTATAAATTCCCTTTCTAATAAATTGAACCTCTTGGGCATGGATTCTATTCTCTGGAGCAAAAGGAAGTGTATTTATATCCTGTGTAATATCTTCAGATTATTTGAAGATGGCTATTGTATAACCTCTTCATTAATACTTCCTTCAGGTTTTCTTCATAAGACTTGATTTCTAGATACCTCATGATCTGTCACCTTCTACTGGGTATGTTCCAGTTTGTTGAAATCCTTTTTGGACAGTAATACCCCACATTATACCTGATGAGGTATAATTAAAGCAGAATAGAATGTGCCATTTCTCTCTCTCCCTCCCTCTCCCTCTCCCTCTCCCTCTCCCTCTCCCCCCCTCTCTCTCTCTCTCTCTCTCTGTGTGTATGTGTGAATTGCATGAGTTTTGGTTAGAGAGAGCCATCCTGTCAAAAGCTTGAAATTTATTTCTGTTTTCCAAAATGTTAAGTAGCCCTCCAAATTAGGTGTTTTGATACTTGAATTTTTGATTGCACATCAGAACAGTTTTAATTTTAATTGTGCATGTATCATGCTCAGTGTACCTTTGTGACTGAAGCCTGTACCTGGAGAACATGTACTTCCCCTCCACATAATTCCAGCATATACTTCTTGATTATCATGAAATGAAACAAGTGTGCATCTACTTTGGAAGACATTTAAATAGTGAACAAAATAGACAGGAGACAGATTTCTCAAGCAAAGCTGTGATTCATGTCCACATTAATGTGGAAAGTCAAGTCCAAAGTACCAAACCAAACAAACCACTGTGTGAAGCATTTTTTTTCCTATACACACCATCCTCTTTTTAAATAGGAATCACAGTTTTAATGATTTCACACAGTGCACTAAGCTATAATGTAGTTTATTTTTGGTTTCACATGACATGTGAATTCACTCGGTGTGACTTAGCATCTTATGCAAACCAGACATTATGGCTTGATTATCGAACTGTGATTTAAAATATACTGCTTAAAATCGGGTGGGAACATGGACTATGGTTCCGTTCTTTTATGTATTACACATTCCCATAGTATAAATTTCGTGCAAGTCCATCAAGTCATGTGCTGTCATACTACGCTCACATATATTGTAATACTTTTTTCCTAAAGAGTTTGAGATCAAACCCTATAAGACTTTTTAAATATTCTGATCTGTATAAAGTTGACTTGTTTGAGGGACACCTCCTATTCAGGCTGGTTAGTCTAACTGAGGAGAAAGTAATGGAAAAATGTAGACACGGGCTCTGCATGTACGTCATGTGGTAACTTAGCAACCAACCACTGTACTGTACTTCTTCTTAATAGTCAGACTTGCCTTTCAGTTTCTGCACAAGCTTTGAAGTGCAATTTGTGATCCCCACCATCCCCCATTCAGTGAGATGCTGAAGAACAGGGAAATACCAGAACTTCCTGGTGTCGCTACAACTAGTTCTGTGCCAACAGAGAGATACTTTGTGAGCTATGCCAAGAATTTAACTGGCTTTCTAACGCAGCAGAAAATGTTCAGCCATCGGTTTGGGGGAGTTAAGCCTCTTCAAACTACAGTAGCATTTCCTGTTGCTAGCTGAATAGTGTTCATCATAACAGCTGAAGAGTTGCTTAGGATGCTTTGCAGTAAACATTCACTATTAGGAACCTGGAAACAAATAGAGAGTTCAGTGGTTTGTGACTTTCAATTTTAATAGGAAAAACAAATTTCTGCATACAATATTTGGACTGTATAAAATATTTTGGCTCAACCAAGATGTGTAGCAACTAAGAAAAAGGCAAATACTGTTCATTAGGAAATGGATTGAAAAATAAAAATGACAACATTGTAAAGCTCTGTAGAATATCTGCATCTGGAGTATCGTGTACAATTCTGGTTGTTGCATATTGAAAATAATATAATTGAGCTAGGAAAAAATGCAGAAGATGGCAACTCAAATGAGCAAGAGGCCCAAATGCCTTCTCTATGAGAAATGTTTGAGACTCTTTAGCTTGGAAAAAAGGCAGCTGAGGGGAGAGATGATTGAGGTACGCAAAATCATGCACGATGTAGAAAAAGTTGGCGGAGAAATTGTTGTTCCTTTCTCAAAACTCTAGGATCAGGGGTCATCCGGTGAAGCTGATTGGAAGGGGGTTTAAAACAGACAAAAAGGAAGTATTTCTTTGTGCAGCATATAAGTGGCCTGTGGTATTCCACATGATATGGTGATGACTTTAAAAGGAGATTGTATAAACTTATGGAGGGCAGGTTGATCAAGGGCTATTGATATTGAAGAGACTGGAGCTAACTCTGAGTTGAGGGTAGCATGCCTCCAGTTTCAGTTGCAGGGGAACAACAGTGATGAAAGAGGGATATGTCCCTGTCTCTTGTTTGTGAACACTTTAGAAGCAACTGGTTGGCTGTTATGGCTAAAACTGCCCTAGGATGGACTTTTGTCTGATACTGTAGGGCTGTTCTTGTGTTCAATCAGCTTTGTTTAGATTTATAGATCTGAAACAAGAGGAGCGGTGTCTGCATTAAACTACAATGGCATTATAATATATATGCCGCAACTTATATACTTGTGTTCTGATGTCTGATATAAGTTGCAGCATTTGTGTGATACCATCACCATCATCACCATCATCATCATCTATTAAACTTGTATGCTGTACAACTCTCAACAACTCTGGACAGCTCACAACAATCAAACATAGAAATTGCTTTGTCATTTGCCCTTTCTTGCCCCTGCCCCCTTTTCAGGCATCCAGGAACAACATAAGCTGTAAGGTGTGCATCCCACAGACCCTGAAAAAGTCTCCTTATTTCTGCATTTAGGAAACTTTTACACAGACATAGTACATGAGTAAGGGTGTGAATTAATAGAAGGGCTGTTACTCAAAAAGACTCTTCTGGAGACATGGATGTGATTCCTTTTACAAGCCATGAACTCTTTGGAGGAAGCTTAGATAAGAATGTGATGGCTTTGTATGATATGTACTGTATATGACAATGGGCACATCCTGCCCAGAGTAACAGATTTTGCAAGAATTGTTTCTGGTCTGTTATCTCAGCATTGTTCTTTTGGATTTGCAAGCATGTACATGTCTTTTAAATGCTGTTCTATTATTAATGTTAAAACATTCCACTTTCCTGTTTCCAATGACTATTTCCCCTTTAGTTTAGAAGATATTTCTTTACCTTGTACAATGAATCGGTGTTAGTGTTCTACTACATCTGAAAATGCAGTTTAAGTGTTGTTGATGTTTTTCAAAAAAGCTTAAATATACAAAGATATAACTGATTCCCTGACTTTTAAATTGGCACCATAAACAATTTCCTTTTATTAGAACTATAATTCTGTGCTACCTGCAAAAAAACGTTAAAACATTTATGTGCTCAGATTTTTCTAGAGATACATCAATTTGACACTTCTGTTTGATTTCTGTACTGCTGCTAACCCTGAGGAGCTCATTTCAGTTCCAAGGTCTGCAAAACAGTAAAATTTCAAATAGCATTTTAAATTATTAAGAGGTGGTCTAAACACTAATGTAGCTAATGACGGATATAAACCAGAAGTAATTTAGAGGAACTGAACGGAATTAAAAGGTCAGGGTTGCTCAGCAGTATTTATTTGGTTTTAAAAGCTCTAGTTTGTTAAAAATAATACAGACATTTTAAAAATAAGTTGGTTAGTGTAATCTGTGTTATTAAAAACTGAGGTGTGTTTGGAATTTCTCTTTCCAAATGAATATTGAAGAATAAATTGCTCACTGATCTGTATTTTCAAAAAGAAACTGTTAAAACACTAACTGTATTAGCAGGATTGCATCAGTTTCATTGAGCTGTAGCTTAATTTATTCCATTGGAAACTTAGATGTTCCCCTCTACTAATATGTACCTAATATTATTTAGTACATAGATTCTTGCTCACATAAATCAAAATACAGTCATAAAAACCATGACACCGTATAACATCAAAACAACTAGATTTATCCCAAGATCCTGTACAACCCCCTTCTCACATTGGTTCCCAAATGCACAATGGAAGAATTTTTTAGTCACAACAGTTCAGAGAACTAGTAAGTTGATTTAAAAATCAGATTGCCCTGGGTGCTGTCACTTGATTTTTACACACTCTGGAATTTTTTTAAAAAGTCCATATATCTATTATCCATTCTCTAAATGTCAGTTCCCAGACAACAAATGACCAAGTACAGGATATTTAACACCAATCAGAATCTTTAGTTACACTGGGGAAGTTTAGAGTTGAAACGTATGGGGTCAGCAAAATGTGAAAGTAAAGTCTGAGGATAAGAGATAATTTTATTTATTCAGTCAGCCCATTTTGCTGCTGTCTTTCAAGGCAACAGTCTTTCAAAAGTATCTTAGGTGCCACTGAATCAGATTCAACTCATGGTGACTGGGTGGACAGACACTTGCCATCTCAATCTGTCTCTTGCAATGACTTGTAGCTCTTCCAAGGATTTTCCCATCGTCTTTTTGATCTCATCTGTTCTCCTTCTCGGTTGTTTCTCCCTTTTTCTGTTTCCCTCAACATTGCCAAGCATAACCATTTTTTCCAATCCATCATCCACTCACACTGCATGCCAAATATGTGAGTCTTTGCTTGCTGATCATCACCTCAAGGCAGCAGTCGGTCTTTATTTAGTCCAGGACTGATTGATTGGCTCTTTTTGCAGTTCATTAAGCCTTTCAGTTAAAAACCCGGAAGAGCAAACAGCTTTTAAAACACCCTCTTAAAAGCAACAACATATAGGTGCAACCTTAGGCCTTGCCAAAGATACTTCTATATGTTGGCAACCTGTCCTAAGAAGGTCCTATTTCAAGAATTATTTTACTGACTTTGGTAGCAGGACAACAGACAAAATTGATTTTAGAACTCGAACAGGTTTATATGGATATTCAAATAACCTAGATCCAAAATTTGGGCACTTTGTAAATAAGCAATAAAAAAGCACCCTGATTCATGTTTGAAAAGAAGCTGACAACTAGTACAGCTGTTTTAGAGTTGGTGTAACAGGATCTGACTTTCAAGCCCCAGCAGTAAACAACCTTACTGTACACTAGCTGAAGTTTCCAAGTCTTCAAAAGCAGCAGTACATAATGAAGTCTTTGGATGTGACTAGGGCATGCACAACTAAGCAAAATGGATTTTCTGTATCTCTTGCATTAAAGCTTCTGTCTGTATTCTCAGAATATTCCAAAGGTCTGAAATAGCTGTGCTTTTGGTGTAAGCCATTCAGCCAGATGTTTCCACTTGCCAAGGCTTGCAAATAGATGAGTCCCCTGTTCCTTGTCCAAAATGGACTTCTTTATTGCTTACGGGAAGAGGGAATGTATTTGTTTTTCTTGTTGCGTTTTCTTTAAAACCTATCTCATTCTTTAAAAACTATCCTGCTCTCTGTATGGAGGAAGTAGTCTTGCTTACTACCAAAGTACACCATTCTGTTGACTATTTGCACGATATAGCTTGAAAAAAAAGGTGACTTAGCCGGGAGCAAAATATCTTCCTTTCTTTAAAATTCTTTTGAGTGTTCTTAGAATTTGTTGGTGTTACACAAAAGAGAGAAAGCAATGTTTGCACAGCAAAATGCTGTTTCTAGTCTTTACATGTTGCTCCATTTACCTGGGACAATAAATAACTTAAATTAGCTTCTGTTTTTCCTCACATTCTTTTGAAAAAATAAAGTTGAAAGAACATGAGAGAATAGCTTTCCTTATCTGCTGGATACCAATTTACTTAGAAGGACAGACAAATAAAAGAACATTCTCACAGGAGCTGAAACCAAACTTTTTGCATTCAAAATTCAGATTTTTGCCCAGTTAGCAGGCATCAATTGCTGCTAGAACAAAATACAGCTACTAAGGCAGATAGATACGATTATTTTTCTTCTGAGAACTATCTTAAGCCAGTTCCTTTCCAGCCTTGGCTCGAAAAATGTTAGTAGAAAAATCCTCATAAGCAGTGAATTCCCACCAAGCTGTTCTGTGCAGTGGAAGCGCAGTCCCAACACATGTGCAAATGTTGGTGTCTTAGACTGCTATTGCACCTTCTTCAGAAAGCAGGTAAAATCAGGTAAGTTACGAGTCACAAAAGCAAACAAATTAAAGCAAAAAAAATTCCATAAACTTCTTAGGCACAAACATATGGATGAGAAAACACACTGGGTTAGCTAAGTTGGTTTTTAACTCAGAATCTAGTTGCACTTAATTGAAATTCATTGTCTCTATTTGTGTAGATTTCATGACTTCTATAGAAAGACTCAGCTGCACTTGTATGCAAGAGAGGTGTATGAAAGCCTACCCTTACCAACCCATTACTTAAATATCAGTGCCTGCAACATAGCAAAGGCTACATATGATCTATAGTAGAGGTCCATATTACTGAACTACAACTCCTGGAGACCCTTAGCCAGCATGACTAATGATTAGAAGTGCTGGGAGTTGTACTACAGCTGTCTAGAGGGCCCAGATTCTTCACCTCCCTCTATAAAAGGCTAATGAGTTAATTCAGTGCCCTCTTTCTTTCCATTAGAGAACTGTCTCAATAGTGTTTGCTAATTGTTTAAATATCATTAAGGCACTTTGATATATTGCTGATGTGGACAAAGCAAGATTTACTTTTACTGCTATTTTTAATATTGACTGAAAGAAAACAGCTAAGCTTGATAGGTGCTTTTTGAACTGATTCTGATTTTTTATATCAGGTCTTATCTTTTGAGTTTACAGTAATATAAAGTTAACCTTTTTTGTGGTCAGCCCACCTAAAAATCCTCCTGTTTCAGCAGTGTATGTTGAAATGTTAATGTTGAAGGATTTATTATCTATGTATTACCTAATTGTATACATGCAATTGTGTGCACATTCCAGGGAAACAAGTAGTGGTGTGCATGTTTCACACATTATTAGGCAATGCACAGATAAGGATTCCCTAAAATAATATGCTTTCCTATGTGGCATGAAAGGGAAGAGTTTGTCAGCACACAAGAATCAGCTTTTTGTTTCCCTTAGTACACGGCAGAAAAAGTTTTCTGTACATTACTAGGAACATAAGCTTACCTTCCAGAAAGCATATATTATTAGGAGTTGGCCTGGTACTGTTACGGAAGTGGGCTGAAAATACCAAAATAAAATGTAATGCACAAATTGCAAAGTACTTCCCCTAGGAAGAAGAAATGACATGCACAGATATAGGATGGGGAACACATGACTTGCTAATAGTACTTGAAATTATGGTTTATCACAAGATGAAGGTGAATCACTACTTTTAGGCTACATCAATAGAAGTATATTTTCCAAATTATGGGAAGTAATAATTCTATTTTGCATTGGTCAGACCCCAAATACTGTTTAGTTCTGGGCTCCACATTTTCAGAAACAGTAAATGTGAAACTTGACCAGATTCAGAGAAAAGCAACAAATAGAATTGGAAATTAAGTTTTAGGAAGAGAGGCTGGGTGACTAGAGTAGGTTTACCCTTGAGAAAAGACAACTGAATCAGGATATGAAAGCATTTTTCCAGTATCTGAAAAGAAGGTCAAACAGTGTAAAACACAGAACAATGATCTCCAGTTATTGTTCCATTTGCTGGAGGTATTCAAGCAGAGACTAGATGAACTTTTGTTAGTCATGGGTTAAGTTGGATCCCTGTACTGATCAGAGGATTGAATTTGATAGCCCAAACAGGCCCTTTCGACTCAATAATTTTGTGATTTGGACATTATCAGTGTAGAATGGAAATACTAATCTCTACAATGAGCATATTTACAACAGCATTTGGGAAGCTATTATGATAATATGTACTATTCTTGCTGTTTCATTTAGCTCTGGCTTTGAAGTAGCTCAAGATTTTCTTTTGCTTTGTGATTTCTAACCACCGTGGAAACAAAAATTTGGCTCTAGAACAGTTAACTTCTCTTATGAATGTTTTTATCCTGGGACTGAATGACTTCATGTTTGCGTTTTCATAGGAGGATCCCTCTTCTGGGCAAGTTGAGTCTTATTGATGTGGAAACCCAAATTCCCCGAGAGGCTTTCCTTTTAAAAAAATTAAGCAAACATGAGACAAAGCAAAGGAACGCTTTAGCGAAGGGGAATCCAACTCTGCTTTCTGCCAACAAGGAACAAAAAAGCCAAAGTACAGCACTCCTGGCATTCTTCTTGGAAACCCACATGTTGGTATAGGAAGATGCCTTCAGCAATGTTGACAGTAAATTGGCTAAGGCTACAAGTCTGAATAAATGTGAACTTGATGAAGAGGGAAAAGAGGCCGCTAACAAAATAATCTCGCTCCTCTGCTGATCCTCCTGAGCGTTTCATAACTGCTCCTAAATTTTTCATGGCCAGTTCATGTGACCAGGAGCCTTCACAATAGTTTGCTGTAGAAATTTAGGGAAACTTGCATAGATTGTATCCTAGTTTGCAGTGATGGAAAAACGCAAACTGCAGCCTGCCAAGAATGATAAAGTCTCAATATAAGAGAATAATTATTCAAAATTTTGTACATTGCACATATTGTATTCTTGAGTCAAACTACTGTCATATGGCTTGAGTTTCCTTGTTCTTTAGTAAGAAGGAAATTATAATGTTCTAAACTATGGATCATTTTTAAAGCATTTCATGTATGCCGCAGGATAGTTCTACCCACAGTAATAGATTCCAGTAACTGTATGCAACTACAAGGATCTCTTTTTTTATTAGCATGTAATTGTTTTAGCCATAGTGGCCAATTCAGCATTTTGTTCCTTTCATATGTCTTAGGTTATTCTGCCCTCTGTTCAACATTTCACTTGGACTTTGACTATGATTCTTGACAGCTTAGAGTTAACATACTTGTTGCCTTGTTTTGTTCTATTGAGCACTTCACCCATTGTTTTTTGTTTGCATATTGTCATCCTAGACAGTTTACTCTGCCTTCTGGTTTTGAGATAAGAAATACTCCGCCTTAATTAGCCATGTGTTCCATTTGTACAGTTTGTGGGAAACTATTTTCCTTCAGGAAGGACTGAGGCTTTCCTCTGTTTTCTAAGTGGAGCTTTGCTGATGTACTTGGCTAAAGTTTCTCTATTTTGAAAAAAAGGTCTTACTAAAAGATAATAACAAGATTAACTTATTGAGGGACTCCTCTACCCTGAAGTTGTTTTGGAAGAGGAAGGGACAATACTTAAGGTACCACTTGTACAATTTAATACACAGCCCCATTCTGGTCTTAGCTACTATCTTGTCACTGCTTTCTGCTACCATGGATATTTCCCAGCAGCAGAACAGTGCACATTGCTCTAGCAATGCTTTTCTTCTGGAAAAGAAGAAGTGGGCAGCTCTGTCTTACCTGCTTCTCCCCTCATTCAGTGGGCTCCGAGCACATCTGGATAGGGGAGACTTACTAGTAATGAAATAATCAAAGGCGGGATTGCTTACAATGTGCAGTGTTTGCTTAATGTGACATTTAAGTCCAAACTTAATAAATAAAGCAGATCTCTTTCTCATGAAAATGGGTCTCCTAAACCAGAGCATAGCAAAAACAAAAGATCAGTTATATGTGGGCAATGGAAGGAAATACAAGTCAGTTCTTATAAAAAGGTTTTAAACATTTTTTTTAGATATCTTCCTTTACTTAATTTTCAAATATATCTTTCTTTTTCCTCTGTCAGATATGCATACATACAAGTATAATGGTGGGAACTGCAAGCAAATCATGAAAGTCTGAACATCTTAACAAATCTTATAAGAAGAAATATCCAGTAGATTGGCTTATCCTTAAATTGTTTAGTTGATGTTTTCTTCAGCACAGATGCCTGGTTGAGCTTGTTGTGCCACCAGTATCTCACTATTCATATTTAACCAGAGTCTTTACATTAGATATTGCTATCAGTACACTTTCTGTAGTCTCCTTAATTTATCTTCTTTTTTTCTAGAGCAAGTCGTGGCGGAAAATCAAGAACATGGTGCATTGGTCCCCCTTTGTTATGTCTTTTAAGAAGAAATATCCCTGGATCCAATTAGCAGGGCATGCAGGTATTAAAGATCAAGTTGTGCTGTTTCCATCTCAAAGAGAAACTTCACTTAATGAAAGGAAAACGCTTAGGAAGTCTCTTGGGGGATTTAAGATAATTAGCTAGCCTCAACATAAATTACTTCTGTAAATTGAATTATAAGTACTTGTGTTTTTCTCCTACAGTTTTATCTTTATAATGTCAGATTAGGTTTGTATTAGAACTGCTGATTTCTTTTAGACATAGCCAACCAGGCACCTGAGGAAATCAGTAATGCCCACAGAAACTCACTGACCTGATTTTATTTTTAAAGAATTATTTTAATTAAAAGATTATAATAAATGCAAAGCTGCTGTTGCAACAAGACACCAGCTTCTAACATAATTTTAAATAATAACAATAACAACAGCAATAATAGTTATTTATTACATACATATGACACCCAACTCACAGCAACTCTGGGATCTCTGGAATAATTTTTGCTTAAGGAGAATGACTCTAGCTTATATAGACTCCTTAAATATTCCTAGAAAATAAAAATGATGTGGCTGCAGCCTAGTGCTTTGTTTGGAAAAGTGTCACATGCCATGAAAAAAGAGAAAAATAAGCTGAGGGGCTAGAAGGGATTGTGAGACTCATCCTTGGGAAGTAGTTCTGAAACTAGCCATGATGACCATTTTATAAGTATGCATAACTTCCTATGACAGCTGCTTTGCGAGATCACCCATGATTTTCTCTTAAAATTCCAGTTGTGCTCAACAGCTCCAAAATGTTGCTTACCTCTGAAGCCTTGAAAAGTTAATGCTACTTGAAATAATTGATCCAAGGACTAACATGTTCTATCTTCCCCTTGTCCTGTCATGTTAACAGTGTAGACACATAATAAGCCTATGTCTCTGCTGCAGACAAATGATTTGAATTTCTTACAACGCAAATCTTCGCTGTACCTCAGAAAAATAGGGCTCTAACGCTCCACCAGAGATATCCACACAGCATAGTCCCTTCCCCATAATGAGGATATCCTGAGTATACCCCCTATAGATAATTGTAAACTTGTTTTTGTAAGCAAAGCAATATTGCTAGCTTCCTATACAGTTTCTTATATTTAACTTAGATGTTAGACTTCCCTCTAATTTCCATCTGCTGCTATGTGATACGAGTCATTCTTCCCACAGAGTTCCTAGTTATCTACCCAAACAGCCCTGGGTTACATTATATTAAAGAAGGGGTGGAGCACCTCTGGCCTGTGAGTCTGTAAGGCCTGCGTATCCATTACACCAAAGCCCTTGTGGAATCCTTTCCCCCTCCACAAAGTCCTGTCCACAGAAACAAAGTGATAAAGAGATTCTAGCTTTTCCTCCATGTCTAGATACCAGCGTTACTCTGTGCACAGAGAAAGCACAATTCTTTTCTCCTTTCATTGAGAGAGGAGGCAGGATCTCCTTCTCAATGACTAGATTGCTATCCTCTGTGGGTAAGGGGGTCTTTACAGGTTAGGCTCTCAGAAGGCATCCTGGGAGGTTATTTGGCCCTTCAGCATTAACCTTAAAATGAATTAATATTCTCACTCCTGCACTGAAGGGTAGCTATGAGCATGTGTGTATTTCGCCTTCTGGCATTCCTGGTGCAGTGAATCTGCACCTCCACTCAAGGAAAACTGCATGATCTGCACATGAACATGGGTCTCTGTCCTAAATCAAATGAGATTATACTGGATATAGATTTCTGTTCACCAGTCTCTCTCATTCACACATAGAGGATCAGTCTTGATCAAAACAAAACAGAACAAAACAGAAACAGGATGAGGAGCCCAGAAATGCTTTAAAAAGTGGCTAGAATACTTTATTGATTATTTAATTATTCCCCTACCCCTTCAATCCTTTATATAAGCCTCTTTGTAACTTTTAGATCATTTTCAGTACAAAAAGCAGGAAGAGAGCTGTGTCTGGAGCAAAACAATTGAGCAGAAAGAAAGTCATTAGTATTTGTGTATGTGGGATTAGCACCATTCTCCTCTATGGTCATTAAACTTGCACATGAGATGCACACATCTCATATGTCAGTGCCATGACCATGTTGTAAACAGACTGTAGAAGGAACAAGGAATTCAAGCCTCTCCCAATTTGGTGCTGTCCAGATGCTGGTTGAATGTTATGGGTACTAAAATCCAACATATCTGGAAGATACCAGGCAGGGACAGCTGAGGCATTCCATAGCTGTGTGAAATATTCTTTGTTCCAATTTTTTAAGAAGTCTGCATTTAAAAAACAACAATGTTGTTTTGGTCTGTCTTTCAGGTAGCTTCAAAGCAGCTGCAAATGGGAGGATATTAAAGAAGCACTGTGAGTCTGAACAGCATTGTTTGGACCGTTTGATGAATGATGTCCTTAAGCCTTATGTCCCTGCCTATCACGGAGATATTGTGAAGGATGGGGAGAGGTATAATCAGATGGAAGATCTCCTGGCTGATTTTGATTCTCCTTGTGTCATGGACTGCAAGATGGGAGTCAGGTTAGTTTTTCTTTATAGCCAAGAATATAGAGTAACCTGATTCTCACAGCAATATTTGGTAAAAGAAATAAGAGGCAAATATAGATTTCACTACCTGTATATGAGAATGAGCACAGTAATTTGGCCTTGCCCTGCCCTAACCCTGCTGAGGGCTTGTTAAAGCAACACTGAAAAAACCTGTATACTGATCTGTTTGCTCTAATGCAAATCTGAAGTTCAGTTGCACATCAGATGTTCTTGCATGATCACTATAGGTCAAGCTGATTTTTATCTCTGCTTGAAATCTGGCAGAGATGATTGTCTTGGAAAAGCAGATGATTTCACTGTTTGAGTTATAAGCATGAACAGACAAGTGAAGCCTGATTGTAGACAAAATTAGGTTCTCTCCACTGAATAATAAAAGGAACAATCTGAAAAAAAGAATCTTCCCTAATCTAATGACATTCAGATTTGCAACTCCCATTACTCTGAGTCAGTAAAGTGGATGGGCATGTTAATCGGTAAGGGAGGTGATGTCCAACATAACTGGATGAATAGTCTGCAATTTTTATATAGATAATTTAAAATAGGGGAAATTGGCAAAAGGGGAATTCTAGATCATTTGGGCTAGTAATATATTCAGGACCTTTTCAAGTTTTGCACAAGTTTCTTATAATGGCATCTTCTAATTAAAATTATTCGGTTTGAATATGGGAAAGTACAATGAAGGGTTTAATGAAAGCTTTGGAGAAAAAGTCCTTAATAAACTACTTTTTAATAGCACTTCCGGTATTGAATTATGCTGTCTATCCACCCCCAATCCATGATGGATAAGGAAATTCACTGTCCTATGTCATCATAAGTTTACTCTTTATGGAAAAAAAAAAAAGGCTGTTTGCTCTGTTTGGCTTAGAATCTTCTTGCACTGAAGGAAAGCAAAGATCAAATTAACTGCACGAACAAATGGAAAAACATCCTAAGCTGTGGGTTGACCAGTACATTTCTCCAAAAAAGTACATACTTCTCAGAGAGATAATAGAGGATTATTACAGTTTACTTGACCTAAAAACAACCTATAAATTTGCTATTCTGTAGTATCTGCATGAGAGTGTGTTTAGCATAGCCCTTCAATTATATAGAGAACCTGGACGAGTCTGTTCAAAATGAAATATAAATACTCTGTTTAATACCACATAGAATATATGTTAAATATCAGTGACACAGTTCATATATTTCAAACATGTTGATGTCCTCCAGATTTGTTGGGACTGCAGATCCCAAAATTCCCAGATAGCATGGCCAATGGCAAAGCTGTCTGCTACCTTCAGACACAGTAGTTCTAAGAGCTACTAGGTTCTTAACTAGGTTGGTAAAAATACAGTGTATATTGGGAAAAATGAAGAAAAACTGGAAGATATGAAAATTATTGATACCCATGATTGCCAGAATGCAATCTTAGAATGTATTTCTGGCCTACTGCATAATTCTGTATACGGGCATCCTTGTGGCAATGTTCAGAAAGTAGAGTGCTAAGAAGAATCAGTTCAGTGTTTTAATTTTTATTTTATCTCAAATATAAGCAAGATTGCACAATTAAACTAATTTTCAGTAGGCAAACTAAAGCTATTCACACACAAAACAATATACGGGCATCATTTCCATACAGATGTTATGTAATCATTAGCTCAGATGATTTTCAAAGGAAATCAGTGAAATAGAGATATATTAACATTTGTTAAGCATGACCTTGAAGTTCAGATTTAGAACATGCCTGCACAGAAACTGCTGGGAGACATGCTCTGCTTGTGGGCTTAGAAGCTATAGAGAAGACAGTGGATTATGTGACCACTTAGTGTAGTCTAGCAGAGTTCTAGTTATCATGGTAAGGTTTAAGAAAGGAAAAAGCAACCTGCTTCACCATTTAAATAATAGTTTATGACTCTTCAGCTCCCAGAAGCCCAGCCAACATAGCCAATGGCAAAGCATTGTGGGAACAGTAAAACCCCTATGGGCACAGCAGGCTGTCTGCCCATGATTTAAGATGTTATCATTCTGAGACCAATAAATATGCCATTGACCATGGATTTGCATCTTGCACATATACTCTTCTCAACTTGACGTTCCCAGGCATGGACCTGGGACCTTCCATGTTTGAGATACAAAGCTATTGCTAAGAACTGAGAAGTTCTCATGACTGGGAAAGGTAAAGGTAAAGGTTTCCCTTGACATTAAGTCCAGTCGTGTCCGACTCTAGGGGGCGGTGCTCATCTCCATTTCAAAGCCGAAGAGCCGGCGTTTGTCCGTAGACACTTCCATGGTCATGTGGCCAGCATGAGTACACGGAACGCCGTTACCTGCCCGCCGAAGCGGTACCTATTAATCTACTCACATTGGCATGTTTTCGAACTTCTAGGTTCGAAATATGCTAGCATATTTCTAGCATATTAGAATACTGCAAATATGGGGTTGAATTAAGGTAAAGGTAAACCTGTAGAAGTTTATAGGATCTGTAACCAGGATCCTAACATTTAGGGTTAAAGGACACTGAAAGTGCTGCAGAGTGGTTGCATATCTTTTGTTGAATGAGTACTCTGCAGTGATATTTCAAGCAGTATAGCTGTAGATGTTGGAAGACAGAGCTCTCTAGTGGGCAAAAGGGAAGATTAACTTAGAAAAACATTTTTGTTCAATCTACTGTACTCCATACTTAAGTTCATTATGCTGCAAATAAAATTAAAGGTCAGTAGCATTCTGGCATGTCTACTTGCCAGTAGATAAAGTGGAAGCACTATATCTATCTATCTATCTATCTATCTATCTATCTATCTATCTATCTATCTATCAAATTTCTATCACTGCCCATCTCCCCCAAAAAGGGGGACTCTGGGCGGTTTACAATAAAATTAACAATTAAAACCATAAATTCATAAAATACAATACCAGCAGCTGATAATAAATAGGAAATAAAATAGATAAAAAAATCCAAGCAGCGATAAGATCTCATTCAGTGAGGAGGGCTTTAAGACGCCAGCCACCCCCAGGGAAGAACTATTGCTCTTCCCATCCCAGGCAAGGCAGCAGAACCAGGTCTTCCAGAAGGCTGGGAGCAAACGGGCCTGCCTCACCTCTGGAGGCAGAATGTACCAGAGGGCCTGGACCACTGCAGAGAAGGCCCACCTCTTGGGCCCCACCAAGTGGAATTCCTTTACCAACAGGGTCCATAGCATGCCCTCTCTGCATGACCGGGTGGGACAAGTCGATGTTATGGGGAGGAGGTTACCCTTAGGTAACCTGGACGCATGCCATATAGGGCTTTAAAAGTGATGACCAGCACCTTGAATTGGACCGGGAAGCAAACTGGCACCCAGTGCAGCTCGCGCAGCAGTGATGTCACATGTGCCGATCTTGGGGCGCCAATAACTGCCTGCGCAGCTGCATTCTGGACCAGCTGAAGCTTCTGAATACTCTTCAAGGGTAGCCCCATGTAGAGCGCATTGCAGTCGTCTTTATGGGAGATGACCAGTGCATGAGTGACTGCTCGGAGGGCATCTCAATCCAGGAAAGGGTGTAACTGGCTCACAACATAAAGTTGTGCAAAAGCCCTTCTGGCCACGACTGCTGCCTGCTCTTTGAGCAGGAGTCGTGAGTCCAGAAGGACTCCCAGGTTCCGCACCGGGTCTGAATGGGGCAGTGCAACCCCATCCAGAACTAAAGATGACAACTTCCCGGATACAGAGGAGCCATCAACCCTCAGCCACTCCATCTTACCACATTCAGCTGACGCCTGTTGTTCCCCATCCAGACCCCTACAGCCCCCAGGCATCGAGAAAGGGTGGTCACAGCATCACTTACCTCATCCAGGATGGAGATATATAACTGAGTATCATCGGCATATTGATGATACCTCATCCCATGATGACAGGTGATCTCACCCAGTGGTGAGATATATGGAATAGTTATATATATATGGAAACTATTCCAAAATACACAATTTAAATACCTTAAGGAAACTACCCATGTCATCACTCATGGACCTTTCAGAACTAGTGACTCAGCCCATTTCTGGCTGCTTACCGCATGTATTATTGAAGAAGAAAGCAATTGTTTTCACACATAAGCACTCTCCATAGCAGGCTTGGTTTAGAATAGATTCCAGAATACAAAATGTATTATGTATCCAGCCTCCCAAGAATACTAATATATATTCATAGCTCTCCTAACACGTTATTAGTTATACCCATAGATTAACCCATATGACTGTTGTATGAGTGTTATTTATTTAGAAGTAAACATGAATGCACTTCTGAGGCAAAGTCCCTTAAAGCGTTTGCCATATGAACACAGATGGCAATTTTGGAGGCCACTGAAAACCATCCTAGTCAATCTATACTCAAGATGAATGCTCCACTGATTAGACTTTTAAGGCCCAGGGGTCATCTGTCCATACCATGTACTTTTTGAAATTGAAGTTCCCTCAACACTTCAGGCTAGGCTAGGCTGACAAGACCAAGCCCTTGAAGGGCAATTCTGACTCCAGTAGGCAGTGTGTTTACTTGAATCACTAAAAAAAAGTTTGCTCTTAGTGTTGTACCGATTGTAGATAGTCTTGACTTCTTTAATATTAGAATAAATGATAATGTTCTAGCAACACAAGCAACATGTATTCCTCCATGAGGACCAATAATAGAAAATGCACTTCAGTGTCTGTGTCTTGCCTGTTCTGTTCTAGAGAAGATGCGCAATCTGGACCCGGTGTGCAATCTGGGGGTCCTCATAGACTTACGGCTCCTGCTTGAAGAGCAGGTGGCAGCCGTGGCTAGGAGGGCCTTTGCACACCTTCGGGTTGTGCACCAGTTGTGCCCATTCCTGGACTGGGAGGCTCTACTCACTGTCACTCATGCCCTCTTGACCTCCCATCTGGATTACTGCAATGCGCTCTACATGGAGCTGCCCTTGAAGAGCATTTGGAAGCTTCAGCTGGTGCAGAATGCAGCTGCCCAGGTAGTAAGTGGAGTCAGATATTCGACACACGTAACACCGCTGCTACGGGAGCTGCATTGGTTGCCAGTGTGCTTCCGGGTGCAATTCAAGGTGCTGGCTGTCACCTTTAAAGCCCTTCATGGCTTGGGACCAGGTTACCTAAGGGACCGCCTTCTCCCAGGTGTCTCTACCCATCCAATTCGATCTGGTAGATTGGGCATGCTACGGATCCCGTCAGCCAAAGAATGTCGGTTGACGGGGACTAGAAGGGGTGCCTTTTCAGCCGTAGTGCCTGCCCTCTGGAATATTCTCCCCTCAGAGATCAGGATGTCCCCAACCCTGTTGGCCTTTCGTAAGGCCGTGAAGACCTGGCTATGTGCCTGGGCCTGGGGCTCTGAGTGTGGTAATGGTCCCATTTTTTGGTTGTATTGACATCTTACATTGTTTACTTGGCAGCCATGTATATTTATTTTTTATTGTAATTGTTTTAATTGTAATTGTTTTATGGTTTTTATTGTTGTGAGCTGCCCAGAGTCACTGGTTGAGATGGGCAGCTATAGAAATTGAATGAATGAATGAATGAATGAATGAATGAATGAACCTGGGCACCTGCCAGACAGCAGTGATACAATGGTAATGGATCAGTTTCCAAATATGATAATGTGAACATATACTGTCTTTGCAGAACCTATCTGGAGGAGGAGCTATCGAAGGCCAGAAAGAAGCCAAGTTTGCGGAAAGACATGTATCAGAAGATGATTGAAGTAGATCCTGAGGCTCCGACTGAGGAGGAGAACTCTCAACGTGCAGTGACCAAGCCTCGATACATGCAGTGGAGAGAAACCATAAGTTCTACAGCAACATTAGGGTTCCGGATCGAAGGAATAAAGGTAGATTGTCAGATTCATCTGTTGCAACAGTGCATGGGAAACATGTCTGTGATTAACTTGCCATGCAATGTAAAATACCAAATATTTTTTTGACTATTCTGTATATAATACATCCTGCAGAGTGCTTGTTATTGAAACTGGCTCCTTTGGAGACAGATGTGCTTTCCCATTACCAACTTGGGATGGCAGGATCATGGAATTCTTTGTGGCGTAAACTCTTTCCCTCCTCCTTTCTGTGATCAGTCATTGGACACATGCAGCTGACAGATGTCAAACTTCCTGCCATACTTCTAATAGAAACTCCTGCTATATCATTATGCATAGTCATGAAGGTATATATAGTGGTAGTTTTAAACATACTCATTCAACCAAGAGACTGGTCCTATGAATAGAGAACACAGTCGATTGTGAATTCTTCCTAAGAAACTCTGAATAGTGCAATCTAGCATGACTGTATGGAGGCTCAGGTTTGCTGTAGCCTCCATCCGTCATGAAGCCAGCTTGTCTGGCTTCAAAAAAGGGTTGGACCTGTTCATGGAAGTCATGGGGATCAACAGCTGCTGGGAGACTAGGAGAGAACAGACTGCTGGACTAAATGAGCCAAGTCAAATCCAGCAGGGCACTGCTTGTTCTTATAAGTGGAATGTGTCTCATACCTTATTCTTCCCCATGTATCTGAGCAACAGCAAAAGCTCAGATGCAAATGGTTTACTGGATGTTGCAGACGTTGCAACACTCCCCCAGTTGTTTGGATATCTGGAGAAGTACAAAAAAGGCATTGGAGTGAAAAAATAGCACCCACCTTAAACTTTGGGCTGAGTCCATAGCTGTGGGTTTCAGATACCAGTCCTTAGCAAAACTAAAGCTGCTAGGAAGAAAATATTAAAGTCTTAAAGGAAGTACAATAAAAACGTAGTTTTTTGACTCTACATTTTTTTTTATTATTTATTTATTTATTTATTCATTCATTCATTCATTCATTCATTTAAAATTGCTACCTGAAAAATATTGGTAGCTCAAAGCAAGGATCATATTTTCAGGAAAGAGAAAGCAAGAGTGAAAATAAGTTGCCACACATGTTTTGGAATAGAGGAAGTATGGTTCCAAATGAGGGATATTTTGTCATTCCAGTCCAGATCTAAACTACACCAGTGGGTTATATCTGCTCGATTATATTAGTATTGACTTCATCCATCTCTGTGCCCATTACTAAATCTTAAGAGGAGGGGTATGTAATAAATCATATGGGTTTAAAGAATTCTTAGGCCAGATTTAATCTTAGGGTTTGCCTAAGAACTTGGAGAACTGTTGCCAGTTGGAATAACATCATTGAGGTAAGTGAATCAATGGTCTACAACTTCCACTGGCTGCACTGTTGTGCTGAATGCAATCTCCTAACAATAGCTTACTACATTAAATCCTTCATACACAGCTGGTAGGACAGGAAGTTTGGGTCAACATATAGATTCCAGCCTTATAATTACCATGAATTCCAAAATGCATTGTGTTTGAAGAGCTATATATCTAGCATTGTGCAATGGGGTATCTGCTCATAAAGTGAATTTTTCTCACCTCCTTTGCAGCCATGTGCACATATCCAAAATAGTCCACTCCAAACCCTCCGAACTAGAGGAAGCTTCAAATGGAAGAGGAATGCTTCCACTGGCAGCAGCTGGACACAAATGATTTCACTGAAAGCTATAAACATAGAAATGACTTCTCCAGTCTGCCCAGATACCCAGCAAAAAAGGCAGTCTTTTCCCCCCTGTAGCTTTTTATTAAGCTGTGATGACTGGCCCTACATTTTGTCATAGGATATGCTGCATTCTGTTACTGAACAGCAAGTGATACTAATACAAAAGGGTTCTGACTAATAGCCATGCCTTTGTTGTCGCTTTTTAAAGAAAGAAGATGGCACCGTGAACAGGGATTTCAAGAAGACTCGGACAAAGGAACAAGTCATGGACGCCTTCAGAGAATTTACAAAAGGAAACCATAACATTCTGGTGAGTCACTCCAGCTATTTCCTTTGACGCTCCTTACTTTGGGTTAATTTAACATCCAAAACCACATGCCAAAACGTAAAGGGGAGCTGTGCAATAAAATGGGCAATGCTTTCACTCAAGGATGAGCAGGCCATAACTGCCCCCAGATCCATTTTTATGCCCCTTTGAGCCCCCCCCATAATTTGCTGCCAAAATTCAGCAAAATGCTGGGATTTGAGGGGGGGGTTCTTTTTACTAATGAATCCCTAAAATAAGTGTTATACCTCTGATGGGCCTAACACCCATTTTGAGTAAAAACAATACAAACACCCCAGCCAAGTAAGTAAAAAATACTGGGTTTTGCTGTGGTTGATGGTGTCACAGCAATATGCTTTGCAGGGCTCCAAAATAAATATAAAATAAGGTGTGGCTCCTGACCAAAGGCTCCTAACTCTTGCTTTATCTAGCCAAAACCGCTAATAGTTTGGTTTAAATTATGGCAACTTGCTCAAGGCTTTTCAGCCTCCTCACACTATAATAAACATTTTTAAGAAAAGGTTTGTATATGTCAGCTGCCTTAGAAGAAATTGTTTTTCAAAGGGAGCATATAAATATTGGAATATATAACCAAAATTGCATTATCTCTTCATTCTGTTGAACAAATGAATTTAATTTTAGGCCCAGTCAGATTTAATGAGATCCTTTTCTTCTTCCTTTCTTTTTTCTTTTATTAAATTGCTACCCTGGTGAGAAGATACAAACAAATGTTTATTTTCTACAGCTTATGTACTACTCTAATCCACAGACTCAGAACAGTTTACAAACCCCTTTCCAGTAAAAGGATTTTAAAAATGTATCAAAATAGCAAACAAATTAAGATAAACAACAAATTACAATTGCAATAAACTTTACACAAAGGAATAAATAAACTTCACATATACAATAGTAGGGAGCCTCCTACACAACAATCCAAAGGCTTTGAAACAGCCAGGTCTTAAGAGCTTTCCAGAATGTTAACTGGGAGGGGGCTAGTCTAATCTTGTAGAGGTGGGTGGGTGGCCAGGGAGACAGTTTCCACAAGAAAACTCATCCTCAGAATCCCTGTGGATGATGTTCTCTTAAAAAAGGGACTTACTGCATAGACGGGAGTAGGTGGAAGTGGGAGCAGGTGGTCTCAAAGATATCCAGGTCCCAAACCATGTAGGCCTTTATAAGTAGCACCTGGAAAGTAACTGGCAACTACCACAGTTCCTGAAACAGAGGTGTTACATAGGAATACCTTGTGGCATCTGTCACTACTCAAGCCACTGCATTCTGAACCAACCGAAGCAGCCTATATAGGGCATATTGCAATATTCGAATGAGAGGTAACTAAGGCATGAGATCCTTTTCAGGCAAGGTTGTAACTGATGCACAAGATGTAATTATGCGAAGGCCCCCCTAACCACAGTGTCACCTGCTCCTTGATAAGCTGAGAGTGCAGGAGGAGCCCTAGATTTTGAATCAATTCTGCCCAGGAGAGTGCAACTCTGTCCAGAACCAGCTACTCCATGTTGCTGGGATTAAGCCTAAGCCTTTTCTTTTCCATCCAGATCCTGATAGCCTCCAGGCATCAGGAGAGGACATTAGCCATGTCTCCTGTTTGGCCCAGGGTCAAGATATACAACTGAGTTCCATCAGTATACTGAAGATACTTAACCCTGGCTGCCAGATGACTTCTCCCAATGGCTTCATATAAATGTTAAAAAGGAGAGGTGAGAGAATCAAGCCTTGTGAGACACCCTAACAAAAAGCTATAGGACTGGACCTCCCCTTCCATTACCTCCAGAAAGGAGGAGAACAACTGCAAAGCAGCAACCCCAAACCTAACCCTTCTAGGCAGTCCAGGAGGACACCATGATTGATGATATCAAAAGTCCCTGAGAGGTCCAGCAAGACCAGGAGAGTCACACTGTCATTGTCCAATCTCACCTCAGGTCCTCTGCAAGAGCGATCAATGTGGCTCCAGTGCCATATCCAGGCCTGAGTCCTGACTGAAACAGGTCCAGAAAATCTATTTCTTCCAGGCATTTTGTTGCTGTAGGTAGTTATTTAAGCCTGCTGAGTTCAACAGTGTTTTCTTGAGGATGGGACACTACTACTTTCAAACCGATGACAGCACCTCTTTTCTCAAGGTTGCATTAACCATCACTCTGGCCCTGATCCTGCTTCCTGCTTTCACCAACCAGGAAAGACAGGTATCCAGACTATAAGTGCAGAGCTGACATCATAGAGACTGATGACAGGACCGTGACAAAGGACAGATGCCCTCTACCCTCAGATCACATTCCAGGACAAAAACCAGATCTAATTTGGGTTGAGGCCATGATGATTTGGTACAAGCTTGTGGTTGTCATAATGGCCATGAACTCCTGAGCCACCTTGGATCCTCCAACCAGGAAGGGCAAATTGAAGTCACCCAGCACTGTAAGCCTGAGTAACCCCACCACCACCCCAGAAATGAGGTTGAGCAGTGCTAGGAGCGATGCTGCTGTGTTCAATGCGAAGTCATTTTTATGCAAATAAATGGCTTGCAGTCCTGTCTTTTAGAAAGGTGTGAACAAAATTCAAGTGTATCTGAATAATTCCCATAATCCAAATTTCTTATGTTAAAGGTGGGCAGTCTGTGGCTTCAGAGCCAACTGTGGCACTCAAAAGGCTTGGATGTGCCTTCAGAGACCCTCCAGGAGTTGCCACCAAATTGTAATTTTTTAAATCTGATAAAACCATGAAAGTATTAAATACATGGCAAGTGATTCATTATAATTAGTTTAATTTTAATTAATATTAGTTTTAATTCTGGCTCAACCTCCTCTGTTTTTTCTCTAGTTTTTCCCATACAAACACTGAGGGATTTTGCTTTGACATTACAAAAAAGATTACCTACCACTGCCTTAAGTGTTTTCCTTCCTCCTCTCTCAACTGTTGTTCATTTTCTGTAAGTCATTTGGTATCTGGGCTGGGATATGGAATGCATCTGATTCAGGAGTTATGGCTTGGTGTGTGTGTCTGTGTCTGTCTGTGTGTGTGTATGCATGCAAACACAGTACGTATGACTAACAATATTCTTTTCTTGCAACTTCAGAACAGTTATCTTAACCGGTTAAAGGGGATCCATGATACTTTGGAAACATCACCATTCTTCAAGAGCCATGAGGTAAAACTTCATTTTCCCATTTGTCTTTTGTGTTTAGGTGAACTGATTTGACCTAGGTCAAGTTTTTTAAATCAATCAAATCACATTCAGTTCACCCAAACACACAAATGGAAATCACTGGACATCTGGTTCAGGAAAATTCAAAAGAAATGCATGTACATCACAACTCTGTGTGCATTGAGAACCCAAGGAAACATTTTTCACTGCCTCACATGTTGACATTTTGTTACCCTTGGAAATTCAGAACCTAAAACTCCAGTTTTTAATTTGATAATGCTAATAGCCTGTGGAGATAGATGTTTTAAGTTGCAGGCTTTATCTTCAGAAGAATTCTGAACACTTGCTCTTAACTCCTGCTGTAGAATACTCATTGTTTTGCACTTGTTTTTGCAGGTAATTGGGAGTTCCCTTCTCTTCATCCACGACAAGAGGGAGCAGGCCAAAGTATGGATGATTGATTTTGGGAAAACCACTCCACTTCCAGAGGGTCAAGTTCTCCAGCACAATGTGCCCTGGATAGAAGGGAACAGAGAGGATGGCTACCTCTGGGGGCTGGATAATCTGATTGAGATCCTAACAGAATTGTCTCAAAGTGAATATCTGCATTAAAGCCAAGGGTCCAGCTCTGCCACTGTCACACCCTGGTTCCTCCAACTGACTTTCTGATCTGCACTACAAGACACTTTTCTTCCACCTTCTCTTCCAGTTCTAAGATTCAGAAGCTCCTTTTATTTTATTTAAAGTGTAAATGTGCAGTGATGTGCCCAAACAAACACTGAACATGAAGTTAACGTTAAACAAGCCAGATAGTAATATTGGCCTTAGAAGTTAGGCCTCCTGCATCCTAATACAGAAAATATTTTTTATGTAAAAAATCTGATACAGTTCTTATGTGCCTGAGGACAAGGAAGATAATGCCCTAGTCTTGTTTAAATTGTATTTAGCTCATAATTGCCAGAGTGAAGGATGCATTTGTAGTTATCTGCTGCCCTCTCATGTCTAAAGCTAGCATTATTTTGGGCCACTGATGTTGAAAGCATGCTTATATTGGGCCTTTCTGATAGGTGTTCTTTCTTCCTGGGAACCTCCCACAAAAGGAATGGTAGCAACTTATATTTACTAACTTCCCTAAATATAAGGATTTGAATATAATAGTTTATAGGAGTAATTAACATCAGGTAGACTTTTCTACATAAGAAAATAATTTCTTGTTGGCTTGTACTTACTGTGCAATATTTACATGGTTGTAGCAACTGCAAAAGGTTGCTTTTGTGGGTTACATTACATGGTGCATCCATTTAGCTACTGAAGTTGGTTTGGACTACTGAGACAAGGGCCTGATCCCTTGTCTAGCCTTCCATTGGCTTGGGATGACCTGGTCGCATGGCAGCAAAGGGGCTGCTGCAGAATGACAAGGGCACTGACTGCCATCTTTTGGGTGTCTTTTTGCTGGCATTGCAGTCCTTTTTGAAAATGGCAATACACTCTCAGGTGAACTCCAGCAAATCATTCCAAATCTCCCATTTTAAGAAGAGGCATTAACTATTCCTAAAGTATCAGCAAGCAGCATATTGTACTGGTAAGCTTCACAATGTTGGTATACCTACTAAGGAATATGGAAGAGAAATGAAATAGTAGGTAAATTGGCAGGTAATGTAGGCAGACCCTCTAAATAAGGATTTGCCACTTTCAGTCTTGCAAATATAAGTCTCTGTTTAAGGTATAGAAGTTATGTTATAAGTTCCTGGAACATTTGAATTAGACTGCTGAAGTCAAGTGGTCAGCAACTGGGAGAGGAAGATTATTGGTGCATTTGATTTTCTTGGAGAACCTTGGAAATTGAGACTATGAGTTTATGTTACAATTTTTCCTGAGCCATTTCCTGGCTGTTTTTTTTTTAAGCTTTTCTATATTTATTATGTATTCCATATGCCTCTATAGCCTGTTGCTACTATTCTTCCAAACAGTAACGCTATAATCCTGTTGCTTATATCTGGAGGTGCTTTCCCTGGAACAAGTGTGTATGTTTTAGTGGGAGACTGTTAGTTGGCATATAGTCCCTTTGCAAGTTTTCCAGAAATATTCTATCCCATTGAGTGTTGCTCCACTCATATATCAGTAGGATAATGTTGCTCATTCTTTAGTGCTGTTGTAAATAATTACTCTGCTTAGAACTTTTTCCTCTTCAGGCTTTCTATGCTGTTTAATATTAGCCTAGGCTGAAAGTGCCTTATGGACTAGTGTCTGTTCTACTCAGTGTCATGGAAAAGTGTTGTTTTTTTTTAAGTACTATTTATTGCCATACTTTTAGTTATCTAGAACACTAAGTCTTAATGCGTGGACTGTTTTAAAGGATAATGTTTAGATTTTCAAGTCTCTTTCCACATTTATGGAAGGGGAAAGACCACAAAGCAACATCAGTTCATCCTATTTTAAAAATGTATTTAGCTTTTAAACTACTTCTATTATCTACTTTTTAATTTTTTTTTTACGCTGGTTTGTTTGTAAAATAAGATTCTTTGCTTTATGGCTTTTAAAGAAGTGAAATATTTCTCCAGATGTCTTTTGGATCTTTCTGGAGGCTGGAACTATTGCTGTGAGGTAATTCTCCTAACACTTTCCACACCATTCCCCTTGATTAGCAAGGAGAGAAAGAACTTGCAGAGTTATAGAACATCACCAGTGCACAGTGCCTGTAAGTCAAACAACTTAAAATAAAAACATACAACATGATAGTTTGTTGTGATGGATTATCCTTTCTAATTGTGTTACATTTGCTTCAGATATTTTGAGAGCAAGAGACTGATGTAAATGAAATTGGTGACGTAATGGTGACTTATTTTGTAATATATCATACTTTAATCTACTGACTGGTACTACAATTTTGGCAATGTGGGACAATCAAAATCCTAAATTCTAGGACTTGTATTATATCAAAATTACTAAGATTTCTAAGTCTACCTACTGAAACCTAACACCTTGACACAGATTTAGATTTTGGCACAGTGTGTGTGTGTGTGTGTGTGTGTGTGTGTGTGTGTGAGAAGCACCTACCAAGGCGTTTCTGTATTGAAAGGATTTGCCGGTGACATCACCGTTGCCCGGGGAACGCCTGAGGGGGCTCCTTTCATATCCCTGTTATTTTCCCACTGAAGTGGTACCTATACATCTACTTGCATTTGCATGCTTTCGAACTGCTAGGTTAGCAGGAGCTGGGACAAGTTGACCGGAGCTCACTCCATCACATGGCTCGTGCTCTTGGGTTTCGAACTGCCGAGCTGCTGTCCTTAATGGTCTTCTGACTCAGCATCTTAACCACTGAGCCACGGCGGCCCAGGTATATAATTGTCTGATATTCAAGTCAATGAATTATCCAATTCAAACTACAGTATTGCAAAGGCTGTTTTAGAGATACTTTAGAGATACATTTGTCTTGAATGTAAGCCATTTTAGTGAATTTTTCAACAGCAGTTAATTTGCATTTTCCTCCCCTGTATCTTTTTATTCCACCTCATTAAGTATCTCAATAAACAAATTGTCCATTCTTAACAAGCCACATGCATATCCCTACAAGGTAAGAGGTGCATAAGTATGGGGTATGAATTGGGGTATGAATAAGTAACAGAAAAATGTAAATCAGTTGTTTTCTGTCTTTCTGTATGGTTCTTTACCTAGGATGCATAAGAAATTGTGCATGCTATACCAAACTGTTTGGAAATAAGTCCAAATGAAGCCAATGAGAACTTACTCCTAAATATGTATGAATATAGTGCTGTCATTTAAATAGCATACTGGCATGTTGGAGGCAAATATGTTAAACTGTGGTGGAAAGTTACCTTTTTCTCAGAATTCTCATCCTTCTCAATTACCCTTATTACACTTTATTCTGATGTCCCAGAATTTGGTAAGACGGTCTATCAAGTTATTTTGAGTGGTGGACAGCCTGATTGATAAATTCAGGAACAAGTTTTAAACACAAACTAACATAATAGGGACAGTGTTTCTGGATTTGTTCCTTCTCTGTTGCTTTATATGTTGAAGTGGAACCATTCACTCATGGTGAACTATTACCTCAGAACTGTCTTGGTTCATCATCTTCATTATGAGGTGGGAAATAACTTCTGAGCAACTTGTCACCATATCAAAATCAGATCAGGTAGGAATAGAGGCAAATATAAATGCAAAATAATTGTACAAGACTGAGGGCTGTGCTATGGGATTCTTGAATATTTCTTCACATGTAAGAGTAAGCATAAGCCTCAATAGTGTCAGTTGCCCATTATCAAAAGAGGCAGGAAAAAAACTGAAAATAAAGCATTTGTCTAAGGCAATTACATAATTTCTGAAATCAGGGTAAGTGGAAATCTCACACTAACCTCAAAATGTCACCTAGATTATGCAGTGGAGAAGGAAAGACATTCCAAATATACTGAAGATTGCACAGGCTCTTACTGCTCCAGTTTCCCTGAGGTGAAGTTTTGGCACCAATTAGTGAATCCTATCAAGTTTTATCAAGTTATCAACTTTGCCTTTCCATGAAGACCAGCTATGCTGGTTCAGCATTCAGATTTTAAGAGGAAAGGGTGAGAGATCACTGAGTTTCACAAACTGAACCTAAATTGATGGCCTCTTTGCTTATCTCCTGACTCATGCACTTAGAGGTTCGTTGCATACAAATCTTACACAATGATTCTGATTCTGCTCTATTTCAATGCTTCCTCCTCTCCCAATAATTTCCTAGTAATTACTGGAGGAAACAGCAGTACTTCTAGTTTTCAACGTGTAATTATGTTCTCTGAAATTTTTCAAGTGGTCTAGAGCAGTGTTCCTCAACCTTGGGAACTTTAAGATGTGTGGACTTCAACTCCCAGCCTGGCTAGGGAATTCTGGGAGTCAAAGTCCACACATCTTAAAGTTCCCAAGGCTGAGGAACACTGCTCTAGAGGCTAAGAATGGCTACCACAGGCAAGAGGTGAAACAGAATAGCCTTACAACTTGGTGCCCTCCAGATTCTTGGAGTTCACCTCCCATAATTCCTAGTGATCAGGGTTAGAGATAAAATGACCAGGATCTGCCAAATGTGACATAAACAACTTAATATACTCTCAACATTTTATTTCGTTCAGACAAAAGATCAGGCTGTGCTTCAAAGCAGCCTTTTTAAGCAACTTTCCTGTAAATGAGCTGGTTGTGCTCAGACTAGCCAAGAGATGGCGGTATTTTGATATGTGGCTTGCAGACACTTTCTCTTGTGCACACACACTTAAGCCTAGAATAAAAAACGATCTGATCCAAATTCGTTTTGTTTAGTAACATTTCAAAATTAATCATATTATTTATGTCTCCTCTAGTTTGGCTCTCAACTTCATAATATGTTTATGGAGCAAGTGTCTGTTTCATAAGAAAGAAGCAATAGGTTTGAGTAGCATGTGGCCCACTGAAGTCTAGCAATTTCAGATCCCTGTATAGTGTTTTATCTCTGCATAACTAAAATCTGGATGTTTTAAAAAATAAAAATGTGAAGACATCGTATTTGAGAGTGATAACTCAATGTATTAATCCCCTCTCTTGCTACCTACCCTGACAGTGGCTTAATGGCAATATAAAATTATGTAAAGCAATTAACAGTAAAACATAATCAAATACATCAGACCACAACAAAAGCAGCAATACAACAGAATTATCAAGAGGAACAATTATTCATCCGTTCCTCCCATGTGCCTTCTGAAATAACAGTGTGGTAACTTATCCTTTGAATTTCAGAAATAAGGAAACCAAGCCAGGCTTGGAAAGAAGACTGAACTGTCCTCGTAACACATGGTCTTGTGAATGATGGCTGCTCCCAATTCAGAGCTGCCATAATCCCACGTTTCTGATATGAAAACTGTGATTAAAAAAAAAAAGCTACCCAAAGACAGTGGTAACTTAAATCACATAGTGATTTAACTTGATAAAGATCACCCCCTGAGCTTCATGATTTTACTATGATTTGAATAGTAAGGTTGTGAGGTTCTTGTTATTATGGATGGCACAGTGATTTGCAACGTCAGATTTTTCCAGGTATTCTATGGTCCAGCACATTTCTGCAATCAAGCACTGAGATAGTAGTATTTATTTTCAGATTTAGTGTAGGACCTATCAGGCAAGAGTGGGAAAACTATATTCTGCATCCCTTGTGTGGCCTATCCCCTACTTTACCTGTGCCCTTAAAAATACACTGCCAAAATTGCAAATGCAACACTTTGGGGGGATGTGGGAACAAGCATAAATTTTGGAAAAATTTAACACCACTTCAAAAGATGGAGAACAACCCCCTCAAACTCACAACCCTTGGAAATTATAGATACACCCACTGAAACAATTTCATCCTATCATTACTTTGCCCAGAATGATTCTTGGTCACCATTTGATTAATTTTTAAGTACTATTCCCCACTTGCTCCTGCCATAAGCTTCAGGCTGTCATGTTCACTGTTTCAATGTGCACTGTACATCATAACGTTTCACATGCCATGGTGCTGACGTGCGTTTCTGTTTGGGAGGGAGCTGCTGTGAAACCTTGTGCCAAGCTCTGTATCTATGTTCATTTCAATGGAATGTGTTTGGGTTATGTGCTCTGTTCAAGGACTTTTCCCGCGGACCATCAGAAGCAGTTAGGAGCACCTGGGATTGTGAGCTTGGGAAGATTCTACGGGGGGAGGGATCTCATTTGTATCGAGGGTTTTTAGTTTGCATTTGGCGCATTTTTTTCATTCTCACCTTTCTTTGTGATCCTGCATACTACTCTTTAATAAATCAGATATCTTTGTGATCCTGCTCATGAGTCTGATGGTGTTTTAGAATAGGCAGACAGCTTGAGGAGACAGCTAGCTTGATGCCTGAGTCAACTGTCAAGAGTGGAGAACTGAGCCTCACCCCAGAACCTTCAGGTTTCCGGCAGGATTCGAGTTCCAGCCCTGAGGTGGAGGAATCCGATGATGGGAGAGAACCAGAGCAACCAGCACCCAGCGAATCGCCTGCAGAGTTGATCACCTGGGATGAAATGGGAGAACCCCAGCCAGGGACATCCCAGGCATCCTGGAAGTATTGGTTCCTGCTGACCCCAAACGTAGAATCTACCATGGTATCAAAAGGGAGACAGCCTGACACGCGAGGGAGGGAGGAATCTCAAACCCCTGAAAGGCTAAGGGTGGTGGAGGCCAAAATAGTATCGATGGAGTACATATTAAGAAACTTGTCTCTGTCATGGGGGGGGGCAGCCGAGGTGCGAAGGGGATTCCAGCTCCACGCAATCATCATCCATCCCCCCACCCGGACCGCTGGCGGAGCAGGGCTGGAGACAGCGCCGGGATGAATCTCCACCCCGCAAAGTTTGACCACCAGTGTCCCCACCCCAAGGAGGGAGAACTACTGTAACCTGGGGCCCAACCACTCAAGCAGCCGCTGATTCAGCTCCAACAGGAGTGGGGGTGAAAGACTTTTCTGTCAGGTTTGATGGGGATCCAACCAAGTTATCTGTCATGTTCCCCGTTGCAAGGCATTTGTGCATCACAACGGGGAACATGCACATTAGGTAAGAGGAAGGGATAAGCGTAATCCCTTAATCACTCACATATCCCCCAAGCACCCATATCCAGGAGGGAATCACAAACATAATAGAAAAGCCCCTAGACCAGAATTGGCACCCATCAAGAGATAGGGGGAACGCCTTCCCATTTCCCCAGGGGATGCACTCACTTATCCCTCAAGCACCCATATCCATAGAGGAATCTCCAACACAATGGGAGCGCCCTTCGGACCGGACTCAACACTCATCAGAGGATCAGGGGAACGCCATCCCATTTCCCCAGGGCACGCACCTGGTCCGGATGAAGGCAGGGAGACAAAGGAGATCGCCGGAATCGCCCATCAGCTGACGCATCACAGTCCCAAGCACCCATCCAGTCCTGGCTCGAGGGTGGAGAAGCACAATGTCCACCAACAAAGTATAAACAGGACACCCTGTCAACACATAAGGATTCCTGTCTTTTTCTTTGCACGCACTCCGTTCTAATAAAGCCAGAAATCCTTAGACCCTCTAAGTGAGTCTGTGTTTTATTTAGAGCGTGGCTGCCCTGACATTATCTTTCTCACTAATGCTAAAAGTTACATGACCATACTTCCCTTCCAAAGAGGCTAAAATAACTGCCATTGCCACCAAGTTGAAGGGACGAGCGGCTGACTGGTATGTTCAATTAAGTGAGGCTGACTCCCCTGAGCTTGAGTATTTTGAGGACTTCATGTGGGCGTTAAAGCTGCATTTTCAGGATCCTCTAGCCAAGGCAAGAGCTAAAAAGGCACTGAAGGATCTTACCCAGGGCCAACTGTCTGTAGCTGATTACGCCCTAGAGTTTAAGGCTCTAGCTGGGAAAATCCCCGACTGGTCTCAGTCAACCTTAATAGAACAGTTTAAAGAGGGACTCAACCGGGACGTCCTGCGGTGGGCATTGTGTAGAGACGACCCAGAGACATTGTATGACTGGATCTGTCTGGCCGGCAAGGCTGAGCACGCCCAGCATACCTTCATGCAAACCAAACGACCTGAAAGACAACCAGCCCCCATGAGGGGACCCCGAAGTGCTGCAACGGCTACTCGGCCAGGCTATAGAGCCTGGGAAGAGGAGAGAGATCAGCGCTATGCAAGGGGTCAGTGTCTACGATGCGGAAAGGAAGGGCATCGAGCAGCTGATTGCCCAAAAGCCAAGGCTGGAGATCGAGCGGGCAAGCTGCCGGCCAAATCGCCCCCCCCCCTCACAATGGATGACAGCAGCCAAGGGGGCAGCTGATGCTGAGGAAGTATTCTACTTCTCGGGAGAGGCTGAAGATGACTCTAAGGATCCGGCGAGAAATGCCAGCCACCTGCCATGAAGAGCGCCTGCGGGCAGGTGGAGGAGGATGGGCGCAAGGATGCTATGGTGAGTGCTGACTGTCCCACTTTAGCAGGAAATGTGAAATTGGGCTCCTGCACAAAAACTACAGAGGTCTGGGCTTTAGTTGACTCTGGGTGTTCCAGGTGTCTGATTCACCCTGATCTGGTTGCTGCTTTGGACCTGCCTAGCTTCCCCCTCCAGCAGCCTTTGATCTTCACACAGTTGGATGGTTGAACAGCAGGGGGGGAGGGGGCCAGCAACCCATTTCACTGGAACTGTCACAATGCAAATGGGCAGCCACCGTGAGACTTTAATATTTGTAGTGGCACCTGTTGGCAACCCCTTGGTAATCCTGGGGATCCCATGGTTGACTTATCAAAGCCCACATATAAATTGAGAACACAGAACTCTGACTTTTAAGGATGGGTTTTAGCAAGCTCCTACCGCGGAGACAGCTTCAAGTGCGGGGGTTGGAAGGGCTGCAATTGCTCCGCCGTGCCCTAGTTTGGCACGTTTAGAAGGCTTGCCTGATTGATACCAAGACTTTGAAGACGTCTTTGGGGAAATGGAAGCAGATCAGCTACCCCCCAGTCGGAAAACTGATTGTGCAATAGAGTTGGTTCCCAATGCTCAACTGCCCAAGCCAAAAATTTATCCAATGACTCAGAAGGAGCTTGAGGCATTACGGGACTTTATTGACAAAAATCTGTCAAGGGGGTTTATTGAACCTGCAAATTCCCCAGTTGGGGCACCTGTGCTCTTCCGGGAAAAGAAAGATGGCATGCTTCGACTCTGTATGGACTATCGGGGGTTAAATTCCATCTCAATTTGCAACAAATACCCTCTGCCACTCATGAAGGACATGTTAGCTCACTTGTCTAAGGGCAAGATTTTCTCCAAGCTCGATCTTCGTGAAGCCTATTTCAGCATCCACATACGAGCTGGAGATGAGTGGAAAACTGCTTTTAATTGTCCACTGGGTTCATTTCAGTACAAAGTCCTCCCTTTTGGGTTAGCAGCGTGCCCGGAGTCTTCATGCAATTGATTAATGAAGTATTACATGATCATTTGTTTAAAGGGGTCTTGGTTTATTTGGACGATGTGCTCATTTACACTGAATCTGAGGAGGAACACGAACGCCTTCTCAAACAGGTGTTAAGTAAGCTTAGAGATGCCAAGCTTTATGCCAAGCTTTCCAAATGTGAGCTTCACAAGACCCAACTTGACTATCTAGGCTATAGGTATCTGACAAGGGCATTGAAATGGACCCTGCAAAAATTCAGGCGATTTTAAGTTGGGAACGTCCCCACACCCGGAGGCAATTGCAAAGTTTCCTCGGGTTCAGTAATTACTATCGCCAATTTATCCAGGGGTTCACTGAGATTGCTTTGCCCCTTACTGATTTACTCCGTACCAAGGGTTTGGGGGAGACATGCAAAGTAAAAAACCCTGGGGCAGTGCTGAATTGGACGCCTGAATGCCAGGCAGCATTCAAGAAGTTAAAAACCCTCTTCACTGCTGAGCCTATTTTACAACACCCCGATCCTGAACGCCCCTTTGTGGTCCAAGTTGATGCTTCTGACTCCTCAGTTGGGGCTATATTGTTACAGAGAGATTCTGAAAATCACTTGAAACCCTGCGCTTATTTGTCCAGAAAATTTTCTGAAACTGAATGCCGGTGGCATGTTTGGGAAAAAGAGGCTTTTGCTGTAAAAGCCGCTTTGGAAGCCTGGCGTCACCTCCTGGAAGGCGCTAAATGCCCTTTCGAGGTTTGGACCGATCACAGGAATTTGGAAGCCCTCCGCACCCCCCAGCGTCTCAGTCCTAAACAAATTCGCTGGGCTCAATTTTTCAGTCACTTTAACTTCCAGTTAAAATTTATTCCGGGAAAGAAAAACTTTCTGGCCGATGCTTTGTCACGTTTACCTCAGGACCTTGACCACATGGCAGATATAGTTGGGACTGTTCTCACTGAACCACAACTGGGCTTGGTTGCCGTCACTCGGAGCCAGACCCGTGTATAGGCAACCCCGCCCCCAGCCCCATCTGGGTAGCGGAAAGTGCAAGTTCCTTGTCAGTTACAGAAGGACTTTCTCCAGGCACTGAAATCTGACACTTGGTTGCTAGCTAATAGAGACAATGTTTCTTTTGAAAAAGGTCTGGCATGGGTGGAACAGCACCTTTATGTGCCTGAAACTTTAAGAGCTGATGTTTTGCGGCATTCCCATGATGATAAACTTGCTGGACACTTTGGTTTTGTCAAAACCTTGCATTTGGTTCGCCGTCAATTTTGGTGGCCAACCTTAAAGCGTGATGTAAAAGTCTATGTTGCTTCCTGTCCTGTTTGTGCCATGTCAAAGCGGAAAGGAGGAAAGCCACAGGGGCTTCTACAGCCAGTGGCCAGCCCATCCCATCCCTGGGATGAGATTTCTATGGATTTTATTGTGGACCTACCTCCCAGTCAGAAGAAAACTGTCATTTGGGTTGTAAAAGATTTTTTCTCCAAACAAGCCCATTTCATTCCATGTAAGTCCATCCTGTTGGCCCCACAATTGGCCCGCCTATTTCTCATCCACATCTACCGTCTTGACGGTAGCCCTTCCCATTTGGTCAGCAACCGCGGGACAGTTTACTTCCCAGTTTTGGAAATCATTTTTAAAATTGATTGGCACCAAACAGGCGCTGTCCACATCGTCCCATCCTGAGACTGACGGATCTACTGAGATTTTGAACTCCGCCCTTGAACAATTCCTTAGAGCATACATTAACTACCATCAGGACAATTGGGTGGACTTGCTGCCTTTTGCTGAAGTGGCTTACAACAATGCTGTTCATCAGAGTACCAGGCAAACCCCTTTTCGTGTGGTTTCTGGTCACAACTTTGTTCCCATCCCTGAGCTGCCACAACCCCCTCCCCAATCCTGTTCTGCCTCTGACTGGGCTGTTAAGCTTGCTGGTTCCTGGCCGGTGATTCAACAGGCTTTGGCTGATGCCCAGGCTGCTCACAAGTTTCAAGCCGATAAACGTCATTCTTTGAAACATGATTTCAAAATTGGGGATCAAATATATCTATCTACCAAATTCATCAAGTCCCCACAACCCTCTAAAAAACTTGCTCCCAAGTTCATTGGTCCTTTCCCTATTGTTGGTCTTATCAATCCAGTTACTGTTAAGTTGGACCTGCCTCACAATTTGAAACGCTTGCACCCTGTTTTCCATTGCAGCCTGCTCAAGCCTGTCCACCACTCTTCCCGCTGGCATCCCCAACCTCCTCCTCCTGCTCTGATCATGATTGATGGCCAACAGCAGTTTGAAGTCAAGGAGGTTGTTGATTCTCGCAAGCTTCGAGGCACCCTCCAGTATCTGATCCGCTGGAAACACTTTCCTCATCCTGAATGGGTGCCTGCTCACCACGTTAATGCTCCTGATTTAGTTAACCGTTTCCACTTGGCTTACCCTTTGAAGACTGCCGCTTAGTGTTTTCTTTCTTTTGGGGGGCAGTATGTCATGTTCACTGTTTCAATGTGCACTGTACATCGTAACATTTCACATGCCATGGTGCTGACGTGCGTTTCTGTTTGGGAGGGAGCTGCTGTGAAACCTTGTGCCAAGCTCTGTATCTATGTTCATTTCAATGGAATGTGTTTGGGTTATGTGCTCTGTTCAAGGACTTTTCCCGTGGACCATCAGAAGCCGTTAGGAGCACCTGGGATTGTGAGCTTGGGAAGATTCTACGGGGGGAGGGATCTCATTTGTATCGAGGGTTTTTAGTTTGCATTTGGCGCATTTTTTTCATTCTCACCTTTCTTTGTGATCCTGCATACTACTCTTTAATAAATCAGATATCTTTGTGATCCTGCTCATGAGTCTGATGGTGTTTTAGAATAGGCAACCATTACACAGGCTGTTTTTAAAATCTTTCCATTTTAAGATTTCCTTCAGAAGGATGTACACTGGGGTTAAGTCAATCTGACTTTAAATGCTAAAAGTGTGACAGTAATTTCAACAGGATCTAGAAAGCTGAAATACAGAAATGAAATGGGAGAACTTTTACAACTTCATGCTGGTTGACATCTGAATAGGCTTGATTAGATAATCCTAGCTCTCTTGATTAGACCTGAAAGTGCCTTAGACCACCATTATGTTTTATGAAATGGGCCTGCTGCTTCTGTTAACCTAAAGGAAAAGCACGGTATTCAGAAAACCAGTCAAAGATTACAAAGGTTTTGCACATCCAACAGTGGGATTTCATGTCTTATCAGATTGCCTTTGGCAGGAAGACAATACATGGAATTCCTTGCTAACATTTAGGGATATTATTTCTGGTTTTAAGTATTCAGGGGCCCAGAACTTTTAGAAGAGGAATCAGATGCAAATCAAGGGTCTTCTTCCACTTGTACCCAACCATGGTACAACCATGCCCTACCAACCTTTTTTTTTTCTGCCATGATCTCATGTCATTGCCTTCATCTCATTCCTTGTTTCATCGCTTGGATTTTTTATTCTTTATTTTTTATTTCTATTTATAGTATTTTTACTGTATTTTATTTTTTGTATTATTGTGATGGTTTTAATCACTTCTTGTAAACCGCCCAGAGGCCTCCGATGGGAGGAGATGGGCGGGGATAAATTAGATAGATAGATAGATAGATAGATAGATAGATAGATAGATAGATAGATAGATAGATAGATAGATAGATAGATAGATAGATAAATTCCCAACCCAAACCTGAGGCAGCCTTAAATTGTCCCTAGCTGTTCTGGATCTATTTTGCCCCTTAAGCAAAGAATAAACTGCAGCAGTTTTATCCTGAATACAGTTTGACATGTGTCATTGACATTAGATTGGTGTCACAGTCAAGTGACCCCTGGGTGACGGGATTGGCCTGGCATCTATTGGTCATTTCAGTCTGTTGCAGACATATCCTCTCTCCTCCAGTTCCTGGGTGCTGTCCTCCAGAACCATTCTGGTTTGGATAGTGGGAGAATCTAGCTCTTTTACACTGGCCTCTCTCTGTCTCTGTATCCTCCAGGTCTCTGAGCTGATTCATGGCTAAGAAGTCCATCTTTGAAAAAGGAAATAGCCTGACAGGTGACAGGCTCTGGGGGCGCTACACAGATCAGCAGGGGAAGGACTCTTTTGCCAGATGGCTATACCTGCAATTCTAGCTATCTCTCAAAAATTACTCCCTCCCCCTCCCCCTTTCCCTCCCCATTCTTCATTGGTGAGTTGCCAGTCTCCAAGGCTTATAGTTCTTGAGGACTTCAACCTGCCCCCAGAATCTGGGACAGCTTAGGAGTTCATGGCCACCATGGCAACAATGAACCAGGAGGCCTTTAGGACAGTCACTCATGCTTTGGTCACCTTGCACTTGGACTATTGCAATATGTTCTATATGGGACTGTCCTTGAAGACCACGTGGAAGTTGTAGCTGGTCCACAATGCACCAGCATGGTGTGTTATGGGAATCCATCAGTATGCTCACCTAACACCTCTGCTTTGTCTGCTGCACTGGTTACCAACAGGCTTCTGGGTGCAATTCAAGGTGCTGGTTATCATGTATAAAGCCCTTCAATGCATAGTGCCTAGTTATTTTAGGTACTATCTTCTGTAGTTTCTGCCTATACGAGTGAGCAGAGATGGCATGCTCCAAATCCCATGGATTAAGCAGTGCCACCTGACGGACCCAGGAAGCAGGCCTTCCTTGTCATAGCACCTGCCCTCTGGAATGATGTTCCCCCTGCCCCCAGAGATTCACATGGTCCTCATCCTGACCCTATTTAAATGAGCTCTTAAAACCTGCCTCTTCTCTCAGGCCTTGAGCTAGAGTGGGTGGTGGACCCCTTGTAGATGTTTGATCTGGCAGAGTTGGGTTATTTTCCCAGATGTTTTGAATTGGTTGTCTTATATTGTTTTAAACTGCTTTATGCTGTGTGTCACCCAGACCATGTCATAATGGAGTTGGGAGGGCTATAAATTTAATAATAAATGTAATAATAAATAAATGTTTTCCTACCAAATGCTGATGTGTATTGAGGCAGGAGGGAAACAAAGCCAAGATAATTAATCGCTCCATTTTGGTGACCTAAGCACAATAAATGAGGGCACTACAATTAGGAGGCATCTTGCTTTCTGCAGGATAGAGACTGGCAGAGGGGGCAACAAATGTTACACCTGTATAGTTTTTAGCTGGCTGAAAGACTGGTGGGTAGCCCTTGAACTGAGCTGTGGAGAAGCAGTCATGTGTGATTTTTTTCCTGCCTGCCTGCCTGCCTGCTACAAATGCCTGTATGTTCTTTCTTCCAGAATTAGTCCTGGAGGTAAAACGATCTGTGTAGTCATTGTTTGAAGCTCTAGGGCATTGATGAGCATCACATAAAATTAGAATGAAAAAAGCTCTGCAATGTTGGATGCAGGGGTGTCCTTGGGGGTAGGGTCAAAAAGGTCAAAATGGTGGCTGTGACAGTGTGATTGAAGCTTTGCCTGTTTTTATGTGTGTTGCATATGTAGCTACTCGTGCTTGGAAGAATCAAATACTTTCATCTAATGTCTTAGTACGTGCATTGAAGGTGAAAGAAGACCAGAAGATCTTTCAACAGAAGCCCTCAGGGAACACGTTAGGGATTTCTGCAGCAGGGACCACAGGTAGCTAGACCAGGTTGAAAACCTCTCTTTAAATTTGTTCCCTGCTACAATATATCTGGAGATCAAGAATCTAACAGGGTCAAAGTCATTCTTCCAGTTTTGAGTAAACGTCTGGTAATGTTCTGTGCTAGTGACATCTTTATTTGTATTGCTTTCCACCAGAAGCTTGTGTTCCACCAGATCTATTTTTAAACTGCAGCTTTGACAAGAGGCGACCTTTTGGAGAAGAAACAAAGGAGCTTCAGAAGCACTCAGGCAAACAAAGCAGGGAGAACAAAGAACAAAAGCAGTAGCTCGAATACAGTCATTAGGTTACGAAACTGTTTTTCCTACATCTAAGTAATGATAAAGGGAAGCACAATGTGTGCCAAGGCAGCTATGTAAAATTGGTAATTTTCAACACAAAAGTTGCTAGAAATTAGGTTTTCTTTTCTTCTTCCCACACTGGGTGTCTAGAGTTCATGAATTACCATTCTGTTTAAATCATACTGTGATAGCAGCACCTTCCTGCTCTTGATCTTGCCTTGCCTCTATGTATCTTCTGGTTGAATCCCCATTCCACTGAATCTACCTATTTAGAAGAACTCTTCTGAAGAAAGTTTAGTAACCAGACAAGCTTAAGAGCTGATATGCCCCAAACTGTTATCAGCAGCTGGTTGCTCCTGGGATTGGGCAATTAAGCGGTTTTTCTCTCTCCTCTTCTTGTTCCAGAAACCAGGGCTATCTAATTAAAATGTCAGTAGAACCAAATTAAACAGTGTTTCTCAACCTCAGGAACTTTAAAATGTGTGGACTTCAACTCCCAGCATTCCCCAGCCAGCATACATGAGTTCTGGGAGCTGAAGTCCAGGCATCTTAAAGTCCCTGAGGTTGAGAAACATGGAATTAGACAAAACAAAGTGGGAATCTTTTCTAGAATTATTTCCAATGAGTAATACAATACAGTAGCTGTTAGGAGCTTTTAAAAGGTATTCCACAACTAAGGCTTGTTCTATCAATTGCAATAGACTTTTGAACACTATAAAGGGGAAGGATTTTTCTTAATTGCTTTTTTTCTCAAATCATTCCTTTTTTAACTTTAGGGGAAATCCATCAGAGATAAGATTAGGATTCATTTTTGCACATCACACTAAGACAAATGTAGATTGTGATTTGGGCTAGTGTGAAGCCAACCCTTCTGATTTATAATCACACTTTAGACTTCGTGCATTGTGTTGAACTGGGCTGCACTGGAATATTGAGAATCCTGGAGTAGATGAATGTGACCTTAGTCCTGGTAGCTCCATTCCTCCTGTGTATACTTTATTTTTTATTCCCTTCACAGCTTTAGTCTCAAAGATCATAGAGTGGTTTCTGTTTGCCTGATCATTGTTTATTTGCTACTTTTCCATAGTTACATCCAAAGCAATTCAGAAATAATAGCAAAAAAGAACATAGATCACAAGACAAGATTATTCACTAGCAGAACAATATATTGATTACTGTTGATAACTAATATTAAGGCCTGAAAGAAGTTCAAACACATAATTCAAGTAACAGCAACAATAAAGCCTTTCCTTGCCTCAGACTAAATATTGTCCCCAGCAGCAGAATATTGGTATCAATATTTAATGAAACATAGTCCTATATAGAGAACCAGTTTGGCGCAGTGGCTAAGGCACTGAGATAGAAACCAGGAGACCGTGAGTTCTAGTCCTGCCTTAGGAACAAAGCCAGCTGGATGACCTTGGCCCAGTCACTCTCTCCCAGCCCTAGGAAAGAGGCGATGGCAAACCACTTCTGAAAAACCTTGCCAAGAAAACTGCAGGGACTAGTCAAGACTGACTCACACACACAGGAGTCAGAATTGACTTGAAGACACCCACAGACACAGACACACACAAAGTCCATACACACAGATTTATAAGACATGGCACAGAAGGCAAAAAAAGGCAGGATAGAGGAGTGATTTCTTTTATACGTTTCATCATTTCCCCATACAATTAACTATGATGGAAATGAGCAGCTCAGGGAGACCCAAAGACACCCTCCGTTCAAAGGTGATTGTCCTAGTGCTGTTCCCCTCATGCAGCTGGTTAGTCCAGTTGAACTTAATGGGATTTACACTTCAGTAGACTTGAGTAAGAATAAACTGCTCATGCACACATTGTAAATAAGAATTTATAAATGAGTTGTATTTAGTCATTTCTGGGCTCTAGTATTTTAACCACAGGTACCTCTGTGTGTGTGTGTGATTTCATTGTTTATAATTTCATTTTAACAAAATGAAATCATAAAAGTAACAAATAAGAGATGCAGTCCACAAAAAGCTGTCATTAGAATAAGCCTTTAAGTAGCAGTATCTTCTGGGAAAACATGTATATAAAATTGTGCTCTAAAAGAACTGTACAATTCTAGACGGGGGAAATCACTCCTCAGCAGAACAAATGTGTTTGGCATAAACACTTTCTGTGTGCTGACCCAAATAAATACCTGGGTCAATAAGGAAATTGTGAGCCAAGCCTGAAAGCACAGTGCCTGAAAGCCCAAAGCAAGTGCATTCCAGAAACAGTAAGAAACCAAACCCTATGTGAGACTCCTTTATACCAAATTAAATGGCTCATCTGTAGCCCAGTACTGACTTCAACTTTCTGGGATGGGGGCCGGGGAGGAGGCAAACTATTCATGATTAAGCAAGTAGGGGCCTTCAAGATAATTTGTTAGCAATCCATGCAAAGGAGGGGGCAACTGATTCCAATGAATATAATTCCCTTCCTTATTCCTGGCAATAAAACCTTCCATGGGGGTCAATGGGCTAATTATTATTAGTGTACTTCAAATCAAATCTTTATTGCAGACTTCAACCAACTGGAGAAGGTTTTAACAGAGAAATAAGAAACAGTAACAAGTGCATTTTATCTTCAAATTTCTGCCTCCAGGGAGAATAAAAATTATTCTTGAATATGAGAGGAGCCAATCCCTACGTTCAAAATGCTACATTTAGCCAGGATCTAAATACATTTCTCTACATTCTGGTCTTAATTTTGATTTAATCCAGCTTCTTTACAGAGAACTACATTAGACAGGCAGTGCGGCAGCTGAAATAAATCCTTCACTCTGTCCATTTTGATCTTTTTGGAAATCTCTTGCCCTGCATATGAGATACTTTTAAAAGATCTGAATATTTTCTAATGCAACACTTAGGATCACTTTAAGTTTGGCTTTGGGGCAAAGTTCTTTGTCATCACTTGATACTTGAGATCCTTTTTAAAGGGGAGATGCTATGGACTGAATCTGGGTCCTTCTCTATATAAAATACGAGTCCTATTGATTGTTCACTTTGGTCCCTGAAGCAGAAAACCCAAATGGCATCTTCTCACTAATGGTGAAAAATATATCCTGGCAATTCATTCACCTTTATAGAGTAAATCTACTACTGCCAATGAATTATGTCACCTTACCTAAACGTAACTTCGGCCCTTTGTTATTCTCCTGATGCCCAGAGAATTGGCAAGAGCCTGTTTTGCCTTCTGCTAATTCACTCAGAGAGATGTGTTCCTTCTACCAGGCCTTTAAAATCTTCATGCCAAATACACTTAAAAAGGAACATTTTGACTGAATGTTACTTAAAACGAAGATTGTTGGGCATTCTGAATTCCATCCAGAGCAAAAAGGAATGTCATTAAGGCTGGGATTAAAACCCATTTTTGTCTTAGTCCTTGTCTTAGTCCTGTCAGATTAGTTTACATGGAAGTGAAGGATACTTCTACAGTATTTACTTTATAGAGGATGTTTCAAATGCTTGGCAGTGATTGATGGGAGAGGCTGTCCCTGATAAGGAACAGGTGTATGTGTGTGTGTGTGTGTGTGTGTGTAACCGTGAACTGCAAAGGACAGAGCAGATCTATCCAGTCAGTTTCAACATTTCTTCATCTCATGTTTTTCTACTGGTGATTAATCTTCATTCAAAGCAAATAATAACCATGGGCCCTAATGGGGGTCTTTTTCTATTTCTGGCATGGTTCATGTTATAGTTGTATGTTGCAGGCAGATATTCAGCAGATGTAGCTTTGATCCAATGTAGCACTGCAGAAGAGGCAGTCAAACAAGATGCTGGGCTGTTTGCAAGTATTTGTTTCTATGAATTCCTTTGAGAAAAACTCTTAAAAATGAAGATTTTGCTGTAAGCTGGCACTTCCTTTGCAGCATATCAGCTTCCCAGTCTCTTTTTATAGCATCCATAGGTACCATGCTAAAGAGATCCTAACTCTGGAGCAGGAGAAAGACATTCAAGAGAGATTTCTTACTTTCTGTAAAGTAACACACATACATACACACACGCCTTCCAGATTGCCTTGTGCAGCCAATTCTCATGGAAAATACAGGAAGTTTATTCTCATCTCAAAGAATCCCTGAAACCACAAGTCATACACACATACAAAACAGGCAGAGTTTTGATCATACTATCACAGACATCATCTTGATTGTTTCTGACTGCACTCTGCAGACATCCCTGCAGGCAAGGAATCCTGGCTTTGAGTAAATACCAAGGATTTGTATTCAGAAGGAACTGAAAAAACAATAACTGTAAATGAATATGGTTGGGTGGACCACATTCAGTTCTCCTTGGGCTTTTTAGAAGTTTCTCCCCATTCCTCTTTTTTTCCCTAAAAAATGTCTATGGAACCTTGGCTGGAATATATAAAAATACCTATTTATTTATATCTTTATATAAACAAACTACATGGTTCTGTAAATTAGGATGCATTTATTTTTAAAATCCTGTCTGTGTGTATATGCCATTTTCTATTAAAACTTAAAAGACTGAAGTTGATGTATGTATAACTTTGGGCAGATCATTGGTTGGTCAGCTTCACAGCATTTCCACGTGAGGTATTTGTACTCCTTCCAGTTTGGCTTCTGACCCACATCCTCATCTCTCTTTAGCATCTGAGCCAATTGAGGGCCAACTTAGTTGTGGGACAAAAGGAATTGCTCTGAATTTGGCTCTAGCTGGAAACACTGGCACTCTTTGGACCTTGAGGGAAGGAACTGTTGCCTCACCCTCATTCTCAGGGCCGCAACTAGGATCTGTGTCACCCGGGGAAAACATGGATTCCACGCCCATTTTGGCGCACCCCCCCGTGCTCATTTTGGCACCCCCCCCAGCGCGGCACCCGGGGCACATGCCCCGGTTGCCCCCCCTAGTTGCAGCCCTGCTCATTCTGGCTCCTGAACTTCAGCCACCATAACAGGTCCTGAAAGGGGAATGCTGGCTTAGGCTTTGTAGCTCCCCCTTGGTACACAAGGCCCAATGAGTACAGATGAAGTTGACAAAATTTTCCACTCCTCTCTTCAGTAGATCAGTCACCTACAAAGCATCAGACTGCTTTGATTTGTTAAAAAAAATCTCTTTTGTGTGGAGTAGGGATGAGGGGATATTTGTTGCTCTGGACCTGTGCCAGCTAAAGGAGTGGTAGTGATTTGCACACTTGGCCCTCTGAATGTCTCAGTCAGCAGTCCAGAGAGCCTCATTTTCAAATTGCTTTCGCAGGCTTGGGGAGTTGAAATGGTGGCAACATAGTGCCTTCTTTGTCATTGCACCTATCTTGTGTAACAGCCTCCCCCTGAGATACGGATGGCCCCGACCTTGCTGGTCTTCTGCAGGGCCATAAAGACCTGGTTCTTCCACCAAGCACTGGGGCCAGAATGCTAATGATGCTCTGGTGTGGATGCAGGTCTACTTGTTTTATTGCTGTGAGATTTTTAGGGGCCTCTACTGCTGTTGCTATTTCTTTTTTATGCCATTTTTTACTGATATGGATTGTGATTGTTGTTTTTTGTTTGCTGCCAAAAGTGCTTTGGTAGATAGGCAGCCATATAAATCTGTTAATATGACAATAACAACAACAATAAAATGTTTTCAGTTCTCCAACTGTGCTTTTAATATCAAAACTTTAGCATGAGGTGTTTGCAGACAAATGACTGCAGTAAGGAAATACTATTGGGAACCTCAAAGAAAATTAAATAATCAAGAGTTAAAAGTCAATGTATTACTATGGTAGCCATTAATAAGTATTCCTTTGTAAATTTTTAACCCAATCTTGTATACTAATATACTATATATTAGTATACTTACATAGTAATTTTCTGGATTCTTTTGTAAAACCATTCTACTATCAAGTTCCTTTAAAACACTCTTCATATCTGGTTTCAAAAGAGGCAGAAAGCCAGACTTGTTATAAAGTCTACTAGGCAAGCTAATGGGAGACTTAGAAGGTAGGTAGAAATTAGGAGAATTAATCTCTGTAATTAAAATTAGGCTCTGCTAACATTATTTGCTGATACCATGTTGAGGGTTTTTGCTCATAGGGGAACCAACATTTATTTTGAATTCAAGTCTGCATTTTCCTACAAAGTATCTGTGGGGTGAACTATAAGCTTAAACTGATTTAGTTCTGCTTCTTTCTAGAACTGAACTTCATCAAACCATCTTTTCCTTTTGGGTGTGGTGTTTTCCACGTTACTGATTTTTTTCTACATAATGGAGCAATGTAGTTCAGAGAACTATGAGTTTGATTGGGTAGCCAGGATATTGAGATGTGAGCATAATATAACATTAAATTACCTCTGTCAATGGCTGAGATCAACAGCTAAGTCCAGCTATGATACCACAGAATAGTAATTCCTTATCTCTGTGTTGTACTTCAACTCCCATAGTTCTCAGCCAACTTGGTCTTTAGACATGGCTGCCAATCATACAGAAGTCTTATTCCTTGCAGCCATTTCCCAACTGGATTGCCTTCATTCATCCCTTTCCACAGTCCTTTACCTCCTAATGGGCTGGAGGCACTCAGCAGATATCTTTCTTGTGCTTTCAACTTCCAAAGTGCCCATCACAAGCCAAGCCACTCCTATCCCAAACTAAATGCTGTCTTGCAGGTATCCTTAAAAATGAAAGTTCCAGTTTTCACACATTGGTTTTGAGCAAGAAATATTGAACAATAGCCCAAGACATTATGGGGCTAATTTTATGGTTTTAAACATGGGAACTTGAAGGAAATACTAATTCTATGTGTTTCTACAGCAAATCTTGGGTGATGTTCCAATAGCTGAGTTAACAACATGAAGGATTGAACTGCTACTAATTAAAATTGATTAGACACTGAAATTTAGTTTGACAGACACTTTTCTTCAAGAAGTAAAGTCACAATTCAGTATGCAACTAGTTCATAGAGTGTTGTTCCTTTTGCACTTCAGATAAGCAACTGAAACACTGAATTAACACAATTGTGGCTTGTTTGTTTGTTTTAAAAAAACCAAAGCAATAAAATAACATTTACATACCAATTATATATTCCCAAGCCAGCTCATATTACATCTGTGTGATCTTTGCCAACATTATTAAAACAATAAAAGCAGTCAACATAGACAAGCATAATTAAATAGAAGGAGGCTCATAATACACATGCAACCCTTAAGAGTTCAAGATTTCCATAGCAACTGTTTCCTAATTGAACCTGCTCACCGGAACATACAGAAACCTGTGACACAAGAGCACCCAGAAAAGCCATGAATAAGCAGGCAGATCAAGCTCCTCTGCCTTCCTGGGACATTCACAGGGTAACTCTGTCTCCATGTTACACATTCAAAAAATACAGGGATTCTCTAGAGCAGTGTTTCTCAAACTTGGCAACTTTAAGATGTGTGGACTTCAACTTCCAGACTTCCTCAGCCAGCAAGGTTGGCTGGGGAATTCTGGGAGCTGAAGTCCACACATCTTAAAGTTGCCAAGGTTGAGAAACACTGCTCTAGATGGATCTAATGCCCCGCCTTAGCTTGTATGACAGCATATATTACTTCGACTTAAAAGATGTAATTTTACTTTTTTAAAAGGAGGGAAAAATGGATTAAAAGTGGAGTGGGGTTGGTACTTTAATGTTTTAATAACAAAAGTAAGCATGTGCAAGTCAATGGCATCATTTGCTATAGGAAAGGAACCCAAGAGAGTGTTAGGAGTTAAAGGACTTTCTAGTCCAGGAGTGGAAATTCTGCAAGGTTCCAGACACTGTTCGCTTCCAACTTACATCAGCTCAAGTCAATATGGCCAGTGGAAAGGATAACGGGAGTTGTGGTCTAACATCAGAGGCCTACTGATTTTTCAGTCTAGCCCAACTCATAATACCAAGGGTAGATTATCCAGTACCTAAAGTATTGGTGGCATCTCTCCTGTCTTATCCTGTGGAATCCCTCCTCTGAGAAATGTCCTAGGCCTGTACCTTGCAAGGCAAGGCAAGAATTTTTGTTATTATTCCATTAGCTTCTTACAAATTGGTTCTACCTCTTATTCCAATCTGAGATGAACAACTGATGCTCATGTGTGAGTCTGTGTTAGTTTCAGTGTCTTGCTTTTAATGATTTTTATAAGCTTGTTTGGAATGCCCTTTTAATCCCCAAAGCAACCTATAAAATGGAAATACAAAAATTAAGATTCCAAGGAAGAATCCATCAAACACTGTTAGTTGTTGCTACTGCAAAGCTCATCTAACAGTTAAAAATCCCTTTATTTTGTTAAATTGAAATCTTCTCCGTAACACATTTATTGATAGTGTTGCCTTGTCAGAAAGGTAGCACTTGCATAAAGTGACATGATGAATCAAGCATCTGTAAAAATAATCTGTACAAGGAAGGAAACAAATAAAATGGACTGATAATCTTTGCTCCTTAAATTCTGATTGTGACCCTTTCTCAGATAATAGAAACATTAGAAATAACGATGTTGGGAACTTTGAAATATCAGATACAGAGGACCATCAAAATGGGCTGTCCTTCTTCCAGTCCTAACACTCAGTCAGAGGAGTTGGGTTGACCTTCAGTGCTTACATACCTCCTTGACTCTGGAGTGACTTTTCTGTTGAAGCTTCTGTGTGTGTGTCCAGCAAAATTAGAAAGCACTTTAATTTCAGTTGGCCCTTAATATGAAACTCATTGTTTTAAACCTTAAATGTGACCAAAGCCATGACGGGAGGCAAAGTTCAATACCTATGAGCTCATTGGGTGATGACCATGGCATATGGAAGATTGCGACTTGGAATATAAGAGGAATAAATAGTAAAGAACATGAATAAAATTAAAGAAAGAAAATAGATATGTTGTGTATCTGTGGTCTGATCTTGTGGAATGAAACTAATGAATTCATGTATGGAAGTGGAGCTGTAGGTTTTAATTATGAACAAAAGAGCTAAAATGTACAGATAGTCCTCGCTTACTGATGATAATTGAGACTGAGAACTCCATCGCTAAGCGATGTAATAAGGCATGACATCACATAACCATGCCAGTTCTGGCAGTCGTGAATCCTGTGCCATCATTAGGTGAATCCTCCACAGTCACAGTATACCATGGTCATGTGATTGCCATTTGCAACCTCTTGCTGGCTTCCCCGTTGACTTTGCTTGTTGGAAACCAGCAGTGAAGATCGCAAATGGCAATCCTGTGACCACAGGATGCTGCAATGTTGTAATTGTGAGCCAGTTGCCAAGCACCTGAATCGCAATCACATGATCATGAGGATGCTGCAACAGCCACAACTACGATGATCTGTCATAAGTCCCCCTTGTTCAGCACTGTTGTAACTTTGAACGGTCACTAAATGAGTGGACGTTAAGTGAAAACTACCTTTATATGAGAATGTAGAAATTGGTGTCATCTATATAGTTGTGGGTGAGTTTGAAAGTTGGAATCCATAGATTGATAACAGCTTCATGTTTTGCTCCAGTGAATGAAGAAATCAGAGGTGAGTTTTAGGGAAGACTGTACAGCACTGTGAGTGAATGCGATCCAATATTCTGCTAGGAAACATGAATGGATGAGTGGGAATGAGAAAAAGCAGCCCATTTGGCAACCCAACAGTGAATGAGAATGGTGACTGTTCAGGGAGTATCTCCTTAGAAAAAGATTTGTTTCAAATAATAAGTGGTAAGCCTATTCATACGTACACACAACAAAGGAAAGAATGTAAAAGTGCAACTGATCTAATTGCTTATAAAGAATGATTGAGAGAATCAGGATCAATAATGATGAGAGGTTCAGAATATGGATGTCCTGTTCAGACTGTGAAGTGGCTAGGCAGGTGTAATGGTTGCCTAACCTAATTGAACCAGACTCACAAGTATAACTTTAGGAAATCTGATTTATTGAAGGATTAGTATGCAACTACAGAGAAAGGGGACGCGGTGGCGCTGCGGGTTAAACCGCTGAGCTGTCGATCGGAAGGTCGGCGGTTCGAAACCGCGCGGCGGGGTGAGCTCCCGTTGCTCGTCCCAGCTTCTGCACACCAAGCAGTTCGAAAACATGCAAATGTGAGTAGATTAATTGGTACCGCTTCGGCGGGAAGGTAACGGCGTTCCGTGAGTCATGCTGGCCACATGACCCGGAAGTGTCCTATGGACAACGCCGGCTCCAAGGCTTTGAAACGGAGATGAGCACCGCCCCCTAGAGTCGGACACGACTGGACTTTACGTCAAGGGAAACCTTTACCTTTACCTTACAGAGAAAGCTGAGAATGAGCAAAAGCACACCAAATACAAATTAAGAGCCCTCAGCTCAAAACGGAACACCTCCCCCCACCCAGCCGTTCCAACCACCCCCTCCCAGGTGCCAGTAACCATCGTCACCCATCCTGGAAAAGCAACCTTGAACATTTGAGAAAACCCAAACACATTCCATTCCCTCAACCCAGAGATAACAGTCCGGGCAATGGAGCCCTCCATTCCCTGTAAATGAAACATGCAATCAGTAAATGACATGTGAAGTGTTACGATGTACCAGGCACATTGAAACAGTGAACATGACATACCGCCCCCCCCAAAAGCATCAAGGCACAGGTTTCAAAGGATAAGCAGCATGAAAGCATGTAACTAAACAGGGAGAGCGCACATCGCGGGCAGCCACCCACTCAGGGTGGGAAAAATGCTTCCATCGGATGAGGTACTGCAGCGTGCCATGAAGCCAGCGAGAATCCATGATCTCCTTCACCTCAAAGTGTTGCTGCCCGTCAATCATGATTGGCGCGGGAGGAGTAGGCTGGGGATGCCAGCGATCGGAGTGGGTAACGGGTTTGAGCAAGCTGCAATGAAAAACAGGATGTAAACGTTTAAGATTGTGTGGCAGGTCTAACCGAAATGTGACAGGGTTCACAACACCTATAATGGGGAAGGGACCAACAAATTTAGGGGTCAACTTCTTTGAGGGCTGAGAAGATTTGGTGTATTTCGTGGACAGGTAAATCTTATCCCCCACTTTAAAAGCAGGTTGAGGTGCACGTTTTTTGTCAGCATGCAGCTTATAAGCGGAGTGAGCGTTGGCCAATGCCTGTTGAATCATTGGCCAGGAATCTGCCAAGTGCGCAGCCCAATCTGAAGGAGACGAAGGTGGAACGGTGGGTTGAGGGAGATCAGGAATGGGTACAAAGTCCCGCCCGAACACAGTACTGAAAGGTGTGCGTCCTGTGCTTTGATGAACGGAGTTGTTGTATGCCACCTCCGCAAAAGGCAGGAGATCCACCCAATTGTCTTGTTGGTAGTTCACAAATGAGCGGAGAAACTGCTCAAGGGTGGCATTAAGAGCCTCCGTGGCTCCGTCAGTCTCAGGATGCCACACAGTGGATAAGGCTTGTTTGGTGCCCACCAGTTTTAAAAATGCCCGCCAGAACTGGGAAGTAAACTGTGTTCCTCGATCGGTGACCAAACGGGAGGGGCTCGCATGGATTCTGTATATGTGGATTAGGAAAAGGCGGGCTAATTGTTGTGCAGACAGAATGGAGGCACAGGGAATGAAATGGGCTTGCTTAGAGAAATAGTCCTTTACCACCCAAATCACAGTCTTTCTTTGGCTGGGAGGCAAATCAACGATAAAATCCATGGAGACCTCTTCCCAAGGGCGGCAGGGACTGGCAACAGACTGCAGCAAGCCCTGAGGCTTACCCCCCTTTCGTTTTGACATGGCACAAACTGGACAAGAAGCAACATAGTCTTTGACATCACGCCTTAAGGAGGGCCACCAAAATTGCCTGCGGACAAGGTGTAGGGTCTTTACAAAGCCAAAATGACCTGCCAGTTTATCGTCATGAGACCCCCTTAAGATTTCCTTTCGCAAACTGTCGGGCACATAGAGGCGATTTTGCCTCCAAGCGAAGCCTTTGTCAAAAGTAACAGTGTCTCTATTCGCTTGCAGCCAGGTGTCAGATTTCAGCTCAGAGAGAAACTTTTGTTGCAATTGCGAAGGAACAGCCGGCGTTTTAGCAGCTGGTGAAACTGACGCTGAGGGCGACTGCCCACGGGTCCGGCTGCGTGTGACAGCTTGCATCCCTAATTGGGGCTCTGTCCAGAGCATCCCCACGACGTCAGGTGCCTGGGCTGAATCTTGAGGCAAGCGGGAAAGCGCATCGGCCAGGAAGTTTTTCTTTCCTGGGATGAACTTTAACTGAAAATCAAAATGACTAAAGAATTGAGCCCAACGAACCTGCTTAGGGCTGAGTTTGCGAGGCGTGCTAAGTGCTTCCAAATTCTTATGGTCAGTCCACACTTCGAACGGACATTTAGCCCCCTCTAAAAGGTGGTGCCAAGTGTCTAAAGCCGCTTTTACTGCAAAAGCCTCTTTCTCCCAAACATGCCAGCGCCTTTCCGTCTCAGAAAATTTCCGGGACAAGTAGGCACAAGGCTTAAGGCAACCGGCAGCATCAGCCTGCATCAAGAGAGCCCCAATGGAAAAATCGGATGCATCTACCTGAACCACAAAAGGCTTATTGGGATCAGGATGTTGCAGAATAGGTTCAGCAGTGAACAACCTCTTAAGTTTGTCAAACGCTAACTGGCATTGAGGCGTCCAATTGAGCACGGCCCCCGGGTTCTTCACCCTCTGTGTGTCGCCCCGCCCCTTGGTTTTCAGTAGATCAGTAAGAGGCAATGCAATCTCAGCGAACCCCTGGATGAACGGGCGATAATAGTTGCAGAATCCAAGGAAACTCTGGAGTTGCCTGTGCAGGCGCAGGCGCTCCCACTCCAAAATAGCTTGAATTTTGGCAGGGTCCATCTCAACCCCTTCAGCAAAGGATCGTTACCTTGTCGTGGTGCTGGAGCTTGAGCACCTCAATGATGCCATGAGCTAAACCGTGAAGGGCCACCCAAGACGGGAAGGTCATGACAGAGAGGTCAGACCAAATGCGATCCCTGGGGAAGGTAATGGCAACCCACCCCAGTATTCTTGCCGTGAAAACTAAATGGATCAGTACAACCAGAGATATGTCGGTATACCATCGGAAGATGAGACCCCCAGGTTGGAAGATGGTCAAAATGCTACTGGGGAGGAACAGAGGATGAGCTCAACTAGCCCCAGACGTGATGATGCAGCTAGCTCAAAGCCGAAAGGACGGCTAGCGGCCGACGGTGCTGGTGGTGAACGGCGAATCCGATGTTCTAAAGATCAACACACCATTGGAACCTGGAATGTAAGATCTATGAGCCAGGGCAAATTGGATGTGGTTATTGGTGAGATGTCAAGATTAAAGATAGACATCCTGGGTGTCAGTGAACTGAAATGGACTGGAATGGGCCACTTCACATCAAATGACGACCAGATCTACTACTGTGGACAAGAGGATCACAGAAGAAATGGAGTAGCCTTCATAATTAATAGTAAAGTGGCTAAAGCAGTGCTTGGATACAACCCAAAAAACGACAGAATGATCTCAATTCGAATTCAGGGCAAGCCATCTAACATCACAGTGATCCAAATATACGCCCCAACCACAAATGCTGAAGAAGCTGAAGTAGAGCAGTTCTATGAGGATCTGCAGCACCTACTGGACGCCTAAAAGAGATGTTATTTTCATCACAGGAGACTGGAATGCTAAGGTGGGCAGTCAAATGACACCTCGAATTACAGGTAAGTATGGCCTGGGAGAACAAAACGAAGCAGGACATAGGCTGATAGAATTTTGCCAAGACAACTCACTCTGCATAACAAACACTCTCTTCCAACAACCTAAGAGACGGCTTTATACATGGACTTCACCAGATGGACAACACCGAAATCAGATTGATTACATCCTTTGCAGCCAAAGGTGGCGGACATCTGTACAGTCGGTAAAAACAAGGCCTGGAGCTGACTGTAGTTCAGATCACGAACTTCTTCTTGCACAATTTAGGATCAGACTAAAGAGATTACGGAAGACCCACAGATCAGCTAGATATGAGCTCACTAATATTCCTAACGAATATGCAGTGGAGGTGAGGAATCGATTTAAGGGTCTGGACTTAGTAGATAGGGTCCCAGAAGAACTCTGGACAGACGTTGGCAGCATTGTTCAGGAGGCGGCAACAAAATACATCCCAAAGAAAGAGAAAACCAAGAAGGCAAAATGGCTGTCTGCTGAGACACTAGAAGTAGCCCAAGAAAGAAGAAAAGCAAAAGGCAACAGTGATAGGGGGAGATATGCCCAATTAAATGCAAAATTCCAGAGATTAGCCAGAAGAGATAAGGAATTATTTTTAAACAAGCAATGCGCGGAAGTGGAAGAAGACAATAGAATAGGAAGGACAAGAGACCTCTTCCAGAAAATTAGAAACATTGGAGGTAAATTCCAGGCCAAAATGGGTATGATCAAAAACAAAGATGGCAAGGACCTAACAGAAGAAGAAGAGATCAAGAAAAGGTGGCAAGAATATACAGAAGACCTGTATAGGAAGGATAACAATATCGGGGATAGCTTTGACGGTGTGGTCAGTGAGCTAGAGCCAGACATCCTGAAGACTGAGGTTGAGTGGGCCTTAAGAAGCATTGCTAATAGCAAGGCAGCAGGAGACGACGGCATCCCAGCTGAACTGTTCAAAATCTTGCAAGATGATGCTGTCAAGGTAATGCATGCTATATGCCAGCAAATTTGGAAAACACAAGAATGGCCATCAGATTGGAAAAAATCAATTTATATCCCCATACCAAAAAAGGGAAACACTAAAGAATGTTCAAACTATCGAACAGTGGCACTCATTTCACATGCCAGTAAGGTAATGCTCAAGATCCTGCAAGGTAGACTTCAGCAATTCATGGAGCGAGAATTGCCAGATGTACAAGCTGGGTTTAGAAAAGGCAGAGGAACTAGAGACCAAATTGCCAATATCCGCTGGATAATGGAAAAAGCCAGGGAGTTTCAGAAAAACATCTATTTCTGTTTTATTGACTATTCTAAAGCCTTTGACTGTGTGGACCATAACAAATTGTGGCAAGTTCTTAGCGGTATGGGGATACCAAGTCATCTTGTATGCCTCCTGAAGAATCTGTATAACGACCAAGTAGCAACAGTAAGAACAGACCACGGAACAACGGACTGGTTTAAGATTGGGAAAGGAGTACGGCAGGGCTGTATACTCTCACCCTACCTATTCAACTTGTATGCAGAACACATCATGCGACAAGCTGGCCTTGAGGAATCCAAGGCTGGAGTTAAAATTGCTGGAAGAAACATTAACAATCTCAGATATGCAGATGATACCACTTTGATGGCTGAAAGTGAAGAGGAACTGAGGAGCCTTATGATGAAGGTGAAAGAAGAAAGTGCAAAAGCTGGCTTGCAGCTAAACCTCAAGAAAACCAAGATTATGGCAACCAGCTTGATTGATAACTGGCAAATAGAGGGAGAAAATGTAGAAGCAGTGAAAGACTTTGTATTCCTAGGTGCAAAGATTACTGCAGATGCTGACTGCAGTCAGGAAATCAGAAGACGCTTAATCCTTGGGAGAAGAGCAATGACAAATCTCGATAAAATAGTTAAGAGCAGAGACATCACACTGACAACAAAGGCCCGCATAGTTAAAGCAATGGTGTTCCCTGTAGTAACATATGGCTGTGAGAGCTGGACCATAAGGAAGGCTGAGCGAAGGAAGATCGATGCTTTTGAACTGTGGTGTTGGAGGAAAATTCTGAGAGTGCCTTGGACTGCAAGAAGATCAAACCAGTCCATCCTCCAGGCAATAAAGCCAGACTGCTCACTTGAGGGAATGATATTAAAGGCCAAACTGAAATACTTTGGCCACATAATGAGAAGACAGGACACCCTGGAGAAGATGCTGATGCTGGGGAGAGTGGAAGGCAAAAGGAAGAGGGGCCGACCAAGGGCAAGATGGATGGATGATATTCTAGAGGTGACGGACTCGTCCCTGGGGGAGCTGGGGGTGTTGACGACCGACAGGAAGCTCTGGCGTGGGCTGGTCCATGAAGTCACGAAGAGTCGGAAGCGACTAAACGAATAAACAACAACAACATCTCAACCCCTTTATCAGAAATTCTGTACCCCAAATAGTCAAGTTGTGTTTTATGAAATTCACATTTAGAGAGTTTAGCATACAGCTCAGCCTTTCTCAGTTTGCTAAGCACCTGTTTCACCAAACGCTCATGTTCTTCCATTGTTTCAGTGTAAATCAACACATCGTCCAGATATACCAAGACCCCCTTGAACAAATATTCATGTAAAACCTCATTAATTAACTGCATAAACACCCCAGGTGCCCCTGCCAACCCAAACGGCAAAAATCTTGTACTGGAAGGAACCCAGAGGGCAATTGAATGCAGTTTTCCATTCATCCCCTTCCCGTATACGGATACGGAAATAGGCTTCCCTCAAATCCAGCTTAGAGAAGATTTTCCCTTTTGACAGATGTGCTAGCATGTCTTTTATGATTGGCAGAGGATATTTGTTTAGTATCGATACTGCATTGAGCCCACGGTAATCTGTACAGAGTCTCAAAGTCCCATCCTTCTTTGCTTGGAACAAGACAGGGGCGCCCACCGGCAAATTAGCTGGCTCAATAAAACCCCTCTCTAAGTTTTTGTCCACAAATTCCCGCAATGCTGCCAGCTCCTTTTGCATCATGGCATAGATTTTCGGTTTGGGCAGTTGCGCATTAGGGACCAACTCTATTGCACAGTCAGTTCTCTGGTGAGGAGGGAGTTGGTCCGCCTCCTTCTCCCCAAACACATCTGCAAAACTCTGGTATTGCTCCGGCAGGCCCTCCAGGGGGGCGGCAATGAAATGTGGGGTCACCGCTGCCGCCCTCCCCACTGCAGCCTGCGGAGCGTTATCCTCTATGGGGATTTGATAGAACCCATCCCCAAATGTCAACGTCCGGTGCACCCAGTTTATGTATGGATTTTGTTGGACCAACCAAGGCATCCCCAGAATGACCAAAGGACCTCCCACAGGCGCCACGACAAACGGCAGCCCTTCCCAGTGGCTGCCCATCTGCAATGCCACCACCCCTGTAAAATGGGTGACTGGCTTCCCCCCCGCAGTCGAACCATCCAGCTGGGTAAAAATCATAGGATGTTTTAGGGGGAACGTGGGTAACTCCAGCGCATCCACCACATCCGGGTGCATCAAGCAGCGGGAATACCCCGAATCGATCAACGCCCATGCCTCGACAGTTCTTGTTCAGGAGCCCAACTTAACTTTCACTGACAACATAGGAAAGTTTCCACTCACCGAGAGGTAGTCGTGCCCTCCCTCTACCACCTGCCCAGCGGCGCCCTTTAGAGCAGGTGGCTGGCGTTTCCCACTGGCTGGAGTAATTTGGGCTCCCCCTCCTCTCCAAAATACGGGACTCCTTCTTCTTCGCCCTCAGCCACAGCCGCCTTCATCTTTCTGGGGAAGGAGGGTGACTTTCCCAATGATTTTCCCTGACGCTCCTCAGGTTTCCCTTTCGGGCATGCCACCACTCGGTGACCTTCCTTCCCACATCAGAGGCACTGCCCCTTCGCGTAGCGGCTCTCCCTCTCTTCCTGCCATGCCGTTCGCCCTGCTCGGGCTGCGGTGCCCATGGGCTTGGCAGCTCTCATCATGGCCATTTGCTTGGGACCCTTCTTACTTTGAGCAAACTTCGCATGGGCTTGCTCCATGTTCCCTGCCAGCTGTATCCAGTCATATAGGGTGGTGGGATCTGCTCTCCCCAACGACCACCTCAACAACTCGGGTCGCAGACCATCCTTGAACATTTCTATCAAAGTCGTCTGCGACCAATCGTCCACCTTTGCAGCTAAAGCTTGGAACTCTAAGGCGTAGTCCGCAACAGACCTTGATCCCTGGATCAACTCCCTCAGGGCCACCTTGGCTTTCTCCTTTGCCAACGGGTCAGCAAAATGCAATTTGAGCACCCACAAGAACTCCTCGAACTCATCCAATTCTAGGGCCTCCATTTTGGTTAACTGTATGAACCAATCAGCTGCCCTGCCTTCCAGTTTGGTGGCCACAGCATTTATCTTAGCCCTCTCAGAAGGGAACAGCATCCCAAACTCCTCCATATAGCTCTTAGCATTTGTCAAGAAGAATGACAACTTCGTGGGGTCTCCATCAAACTTGACCGTAAACTCCCGATATCTGGCACCCAGCGGGCTCTTCTTCTTCTGCCCAGCCTTCCTCTTGGACCCCATCAATCTTCCGTCTGGGGCGGGGGGACTTTGAAATCCTGACCTTTGGATGTCTCTTCTCCCCTCTTTCCGCTCTTCTTCCTCGATCCTCTACATGCCGAGGGGGCGATGGGGACGACCGTCTGGGACTGCCAGATGGTGAACCCGCCCGATGCCTTCTCCAATCTCTCATCCTCACCCCCGGGGAAGGGGGAGGAGAGGGGGACGACTGTCGGGAATGGTGCTCCCCTCTCTCTCTGACTGGGTCCCACAAAGCCAATGATATCTTCAGCATCATTTCTTCTAGGGATTGTAACCTGGCTTCCCACCCTTGTGCTCTCACAGGGGTTCCAGAGTCCTCCGACCCTCTCACACTGGCCCCAGCTACATTCGGGGACAACGGGTACCTCAGCTTCCAAGACGTCTTTGACGTGCCTGGTAGGTCTCCCTGCTCCTCATCCCACATCACCTGTTCAGTTGGCGCTTCTTCTGCTTTCTTAACCACTTTGGATTTCACAGCCTTCCCATTCGCAGGACTGGGACTCAAAACCCCTGATAAGTCCTCCGACTCCGGAGTGGGCGCTTTTCCACTTCTCTTGGCCGTGGAATCCAGCTCCCCAGCATCCGAATACTCGCTTTCCCCCGAGTAAGGAGTAGGCTCAGTCATCGCTAACTTTAGTTCTTCACAGATTGCTCTGGATAGATGTTAGCAGTAAAGGTTTAAGATTCTCAGCTTTATGTAATGGTTGCCTAACCTAATTGAACCAGACTCACAAGTATAACTTTAGGAAATCTGATTTATTGAAGGATTAGTATGCAACTACAGAGAAAGCTGAGAATGAGCAAAAGCACACCAAATACAAATTAAGAACCCTCGGCTCAAAACGGAACACCTCCCCCCACCCAGCCGTTCCAACCACCCCCTCCCAGGTGCCAGTAACCATCGTCACCCATCCTGGGAAAGCAACCTTGAACATTTGAGAAAACCCAAACACATTCCATTCCCTCAACCCAGAGATAACAGTCCGGGCAATGGAGCCCTCCATTCCCTGTAAATCAAACACGCAATCAGTAAATCATGTGAAGTGTTACAATGTACCAGGCACATTGAAACAGTGAACATGACAGCAGGTTTACTATAAGAAACTCTTCGTTAAAGGTAACTATTTACAGTAATAAAGTCCAGGTGATTAATAAGGCAAGACTGTTTAATCAAGACCACCCAGACAATAATGGAAAAGCAGGCAAAGCAGCAGGATCAGACTGCGGCAGATCAGCAGGGCAGGAGTTAACTATCTCACTGGACGAAGCTATTGGACTTGATGAAGCGAGAGTGCATGGCAAGGCAGGAACTCGAGACAAGAGTCTGTGGACTGGCACACTGGCAGAACTGGGCTGACGCGTGGAGGCTAGGCGAGACCAAACTGGAACCACTGGGCAAGGCTTAGTTCTAGAGGCTGGGCTAGGCTGGACTGATTATTCTAGGCGAGGCTGAGAGCTTGAAGCAAGACTGGACTGCACTGGAACTCCTAGCCAAGGCTGAGGACTCGAAGCACTACTAGACTGGTCTGAAGTTTTCAGGCAAGGCTGAGAGCTGGAAGCAAGGCTGAACTGGACTGGAGATCCTGGGCAAAGCTGAGAGCTTGGAGCACCACAAGACTGGACTGGAGATCCTAGGCAAGGCTGAGGACTTGAAACACGACTGGGCTGGAGTGGAGATTCTGGGCAAGGCTGAGAGCTAGGAGCAGGGCTGGGTGCACATCTGGAATGCTCTGAAATGTGGCGGTGAGGTCTGGAGCTGGACGCGAGGCTGTGCTCACCAGGAACGGCACAGCAAAGATCCTCAGAAGCAGCTTGTGCAGAAGGCAGGTCTTTGAAGGTAGGAAATGCTGTCTCTGATCTCACTCTGGCTACAGGCGCGGTTTCCGACACAGGTAAGGACTCTTCTGCAAAGGCTGTGAGCTCGAAGGATCAGTTGTCTCCAGCAGGTTGCTCTTCAGGCATCTGCCTTTTATGCTGATCCTTTGTGTGCCTGTTTCCTTCTGCAGCCAATCAGGCTGCCTTTTCCTTTGCGTGCTTTTCTGCATGCCTTTCCTGCATGCTGATTGGCAGATTCAAAGTCTCCTCCAAAGTTTGGCCAATCAGCATCTTGAGCTTCTCCCACTCTGCTGAGTCACTTCTGGGTTTTGTTTTCCCGAGTTCTGCCTGGTAAGTTTTAGTTTCCCCTTCTGACTCAGAATAGGTTTCATTTTCTGAGTCAGAAGCAGGCTGAAACCTCACAATGGAATGGACCATTTTTGATGGTGCCAAGGGTGGATCTGGGGAAAAATGAATATTGAATAAAACAAAAGAAGTAAAAGAAACTAGAGATAAATTAGAATGACTGCAGGAAGAAAAGGTATGAGTTGTGCATGAAAAAAATATTAGAAGCTTGATTAATCTCCCAGTTGAATAAGGAAAGTGGACAGCATGACACAGCCATTTAGAATAGTGTGAAAAGGATTGTGCTACAGAAGTGTGCTGATTTATGCTAATGGAACATATGAGAAAGGATGGTTGGTAGCTGAAGTAAGAGAGACTGTGGATGAAGAAAATGCATGTAAGAGAATTCTGCTGAGGCTGAGAGAAATAAGCTATGTCACATACAGTATATATAGAGAAAAAGCTACGAAGTATGCAGTCAGAGAGAGCAAGGAATAGTTCAGATTTTAAATCTGAGGCAGAGAAAATGAAGGGCAGTCTTGATGAAAATAGAACATTTTTCTGAGGTGTTGAAAAGTGAAAGAAAGAGCCTCCAAGTAAATGAATTAAAAATAAAAGTAATGAAATGTATGGGAATTATAATGATATGTCAAAGAGGGAAATTGAAACAAATGCTATAAATATTAGTATCCCTGCCCCCCCTCACAAATAAAAGATTGAAAGGAGTAATAAATGCGATGAGAATATTGGGAAACTGCAAGATTGCCACTTAAATGGCATAAATGGAGATTATTTTTTTGTGTGTGTGTATACCTTCAAGTCAGTTTTTGACTCCTGGTGACTGCCTGGACAAGTCCCTGCAGTTTTCTTGGCAAGATTTCAGAAGTGGTTTGCCATTGCCTCCTTCCTAGGACTGAGAGAGAATGACTGGCCCAAGGTCACCCCTCTGGCTTTGTGCCTAAGGCAGGACTAGAACTCATGGTCTCCCAGTTTCTAGCCTGGTGCCTTAACTACTACACCAGACTGGGTTTCATATATAAATGGAGAAATGCTAAAATACAAATGTAGTTGGCTTTCAGTGGCATGTGACATGGTGAACTTATATGAGGACTGTGCTTGTGCCTGATGATTGTTACTTCTCCTCTATACCAAGAGAAAAGTAACAAGAGTGATTGTCAAAATGAAAGGATGATGAGTTTATTAAGTGTGCCTGGGGAGAAAAAATTTGGCAGACTTCTGACTGAAGGTTAGAAGAGGTGCCTATGAGCAAAATTTTGGAAGTGCATTGCAGCTTTATGCTGAAAATGCTTTGCAGAGCAAAGCTTTATGCTTTGGTTATTTAGGAATGTTTGAATGTGAGAAAGGAAGATTATTCTGTTTGTTGCTTTAGAGAAAGTGTATATAGTGAATAGGTTTGAATTATGTTTTGCACAAATGAAGGCAGCCTGCTGTATGATTGAAATAAAGAATGCAGGAGAATAAATGGAAGGTTTAGCAAATGGCTTGACATTGGGTAGGGAGTAAGACAAGGCTGTATTATGCTTCCTTGGCTGTTTCATGTATTTATGGATCAATGTATAGGGAATGCACTACTGGAGATATAAGTCTGCATGGACTTTTGTATGCAGATGATGCGGTATCATGGCTGAGAACCCAAATGACTTGCAGAAAATATTAAACAGGAATATGGATCTGAAAATTAGTGTATCAAAGACCAAGGTAGTTTTGTTTGATGGTGAAAATTGTTTGTTCTATTGCAAGTTATCCATCAATAGCAAAAAAAACAACCACCCCAAAAACCTAGAGCAAGTATGTGAATGTGTGTACTTTGATAGAATGAAGATACGAAAATGGATGGAGAAATTCCAAGATGTGCAAGTCCTGGAAGAGTCCATTGCAAGGGATGGCTATTTGTCAAAGAAGCACAAATGGCTGTGTGTAAAAAGGTAAAGGTAAAGGTTTCCCTTGACGTAAAGTCCAGTCGTGTCCGACTCTAGGGGGCGGTGCTCATCTCTGTTTCTAAGCCTTGGAGCCGGCGTTGTCATAGACACTTCCGGGTCATGTGGCCAGCATGACGACTTGGAACGCCGTTACCTTCCCGCCGAAGCGGTACCTATTGATCTACTCACATTTGCATGTTTTCGAACTGCTAGGTGAGCAGGAGCTGGGACGAGCAACAGGAGCTCACCCCGCTGCGCGGTTTTGAACCGCCGACCTTCCGATCGGCAGCTCAGCGGTTTAACCCGCAGCGCCACCGCGTCCCTATTACACACCGCTGTGTGTAATAAGAGCTTAAACACTTTGATATATGCAAGTGAGAGTTGGGTATGTCAGCAAAAACATGTCCGTTGAATGCAGTGAGAATGAGATATGTGGTAACCCAGGAAGGAAGGGTCAAGAAAGGATGGGGCTGAATGAAGGTAAACTGAACACAGAACTGAATGACTTGTACAAGAGTAGTATGTTCAGGTGATTTGGTCAGCATGAGTGAGATTGAACGAGGAGTTGTAGAACAAATGTACAAAGGAAGAGTAAACGGGTCAAGTGGAAACGAAAGACTGAGAAAGTTGTAGTTGGATGGATTTGATGATGTCTGCAAAAAGGAGTGAGGAGTTTAAAAAACAGAAGTAGCAGAAGAAGCTGTGAATGGACATGATAGAAGCAAGGGTACAACGATATGGAGAAGTATAGGAAGAGTGTTTGTTTGAATTAGTTTCCTTCTCTTATTGTATCTCCTGCCATTAATTTCTTTTGGTTTACTATTTCTTACTCAGAGGCAGCTGCAAGAAGAGTCAAGAGGGAGGGGTGCAGATAACGGAAGCACATGCTCCCCGCTTCGGTATGTATGTTGTGGTGTCACACACATGTATGAGAGGGGGAGAGGTTGCAGTGCAACAGTGGCCCACTGCCTTCGTCATTTTGATGGAAATGTTGAATCCTGCAGACACCTCTGTTCTTAACCCTTTCCCGTGTTCTGGAAGGTATTACTCTTCCTGAAGACAATAGCTTCCTGGGTATGTATACTTGTTAATATGCATTTTCTTCTTCTTCTTCTTAGATATATATTTTGCTTTAAAGCAGAACAAAAACCATTGGTTATGTTCTGCTACTGCTTTTATAAATTACTTGTTGAACTTACAGTTCTTTTCATATGAAAATGTTACATGCTACTCTGGGCACCTTTATCAGATCAGTGAAAGCAAACAAATATCTTCAGATTCTGCTCTAAAAAGCTGTCTTGGACTTCCCATGGCTGCCCACCACATGATCCTGTGAAATTTGTAATCAAATCCAAAGCACTGCACAGCCCGTAAGTACACCAGAAATAAAGGACAAGTCGTTTTACATACATTCTTGGTTTTTCAATTACCACTTTTCATCTCATTTGCTGTGTATATTGTTAAATGCTTGAAAACTACCCACATAGAATGTTCTGCTTCAAAAAATTTTCTACCCCAATTTAAACCCAGTGTGCTGTTCTGTGCCATGATATGGCTATAAAAATGGAATACGCTTGGGAAGCCCACACGCAGGGTAGAGATCCCATTGTGCCTTCCAGCTCTAGCTTGCACTTGTTCATAATTAAACTGGTAAGCACAGTTCAATGCCTACTCCCCCCCATTTGAAGAAATCCATGTAGTACTCTTTGCTATTAGGATTAATTATCCTAAATAATCTAATGTCATCACCTGAATTTTGGCTGCTTCACTGCTCACCTCTCCCCAAGCTCTAGATAATTTACTGTGTTGGTTATATATCCACTCATTCCTACCTCTTGTTTTTCGGCTATGCATTATTAATCCTTAAGAGACTCTCTCCTGTTGTTCCATAATGCAAAATTCACTAAGGAGTCTTTGATGTTTCTCAAAAGCTTTTTGAAATTCCAACCAAACTGTTTTTAGTAATCAGTCTATTTGTATGCTACCCAAAGACTTTGTAGAAGCCATGTTTATGTTTTGTCAAAATTCTGCCTTCTATGTGTTCGATAATTCTATTATTGAGAATGAGTTCCACCAATTTATTTAAAAACCGTTATGCTTGCCAGTTGAAGATTCCTTATGTGAGAAGACCAATGAGATATCACTGATACCTTTTTGAAATTTGGGGCATGGTGGATACCTGGGCTATCGCTTAAGATCAGGCAAATGGTACCAAGGGCTGTATTGAAATATTTTTTAGGCCCAGTATTTACAACCTAGTTTGATTCTGTGCACTATTTAATACAGACAGGTTGTTTCCATGTACTAAGCCACAATCTGTTTTTTGTTAGGTTATACAGATGGGACCTACCTCCAAATATTCCAGAGAACCTAAGAAAGCTAATCTTCTTGTACCATCATGTCATTCACATATATATTTTACCTTAGTGTCCTATAGGTCATTGTGATTTCTAAACCATGATTTATGCTTTATGATATATGAATTCAGCCAATTGTGGTTTGTGCAACAAACCACTGTTAACAAAATCATGGCTTAGTATGTTGTGTAAGCTCAGCCATGGTGATCCCTTCAGTTCACCTGTCTAGCTGGCCCTGGAAATGAAGCTGGTAACCAACCCTTACTTTAACCCTAAAGTTCATTGGCTGTAAACTTCAGTCACATACAGTACCTAGCAACTTTAATCTGGAATTCCACATTGCAAAACCAACAGTATTTTGGATGGGCAAGCATTGAAGTTCTCCAAAAGGCCTCTGGAAAAAATGAGAGCAACACATATGGTAATGGAGGAACTGAACTGTCCTAAATCATTGCAGGTTAGTTATGTTTCCTTTCAAAAAATAGCATAACCAAAAGGAAAAATGAGTTTGTATGAAATGAACCCTGAAAATCAAAAGCTTTTAAAAGTCAGTAGATGGAAAACTAATTTCAGGTGAGGATCTATGGTGGACTAGATGTCCCTGAATGAATGGGAATGGCATTGTGGCGGCAATCGGCAGCCAGACTGTGAATTCTGGCCAGCACAGTCTTTCTGGACAAGGAGAGATCATGAGATTGCCCACTTGCACTCCAGACAGCTGCACCTTGTGAGGAGACTTCAGGAACTGAGGTTTTTGGGTTGACTCATGAGTCTAGCAGCTGGGGGTCGAGGGAATTCAATCAAGCTCACAGCCATAATGCAGCCTATAGGTTTGCAAAAGCTTTACTTTCTTAACCACTTTTGGATGTAATCAATTTACAGCTAGAGAGATTTCCTGAGCAGCAGCATAAGAGAAATCCACTTGGTGAGCCAACATTCTTTCTGGATTAAAAAAGGAAAAAAAGTGTGTGTGGGGGGGAGTGTCAAACATTTAAACTTTTAGCAAAAAAACTTAACAAGGACTGGGTGTAAGAAAGTCTAAAATGGATAAAGGGACAGTGATTTTGAAATATTTTTTAGTGAAAGGGCTTTGGAACAAATTAAAATTTAAACAGAGAAACAAACCGGACCTTTGTAGGAATGTTATTTGTTTACTATTAAAGAGTGCAGACAATTCGTGAATTTTACAAAACAAAAGACAAAAGTAATATGAGCCAGACTGTGATGCTGGCCATAACTATGGAGAGCCATTTGAGGTGACAGTATTCAGGAAGACAAAACAGAAAAAAAAGAAAAGCAGCAGCAGCAGCAGCCTGCTTTTTGCTCTTCCCACGCTCACTTTTGGATTACAGTATTACAAGGGCAACCACTAGAAAAGCGGCAAAAAGGGGAGAGGGGAGGAGAGGATCGCTAGAGCAACCTGCAGGAAGAGGAATTACACCAGACTTGCTTCAGAAAATGTTTGAGGAATTAGGCAATACGTTGTCTGAATCAATATTAAGCTGACAGCTTTTGAAAAAAGAATGGATGAAAGACTTGTAAAGATGAAAGGGATGAAAAAAAGTTAGGAAGATGGAAAGCTCTGTAAAACAAGTGACTGGAGATGCAAAACAAATTAATGACAGAGTGGAAATTCTGGAGAGTAAGACAGAAATTATAAATAGCTGGAAAGAGACTTAGATCATCTGGCATTACTGGAATTGAAAGAGAAGGAATTTTGTTTGAGATTCAGAGCAATTCCAGAGGATTCTGGTGAAGATATTAGAGAAAAGGTTAATGCTTTATCATTTTTTTTTTTGGAATGGGATGAGGAGTATACAGAAACAGAAATTGATATGTATGAAGTATATAGAATAAATACAAGATACGTGAAAATAAGAAATGTTCCAAGGGGTGTCCTGGTGTACTTTGTTAGGACGTTTTGCAAAAGCATTTTAATATAAGACTGAAGATTAATAATACAGATGTAACTGTGCTTACATCAGAAATTCTGATTGGAATATTGGGTAAGAAAAAAGAGTACTTCTTTTTGGCTGATAGGCTTAAACAGAAAGGTTCCATTTTGATGGGACAAGTTGGAAGGAGTGATTTTTACTTGTAAGCAGCAGAGGTTCTGACTAAATTCTGTCTAGAAGGCAAGAGAATTTTTAGAAAATTGGAGGAGATTCAAATGGAGGTGTCAGATGAGACTACACAAAAACCTCGTCAGGTGCAACAAGAAACTGAAAGGGATGATACTGAATTAGGCACTACAGGTGTTGACTTTTCTAAATTTTTGGCTTGTTTATGGATTATAAATTCTTAATGTGGAACATAAATGGAGCAAATGCTCCTCAAAAGAGAAAAAAATAATTATTTGAAAAAAATTGACGTAATTTGCCTACAAGAGACACATATTAGAGAAAAGGACATAAAATATTTGATTTATAAGATTTGGGTGAAGAATTTATTTCAGCAGGAACTGAAAAAAGAAATGGAGTTGTTTTGTATATAAACCCTCACCTAAAACCAGAACTTGTATTGAGCATGGTAGATTTGTTGGGGTGGAAGTTAACTTACATGGGACTAAGACTCTGATATTGGGAATTTATGCCCAAAATGAGGCAAAGTATTGTTCTATAAAGGACTTATAGAGAGACTAATGGGCTTTTCTTATGAAAATTGGCTTTGATGGGGGGTTGGAATGGAGTGATCTCCCCACAACTAGACAGAACTTCTGAGAAAAATATTAAAATTACACAGGGCAAATTACCAGGTGAGACAAGGCATTATTATTCAGAATGTATACATTGTTTTGTCCTTGATCAGGGGTTGGTTTATCCTTACACAGACCAAACCACACTGATTTTGATATATTCTTTCATATGCTACAGTACACTAAAAAAAGAAAAACCCAAGCTATAATAATAAACTGAGCTCATGGAGTTTTACAAGATGTGAGCTGGATACTGACTCATAGCACCACTGGAGATTCTCAAACCAAATTTGCCATGTGGGAACAGAAATTCTTTCTCTAACCTTAGTAAACATGCTGATTTATAGTTTTATAAACTTTGTGTTTAATCCCAAGGGAGAGCATTATTTGCCAAGCTGCCTTTCAAAACTATGAACATCTATTTCAAACTAGAGAAGTAAATAAGTTCAGTATTTAATAAACACCTTAGGAAAAATATTCCTCATAGGATATACATTCTCACAGAATAAACCAATTCAGATTTCTCAGCTGAGGCACAAATGACCAAGCTCTAATTATATTTTGGACACATTATGCAAAGACCTAGCTCTCTTGAAAAGTCTAATGTTGGGAAAGGTGGCAGGAAAGAGGAGAAGGCAACAAGCTGCAGGATGGATGGACCCAATTATTATAGCAGCAATGGGTGCACTGTTGGAAGACCTGAAGGTCCAGGTTGGGGACTGAACATCCTGGAGAAAGTCTATCTTTGTGGTTGCTAAGAGTCGATACTGACTTGATGGCACATACAGTAATCAGTCAATAGGATATATACTTAGAATAAAATATAAGGCTTGCTTTTTAAAGATTATTTTCATGTATTTGTAATATCAAGAATTGTAATGTCAGTGATCCTGAGAATCTTGTCTAGATGGTATTAAAGGGTGCAGCAGTTGTTCCTTGACAATATGACTACAACTTTCATATTCCCCAGAAGAGGGGATACTTCTGAACTTTAGTAAGAGTTTCTTATTGCTCTCTGAAGCAAGAGTGCTTATCTACTAGCTGGTCTGGTTGGGGCTGTGGGGATATGTAGCTCAGCAGCAATTGAAGTCCACAGGTTGCCCACATATTCTTTAAACAGGAGTATCAAACCTATCAAATAATTCTACAGCTGGGGTAAACTTTGTTTTAAAAGTGAGCTTCCTCTCAAGAACAAGACAAATCTATTCAACATGGTATAAATATAGAAGTGAATAAGCACATCCTCAGCTAGGTGGCAGCATCTAACTGACCTTGACTGATATCAAAAAACTCAGCAGTGTGGATCTGCTTAGTACTTGAGACTACCAGGAAAAACCAGGATTGTAGGTTAGGCAGGGAAGGTGAAACATCCTGGAAGAAGGCAATGGGAAACTATCTCTGTACTGTTGCCAAGGAAACTAAATGGATGTCTCCATAAAGTCACCAGGAGTTGAGCTCACCTTGAAGGAAACTTTACTTTAAATAAGCACATAATTATAGTAATGGCTGACTTTAAAATAGTTAGAACATTAGCCAACCAAAAGTTAGATTTTTATAGCCTCATTAATCCCAGTGGGAGGTAAAAATACAAGGTAGGAAAGATCTCAACTTTGGCAGCAAATTATTGGCCTCAAGGGTCATTTTGTTCCCCATAAGAACCATTTTGTTCCTTACTAATCAGCCACATAGTTGATGTTGAAAAAATGCTTTTCTGCAATATTATTTCATAGGGATGCCTCACTGTTTGAAGCCCAGCCAAGATACAATCCCTATTAAATACTAGAATTACAAGGAAATAAAAGCAGCATGAAGAGTAATGAATGTATTATAACATAGCAATAGACTTGAAGGTGTTAAATGATTTTCCCTTGATTTACTGCAAGAGATTAATTAGGATTCTCTGTTTACAGAGAGATAAAAGGTATGATAAAGAAAAAAGGATATTTGTGGTTATGCCTTATGAAGTAGGTCTCCCCTAAGACTGTGCAAATTCTTCTAAAGCGGTTCTTCATAACATGTATGATTGTGAATGAAACATGTTTCTGGCTATCTCCAGATTTGGGTTCATGTCCAGTCACTTCACTGGGTGAAAGAAAAGAGGCTGAGTTTGATCAAAGATATGGCTGTTTTATTTGCAAGAAAGTGTTTCATTTGTTTTTCCTTACGTTGCAAGGCCTCGCTTTCAAAGGTGATGCACAGCCATAACCTCCACAGTACCTTTCTTCTCGTCACAGGCACAGAGATTGTACAGGTTTTCAGGGCTACCTGTGTTATAATTACAGTTGTCACATACCAACTTTTGTAGACCCAGTGTATGGTAGGCTGCATTATCAGAGTTGGTCCTACAGTGTTTTAAGTGGTAAAATTGTGAATTCCTGGATTTTTAATGTAATTGTCTCCATATGCCAGCCCTTTATATGACAAGATACTTCCATTAAGCCCTTTAACTCAATCAGTGTTAGGTAGCAAAGCAATAATACATTTAATTAGGCACTGAATCTTTTGAATACAACAGCAGTTGATCAAATCCAGCACTTAGGAGAAAGCCTGATTATTTGTAGAAGAATAAAAATAGGTGTTGTTGGTTGGCTAGTGCATGAGCAAAAAAATGTCACAGTTTAGTAGTCACATACTTGACAGAATTCTACAGCCTCTTTTATTGTGGTTGACCTGTAGTTCCTCAAAGCAAAGGTATTTTTCTTGAACAGAAAAGAGGATCATGATTCACTCACAATATTATATGTTTTATTTTACCCTTCAGGCAGAATTAATGGTTTTTCTCTCACACACACACACACCTATTTTTCCTTCAAAGCAATCTTATGATATTAAGTTGAGAAAGCAAGTGACCCAAGGTCATCAAGCAAGCATCATGGATAAGCAAGGGCTTGAACTTAACTATTAAACTCTTCTCATAATGATCTATAAATACTCCAGAAGTCATAAACCAAGAATCTGAATGGATGCTGGTCAAAAATGATTAAGTTCTAAGGCGGCCTTGGAATGTATAAGTAACAACATGATGGAGTTCTGGTCAACAAATTCCACAACAAGCACTGCATCTATTAACTTCAGTTAATTGACAGCCTTATTTTCATGTTCTGTTATGCATCTTAAAAGTGTTAATTTGTTTTACCTGTAATTAACTATATAGGCACATATACTAGGAAAGAGAGAGACCACACCTTTACTACAGCTTGGCTACAAATACAATCTATTGTTTATATGCACATTTCCAAAATACGTTAACATTTAGTGGCACAATTTCTTTGAGGGAGCAAATAAGGGTACCTCTTTCTTCTCTCATTTCCCATAGTATGCAATAAAAATGTGTTTCCATATTATAATCTCTTAAAACCCAGTCCTCCCACTTAAGAACAAAGCGCCTACAAAAAGTAATGGTGGGATAATGGAGCTGAGCAAGAGCCAACTTCTTGCTTCTGGTTAGACAGTTTACAACTTCTTTCCAGCATTTAGCAGGTAAAAGATGGCAAAATACATGAACAGGTAAGCAATAGTGACATAGGATTTACAAAAGCAGCAAGCAGAATCTTAAATTGGTTGCAGAAAACAGTTCTTCAACAAGCACCAGAAAAATCCCACATGTACTACATGAGCAGGAAGGTCACAGCTTGAACTTTCCTGCACCCAAGGAATGTCTTTGGGGGAAAAGATTCTCCCTTCAACAGTTTGCTTTGACATATTGCACATTATCTATTAATGTTTCCTCTGCTTCTTGATATTCACATCAGACCATTTCCTCAAGGAGTCACAAAGGAGGTGAAACGTTTCCATGTGCTTCACCCCATAAGATGGAAAAAATTGCAACAACTCCAGTGATGTTTGCTCAGATGTCATTTTCCTCTTCAGCCACATCCCCACCTAACCAGTGGCTCTTTCCCACCTTTGAAGCAGCTTGCCTGTCATGCTGGCATGTTGACGGTGCCAGTTTGAAAATCCACATGCCGGTATCTCCGTAAGCAGGGTTGGCTGTCCAGCTAATCAGTGAAGGTCACTCTCTGCTGATCTGCACCTCCGCTCTGCTGGATACTCAATCACATACACAAAAGAAAGAAAGAAAGAAAGAAAGAAAGAAGATGGAAAGGAAGTTATTGTTGGGTTCCATTGGAATCCAACTGCATCCTAGGTTCCAGTGGAAAAGGAAGGTTAAACAATTTATTAGCTGGACTGATTTTGCAATAAAATAATCTTATTCTTTTGGAGTACTGTTCAGAGCTAATGAGAAATAGGAGGATAATTTTCTGCTGTGATTGCACTTAAGAGTGTAGAATTGAGTATTAGCAACCAAAGTCAGCCTCTGGAGAATCCCATCATTAATTCTATTTTATTGAAAGTAATTTATTTAGGCCTTAGGTTTGCAAAGTACAAATGCAAACATAAAAAGACTATCTGATTAAAAAAAGGGGGGGATATTAAACCAAGACCTGGGTAGAAGGTGAGAATTTCCAGTAACTTTGGGCAGAATCTTTGCCCTTCCTGGGCCAAGTAGAAGAAATAATAGAAAGTAAAGAATTGTGCACAAGAATTCCTTGATTTTATTCAGGATGCATATCGAAGTTTTCAGAGAATTTTAATTCTTAAGGACACTCAGACAGTACCCATTGCCCTGGTTCCATGGCAGAATATATTAAATTAAAGCTGTCCCATTTGCACTGCCAGCAATGTTTCCATTCATATTCTAAAAGCTTTCTCATACGCTGCTCTCCACATTCTGGGATATAAGTAGGAGTCTAGAAATAGCTGAGTTTCAAGGGGTTGCAAGCATTACTTCTTTAAATACTCAAAGTTCCTTACATGTAAGTGAGGTTGAAAACATGCATAATTAAACACAGCTTTACCCAGGATTTTTTCTGTCATACAAGGAACATTGTGTAAAAAACAACTGACGTGTATCTTGCATCCTAACCTGCATGCTGAGAAATGAGGACAGAAGCTCATAGAGGCAGTGTGTATATGCTTGGCACATATTCTTACCTTCAGAATTGCCCTCAATTGTTACTCACCTCAAGTAAATATATCTGAATAGGGCTTATTTTTGTTGTTGGTTTTGTCTGTGCCTGCAGCATTCATGAAACCCAGATGTTGAATGCAACCTTTGGTATGTAACGAATAACTCTCCCACATACATCTTTTATGGAATGCTTACCCACCTAATTTTTCCATAGATTGTTTTCTGAGTATGGTCCTAACCCTTTCAATGCCATTATCTTCAAAAAGCTTAAGCAGTTTGTTTCAAACTTCATAATGTACAGAAGCAAAATTAGTTCAGAGATTTAGAAACTGAAGCATGTGGATCATGCAATTGTGAGTAATGATCTCTGGGCAAAGTCTTATAGATGGGGTTCACGCACATCATGGTAGGATTTGCTTTATCATGATTTACTGAATAAACCACAATTATCTGGGTTTACACAAAGCCATAAGCAATGATTTAGTAATAACAGTGGCTCAGTTTACACAATATCCCAAGCCCCAAGCAAACCAACCTCATAGTGGCTTAAATCAATATATTAGTTTGGTTTCTAAAATATTTTCTGTGAGAAAAACACTTCATCTTTAAACTGAATAAATTGAGGAAAAAAATAATTGAGAAAAAACATACCTTGTGAAACTTGGTTGATCATTCAGAGGAAATGAAAGAAACATAAAAGAGAACAACAAAGCCATAATTATAAGGAGTTAATCAAAAAAGACCAAAATGGAAAAACATGAGTAAGTAGTTACCATCAGCTAAATGGTAGTTTAGAACTGAAGCTTTGTTTTTTTCTTTTGCAAATCCCTAAATTACAAGAATTTAAATTTGCTTTTAGAAAATGAAGCATTTATTAAAAAGCTACACATTTATAAACTTGGACATACATTGAGGGGATTGAGAAGGAAAATCTCCTTGGGTTGGTAGGGACCAGCTCAGTTAAAATCTTGACTCAGCACAAGTGTGAAAATTATCATGACTAAAACTGCCAACATCATAAAAATTTTAAACTAATACAATATGACAAACCTTGGTACCCTGTGTACAATTCTAATTGCTATCTCTCCAAAATAATATTGTAGGGCTAAAAAAGGTATTAAAAATGGCAATCCAAATGATAGGAATTGATGGAATAAATGTGCTATGAAAGGATACTGTATTAGCTACTGTAGAAAAAACAACAACTAAGGCAGGACATGACAGAGTGATATAATATTATGTATGGTGAAGAGGGAAAAAGAGGAAGAGATCTTTTCCTACATATAATGCCAGAACCATGGGGTGGCCATTAAAATGAAGGCGAGTGATTAAGGGTGTATTTCTTCACATAGCAATAGTTCAACTGTCCAAGTATCACACGATGACAGCCACCAATTAAGATGATTGTAAAAGGAAGGGAATCATTCCAATTCTGGGAAGCTAAAGCTTAGAGTGGCAACTTCTCAGGATATTTATAAAATGTATCCAGGAGCAGAGGAAGTTTGCCTGTGGGAACTAATGATTGGGACCCTTTTCAGGTGGGATTCAGGCTTTATATAGTACTGAGATGGCACCGATCATACTTGTGTATCACCTCTAGCGATACCAGGATACAGGGGGTGTGGTTCTCCTTGAATTACTTGCCCTCTCAGCAACTTCTGATACTATCAGTCATGACATTCTTCTGGACTGGATCTGAGAGTTGGGAATGGAGGGGACTGTGCTACAGGTAGTCCTTGGGTTACAATGGCAATTGGGACTGGGATTGCCATCGCTAAGTGATGCGGAGCATGATGTCACATGACCGAATCGCTTAGCAACGGCACTCCTGGCAGTCCCGGATGCCACCGTGACCCTAGGACCACACAGGTTGTTAAGCAGGAGAAGGTGGGAGTCCTAGATGAGGAGTGCAGTGGGGTGAAGGGGTGCCATAGAGGGTGGGAGGTGCCACAGGTAGGCACTACGGAGCGCGGGCGGAGTGGCAGGAACTGCAGGAGTGCTGGCAGAGGCCTCAAGTGAGTCGGTGGAGGCTGCGGGTGGGTACCAGGGAGCATGGGCAAGCCAGCGAGGCCCTCAGGTGGGCATTGGGAAGCACAGGCGGGGTGCTGTGAGCAGATGCATGCTACGGGGTGTGGTGCTATGGGGTATGAGATCCCTGTAGCAGGCTCCTCAGGGGAAAAAGCGGTGGGAGCAACTTACTGGAGCAACCTGCAACCTTCTCTGCCAGCTTCTCCATTGACTTTGCTTGTGGGAAGCCAGCAAGGAAGGTCGCAAATGGTGATCATGTGACATGGCTCGCTGCGACAGCATAATCGTGAGCCGGGCACCCAAGCATCCAGATTATGATCACATGGCCACCGGGACACTGCGATGGTTGGAACTTTGAGGACCAGCTGTAAATCCATTTTTTCAGCACCAATGTAACTTTGAATGGTTGCTGAATGAACGGATGTAAGGCAACGATTACTTTACTGTGGTTTTTCATGTTTCTCTGGGGTTGGTTCTAGTTGTAGGTAGGGGGGAAGACACCCTAACACCCTGGTTTTGTAGGGGCCCTTAGGGCTCAATGCATTCCCCATTCTTATTTAACATCTACATGAGGCTATTATGTGGGGTCACCTGGAAGCACTGGATGAGAGAGCACCAATATGTGGATGATACCCCATTGTCTATCGCAATCCCAGGCTCAGTGGGCAACACTATCAATATTTTGTCCTGGTGCCTCAAGGCTGTTAGGTCTGGATGCAGAAGAACAAGCTCAGCAGCAGAGGACAATCAGGGAAGCAAGAGTCACATGAAGCAGCAGAGGACAATCAGGGAAACAAGAGTCACTCTTTAGCTAGGTTTATCATCAGGAAATAAGGGGTTAAGATAAAGAACCTTGAAAACTGAATAAAATTTACCTGTAGGAATGAAGTCATTAAGGTGGGATCACTGTGAATTGTTGAACCTCTTTTTATTTTTTATTTATTTTTCTATCCTGCCTTTATTATTTTTATAAATAAGCGGTGAACCTACCAAATACTCCTCCTTCCTCCTAATTTCCCCACAACAACAACCCTGTGAGGTGAGTTGGGCTGAGAGAGTGTGACTGGCCCAGGGACACCCAGCCGGCTTTCATGCCTAGGGCGGGACCAGAACTCTCAGTCTCCTGGTTTCTAGCCCGTTGCCTTAACCACTAGACCAAACTGGCTCTTTTCCCAGATTGTGAAACTGAAGGACTAACTGCCCCTTTCCCAGATAAAGCCTGACACCAAAACAACCATCTGCTCTTCATCAGTGATGTTTTGAAATACTTCCTTTTCATTCTCAGCCTTGATGAGTTCGTACACAACCCCAGCAAGACTGGATGGCTATAGATGCAAGGACCTTCTATTTCCAGAGATTTTCTAATGTTAGTTCTCAAACGCATTGCACTAACCCAGGCAGAATTTGAACTGGAGGGCTTTTGCACAAATACATCTGGTTACTCAATTATGCCCTTTTCTGGTTTGGGAGGCCCTTTTCATAGTCTTTCATGTTTTAGCTAGTTTTTGTTTGGACTACTGCAACATGCTCCAGCTGGGTTGCCCTTGAAGACCCCTTGGAAGCTGCAGTTGGTCTAGAATGCAGCAGCATGAGTAGCTGCAGATGCATCCCATTTCACCCATGTGATACCTCTACTTCACAAGCTGCATTGTTACCAGTTGGCTTCTGGGTGCAATTCAAGATGCTGGTTGTCACCTTCGTGACTTGGGGTCTAGCTACCTATAGGAGTACCTTTTTCTCTTTCTGGTTTGTTTGTTAGCTTGTCTGGTAAAAATGGTAGGGTCCCACAGGCAAGGAGTGTTATCTTATGGGATCCCAGAGACCTGCCTTCCCTGTGGCTGCCCCATGAAAGAGCATTACTTATGACCCAGTTGCCTTTAGGAAAGCCTTGAAGACCTTGCTTTTTGAGCAGGCCCTGGGATAGACTGCTTTGTGACCCAGCTTGTGATATTTATTTGTTGGTCATATAATTATATTAATGTTTCTCCAATGTAAGCTGTTTGTTGTTATTGTTGCTTTCTCTATTGGTGCTTTTTGTTGGATTTTTAATCTGTTTTTATTATATTGCTGCACACTGCCTAGAGTTCCTTTGGTGACTGAAATGGGCAAACTGATTAATTTTTTTAAAAAATGGATAAATCATGATTGCCTTCATGCACTATATATGGGTTTCCCAGAGCCAGCTGGTTGACTAGTATGGAAAACAAGGTACAGTATATCCATAAGACCAGTAGAATGTGAAGGAAAGTGGTCTGTTTTGTCAGGTTTTGTCACTCCATGACAAAAGCTGTTGTCTACATCCTAATGTTGCTTCTGTTCAAAGGAAAATTAGGGAAAGAGAGAAGGAAGCAAAGCTTTTCTCTAGCTTGTTTCTGCAAACAGATTCCACCAAGGTATCAGCTCACAAAAATGAGTTTGCAGCTGTCAGGCGGCAATTTGATTTAATTGGTACTCACTTCCGTGCCCCTTCCCACAAGCTCAGTTTAATCCTCAAGCATTAGAATAACAAATAAAAATGATTGTACTCAACTTACTGGCAAGAATGACCATGTCCATCCCCCAAAATATACTCATGATCCAGCCAACCATCACAATGGCTGTGAGAATCTGAATCAGAGCTGCTGCAATGTTCAACCAGAACACACAACAAATGTGCCTGTCAGGGAGGTCAGTCCGGGCTCCACACAGCACTGTGAAGGCTGATACAAATGTCCCTGTAGGAAGGAAGATCTGCATTAAAAACTCAGGAAAAATAAAGGTCACACATACGTCACATGAAAGACCACCATACAAAAGTAATAGAATAACTAGCCGGCACAGCCTCGGAAATGATCTGCACACGTGTACATAAAAAATTATCCCACCACATTTGAAAACATTTGCAGGCATTTTTAATCTGTAAAAAAAAATCATATTATTCACAGTTTAGAAAAAGCTTATTCAAGGGACTGTAGAAAAGGAAGGGAACAAAACCCACTGAATTCTAGCCTACTCCTACATAGAAAACCTATCCACACCACAGATCACCATTTCCACAGATCAGCCCACATAATCATTAATATTGTTATAGAAAAAAAATCCAAGAAGTTAGGTGCTAATTAAATTCAATAACAGTCCTAGAATATACTGTACATGCTGTTAGGCTATAAGATGAGCTATGCACTCATTTGTTTATTTGATAGAGCACACCAGATTTCAGTTTTACTTTCTTTTGGTTCATTTCTGAAAATGCAGCACCCATTTCCTAACACAAGCAGGTTTTGTGGATACTAATGCGGATGAGTAGGCAAGAGTTTAGGTATTAATACTTAGGTATTATCTCGTTTACCACCCAAGTATGTAAAACTACCCTTCCACCTTTGCATTTGTATCTTCTACTTTCTTCTAAAGACCCATGAAGATATAGAATCACTTCAGAAGCAAACCAGGGAGCAAGAGTGGGAGAGAGCTGCTAAGACCCCAGAAAAGGAACTTTACATTGAAGGTGGGAGGTATAGAAGAAGGAGGACAGGAGAGTCTTCCTTTAATGCAGGAATTTTCCTGTGGTCCTTATTTTCCTATTGAATCAACAGCCACTGAAGGCAAAGAGGGAAAAAGGCCATTCTGCAAGAGAAATTGTAATGGTTCCCTAATCCCAAATACTCAGTCTCACAAGCTCGGGCTTAAAGATAACTGATTTATTAAAGGAATAGTATGCAAATACAGAGAAAGCTGAGAATGAGCCAAAGCGTGCGAAATACAAACTAAATACCCTCGCTTCAAACCCAATCCCGCCCCTCACCCCACCATAGTAACCACCCCCTCCCAGGTGTTGGCAACCGTCACACATCGGCCTGGGAAAGCAACCTTGAATACATGTCATAACCCAAACATACATTCCTGCAGAACAGCAAGGAGATTACAGCCTGGCACGGCTGAAATTCCCCTCCCCGCAAATGACAGACACGGAACAGGAAAGTGACATGTGAAACGTTACAATGTATTCAAACCATTGGAACAATGAACATGACAGAAATCCTGTTTGCTTTGCACAATGAACTCTTCTGTGTTGGAAGTTTTGGCAAATCCAGCATGCCTCATTAACATGTAAGTTGCCCCACAATGCAACTCAGAGGAAACTGTTTGTTGCCACTCCCACTTCCTCTCTTTCCCTCCTCTCCACCCAGGGAGAGGCAGTATGGATGCTGCTCTCTTCATCAGGGACCAAATCCTATGACAATATTTGAATGAACTAAAGATTAAGACTGTTAGAAGTAAAAGGAAGGAATATAAGGTTTGTTTATTTAATTTTTATCCTTAGTTTATTTGATCAAGGTTAAAACAAGATATGTGGTTACTTCTGGCAAACCTTTATGGACTTTCTGCTGATACCAGGACTTAAAAGATGATGCTTTATGCATTTGTCGGTAGATAAGGGATGGGATATGGGATGAAGAGGTAATTATTTGTAACTTTAAAGGGGGTAAAGAATCACTAAATTTGTTTATACTTGTTATGATGAAGGTTTGAAGTCATTTCTTTATATATTTCTTTTCTCTTTCTTTTTTCTTTCATCTTTTTTTTTCCCTTGCACTTTTTATCCTTTCTTTTTATTCTCTTCTCTTTCTTCAAGTTTAGTTTGTATTAGATTTTCCTGTTATAATCACAATTCTTTATAAAATTTTATATGAAAAGATACTATTTTGAAATTCAATATTTAAGACTAGAGTTGCCAGGGAAGCTCCTGGCATAAAATGCCGCATGGGCAGAAGAATGGAATAAAAATGGCAAAAAACAAAAATAAATCCAAAACAGCTGCCAGAGAGGAGGCACAGATTGGTCTGTGCCTCTGTAATGGGATGAGTACACCAAATTTTGAAGATCAAAATCCAAATTTCAAAATCTAGAAAATGAATAGATTTTGAAGTTTTAAACATTTTGTTCTATCCCTTTCTCCTAGGGTCTAAGGAATCATTATAGCAGGTTAAAAATTCTCCCATCCAAAGCCTGTTTTAAACCATTCAAGAGATCACAGAGACCAGATCATGAGGCAGTTTGCTTTTCCACTATTTGGAAGTAGGAAACACCTAAAAGAGATAGTGAAAGCCCTAAAAAAAAGGCTTGACACAGTTAAAAGCCTAAAGAAAAAAAAATCTAAAAGCTCCCTAGCTCATCTACCCACTAGATGTCATTGTTTTGAACAAAACAACCCTTCTTCCCCGTCCCCCCACCCCCAGTTACATGGATCTCAGCCCACAACCCCTGTAGGTAATGTAACAAGTCATGAGGAAGCCCAGTTAAAAGGACAAGAAAGTAAGTTTTAAAATGTGCCACATCATTCCTAACCTTATAAGGAAATAGCTGTTTATTCCATGAGCATAGTAGTAGTAATAGGAGGGTTAAAAAAAAAGATTAAAAACTTACTATTGTTGCAGATTTCCAATTAGCCAGTATATTACTTTGCAAATAAAGAAATTATACCTTTAAAAGAAGAAAGGGGTCAATGAAACACAAAACGAAGTACCTAATTACTGACACAGTGGTAGAGTTGCTGGATGATTCAAGCTCTGGCAATAAGCCTGATCTGTGCTGCTTTGGCTCAGTATCATGGCATTCACTTGATACTATGCTGGGTTACATTGCTGTTCCAAATGTTCATACCCACACTTCTCTAACAGAGACACAAATTACGATGACTAAGACCTGATACAGACAGTAATTGAAAGTGTTTACCCATGCAAAAAAACACACCCCTTTTAAAAGTAGACAACTTTTTTCTAAATGATATAGGAGGAAACGTGTCTTAGAGGAAACCAGAATTCACACTTGGTGTTAAAGCTTGTTCTTGCCAGCTCTTCCAAGCCTGGGTGCAACTAACAATCTACTGTATAGACATATCTGATTAATTTTGCCTCCAAATCAACTCTGATTTTTTTTCCTCTTATAACAGGCTGGGAAGGAAGCCAAAGAAAACATATATTTTTCTTTCCTAACTGAGCTGAAAGAAAAAAACTGGAGTCTTGGTTTCAGATAATATGCTAAATATATCACAGACAAAAGCAGTATGCAGTTAGTCTCAATCTTCATTCTTCTGAGGCTGGCGGGTGTAAGATGAACAACAGTGATTTTATTTATTTTATTTATCAGATTTTTATCACCGCCCATCTTCCCCACATGGGGGACCCTGGGCAGTTCACAGTAAAAACAATTTAAAATTCAATAAAATTATAAATAATACTAATATTCCAATAAATATAAAATACAATATAAATTACAATAAAATCCAAATAAGGGCAGATCAATTCAGCCCATAAGGGATACGGCTGGTCCCTGCAGGGCTAGGGAACTAACCAGCCACAGGAATGGCTCTTCCTCTCCCCACTCCAAGCATGATGACAGAACCAGGTCTTCAGCTGTTTTCTGAAGTCCAGAAGAGAGGGGGCCAACCGTATTTCTGGGGGAAGGATGTTCCAAAGGGTGGGAGCTACTGCAGAGAAGGCCCGCTTCCTGGACCCCGCCAGATGGAATTCTTTTGCAGACAGGGTCCATAGCATGCCCTCTCTGCATGACTGGGTGGGATGGGATGATGTGACGGGGGTGAGACAGTCCCTTAGGTAACCTGGACCCGTGCCATGTAGGGCTTTAAAGGTGATAACTAACACCTTGAATTGGACCCGGAAGCAAACTGGCACCCAATGCAGCTCACGGAGCAGCGGAGTTATATGTGCTGATCTTGAAGCACCTAAAATCATCCGCACAGTCACATTTTGGACCAGCTGTAGCTTCCGGATACTCTTCAATATTTTCCTGGAGTTCTGGCCTGTAGTAACATTAGACTTAATGCAGACCCAAGCAGTACAAGACCTACAATCGTATAATGCATGATTGTTCATTTGCTAATATGCAATACACAATCCCTCGAATGGAGGAAGAGGAGAGCATTTAGAGAAAGAAACCATTTTAATTGTCTCCTGTAATGATACAGACACAACTGTATTCTACACAAGCATAATTTCTTAGTAAGCAAGTTATCCATGAGTAAAAGGTAAAGTTTCCCGTTTAGTCGTGTCTGACACTAGGGGGCGGTGCTCATCTCTGTTTCATGGCCGAAGAGCCAATGTTGTCCGAAGACGCTTCCACAATCATGTGGCCAACATGACAGTCACAGAACGCGGTTGTATCCATGAGTAATGTGGCCATAAAGAAACTGAGATTACTGCTCTTATACAATGAAATAGAAATCTCTGAGTTGTTTTCTACTAATCCTCCTTTATGGAGGCATCAGGGGATATTATAGTAGAGCAATGGGAGATACTTTGGACCCAGAGGCAGCTAATATAGGTTTGGCTGGATTGTATCACTTCTGACTCTACATGGAGGTTTGTATTGGGAATACAGAAACAAAGTGCACAGAGAAAACCAGCAAATCAATATTAGGATATTTATACTATTCTTCAAATGTGCTAGATTTCTATGGGAGAGGGAGCCAAAGAATACTTAGCCCCCTTACATTTTATAAAAGTTGCCTCAGCTACAGTACTTTTTTTATTCAATTGCATACAAAACTGGGAGAGTCAGGAGGTGTGGTTTCAATAAGCCCCGCCCATGTATTTTCCTCCATAATTGTCAGGCCCAGCCCAAGAACGACAGAGAATCAAGCCAACCAACTTCAGTTCTTTATTTGCTCACACTGTATAGACAGAATCTTGCCAGACTGAAGCTATTCTACCTAACCTGAGGGGAAATAACCTGGGAAGGCTCTAGGGTGGGGCTACTCTGAACCTCTTAGTCTTCCCACGTTCCAGCTCCGGACTGTGTTTTCTCTTATCTTGCTCCCCTCCTTGGAATGTGCTCCCTCCTTCCCGAGAACCAGCAGTGTTACTGAAGCCCATCACTGCACCTCCCCCTTCAGAGACACATTCCATCACTATTATTAAGCAGCGGTGCAGAAAAAATCTTATATGCAAAAGTATTTCAGCAACAATTCTTCACCTGCAGTTCAGATAATATAGTCCAGCAAAATGATGGCATATGAAACTGCTGACTGTACAGCTTTGCTTAAACTGAAAGTCACAACCTCTTAGAAATCCTTTGAAATAAAAATAGCAGGGCTATTATCCCATCTCTAGGTTTTGACATGTAAGAATACTGACAAACAACCCCAGGCCCAGCAACTTATGTTCTGCTGTAGACATTACATCTGACTAGGCAGGGCCAAATTTTAATTTTTTGACATATATTTCCTACAATCAAATGGAACACTACACCCCTTGAGATTAGATTGCCACCAATCTGCTGGCTTTTGGGAAGATTTTGAAGACATGAATGTGTTACTGGGCATGTGGGTCATGTGGTGTCATGAGTGCCATTGAGCTGAAGTCATCAGCGCAATGGCACACATGACAATAGCAAGGAAATAGGTGAAGGGGGCAAGATAAGTAGCCATCAACCCACAACGACTAACGGCCAACAAACAATAACTAAACGGATCACGGAGCACACCCAAGCCATCAGCGCCAATACAACGGAGATCGCCCAGCTGACAGCAATCAGCAGAGGAATAGAAAACCTGATGATGGGCGATCCCGGAACCCCTCACCCACCGGCAGGGCAACGTATTGGACAATGGGGGGTGACGTGACCGCGAGTGAAGGGGCGCTGACCGGCGCGGGGTATTTAAACCCCGCACCGGCGCGCTCCTGTCACTCTCAGCTTTTTTCTTCCAACGCTGTAACTGCGCTGAGAATAAATCAGAGCCTGATCCACGAACCAGTGTCTGAGTATTATTCAGAGGCAGGCAGCGCATGACATGTGGTTAGTTTCATCTGTAGTGGCTGTTACAATTTTATTGTAGAATGGTTTTATTTTGGCTGCATGTGTTGTTTTAATGTTTTTTGTATTGTGTATTTATATGCTGTTAGGTGCCTACAGTTGCTATGGCAAGATGGGTCACCATATAAATTGAAATAATAGTAATAGTAATAGTAATAGATCTTCTCCATGATAATTTGTTCCTAACCTAGTCCTTCAGGTCTTCCACCTATCAACACTTTAACTTGAAGCCATCCACCTTGCTGCATTTATTAGCTGGAGATGATTCAGCATAAGGGTACAGTACATGCTTTAAATGTACAAGGCCATCTTCTGAAATCATGGCTGAAAAAATCACTTGTGTGGGACTCCGGATTCCTACTGCCAGTCTGTCAACAGTACTGACCAATTTAACACAATCTAAGATAGCTTCCTTCCTGTGTGTAATAAGAATCAACAATATGAGCTATTTTCAAGGCAGAGGCAACCAAAATCTTATCCAAGCAATAACTGCAGTTAACATATTTTCATTTGCTAACAGTCATGGTAGAAATGCAGCATCTAACAATATCAGCAGAATACAGGCAACCAGGACAAAAAAAGACAAAGTAAGAAAAAGAAGAAAAAAATGTAAAGTGATGTGATGGATTCCAGGGATTGTTACTGAAACATGTACTTGGAGTTTTAGTATATAGTTTAGTATAAATGGAATAATTTTTCTCAAAACAATATCAGTAAAAAATAAACTAAGTAAAAAAATTCTGAACTGAAACTCTTAGATACAATTTGGCTTGGCTTGGCTTTTAAAATTAGGGGAATAAACATTTTGGAAATTAAAGCAAATCAGAAGTATCTCTACTTCTGGCTTCATTCCTGTGCTGCTTTAAAAAGGAGATATTGATACCAAGTTATTTGGAGCTCCCCGTTATGTCAAACAGTGTTCCCACAGTCCCACTCAAATTTCAAACACCATTAATCAAACTGGAGTAGAATAACACAAGATTTCCCAGGGGATATTAGATTCAAAGGACTTTTTCTACAGCACTTTTTAGAACTATGTATCATCTTCTTTTGTAATATGCTTCACATTACAAAAGGCTTCACACACAAAAAGTCAAAAACCAGAATGCTGATATTACCTAATTAAACCTCTCTTTGCCATAATATTGAACTCCTGACAATACTTCTCTTCCAACAGAAATATCCTAATAAGAGCAAGTGGATGGTAAAAGAGATTAAGAAATAGTCCTGTATATTTTAATGTGATAGGTGTTATTCAAACACAGTGCTTACTATCATGGCAGAGATCAGCAAACTTTTCAGGTAGTGGATGTCAACTTGTGATCTTGTAAGATGGTATGGATTCCCTAAAACATTTGTTATTAAATGGCTGAATCTTGAGAGATGCCAAATTTCTACAATCTTATCACAAAGATCTTATGTGCAATCTAAAACAAATATACTGAAATTTTGTGAGATCCAATTATCACATGACATTTCAGCACAACAATTTGATCCCTCCCTCCCAAGGATTGGTTTAGGGTGATTTCCTCCCAACATTATGGGAAGACAAAGACAATATTCCTTGGCCAATACATTTTTTTCTTTTTATTCCTTTCCTTTACGGTTAGCTAGAAAGCATAATCCAGCATATCATCCCAACTCAGAAAACTAGAAAAAAATGCTACTCCTTTTTCTGCTAATCAGAAATAATAATTAAATATGGAGGGAGGGAGAGGCATGAACCAAAAGCTTTTATCTGTTCATTCCCACAATGCTGGATCCAAGGTTTAATGTTTGGAAAGCAGGTTGGCCCTGAGCTGGAGTCTTCCTTGTGAGGACATGTCCTCAAGAAGTTGTTAATCAGGTCATCTTGGAGCCAGGGCAAGGAGGCTATGTGGATGTGTGGATGAGCCCTCAGAATAAATTGCTAGGCATATCAGCTGCCTAGCAATCAGACAGGGAGTACATCCATTCCTGTGCCTCCCTTCCATCCTGGGGCCATCACAAAATCATGCTGCCCTATATCTTGCTCCTCCCACAAAGCGCACTTACTATGCATCTGGGTTTGTGCTGCATGGCTTTTATGCACAGCGTTCTCAGGACCCTGATTGGTGGTTCCAGTCTTCCCTACATTATCCAGCAGTAGATATGCACTATAGTCTGGTTACTCCATACACCACAGTTTTTTTAAAAAAAATTCTTTCCCAGTATACCATTGACCAACTTGACTTTTTTTAACCCTTGAAACTATGGGTCAACTATCATCTAGCAGTCATCTGACTCTGGGCAGCTGAGATACAGCCACTGGATAAGCGCTGCTGAAAAGCTGCTGTTTGAGAAAGGAATCCAGCTGGTGGATCTGCAAACTACCCTACGAACATAATGTGAGGAGAGGAAGCAAGGAATCAGGGAAGTGAATTCCCTGCTAGGCAGGCCGTGGAAGTAAAAGAGATGAGTTTTTTCAATTATACATGTTAAGCCAGCATGGGCTCATCAGTTTTAATGCTTCACACTTTCTAAGTCCAGCTAACCATCAAGCAACCCATTCAAAAAAGAAAAAAAAGGCTGGAAAAGCTGCAGTTCCAGTCTCTCCAGCTAAAAGAGCACTGAAGGGTGGATAAAGAGCTCAAGGACCAGATTAAATGAAGCGATCCCACACAACCCTGGCAAAACCAGTTGGAGTCCCAAGACTACCAGCACAGAGCACATCACCTCTAGCTGCCTCCTGGATGCTCATCTATCTTGCCTGGACATAGCATCTTGCTGCAGAATAGTAGGGGAAACACCACTTCCAGAGCAGCACCTCGGCAGCTTTGGGGCTGTCTCAGCTGCCACAGGACACTGAGATGCAGGTGGACATGTGTGGACACATGCTTAGGCAATAGTTGGGGGGCCATCTTCGTGTTAGGGCAAGAAAGCTATAGGAAGTCTGCTATTTGTTCTGAGCTTTTCTCCTGTGAAATACATGCCTGCTCCACTGCAGTCAGTCTTTTAATGTGTTTAGAAATTGAAAACTATTGCTTTGGATTTCCTCAGCCTGTTTTACTACTTTCCTGATATCGTGGATTCAGTCAGCTCAATCAGGGGCATGGATGAATGAAATTCACCATCACACAGTTGTCCAGCCCTGGCAGGAAAAAGACATTAGGATATGAATGTGATAAAACAGCTAAGTTCCCTCCAAATTAACAGAAACGTCTCCAACCTGTTTATTTGAGTTGGCTTCAAGTCAGAAGCCTTAATCTTATATTTGAGGACTATATTTAATCATAGATATCTGGGTTTTAATTAAAAAACATTTGGTTGTGATATGCCTTAGTTCTCCATTGGATCCTGGGTACAAATCCAAGTAGTGATAGGAGTTTTCAATCAAAATATGCTACCTGCTTATCTTTGTTTTTATTAGATTAGCAAGAAAAAATCATGGGTTAAGCAACGAATATGTGAGCTTTGTGAGAATCCCTACACCTGTCTAATGACATACAGCTGTAAATTAGTATAAACCAAGCTCTGTCTAAAGATGTGCAGCTCAGCTGCCAGAGACAACCAAATTCATCAGAATTTATAAAGGAGCTTCATTTGTAGAGCATGTTTCAATCTATGGTTCTTCATGAGAGCTATTCCTTCCCAACACCCACTGTATTATTTATCAGCCATTTAAATGCCCATTTCATGAAATGGTCCAGATTGTTTATTTATTGATGTATATTTACTGGTGCTTCTATGCTGCTCCAATCCAATGGAGTTATATTAATGGCTGGCAGCCCATCAGGGCCATGACATCCCAAAATTTCTGCTTTACTACAATTCACTACTGATAAAATGGTCTGTTTCCACATCCCTGTTTCTCCATAGCCTGTATATTTTTACTGACATCCCACTGATGATTCTGCACGTGTGCCCATCTCCAGGACACTGATAGATTCCAAGTCAGAGAAAGATTTTTTTATGCAAAATAGCAGCAGTGGTTGTGACCCCACCTATGTCTTCCCTTATAATCTAACCAAGAGTCTTCTGAGACTTTAAAGGTGTAATGATTGCCTATTCTGACATACTCAGTCTCACAAGGGGGTTCTTTATGAAAACTGATTTATTGACAGAATAGTGTGCAAATACGAAGAAAGCTGAGAATGAGCAAAAGCGCGCCAAATACAAACTAAAAACCCTCGCTTGAAAACCATCCCCGCCCTTCCTCCCTCCTAGCAACCACCCCCTCCCAGGTGTTAGCAACCGTTACCCACATCGGCCTGAGAAAGTAACCTTGAACAGAGTCACTAACCCAAACATACATTCCACAGTTGCAGTAAGAAGATTACAGCCTGGCACGGCTGGAAATTTCCAACCCGCAAACACGGGTTAGAAAAGTGACATGTGAAACGTTACGATGTATACAGAACATTGAAACGATGAACATGACAAAAGGTTAAATATTATGAGCATCCAGAGAACTCCACAGACTATCAACCAAATGAGTAGGGTGTGTGTGTGTGTGTAAAACATGTGTTAGCAGTTAAAGGAAAATTATCTGTAGGAAATGTAGACCAGGACTTTGTAGCATTGGAATATATAAAATAATTACAGTGAGAAGCATGTAGTGGAAACACGCATTCAGCAAAGGCATATTAATGCAGTATCTTTTAGTAGGCTAAAAAACTTTCATCTCAGTTCAAACTGCTGATGTTAAGACTAAATCCCTGCTAAGCATTAATTCAGTTCTTTTTTATCAACTTTCTGAATGTTTCGTTCAAGGCATTCAAAGGACTGGAATCATGCAGTTAGTTATTATGTATTTGAGACATTGGCCTGTTCACATGATGGTTTATTCAACAAACCATAGTTAAAAGAGTAGTTTAGCATTAGCGTATACCAGAGCTTTCCTGGGGTAATAATTTGTTTCCCTGAATTTAAACTAAACACAAATAATAATGTGTAAAATGTGGTGATGCTGGTCTAAAGGGCTTGGAATCCAAATATCCAAAGAAATGTCTTTCCTTCTCCAATCCTGCTCTTGTATTGAGATTTTCAAAGTGTACTATCCATGCATCTATAAAAGAAATGCTTTTCTCTATAGAATGCCTGGATTCTAGAATCTCTCCAATACATTTGATGCTAATCTGTATTCTTTTTATTAAATGAAATTCCTGGTTGCCTAGACATCTGGAGGATTTAGTTATATTGAAATAAATCTGCAAGTTAACCAATCTAAACTGAGAATTTAGATGGAATGAAGTTTTAGCAATACTTTTGTTATTTTTAATCTTCTAATTTTACTGTTCCATCTTTTTTATCATGGTATGTCAACTGCCCTAGAATCAAAAGGTTATTGACAAAATAAAATAATATACTGTATGCAGTGGCCAGTGAGCTATTGGAATTCAGCCTAATCAGAACAAGATACTCAGTGCATCAGATTATAATTATCAAGCATAGCTGATAATGTGCTTTTTATCTGCTTTCTCTAATGAGATGGTGACAGTGTTTCACATTCAGGTTCAAACAGCTGTCATTCATGCTGGAATCATCTTTCAGGCTACATCTTCGCAATGCATTCTATCCAAAGGAGCTCTTGAAAATGCTGCTTCTGGGCCAGATTAAAAGTTGCTGGACAGAAATGAATTGTTAACTTATCTGGCCACAGTGTTAGGGCTGGACTGGTTGACTGCTGAGGCCACAGAAGCACCAATAGATTTTGCTACAGTCTTAAAATGTCCTGGTATAAACCAGAGCACCTCAGCATAGTCTGAGTATCAAAAAAACCCTTTGCTGCTGTTTGGTTCATTTATTTAAACCTTTTAAATTGACTGAAAACAATGCAAACCCATTTGCTTTTATCACAATATAGGGATGTAACTTGAAATTGCTTTACAATTAATTCAACCTTCCCCTTTCCTAGCATGTCCAAAATAAAAGTTTTCTATCTATAGTACAGAGATTCAAGCCAGTGTAAACTCACAAATAGTCTTAAAATTATTTTTATTCCAGGGCCATTTCAATACAGGACTGAGTTAAGTAATAGAAATGTGCAATTTCTTTCTCCTCTGACCAGAAAGATTTTCCAGTTAATTAGCTAAGACAACTGCTTATTTTCTTAATGGGACAGTTGAAACATCAGCCCTTTGGCGCTAATAGCTATTCATAGCCAATATTTTGCCAACTTTGTGTACTTTTTTGCAGAAAAAGACCCTGAAAAGCTGCACAGCAGGGGAAGTGGTTGAGAAGAAAAATAAAACCCATCAGCATGAAAAGCAAGATATACAAGATGTACAAGGCACTTTCCTCCATAACGGACATCTCATGCTCATCATGAGTTTCAAATTGTGCTACAAGGAGAGAAGCAAGCGCAGAGAATACCAAGTGACCAACAGCCCAACCTTAAGCTTCCATAGATTCTGCACCATGGCAAATGGTGCTGCCTTTCTGATTAGCAAATTCCAAGGCAACATCTCATCATAGCTAAATAAAAGCTTAAAAACTGATAAATGAGAAAAGCAGATCGAAAAGTGCTAATAGCAAAGCCGTGAAAATCTCATCTGTGAATGGTACCGGTAATATTGCAATATATTAATTATAGCAATATTAAATTGTTAGTAGCATTAAAATATAGCATTTTATATTATAAAATAGAAAGAAATTGCCAGGTAAACCTCCCAAGAAGGGTGTCCCACTTGCAGGAGGTCAGTCCCCCTCTCCTGATATTTCTCAGTGAATGCATGCAGAAGACAGAGGGACCTGAAAGAGGGCTTCTCATTAAACTCATCATTTGTATGCAGTCTTATATGGAAAAAGCCCCTAGAGATGCTTGACAACACAGCATTATTAATATCCCAGTCTTCCACACTACTTCCGAAGTATTAATCAATATAGCTACATTACCAGTGGAAGAGATTATTTGTAGCTCAGGGTTGAACTCTGGAGTCCTTGGTGCTCTCTGAGCTTGGTTGTTTGCTTGCAGACATTTTATTACCCAACTATGTAACATAATCACTGAGCACAAAGAAAACCTCCACAGTTGCATTAGAAAGCCTTTCTGTTCTACACAAATATTTTAGAAGTAGGGTAACTTAGAGGAAAAAAAATAGAAAAGGATCCAGGGTTAATGTCAAAGCACACAGAGTTAGCAACTTAGAACTTTATATTTTTCCAAACTCATGCCCTCACACTATCAGCTAAGATATTGGAACTGGAATATGTGGAGGTGTGGGAAAGGAGATACTTATTCTTCCAATACCTCTGATCTTCTTGTCAGTGCCTCCCAACCTGCCCATGTATTAGAACTGCAAAATAAATATGGGAATTGGGGTTGAAATTCTACATTTTCTTCATAAGAAAAAGGATCCATGATTCTCTAGTGCCAATAAAAAAAATATCCTGCAACTAAAAGATTTCCTACATTGTAATAAAGCTACTGAGCCTTATTTTGCAGGATTTATCCTACTGGAGACTGTGAAATTCCATCTTGTCTTCTCCAATGCTTTGAAAAATCCATGGACAAATCTTATAGGTGGTGTACTGAAATATCTTCATCCTAATTACATGCAGTTCATTTATTTATTTGATTTCTATCCTGCCATTCATTAAGGAGCTCAAGGAAGCCTTCAGACACTCCCTCTACCTATTGCTCCCCACAGAAACAACCTGCTGAAGTAGGTTGTGATGAAAGAGAATGAGTAGCCCAGAGTCACCCAGTGAAGTTCTGGGGCTGAGGCTGGACTAGCACCTGGGTCTCTCCATTCCTAGTTCAACACCTTGACCACTAAACCACGCTGGCATTGGAAGACTTGCATAGTGACAAAAAAGCCACAGAACTGGCACAAAGATGCTATATTATATACAAAAGCATGCATGTGATAAATATACGGGGAGAAGCCTTACAAAAATGGTGTAGGCTTTCACTGTATAATTTTGTTAGACAGCAAAGTATGAATTTGGAAGGTAAATATGTAATAGCAAGAGTACAAAGATACTCTGAGCAAAATGAGCTTAATAATATATATGCTTATCAGGCAGCTCAATCCATAGTAATTGTAAGGAATGCCTAAGACCAAATAAAAGACTCAGACTCTAAATCAAGTTTAAGCTCTGGCTTTTATTTAGAATAGAATGCACACCAGTAAAAAGCTGAGAGTGAGGGAAGCGCGCCAAAAGTTGAATTAAATAGTCTCGCGCCAAACAGCGCTCCACCCCCGCACTGCCCGGGTGTGCCCCATGAGTTCCACGGAGTGACAGGCCATCAAGACTTGATAGGTGAGGGGTCGTCCAGCCCCATTCGCCCCGGGCATCTCCCTGTTTATCTTCCTGCGAGGTAATGGTCCATTACCGGGCAATTAGACCTCAATATTCTTTGAAAGCCCGGACGCGCCTTTCCGAACCTCGCCCTGATCCTTTCTTTATCAGGGGCGTCAATGGCCGATTACCGGGCGGTGGGACCTTGTTTGTTCAGTAGATCTCCCAACCCCATTACCTTCTTTGTCCGGTTTATCACCTGCACCTCTCCAGCCATTGACACGCATCCGCGCTTTGTCATGCGAGCCGTTACGATGTCGCAAACATCGCAACGGCGATCATGACATACCGCCCCCCTGAAGAAAATCAAGCCGAGGGCTTGGAGGGATATGCAACGTGGAAGTTGCGGACTAGCTCGGGGGCCTGAATGTCGCGGGCAGCGACCCACTCGGGGTGGGGAAAGTGTTTCCAGCGCACTAAGTATTGAAGAGAGCCACGAAGCTTGCAGGAGTCGAGAACCTCTTTGACTTCAAAGTGCTGCTGTCCGTCGATCATGACGGGTGGAGGGGGGGGAGTGCGTGGATGCCACCAGGAGGGGTCACTGGCCGGCTTGAGTAAGCTGCAGTGGAACACAGGGTGCAACCACTTCAAATTATGAGGTAGATCCAAATGCACTGTGACCGGGTTCACAATTTGTGTAACCTGAAAGGGGCGAATAAATTTGGGGGCCAGTTTCTTGGAAGGCTGAGGTGACTTGATAAATTTAGTGGAGAGATAAACCAGGTCCCCTACTCGAAAAGGTGGCTGTTGGCGCCTGTGCTTGTCAGCCTGAAGTTTGTATGAGGTCTGTGCCTCATTGAGAGCGTCCTTAATGACGGGCCAGGAGTCTGCAAGTTTAGAACCCCAATCACAGGCTGCCACTACTGGAGATGGGGGCTATGGGAGCTCGGGAATGGGGACGAAGTCCCGACCCGATACCACCCTGAAGGGGGTTTGTCCCATGCTTTGATGTACAGCGTTATTGTATGCAACCTCCGCGAAAGGAAGCAAATCCACCCAGTCGTCCTGGTGGTAGTTGATGTAGGAACGGAGGAATTGTTCAAGGGTGGCATTGAGGATCTCAGTAGATCCGTCAGTCTGGGGATGCCAGGAGGTTGACAATGCTTGCTCGGTGCCAATTAATTTCAAAAAAGCCCGCCAAAACCGTGAGGTAAATTGTGTGCCCCTATCGGTCACCAAGTGAGAGGGGCAGCCGTGAAGGTGGTACACGTGCACCAAAAAGAGCTTCGCCAGCTGTTGCGCCAACGGGATAGAGGCACAGGGGACAAAATGAGCTTGTTTGGAAAAATAGTCTTTGACTACCCAAATGACTGTTTTCTTTTGACTGGGCGGTAAATCCATGATGAAATCCATAGAGATTTCATCCCAAGGGCGTGAAGGGTTAGCCACGGGCTGCAGCAGCCCCTGGGGTTTACCGGATGGTCGCTTAGACATTGCGCAAACAGGGCAGGATGCCACATACGTTTTGACATCCTTCCTCAGCGAGGGCCACCAAAATTGGCGTTGGGTCAAGTGGAGGGATTTGAGAAACCCGAAATGACCAGCCTGTTTGCTGTCATGAGACCGGCTGAGGATAGTTGATAGTTGCGAGTCAGGGACGTATAAACATCCCTCCACCAAGCGAGGTCTTGTTCCATGGAAACCTTGTCAGGGTTAGCAAGGAGCCAGGGATCAGACTTTAATGCAAGGGCAAAATCTGCACGCAACCCACCCGGCATCTGTGGTTGCCTGCGGCCTGGAGCGGGCTGCGCCGGAGTCGTTCGCGGGGGGGGGGGGGAGGCTGTTCCCAAGTGCGGCTCCAGGTGACAGCGGCCAAACCCAATTGAGACTCAGAGAGCACAGTCCCCACGACGTCGGAGACAGGCTCCGTGTCCTGGGGCAGTTGGGAAAGTGCATCTGCCAAAAAATTCTTCTTCCCCGGAATAAACTTTAGCTGAAAGTTAAAACGGCTGAAAAATTGAGCCCAGCGAATCTGCTTAGGGCTGAGGCGCCTGGGCGTGCGGAGCGCCTCAAGGTTGCGGTGGTCTGTCCAGACCTCAAAAGGGCAAGTCACCCCTTCTAAAAGGTGACGCCAAGCCTCCAGTGCCGCTTTTACTGCAAATGCCTCTTTTTCCCAGACATGCCAGCACCTTTCCGTCTCGGAAAATTTCCAGGAGAGATAGGCACAGGGCTTCAAGAGTCCGGCAGAATCCTTTTGTAATAGGATAGCCCCAATTGAAAAATCAGAGGCATCAGCCTGAACGACAAAAGGCCATTCGGGGTCGGGATGGGATAAAATTGGCTCTGCTGTAAAGAAAGCTTTCAACCAGTCGAAAGCAGCCTGACAGGCGGGAGTCCAATTGAGCACAGCCCCTGGGTTTTTTACCTTGCACATCTCCCCGACGCCTTTGGTCCGCAACAAATCAGTCAAGGGCAGGGCAATCTCTGCGAACCCTTTTGCAAAGGATCTGTAGAAATTTGCGAATCCCAGGAAACTTTGGAGCTGGCGCCGGGTGCGTGGGCGCTCCCAGCTCAAAACAGCCTGAACCTTTGCAGGATCCATTTCGATGCCCTTATCTGAAATCCTGTAACCTAAGTAATCCAGGCGCGACTTATGGAATTCGCACTTGGAAAGCTTAGCATAAAGTTTAGTGTGCCGGAGCTTGGTGAGAACCTGTCTTACCAATCTTTTGTGTTCTCTCTCAGTTTTGGAGTATATCAGGGCATCATCCAGATAAACCAGTACTCCTTTAAACAAATGGTCATGCAGAACCTCATTAATTAGTTGCATGAAAACCCCCGGGGCCCCTGCAAGACCAAAAGGCAGTACCTTATACTGGAAGGAGCCCAAGGGACAGTTAAAAGCTGTTTTCCATTTGTCCCCCTCCCTGATGCGAATGCGGTAATACGCCTCGCGGAGGTCAAGTTTGGAAAAAACCTTTCCAGTCGACAAGTGTGCCAACATATCTTTCATGAGGGGGAGGGGGTACTTGTTTGACAAGGAGGCTGAATTTAACCCGTGATAGTCTGTACATAGTCTTAGGGTACCGTCCTTCTCGCGGAACAGAACGGGCGCTCCAACCGGAGAGTTTGCTGGTTCGATGAAGCCCCAAGCGAGGTTTTTATTGAGGAAGTCCCGCAATGCCACCAATTCCTGTTGTGTCATTGGGTAAATTTTTGGCTTAGGCAATGGGACATGAGGGAGCAGTTCAATGGCACAGTCCGTCTTGTGATAGGGGGGTAACTGGTCCGCCTCCTCCTCCCCGAAGACGTCAGTGAAGTCTGCGTATTGTTCCGGCAACCCCTCCATGGGGGAAGCGTGAACTTGAGGGTCGACAATCTCAGCCCTCCCCACAGTCAAAGTGAGGGATTTCCCCTTAGCAGGCGCCTGGTAGAACCCATCCTCAAATGTTATTGTATGAGTCCTCCAGTTAATGTAGGGATTGTGGCGAGTTAGCCAGGGGATTCCCAGCACCACTATAGGCTTGCCCACCGGGGTGACCACGAATTCTATGGTTTCCCTGTGCGTGCCTATTTGTAGGGTAACATTCCCTGTACCCTGGGTGGCTGCCCCCCCCCCCGCCGCCGCCATGGAACCATCGAGTTGCTGGAAGATCAGCGGCTTCGGGAGAGGGAAACAGGATAAATTTAGCGCAGTGACTAGGTTGGGGTGGATAAGGCATCTGGAACACCCGGAGTCCACCAAAGCCCCGTCTTCGATGGTCTTGGAGCAGTAGCTCAGTTCAATTTTTACGGCCAGGATGGGACAGTCCGCACTCGCCCTGGTGGTATCGCACCCATTCTCCACCACCTGCCCAGCGGCGCTGTTTAGGACAGGTGGAAGGCATTTTCCGCCGGCTGCTCCAGGGTGGCCAACCCATCCCCCGCGAGGTAGACGTCGTCTTCTTCATCCGGGGTCGCTAGTGTCCCTGTCAGCCGTCGGGGAGGGTTGGGTGGTTTCTGTGGAGCCTTCTGCGTCGGTCTAGGTGGGCGATCCGCCGTCCTAGCCTTGTGGCATTCTGCCGTACGGCGACCTGCCTTACCACACTTGATGCATTGCCCACAGGCAAAGCGACGTCTTTCGGCGTCCCATATCGGGCCCGACTGTGGCACTGGCCCTTTCCCGCTGGGAGGATGCCTGGCTCTCTTAGTCGCCAGCATGAAGGTGCGCTGGGCGTGTTTAGCCTTCCTGGCAAGACAGATCCAGTCATGCAGTGAGTCCGGATCGTCTCTGTACAGCGCCCATTGCAACACCTCTCGATTGAGGCCATCCTTAAACATATCGATCAGGGTGGCCTCCGACCATTCAGGGACCTTCCCTGCCAAGACCTTAAATTCTAGGGCGTAATCTGCGACCGATTTCTGCGCCTGATTGAGTTCTTTAAGAGCGCCTTTAGCCCTCTCCTTCGCCAGGGGGTCTTCAAAGTACCACTTCAAGGCGGCCAGGAAGGTGTGGAAGGTAGCCAGGGCTGGGGCTCCGGACTCTGACAGTTGTACGTACCAGTCTGTGGCTCTTCCCTTAAGTTTTGTGGCAATAGCCGAGATTTTAGCCCCTTCCGATGCAAAACAATGTCCATATTGCTGTACGTAATTTGTTGCTTGGTTAAAAAAGTGACAGGTTCGTGGGGTCACCATCAAATTTTACTGGAAAGTCTTTAGCGATCCCACCAACTGGAGAAACCCCAATCTGTGAGTGAGTAGGGGTAACCCCCACCGGAATAAAACCACGGGGCCCTGGGAAAAAGTCCCGCGCCTGGCCCCTTCCTCTCGGGGCCGGCGATAGGGTGGGTGGGATGCCAAGACCCCTCCCTGCGCCCTGCACAGCAGCACTCTTCGTGAGCTCACTCACCACAGTTGACATGGATCGCAGCCTGTGTTCTAATGATTGCACCTTGTACTCCAGAGCCCTGATCCTGTCCGGTGTGACGGGATCGTCCATCCTCGGTGCTGCCGGTTGTTGCCCGATCGGCAGTCCTGTGAATTCCCTCTCGGGCGTCTGGGGGTATTGGAGTCTCCAAGTGGTGTGGGATGTCCCCAGCCAGGGGTCCGCTACGCCGTCCCACCTGAAGTGTTGTTGACTCACAACTCCCTTTTCCATTGGGGCCCTCCACTCCGGGCTGGGGCTCCAGGCTCCAAACTGGGGTGCGGTGTGGGTAGGGAGGGGGCTCATGTCCCATCTCGGGAGCGCCGATTCCAGAAGCTGTCTGGTCGCCTCCCCCACTCACGTTGAGTCCTTCGCGTCTCCGCTCTGAAGCGCCGACTCCAGGATCGTCCCCGGTTCAGTCATCGCTAGTTGCTTCTCTCGCAAAAAAAAAATTTCCTGGTAGAGGCTAGCGAGGTTCGTTCTTAAAACACTCTCAGCTTTATGTAAGGAATGCCTAAGACCAAATAAAAGACTCAGACTCTAAATCAAGTTTAAGCTCTGGCTTTTATTTAGAATAGAATGCACACCAGTAAAAAGCTGAGAGTGAGGGAAGCGCGCCAAAAGTTGAATTAAATAGTCTCGCGCCAAACAGCGCTCCACCCCCACACTCCCCGGGTGTGCCCCACGAGTTCCACGGAGTGACAGGCCATCAGGACTTGATAGGTGAGAGGTCGTCCAGCCCCATTCGCCCCGGGCATCTCCCTGTTTATCTTCCTGCGAGGTAATGGTCCATTACCAGGCGATTAGACCTCGATATTCCTCGAAAGCCCGGACGCGCCTTTCCGAACCTCGCCCTGATCCTTTCTTTATCAGGGGCGTCAATGGCCGATTACCGGGCGATGGGACCTTGTTTGTTCAGTAGATCTCCCAACCCCATTACCTTCTTTGTCCGGTTTATCGCCCGCACCTCTCCAGCCATTGACACGCATCCGCGCTTTGTCATGCAAGCCGTTACGATGTCGCAAACATCGCAACGGTGATCATGACAGTAATCCATCCACTGATACCAATATAAATGAAACAACACATAACCCATTCTGACGAATTGTATTAAAAGCATTGCACTAACATCCTATTAAAGTTAAGAAAATTAAAGAGAACTAAAGGGCACAAATAGTTATCATTGGTTTTCTTTTGCCTAACAGCACAGGTTGTCATAACTGGTTTTTTTATATGCAGCACCTGGCATATAGTACATATTTATAAACATATCTGATTTAGCTTCCTGGAAAAATTTCAATTTTCACATAAACAAAAACAACTTGATTAATAAGAAAACTCAGAAATGTTCCAGAATATATTATTTACATGCTAAAAAATGCCTATAGGAATGGAATGTTCTATCGAAATTTAGCCTATGTGCATGCTGCACTCTTAAGCTGCTCCTGTGCTATGCTCAGGCTAGTTTGTCTCCAAGCCTGCTTAAGAAAATCCTGTCTGGATTGAAACAATTGTGCAACAGCTTGCAAGACAGACAATCCAGAAAGTAATTACCATGTCTTCCAACTGGATTATTCACCTGTTGCTGGGCCATCCCACCTTTCTGTTCCAAGAAAAAAAATCTCAACTGCTTTCCTTCTTGGGGGTATGTCTTATTATACACATACACACAGAAAGTTAAGCTAAATTTATATGTACAGAGTTAACAAACATGTAAACAGGCAGACAAGCTTTAAAATAAAAATTACTTTCTTACTGTCCTGTTGGTCTCTAATGTCTTCTAGAACTACCTATACAGTACTAATAATGTTACAGTAGCACAACAGTTGTAACTCTTGCCTGGTAAACATAAGGTTGCTGGTTCAAAATCATTTCTCCAGTCAGTTGAGGTATAAGAGTTTAACCATAGAGGGGATTACATTGTTTTATTTCATGTGACTGGAGATTCAAGTGACTGAAGAAATTATGAAATGGCGCATCGCTGGACTTACTAAAAAATAAAAGCCCAGGGAGAAAGTAAGTAGCTCAGGGAAGAAATAATAATAATAATAATTTTTAAAAGTTTCTGCAAGTTTTTGAACAAGCAGCTTTCTATTGGCAAATCAAGTGTTATAACCACTTTGCTACTGTAGTATAAACTTAGTTCTAGAAGACATTAGAGATAATAGTAACCATTCATTCACTGGGCAGGGCATTCCTGTCTCTGCAAAGTACTCAATGAACTGTGCGGATTAGCCTTCAACATAGTAGAGTGCACTAGCCAAAACAAACAGAAGCACTCAAGGCAACTTAAGAGGGAAAAGAACACTTTAAAACTGCAGGACTGGATCCATAGATCTCATTTGTGATGGGAGGGGAGTGAGCACAAAGCAACGCTATCTGTTCTTGACCTCCCAAAATGGTTGCTGACCTGTCAATCAAGCAGTATGGATAAACCCACACTGTGAGTCAATCCTATTCAATTCTATACAATGCAAACTGAAATACAAATGACTGTATCCAAACTAAAGTACAGTACTATCTATTCTTCTTAAACTTGAATGTTATATTATTTATTGCTTAAACAGACGCATGTTTTAATATCTGAATATCCTGATAAATCTAATTTTTAGAATACTTATATATTCTCCAAGCTATATAAAGAAAATTCACTTAGGCTACCTGTGTTATTAGGAGAAACAAACAAAAGAGTTGCAAGACAGCCTAATAGTCCTCTCTCTTGTGCCAATTCATAGCTATTTCTTTCCCCAGTCTACAGTTGGTTCAGTACAGCTCCTTCCATAAAAGGAAACAACTGTCAAGCAAAGATCTTGTAATGAACATGCCAGCATCAGGGCACCACATACTGCTTTGATTAGCATGATGACAATGCTAAGGGTAAATATTCACAACAAAGGATACGAAGAAAGAGGAAAAGGAATTTCCTGTCCTGCAGTGCTGCAGGAGAAGTTTCATTCTCCACTAGATCAGCAAAATTTCTCCCCTTGCAAATTTTAATCACATATATATATTAAGAACAATCCAATGGAAAATAATTCAGTACAAATGTACATTTATTTAACATTATTACCAATAATCCAAGCAAGCAAGCAAGCAAGCAAGCAGGAGATACCTAGCCCGGTAGGCCAGGGTTTCTCAGCCAGGGTTCCATGAGAGGTCACTAGGGGTTCCCTGGGAGATCACAATTTATTTAAAAAATTATTTCAAATTCGGGCAACTTCACATTAAAGAAGTAAGTTTCATTCTTTATTTTCAGTTTAAGAACACTGTTAATGCATATATACAGGCCTACACATGAAACGAATATAATAATTTTGTAACTTGTGTCCTATATTTGAGTCTGAATGTGCAGGGGTTCCCCAAGGCCTGAAAAATATTTCAAGGGTTCCTCCAGGGTCAAAAGGTTGAGAAAGGCTGCCGTAGACGTATCCTTTATTTCTCCCATGACAACCATCCTGTACCCCTTGTAATTCACTTCGGCAATTTCCAATAGGCAGGATATTCTTCGTGAAGAGATTAAAAAAAAGAAATGTTTGTAGAACATACAAAGGTGATCATGCTACATTTTTTAAAAAGTATATAGCTATAAAGCTAGAGCCATGAAGGAAATGTATATATCTAGTAGAAATCTGGTTCATTTTCTGCCCACAATTCTTCAGTTCTGCTATAGAAATTATATGGTTGCATTTAAGTACTGAATAGTCTTAACTTCTCTGCAGATGCAGCAGCATTCTTTTTTTTCTCACTCTGATTAGAATAGGACATTTTTTCTATCTGAACCACAGAATCATCCAAGTGCAGTTCTACTGGCTACACTGGACGCAGCTGCTACTTTGTGCGCTGTAAAATTATGAATATAATTTTAACAGTCTTATAATTTTTAACAATTTCTGCCCCACAAGATAATTTGATAGTAGAAGTATGTATTCAAGAGGAAAAAAAGGTAAATAAATGCAAACATGAAAAGAAGTAACTGATTTTTAATGCACACACTCTATGCCTAAAACAAAAAACACCTCCTGTTGCAATAATGCCATCAGACTGAGACAGACTTAAATTATCAGAATGAGAATTAGGATTCTCAGAAGTAGATAAGGAATAATATACGGTATATCAGCTGGCCCTAGTTCAGGGCAAAACCAGTTCAGTGAATGCCTCCCTTGGACGATTATACCCAGTAAAAGTCTCAGTTCAAAAACTATAGACATGGAATCGCTACTCCCCTCTGATGACTGCCAGGTTTCCTGGTTCATCTGACTCGTACATTTTACATTTTATTAAACAAACAAATAAATATATGGGAAGCTGCCATGTGTCAAAGCAACTATTTTCTAAGAGCAGTCTGGTTCTTAACTGTTGAAACATGCCCACAGATACAACAGGATTAAGGATCCTTATGGCAAGTGTATTACTCAGAATATCACATTATCATTTCACTCTTCTCTCTTTTAAAAAGGCTGGGTTATGTGGACTCCAGTGTCTCCAAGACCTAAGACAGAAAACAGGCTTACTAAGAGCCAGGATATTGGCTAAGGTATCTGGTGAGCCCCCTTCCCTTTATTCTTCCTAATACAAAGACAGTAATGCAAGGAGAGCACAAAAGAACCTTTTATTCTTTATTTTGGCATGTACTGGGGGTGGGGGGATGGCAGGATATTATTTATAATTAATAGTTATTGAAGTATTATTGAAATATTAGTGATACATCCTAACATGTAGCACTGATATATTATTGAAAAGATCACTTGATGTAATGCTGAAGTTTTCCTACTTCTGTGCCTATTATTAATTGCCTTGAATACAAAGTACTTTGTCAGAATGCATTGAAAGTCAAATCTCTATCTTGTCTAAGCATCAATCATTTTTATTTTGAATTTTTGGGAACAGAGGCTAAAGATGTTGCAGCTCTCACAGAAAACAACCTGGCAGACACATGGGGCTTTATCCTCCCCACCTCCAAAAAGGGACTGATCCCTCAAATATATGCCAAATCCTACTAAAACATCTTCTTTATTTCATCAGAAACCGGCCTTACGTTCAGAAATAAGTACAGAATGGTTAAAAACTCACCTGTAGACAATCCTCTATAAGCTTGGAGTTGCTTCCAGTGTGTCCATAACTGCAGCTTCTCCTTTTTCCTATGTTATAAACAACTAATGTTCATTCTATGAAGGCAGAGACCTCTATCTGCTACTTAAAGCACACAATACAGCATGGGCTTTTAGTAACAGCTGACACTAAATTGGTATTACTTATTAAAATTAGGCAGTAAATGTTTCAAGCCTGCAGGATAATTAAAATTCAATAACATTTTCTAATTTTGCTCCCTCTCAATAGAATTATCTTTACTCCCCTCAAAAACAAGGGGAAAGTTTTATTTTCTAGCCACCACCAAGTTAGCAGCCAAATCACAGGAATATTAAGTTTGCACTTTTCAGAATTATAATGCTTTGTTTCGAATCAGAAACCTCCGAAGAAATGCTCTCCTCTTCCTGATATTCTGCTTTGAAAAAAGTCTGCTTGTTTCAGATACATGGCTTAGGCATAAATCTATTCATGTGTATGCATGGCAAAGGAATGAATATAAATGAAAAGAAATGACTGATCGTTAATGTAATTGAGATAATTAGTAAAGGATACAAGGATAGTGAGAGGTATTGAATGTGAGACAGGCCATTTTTGATAGTGTCAAGAATGGATTGTAGTTAAAAATGGACATGGATGCAAAAGAACTGAAATAAACAAGAGTGAAAGTAGAAAAACTGCAGAAAGAAAAAATATATACACACTATGTATCAAAACGTATTAGAAGTTTGATTAATCCGCCAACTGAATGACTAGAAAATGGACATAAGGAAAGAAGATGTGGAAGCTGCTTAGAATGAAAAGAATTGTGTTTCAGAGTGCCACAGAAGCATTTGAAATTATGCTGGTAGGAAGTATTTAAAAAAAGGCTTGATGGGGCAATGAAGTGAAAGGGATGAGAAAAAATGCATATAACAGAATGACTGCTACACAAAATGAAGAGGGGAGGAAGAGACTACATAATGCTTAGAGAGAGAAAACAGTAGCTGCAAACAGTCAAAGAAAACATGGAACAAGGAAGATTAAAAGAAGCAGACAAAATGCAGAGTGGTTGTGATGAAAATTAAAAGTTGTTTCGGAAGTGGGTGAAAAGGGATGAATACAGAAACTGTAGCCTAATGAATGGAATTAAAAATAAAACTGATGAAATGAGTTGTGATAAAACTAATGGGAGGAAATGTTGGAAGGAGTAGTTTACAGATTTGCATGGAAATGATAGTGATATGTCAAAAACTAGAATTGAAATATATGCTCTAAATCTTAGCACCCTGGAAAACAATTGAGAAAATAACCCATAAATGCTGTGAAAATGTTGGAAATTGGTAAGGTGGCAAATGGTGGTAGTGTAACTAGAAGTATTTAAATGTGACTGTGGTTTGTTTCTGGAGCGACAGAACAACTTGTTTAATGTGTGTGTGAAGACTGCATCTGTCCCTGACAGTTAGCAGAGTGTTATTTCCCTACACATATGAAATGAAATGTTTGTTTGTTTGTTTGTTAATCACATGTATACCCCACTGCAATCCCAACAGACAAATATAATTTGTGAAAGGCACTTGAGAAAATTCTAAAAATTCTAAACAAAAGGGTATGAGGAGGTATTATGAGCAAAATTTGGGGAGCACAGAGCAATTTTATGCTGAGCAGGGAATATGCAGGCCAAATTTTTGCTCTTTAGTGGGTAGCTGAGCAATTTAGGAATCTAGCAAATAGGTTTGAATTATGGAATACCTTGTATGGAGTTGAAAGCTAGTTGCTAAATGCAGTAAGAGCAATTACAATGAAAGTACGGCATCACTGAGAATATATGAAATAATTATTTATTTTATTTATTCATCAAATTTATCACCACCCATCTCCCCCCGAGGAGGGACTCTGGGCGGTTTACAATAAAAACACAGTTAAAACAATGCAATATAAATCTATACAATAAATATAATACATAATAAAATATAAATATGATGGAGACCAGATGGCTAAAAGTTTTCTATAAATCCACAAGTAAAACAGGGCCATTCTAGGGAGCTAGTCGTCTCCAGGAGTGACTGTTCTCCCTCCCACCCCAGGCGTGGTGACAAAACCAGGTCTTTCATTGTTTGTGGAAGTCCAGGAGTGAAGGGAACTGCCTCACCTCTGGGGGGAGAATGTTCCAAAGGGCAGGAGCTACTGAGGAGAAGGCACGCTTCTGTGACCCCGCCAGATGGAACTCTTTAACAGAACGGGTCTGTAGCATGCCCTCTCTGCATGACCGGGTGGGATGGGTCAATGTGATGAGGAGATGGTCGCTCAGGTAACCTGGCCCCATGCCATGTACGGCTTTAAAGGTAATGATCAACACCTTGAATTGGCCCTGGAAGCAAACTGGCACCCAGTGCAGCTCACGTAGCAAAGGTGTTACATGTGCTAACCTTGGGGCACCTAAAATTGCCCGTGCGGCTGCATTCTGGACCAGTTGTAGCTTCCAGATATTCTTCAAGGGTAGCCCCATGTAGAGCGCATACAGTAGTCCATATGAGAGATGACCAGGGCATGAGTGACTGTTCAAAGGGCCTCTCACTCCAAGAAAAAGTGTTACTGGTGCACAACCCGAAGCTGAGCAAAGGCCCTCCTGGCCATGGCTGCCACCTGCTCTTCGAGCAGGAGTCGTGAGTCCAGGAGGACCCCCAGATCATGCACCGGGTCTGTCTGGGGCAGTGCAACCCCATCCAAGACCAAAGATGACAATTTCCTGGATACCGAGGAGCCATTAATCCACAGCCACTCTGTCTTACCAGGGTTCAGCTGAAGCCTGTTGTTCCCCATCCAGGCCTCCACAGCCCCAAGGCACCTGGAGAGGGTGGTCACGGCATCACTTACTTCACTCGGGATGGAGATGTATAATTGAGTATCATCAGCATATTGATGATACCTCACCCCGTAGTGACGGATGATCTCACCCAGTGGTTTCATGTAGATGTTAAAAAGAAGTGGAGACAGTACCGAACCCTGCGGCACCCCACAAAGTAGGGGCCGCGGGCCGGATGGCTTGCTCCCTATCAACACCGACTGGGACCGACCCTGGAGGAAGGAGGTGAACCAGCGCAGAACCACGCCACCCACCCCCAACTCCCTAAGTCGGTCCAGAAGGATACCATGGTTGATGGTATCGAAAGCCACTGAGAGGTCAAGAAGAGCAAGGATGGATGCGCTGCCTCCATCCTGCTCCTGCCAGAGATCATCCATAAGTGCAACCAATGCCGTTTCCATCCCATAACTGGGCCTGAAACCTGACTGAAAAGGGTCTAGATAATCCGTTTCATCCAGAATCCTCTGGAGCTGCAACACCACCACTTTCTCAACCACCTTCCCCAAAAAGGAGAGATGAGAGACTGGGAGAAAATTGTCCAGTATAGTAGGGTCCAGCGATGGTTTCTTGAGGAGGGGACACACCAGTGCTTCCTTAAAGGCTGCTGGGAACACCCCCTCTTTAAAGATGTATTTACCATCACCTGGATCCAGTCACATGTCACCTCCCAAGCTGCTTTCACCAGCTTGGTGAATTGGCAAGTGGAGGCATTTACAGTCCGGAGGATCCTGTCCACTTCCTCGGGTTCAACAGGATCCAACTGTTCCCAGATAACATGGTAAGTACGTTCCCTGGGTATCTCCTCAGACAAATGATTCAACATTGAGCAGACAGTAAGACAGGGATGTGTGATCTCTCCTTGTAAGGATGTTAGAGGTGTTTTGTTTGATGTAGTACTTTCATAGTCAGATGATATGTTGTTTGCTGAGAACCAAATCTGACAATTTATATTCCAAAGACCACGGCAATTGTGTTTGACAGGAAAAATGATGAACGACTGCAAATTATACATAAATAGCGCAAGACTAGAGCTATTATTTCATTGTGTTCTTATCTCATGTGTTTAATTCATTGGGCCTACTATTTCTAACTCCCCTTCTGTGATTTATATAGCCTGAAAGGGAATAACATAACAGTACGCATATATGCAAATTTGGGAACCCATCACTTGTTTCCCCAGTCTCACAGATACAGCTTTTTAAACACATGTTGGCCAATTTAAAATAGTTTGAGAACAGTCCTGCTTCCTATTCTGCACATATACTGTATTTCTTTCATCCTACTAGTCAAACAAGTTTGTCAAATGTTTGTAATAGAACCAAGCCCAAAAAGCATCTTGATCAGAAGGATCTACATCCAGGAACATCATCTCCAGTATTTGAAAATGGATTAATACAATTTATATTTAAAACAAACAAACAAACGCATACAGGATCTTTTCTATCACCTGATCCCATTTAGCTGAAGAAGCAAAGAACTGAACCAAAACCTTTTTCATGCTGTGTATAAGCTTTCTCTTCATACCTCTTACGCAAAGAATATCATTCCTTCAAATTACATTCTGCTTTCAGAAATTACTCTCAGGATCTGCCCCAGTTGCAACAATCATTTCTGAAAAGCAGGATTATTCCTAAGGAGAAACTGCTTTCCTTCCCTAGTATTTGCTAGTCAGTTCACATTAGCCCACCCTCACTTCTCCATAGATACTCGACAGCCCTACAGTTCTGCATATTATTCAGTGTGGTTTCAACAATATATTAATTTTTGGTCATGAAAAAGTGGTTATGTGAACAAGCTGTCAGTCAAATAATTATCTCTTCTCCAATATCTTTTTTTACTTTTAATGTACCTGACCATTACTTAGAAACGTTTTCAGCTCCAGAAGATCTTTGACAATTTCTTTTACCACACTACCTTTTTATTTAACTGTTCCCACCCCCCACATTCCCAATTGCTTCACTCTTCTATGCAGCTTTTCACAATATTGGCAATCATTCACAAGCCTTAGATGTACAATGTTGCTAGGGAACAAGTCCCAACTGTGCCTTTAAACCCTGGATTTTAAAAACAAACTTGTCAGGAAAATATTGCTTTTCCATCCACTAAACTGCTGAGTTAATGTGTGTGCACAGTTCCTTCATTTATATTTTGCTCTTATTCCCCCCAGCACTCTGAAGTTATACGGGCTTTACAGCTCTTTTTGAAGTCCTGTCACAGCATAAAGACAGTCATTGAAATTATACCTAAGGAAAAGAAATCACTCCAACACCATATGGCTTACCTGTGCAGGTGAGTAAGAAGAAGGATGTATTAATGACTTAAAAGCATCTTTGCTTTTGGTTCCCCATCTTTTCTCCCGTTTTCAGAGATTCCAGAGGCAGAAATCTGGGACAATGTAACAGAATGATGCCCCTTGATCTGTCTTTTTCCCAGCCAAATCTTAAAACCGTAGCAAGTATGTTTAGCAGAAGGTATATTTAACACTATTGTACTGCCTACAGTAGAGATTTCAAACATTTCTTGGGATGTGGAACCTATTAATTTTTTAAAAAAATTCCGGAATCCCTGATCAAGAGGCAATAAATAATGGGCCCACACATTACTTGTCTTAAGACCTGGTTTTTGGTTGTTTTAATTGTCCTGTTTCACTCACCATTTTATATATTGGGTTACTTTTTTATGATGTATGGTTACGTTTTAAAATTGTTTATTTTTGTTGTACACTGCCCAGAGTCACATTTTTTGAGTTGGATGCGATAGCTAGCTAGCTAGCTAGATAATTGGCTGTATTTGAGTGAACTCTCCACCCCCTGCCTCAGTCTCTCATGGTAAGCCCAGGCTTCTGAGGAAGATGACTTCATAGGAAAGGAAAGATTGTAGGGAATTATGGTCACTGAGAATTACTTTCTAGTAAGTACATGCAGTATTTCAGTTCCATTCCACACAGCAGAGATCTGCTTTTAGCTGGTCCCGATGTGTCAGCCTTAGCAGGTAACCCGACAGGATACCTGGCCAGATAAGCTAATTCAATTTTATTGTAAGGCTACATAAACAGCATCTTGCAAGTCTGAAAGTACAATTCTCCCGCCATCACCTTTACAGCCCGATAACTTAGAGAGGGTCCCTCCTGAGCCTCTTGCTCCATCTACCATGCGGCTGTGGGTTATGCTCCCTCTTACCTGACCGTTCCCTAGGCAGCATCTCTTTGCCTGGTCTCCCAAGGTCATTCCCACATACCATTACAAGATGTTTTCAATATTTAAAAAAGCATAAATACACTAATCTGTCTACTTTATAATGAATACCCCAGAATTAGCAGCTTCTACCCACTACTCAGCAAGTTTCCTGCCAGTCAATAGAAAAAGATTTTGCTATGATGTTGGAGCTCCCACCTTCCTTTAACACAGATTACTCAATAAAACACTTAATGTAAAGTACCTTAAACGATTAAGTACTAAACAATGCTTGTTGGATGCCGAACAAATATAGATTAATTTTTTTCTTTGCTTATTTGGAAAATAAATGGAATACCTCAATTAAGAAATAGCAGTTTTCTTTTTTAATCTTCAAGTATGTTTGGATCCAGTAAATAAATTATGCTCAATCATACTGATGGTTCCATTTCTAATATGATGCATATTTTAATTCCCTCTGACCACCCTTTACACAAAATACATCAATTCAGGATTCAGATCCTCAAAACACAGGAAGATGCCCTCTTTCTGTTCCAGAACTGCCACTCCATGACCTCTAGAAGGAAACCCTTTTCCAGTTACCTGCTATCCAATCCTTTTAACAGCCAGTTTAATTTAATTGGAGTGAATCTGTATATAAATATGTGCTCTATCATCTCCCTTCACAGTACTAACATTCTTTTGTCAGCAACTGCAGTTTTTTAAATTCTGTTTGCCTTAACACAGCCATCCTTGACATGTAGCAGACAATGACTCCAGAGATCTAAATACTGAATGTATTGATTGACTGATCAGATTTATATAGCTGCCCATCTCACAAGAAGTGATTCTGGGCAGCATACAATAATCAGTAAAAAAACAATCCATATAGGCAGGCATTTAAAATATAAAGATCAACATTAAAAATAGAGATTAATTAAAACTAGAATACTACAAAACACTACAAAACACAAGCAGAGAGAGAACGAGTACATCCACCTCAATAGTGGAGCCATCTAGACAAGTGACTGGTTCCCTGGGACCCCTAGGCCTGGTGGCATAACCAGGTCTTGAGGGACTTCTGGAACATCAAAAGGGATGGAGCTGACCTATGTCGGGGGGTAGGGAGAGAATGTTCCATAAGGCGGATGCCATGGCAGAGAAGGTCCACTGCCTGGGACCACCAAATGTAGGTCCCTGCAGATGGTATCCGCAGCATGCCCTCTCTGCCGGATCTAATGGGCCAGGCTGATATGTTCAGGGAGAGGTTGTTCCTCAGAAAACCCAGTCCTGGTATTACTCCAGCAATTATTTTTTAAACTTCACATTCCATTACATTTTCTCTAAGAATGGAATATTATTTTTTCTTTGTTTAGGTCTCATTAATGTCTGACAGAAATGCCTCTCTAGAAATAAGCTTTTCCCCCTTTTGTGGTTATTATCAAACCTTTCTCTAAAAACATCAAACTAAACATTCTCCATCTTCAAGTCAAGTCTGCTTGGATGCTCTTTGCTTTAGCAATATTTTAGATGTCTTTCTCCAAATCTCTGCACAATTTAGTTTTCTTTACACAGTCATACACTATTAATTACTTCTGTGAACCACCATCACTATGAAGGCAAGTCTAAAAGATATAAATTGATTAATCAAAAAAGTCCCTGTGTGTCATGAGTGCCGTTGAGCTGAAGTCATCAGCGCAATGGCACACATGACAATAGCAAGGAAACAGGAGAAGGGGCTCAAGATAAGTAGCCATCAACTCACAACGACTAACGGCCAACAAACAATAACTAAACGGATCACGGAGCACACCCGAGCCATCAGCGCCAATACAACGGGGATCGCCCAGCTGACAGCAATCACCGGATGAATAGAAAACCCGATAATGGGCGATCCCGGAACGCCAGCGGGGCCTCACAACCCCTCGCCCACCGGCAGGGCAACGTATTGGACAAAGGGGGGTGACGTGACCGCGAGTGAGGGGGCGCTGACCAGCGCGGGGTATTTAAACCCCGCACCGGCGCGCTCCTGTCACTCTCAGCTTTTTTCTTCCGACGCTGTAACTGCGCTGTGAATAAACCAGAGCCTGATCCATCGAACCAGTGTCTGAGCATTATCCAGAGGCAGGCAGCGCATGACATAAAGCTGAGAGTCATAAACTCAGCCTCGCCGAGCCCCACCGGACGACAACGAGCCGCGGGAGGAATAGACGGCGAGAAGACCAGCAAGATGAAGCCGGAGCGACGCGGGCAAGGAGGGCGAGCCGCGCGGCAAGAGACAGAGGAGGACCGACCAAGGCCAGAGGCACCGCGGACTCCCGGAGCCATGGACGCCCACCCCACCCGACCCGAGCCTCAGCTCCAACCCCAAGGGGAGATGGCGACGGAGGCAACCCGACTGCGGGAGGGAGCAGCATGCCTTCCGAAACCAGCGGAGGACCCCGCGCCCCACATCGCACCCCAGCAACGGGCGTGGAGCGACAGCCCAACGGCGGTCAACACGGAGGACGATGGAGACACCCAGCAGACGGCGGAGGAAGCGGACCAGCGGCAGAGGGAGGATGAACCCCGCCGGCAACCCACCCCCGCTGACGCACCAACGGAACCGGCCCCAGCGGCGGCGCGGGCTGTGGACGAGGAGGCACGAGCTGAACTCGCGGCCATGCGGGCCCAACTGACGGAACTCCGGACCATGCTCCAGTCGCTTATGCCCCCCGCGCCACCCAACGACGTCCCCGCACAGGCCCACACCCCGAGCGAAGCACCGAACCCCCACGGGCCAGCGGAGGGTCAGCAGACGGCACAGGCGGACGACACCACAGGCCGGGAAGCGAGAGGCAGGGCCGCGCAAAACGCCCGGGCCCCAAAGGACTTCCCCATCTTCTTCGATGGGAACCCCACGAAACTCTCGTTCTTCGTAACGAACGCCAGGGAGTTCATGGGGAGGCACGGACACTCCTACGACTCTGAAGCCGACAAGATCGCCGCCGTGGCGATCAAACTACAAGACAGGGCGGCGGACTGGTACGTCCAACTGTACGAGTCCAGCTCCCCCGCCCTCGCCACCTTCCCTGCCTTCATCAATGAGATGAAAAACTACTTCGAAGACCCCCTAGCCAAAGTAAGGGCAAAAAGCGCACTCCAAAGACTTAAACAGGGCACACGCACGGTCCCTGACTACGCCCTGGAGTTCAAAGCCCTCGCGGGGAAGGTCAGCGACTGGTCCGAGACCACCCTGCTGGAAATGTTCAAAAGGGGGCTCAATCGCGACGTTCTCCAATGGGCCCTCTACCGCGACGACCCAGAAACGCTACACGGGTGGATCCACCTCGCGGGGAAAGCCGAACACGCGCACCGCACCTTCCTCATGACAACCACGGAAGACACAAACTATGCCGGAAAAAAGGTACCCGCACCACACGTGGGGATGGCCGGCCCCATATACCCAAAAAAGAAATTCAATCGGGAGCCCTGCAGGAAGTGTGGCAAATTAGGGCACAAGACGGTGGATTGCTTCGCCAACCGACCGCCGAACAGTGCGCCTAAACCCACCCCGAAAATTAGCCCCAAACCACCCAACCTGGGGCCGCCCCCTCACCGCCGAATGACCGTGGCCACAGCGACACCAGAGGAAGGCTGGGACGCCTACTGGGGGGAAGAGGATAACGTAGACCCCGACCAGCCGGCGGGAAAAGCTCCCCGCCTGCCCTGAAACGCGTTGCAAGGCAGGCGGTGGGACAGCAGCGCGGACCACCTCGACGGAACGACGAAAGCCCTGTAATAATGGCGGCAATCAAACTCTCTGCCGGCAACGGAGCCACCACGGCCGCGGCACTAGTGGACTCGGGGTGCTCAAAAAACCTCATCCACCCCGACCTAGTCGCCAAACTCGACCTCCGCTGCTTCCCCCTCCCCACGCCGCTGGCATTCCACCAGCTGGACGGCTCCACAGCGGGAGGGAAACCAGCCACGCTGCAAACCGAGCCGGTCACCCTGCAAATGGGCACTCACACCGAACGCACATCGTTCGTCGTCACTCACATCGGACGGCCCATTGCAGTCCTGGGGATGCCATGGCTCGCGACAAACAACCCGCGCATCAACTGGGAGACCCGCACCTTCACATTCGGCGACGGCGAGTATCGAGCACCAGTTCCAGCGGGCAGAACCAACCCCACTGTAGGACGAGCGGAGGCGACTACACAAGACAACGCCGCTACCACAGCAGACCTACCGGAACAATACGCCGACTTCTCCGAGGTCTTCGGAGAGGCGGAAGCTGACCAACTACCCCCCCACCGCAAGACGGATTGCCGGATCGACCTACTGCCCGATGTCCCCTTACCTAGACCAAAGATCTACTCGATGACCCCGAAGGAGATGGCAACCCTCCGGGAGTTCATCGATAAAAACCTAGACAGGGGATTCATAGAGCCAGCATGCTCACCGGTCGGAGCCCCCGTCTTATTCCGGGAGAAGAAAGACGGCACCCTACGGCTCTGTACCGACTACCGGGGCCTAAACGCGGCTTCCCTGTCCAACAAATACCCCTTATCCCTGGTGAAGGACATGCTCGCCCACCTGTCCACGGGCAAAGTCTTTTCCAAACTGGACCTTCGCGAGGCGTACTATCGCATCCGAATCAGGGAGGGGGACGAATGGAAGACTGCGTTCAACTGCCCCCTAGGCGCCTTCCAGTACAAAGTGCTGCCCTTCGGACTCGCGGGGGCCCCTGGGGTGTTCATGCAGCTCATCAATGAGGTACTGCATGAACATCTGTTCAAAGGGGTCCTGGTCTACATCGACGACGTCCTTATTTACACAAAAACGCACGAGGAACATGTGACCCTAGTCAGGCAAGTCCTCGACAAGCTCAGAAGGGCGCAGCTCTATGCCAAGCCTACAAAGTGCGAGTTTCACAAAGCGCGCCTAGACTACCTGGGGTACCGAATCTCCGGGGACGGCATAGAAATGGACCCCGCAAAAGTCGAGGCGGTGTTAAACTGGGAGCGCCCCCGCAACAGACGCCAACTACAGAGCTTCCTCGGATTTGCGATTTTTTACAGGTCATTCGCCCGGGGGTTCGCAGAGATAGCCCTCCCCCTAACGGACCTCCTCAAAACCAAAGGGGTGGGGGACACCCGACGCGCCAAGAACCCGGGCACAGTGCTGAATTGGACTCCCGCGTGCCAGACCGCATTCAACAAGCTGAAAGCGCTGTTCACTACGGAGCCAATCCTCGTGCACCCGGACCCAGAACGGCCGTTCGTGGTCCAAGCCGACGCCTCAGACTTCTCCCTGGGGGCCATCCTGCTACAGAAAGACCCCACGGGACTCCTGAAACCATGCGCCTACCTGTCAAGGAAGTTCTCCGAGACAGAAAGGCGATGGCACGTCTGGGAGAAAGAAGCCTTCGCGGTAAAATCAGCGCTAGAGACATGGCGACACCTACTCGAGGGAGCCACCCAACCATTCGAGGTCTGGACCGACCACCGGAACCTCGAGGCCCTACGAACGCCCAGACGCCTTAGCCCAAAACAGGTCCGATAGGCCCAATTCTTCAGCCGCTTTAATTTCCAGCTGAAGTTCATGCCGGGCAAAAAGAACTTCCTGGCCGATGCCCTCTCCCGACTGCCCCAAGACGAAGAGCCCGCCCCAGACACCATTGGGACGGTCCTATCCGCCTCGCAACTGGGGATGGCCGTGACCACCCGAAGCGGCGCTCGGAGGCAGCTCGACTCTACGGCGCAGCCGACGGCGGGACAACCGGCGACCGGAAGAAGCCAACCGCAACTACCAGGGGGAATGCGCACGGACCTCGCCGCCGCCCTCAAAACCGACCCCTGGTTCCTGGCAAACCCCGACAAGGTAACGATGGCACAGGACCTAGCATGGGGGGAAGGCAGAATCTACGTCCCGGACTCGCAACGCCAGGCGATCTTGCATAGGTCACACGACGCCAAACAAGCGGGACACTTTGGGTTCCTCAAGACCCTACACCTAACACGGCGTCAATTCTGGTGGCCCGCGCTCAGGCGAGACGTAAAAGCATACGTAGCGTCCTGCCCAACGTGCGCTAGGGCCAAACGGGCACCAGGCAAACCCGCGGGGCTATTACAACGGGTGGCAGAACCCTCCCGCCCATGGGAGGAAATCTCTATGGATTTTATAGTGGACCTCCCACCCAGCCAGAAGAAAACGGCCATTTGGGTGGTGAAGGACTACTTCTCAAAGCAGGCCCACTTCATCCCCTGCACGTCGGTCCCATCCGCACAACAGCTAGCCAAACTCTTCCTCATCCACGTGTACAGGCTACACGGATGTCCCGCACGTGTGGTGACCGACAGGGGCACACAGTTCACCTCCAAATTCTGGCGGGCCTTCCTAAAGCTGATGGGGACCCAACAGGCCCTATCTACGGCCTGGCACCCCCAGACGGACGGAGCCACAGAGGTTCTTAATGCCACCTTAGAGCAATTCATACGCTCATATACTAACTATCACCAAGACGACTGGGCTGAACTGCTCCCGTTCGCCGAAGTCGCATACAACAACGCCGTCCACACGAGCACGGGGAAAACTCCGTTCGAAGTAGTCTCGGGGCGCGACTTCGTCCCCATACCGGAGCTACCACAACCCCCGGAACCCCAGGTGGACGCTAGCGACTGGGGACGGAAGATCGCGGAATCATGGCCAATAATCACGGCGGCGCTGAAGGATGCACAGGCAGCCTACAAAGAGCAGGCCGACAAGCACCGGCACCAACAACCGACGTTCCAAGCGGGGGATATGGCCTACCTATCCACCAAGTTCCTAAAGTCAACCCAACCCTCGAAAAAACTGGGGCCTAAGTACATCGGGCCGTTCCGAGTCACCCAAATAGTGAACCCGGTAGCAATACGCTTGGACCTGCCACACAACCTACGGAGACTCCACCCGGTGTTCCACACCAGCCTCCTGAAACCGGCAACCACCTCTCGATGGCACCCAAGCACGCCACAGCCCTCACCGGTGATGATCGACGGGCAACACCACTTCGAGATAAGGGACATACTCGACTCCCGCAAGCAACGAGGAACTCTACACTATCTGGTCAGGTGGAAACACTTCCCCCACCCGGAATGGGTGGCGGCGCACAACGTTAACGCGCCTGACCTAACCAGAGCATTTCACCGGGCATACCCCGACAAGCCACAACCAAGGTCAGCAAGCCGTCCCCTGCAAACCCCCCCCCGCAGGCCCCCCCACCTCCCGTGCCCCAAGGGAAAGGGCCCCCCCAAGCCCGCGACTTGGGTGGACCTCCCCCCCCGGGACTCACTCCCCCCGCCCCGGGCCCACGAGGCGGTGACAAGCGTTCGCCAGCACCCTCCCCCCACCCCCCGGCCGCGGGGGAGTGGCAAGCAAGTCAACAGGGCAACCTGGGGGCAACGCCCAGGAGATATAACAAAGGCGACGCACTTTAAATAAAAAAAAAAAAGAAGGGCCCTACCTGGAGAGGATAAGCACCCGACCAGCCACGCCTCTCTCCTCGCCGAACTGAGCCAAACAAACAGGGTGTGGCTGGAGCATGCGCACGCCAGGACGTGACCCGGGCATGCGCACCATGGACACACCCTGGGAAGGCACGTGGTAGAGGGAGGAGCAAAGGGAGGGGCGACAACTACTCCGGCGGGAATTTTGAAAAAAAAAAAAAAAGTGCCGTTTTGACAGCTCCACCGAAAAAAACAAACAAACAAAAAAAAAAAACCCGAAAACCGGGGGGGAGCACTATTCGGACAGGGGGCAGTATGTCATGAGTGCCGTTGAGCTGAAGTCATCAGCGCAATGGCACACATGACAATAGCAAGGAAACAGGAGAAGGGGCTCAAGATAAGTAGCCATCAACTCACAACGACTAACGGCCAACAAACAATAACTAAACGGATCACGGAGCACACCCGAGCCATCAGCGCCAATACAACGGGGATCGCCCAGCTGACAGCAATCACCGGATGAATAGAAAACCCGATGATGGGCGATCCCGGAACGCCAGCGGGGCCTCACAACCCCTCGCCCACCGGCAGGGCAACGTATTGGACAAAGGGGGGTGACGTGACCGCGAGTGAGGGGGCGCTGACCGGCGCGGGGTATTTAAACCCCGCACCGGCGCGCTCCTGTCACTCTCAGCTTTTTTCTTCCGACGCTGTAACTGCGCTGTGAATAAACCAGAGCCTGATCCATCGAACCAGTGTCTGAGCATTATTCAGAGGCAGGCAGCGCATGACACTGTGCCATACACCTCAAAGGTCTTATCTGGTATTTTAAATAACAGCTGGAGGGAATTGGAAAAATGTATATGAACCAATTTACCTATATCCCTTTTCCTTTTTTTCAGTGCAGCATATCTGTTGAAGGGTTACACCATCAAAGATGCACAGAGCACTTAATCCCATTCAGTAGCCATTACAGCACTGAGAAGTGGACATTAGTATTCACTGCATTCATTACCTGTTCTACCTCTCTTTCTACAATATGCATTGATACGCCAAGGGCTCAACCAAATAAGTAGGCATAAGGAAGAAAAGAACTGTCACATTCACTGTGCCTCTTTTTCTTGTATTCTTTAATGCAAAAAAAAAAGCATTACATGCAATCAAATGATGTCTCTATAAACCCCCTTTACATAAGTGGCTGGTAAGGTGAGGTTTAACAGATGCACACCATAGTATCTGTTAAAAGGAAATGAAGCATTGAACAATGGAAATAGTTAGACCTTTATATTATTGGCCTGGAAATCCACACATATGGTTTCCAGAGAGAAGATTACAGACATCAAAATAAAAGATGAGAAATAGTACATGCCCTTGAATCAAATCAATCCTAGTGGGATAACTGGAGGAAAGGATCACCATTGTAAATAGCAATCTTTCCAATCTTTCCAAAAATTCCATTTCACACAAGTCCTTGCAGGCAAGGTAATATACTCAAGGTCATTTAAAATAATGTACAAATATAAGCTGCACTTCTTTTGATTCTATGATAACACTTAGGTTTACATTTAGAAGAGCATAATGCCATGTGGTAGTGAAGATACTGGATTAGCACTAGGGAGACCCAGGTTCAAGTCAACTTTCAGCCATGGAAAGCTCACTTTGGATCAGTCATTCCTTCTCAGCCAACCTGTCTCATAGGGTGGTCGTTGTGCCAAAAATGGGTGTTAGGGATGCAGTCACAAACTCTTCTGGTTAAGTAAATACATTTCCCTCTACCCTATTTCTTTTTTCTTTTTTGTGCCTTCGAGTCAGTGTTGACTCCTGGTAACTGCCTGGACCACCCTAACCCTAACCCTTGCATTTTTCTTGGCAAGATTTCGGAAGTGGTTTGCCATTGCCTCCTCCCAGGACTGAGTATGTGTGACTACCCCAAGGTCACCCAGCTGGCTTTGTGCCTCAAGCAGGACTAGAACTCATGGTCCCCTGGTTTCTAGCCTGATGCCTTAACCATGACACCAAACTGGCTCTCTTACCCTATTTCTTACTTAACCTATTACTTAAGCCTATAATATTATGCCTTATACCTTATTAAAATTATATATTTCTTCGATTGCTTCCAATGTCTTCTTTCTTTCAACTATTTTAGCATATACTCTTCTTTTTCCCATTGCCCATCCTAAGTTTTATTTTAGTTTATTCTATTTTCTGCTCAGCCTGAGCCATTTCTGTGTCCAGGCCTCCTGTTGCTCTTGGGTACAAGGTTGCAACAGCTGGACTTCTTGTCTGGCATTGAGACTTCTGGCAGTCCCCTTTTTGTTGCTACTTGGACTGATGCTTTGGGCCTGGCCTTGAGATTTCTAACCCTTCTCCAGTTGCTGCCAGAACCTTGGGTTAATACTAACACCATGAGCCTTTCTTGGAGCAGAACCTGGGGTTTTTCTAGTAGCTGTGCCAACTTTCTGGGCTAGACTCGTTCACAACACAGCCAGTACAACCCTCCTGGGCTGGGAATGCCAATGCTGTTTTGATTGCTGGTGCTCTGGGCCTCTTATGGTAGTTTGGTGGCCTCCAGCCTTCTTCACCAGGGATATTCTCCTCTGCAATGTTTTTGGGGTTCCAGCAATTCCAAGATTTAACAGCAATCTCCTGGTTCCACCCATGGTATCGACCCTCTTCTTGCCACTGCTGAGCTGCTTCCAAGGCCCTTGCTATGTGAAGTTCCACAGAGCTTGACTGTTAACGGTTGCAAATCTGCAGGAACGGATACAAGTATCGCGCTAGGACTGGCAGAAGTGTCAGGTTGCTGCGCTCGCGTCTGACTGCGAGTCACTGCTGCTAGTGCCATTTGGGAATCTGTCCAGAGGGTGCCCACCACATCTGGGGCTGTTCCCGAATCTTGGGGTTGCCGAGACAGTGCATCAGCTAAAAAGTTTTTCTTTCCCGGAATGAATCTGAGTTTAAAATCAAAGCGACTGAAGTACTGAGCCCATCGCACTTGCTTAGGGCTGAGCTTGCGAGAGGCAGTAAGGGACTCCAAGTTTTTATGATCAGTCCACACTTCAAAAGGGTGTGCCACCCCCTCCAATAGATGCCTCCAATTCTCCAAAGCGGCTTTAACCGCAAAAGCCTCCTTCTCCCAAACATGCCAGCGCCTCTCTGTCTCAGAGAATTTACGTGACAGATAAGCACAAGGCTTTAATTGTCCTTGCTCATCGGCTTGCAATAAGAGGGCACCAATAGAAAAGTCTGAGGCATCGACTTGCACCACAAATGGTCTGTCAGGATCAGGGTGTTGCAAGATTGGTTCAGAGGTAAACAGTCGCTTGAGTTGGTCAAACGCCTGTTGACAAGCAGGCGTCCATTTTAGGCGTGTCCCTGGATTCTTTGATTTGCGGGTGTCTCCTACACCCTTTGTTTTGAGTAATTCCGTCAGGGGTAAGGCAATCTCAGCAAAAAATTTTAAAAATGGACGATAGAAATTCGCAAATCCGAGAAACGATTGTAGTTGTTTGCGTGCGCGTGGGGGTTCCCATACCAAAATAGCCTCAATTTTGGCAGGATCCATTTCAATGCCTTTATCTGAAATTCTATACCCCAAATAATCAATTTGTGTTTTATGAAATGCACTTTTGGATAGCTTGGCATATAATTCAGCATTTCTCAATTTGGTTAACACTTGCCTAACCAATTGCACATGTTCTTTCATTGTTTTTGAATATATTAACACATCATCTAAATAGACCAAAACACCATTGAACAAGTGGTCGTGCAAGACCTCATTTATCAATTGCATAAAAACCTCAGGTGCCCCAGACAATCCAAACGGTAACACTTTATACTGAAAAGCCCCAAATGCACAATTAAAAGCTGTTTTCCATTCATCCCCCTCCCGAATGCGAATGCGATAATACGCCTCCCTTAAGTCCAATTTAGAGAAGATTTCCCCCCCCCCCCCGCCAAGTGGGCTAACATTTCCTTGATGACCGGGAGAGAAGATTTGTTTAATAGGGACACTGCGTTTAATCCGCGGAAATCTGTACATAGTCTTAAAGTTCCATCTTTCTTTGATCTAAAGAGTACTGGAGCACCCACTGGTGAATTGGCTGGTTCTATGAAGCCCCGCTGTAAGTTTTTGTCTATGAACTCACGAAGAGTAGCCAATTCCTTTGGGGTCATTGCATATACCTTTGGTTTGGGCAACTTTGCATTGGGAAGAATTTCAATGGCAGAGTCAGTTTTCCAATGAGGCGGCAGCCGATCCGCCTCCTTCTCCCCAAACACATCAGCAAAATCCTGGTATTGGTCCGGTAGCCCTTCCAACGGTACAGCGAGGGTATGCAGCGTTGACACTGCTGCCCTCCCCACATTGCTATCCTCCTCCTCATCATCCCCAGGAGGGGCTTTATAGAACCCATCTGCAAAAGTAACAGTTCGGTGTACCCAGTTTATACTAGGGTTCTGTTGAACAAACCAAGGCATTCCCAGAATGACCAAGGGACCACCCACCGGTGCCACCACAAAGGGCAACTTTTCCCAGTGGCTACCCAGTTGCAAAGCCACTAACGCTGTAGACTGGGTGACCGGTTTCCCCCCCGATATAGATCCATCCAATTGGGTGAAAATCATGGGACGTTTCAAAGGGAAGGTGGGTAACTCCAAAGCAGCTACTACATCAGGATGCATTAAGGAACGTGAGCATCCCGAATCAATCATAGCCCATAGTTCCACAGTTTTTGTACGGGAACCCAGCTTAAGTCTCATGGTCAACGTTGGGAAATTTCCACTCACCGAGACATGATCGCGCCCATCTTCCTCCACCTGCTCCTCGGCGCTTTTTAGAGCAGGTGGCTGGAGTTTTCCGCCGGTTGGGAGGTTTCTTTTTCATCTTGTCCGCCATAAAACAAGTCAACATCCTCCACCAGCTCTGCTACTGTCGCTTTCATCTTCCTCGGTGCCACTGGTGATTTCCCTGCCGATCTGTCTCTCCGTTCCTCTGGTTTCCTGCGGGGACATGCAGCTGCCAGGTGCCCCTCCTTTCCACACCGCAGGCACAATCCTTTGGCAAAACGGCTTTCCTTCTCTTCTTGCCACAACCGTCTCACTGGTTTGCTAGCACTAGCTGCTGGCCTTGTAGGTTTTGCCATTGCTTGTTGTTTGGGACCTCTTTTAGTTTGAGTATACTTAGCTTGGGCTTGCTCAACCTTCGCAGCCAATTGTATCCACTCATACAGCGTGGCTGGGTCGCCACGTACAACTGCCCATCGTAGTATATCTGGTCTTAGTCCATCTTTGAACATCTCTACAAGGGTGGTGGCAGACCAATCCTCTACTTTGCCGGACAGTGCTTGAAACTCCAGCGCATAATCCGACACTGATCTGGAGCCTTGAACCAACTCCCTTAGGGCTACCTTTGCTTTTTCCTCAGCTAGAGGATCACCAAAATGCATTTTCATTGCCCACATGAAATCCTCAAAGCAATCCAACTCCAAAGCGTCCATGTCAACCAGTCGCACAAACCAGTCTGCTGCTCTCCCCTCTAGTTGGGTCGCGACAGCATTAATCTTAGCCCGCTCAGAACGAAACACGCTTCCAAATTCTTCCATATAGCTTTGGGCATTAGTCAAAAAAAATGACAGCTTTGTAGGATCCCCATTAAACTTCACATTAAAGTCTCGATATCGGACCCTGGTTGGGCTATCGTGTCTCTTTTTGTGCTTAGCCTTTCGTGGCTGTGGTGGCTCTTCCTCCTGCACCTCTGGCGCTATTTCTTGAGCCTCTGCCAGTCGAACTTTCACACGTCTCCCCCCCTCCCGGCTCTGTCCTCTCTCCTTCTGCTCCCTACTTGGGGAAGGTAAGGAGGCTTTCTTTGGAGGCCTGCTCGGCGGGGGCCCTCCCCCCCAATATTTCCATTGCTTTCCCTGTTTGTCTATTGGGGGGGGTGTTGGGGACGCGGAGGTGTCAGGAGAGTCACTGCCTTCTTCACCTCCCGTCTTTTTCTTTTTCTGAGTGTCCCTGGTAAAGGTTAACTTTGCCAACAAATCCTCTATGGATTTCATCCTCGCCTCCAGCTGCTGGGATTTCTCCGTCTCCATCTCCGTTGGTGTCACTGCTCTCGTCCTTTTGGTGATTTGCACGGTCGGAAACAGCGAGGAATACACCAGCTTGGCTGGGGCTGGTGGTGACCCATACAAGGGTCCCTCCGTTTTCTTGACTACCACTGACTTCACTGCCTTCTCTGTATCACAACTGGAATCCGTTGCCTCAGAGAGGTCATCCGACCCTGGCGTGAGAGTCCCCTCTCTCCGCGGTCCCATGGGCTCTCTTTCCCCACCTCTGGAGAGCTGACTTTCCCCCGAGCCGGTGGTTGAGACTGGGGCAGTTTCAGTCATCGCTAACTAAACTCCTCACAGGAAACTGGATGGATGCTAGCGGACTGATATTAAAGATTCTCAGCTTTATGTAACGGTTGCCTATTCCAATAAAAGGAGTCTCACCAGTAATTACTAGAGAAAACTGATTTATTGAATGAATAGTATGCAAAGTACGAAGAAAGCTGAGAATGAGCAAAAGCGCGCCAAATACAAACTTAAAAAGCCTTGCTCCCATTGCGAACCCTCCCCTCAGGCTAGCATAGCAACCACCCACCCCAGATGCTAGCAACTGTTAGAATCGGCCTGAGAAAGTAACCTTGAACAGCAGAGATAACCCAAACATACATTCCAGAAGATCACAAGTCAGCACAAAGGAAATTTACCAGCGTGGCCAGGCAGGCACGCAACTGCAGACATGACATGTGAAACGTTACGAGGAACCATAAACATCGGAATGGGAACATGACATTGACTCTCTCATTTACTCCAATTAATATCTACAGGTGGCCGCTGGGTGAGGTTGCCCATTGGCATGAGGGTCAGGCATCATCAGAATGTGGATGATACCCAGTTTTAAATTTGACCCCTGGCTGGACAGGCAATGCCGTGGAGATTCTGTCTTGGTGCCTGGGGGCTGCAAGGATCTGGGGAGAGAGGAACAGGCTTAGGAGCTGCACTGATTACCTGTGGGCTTCCAGGTGCAATTCATGGCTTTAAATTTGGGTATCTATAGGACTGTCTTTCTCCTGACATTTCTGCCCAACCAGTAAGATCTGATAGAGTTGGCAAACTCCAAGTCCCAGCTGTAAAGCACTGTCATCTTGTGGCACTTAGGAGATGTACCTTCTTGATAGCTATGCCCACCCTGTGAACAGTGTTCACCCTGAGGTTCATACAGTACCAACCCTTGCAAAGCTGTAAAAATGTGGCTTTCAGCAATTCCTGGGGCAGGGTGAGGTGATATGCCATGTGTATGTGCATGCATGAATGTTCATGTCATTGTCTCAGTGCATGTTCATAGAATAGCAAATCAAATCAGGCACAATTTATATATTTGGCATAGATATTTTAATCCCTATAATTCTTACCTGTGCAGTTGTAATGGGCTGTGAGAATAACCGTGAGAGACAGGAGGAAGAACCGCAGCCTAGACAATGGTCCAATAAAAGAAACCTGAGTCCAAAGCAGGAATGGGGATGGAGAAAGCATCTCAGAATCAACCATCCCTAGTTCTCTGCAACGTAAAGGCAGGGGAGTGGGGGAGCACATTCAGACTTGCAAGATTCTATTACTGTAACCTTGCCGTAAAGGTAGTATTAGTGTTCATGGTTTTGGTTTCCTGGTCTGGACTACCTTGAATGGCTGACAGCATTTGATATAACCTATGATAATAACTTGCCCAAATTAATTTGAAATATGAAATATCCCCTCCCCACTCAGTGTTTATTAGCAGCATGCAAAATTGACACTGTGTTAGCAGATCTATAAAAAGATCTTGCTTGGCTTCTCAGTTATTATTTCATGTTAAACAGACTCAGCTTCTTACAAAGCCTATCTTCGGCAACAGAGCCCAGTGAGTTTTTTTTAATTCTTATGAAACACTTGTGCAAGATACTGATGGCATATGCGGGGGGGGGGGGGGCATTTTCAGTGAAGTTGATTGAGAAACTCCATGTAGCAGTTGATTCCATCTCTTTTTAAGCATCAGATGAACTGTGAAGATTTTTTTCTGGCTTTTAGTTGCAGGAAAATTTATTGTAAGTTATCTTATTTTGGTCTCAATTTTACAGTATTGTCCCTTGATTTTGGCATTTGAGCTGTTTATTGTATTTAACTGTAAACTACTTTGGAGGAGCATTTTGGGGCCAAAAAAGAGGGTAAAATTACTCCATTAAAATGCATAAATATATGACACCAATCAAAACTGACAGCATTATCAGTTTAATATCAAAATCACTCATTTGTTTTCTTCAATTTTACATAATATCCAGAATGTCAGATAGGTGCAGACACAGACACCACAAAAATGTGTTTATGAAAATGAAATTGTCATGGCAACAAAAATGAACTCAGAAATATTTTAAAAATAGCAAATTAACAAGAACCATTTATGAAAAATATATTCTTTCACAAATACACTTAAAACACTTTTTCCCCGTATGCAGAAAATAAAGGATGGCCACCTCTTCACAATTTAAAAATCATTTAAGATTAATTCAAGGCATGTGATAGTATTGGATACTTACTTTTAAATAAACACCTAGTTATATTCATTTAAATGTATTTTCAGGTTATTATATGCAGTATCTTGGACCATTATTGTAACTTTCAACCTAGGCAAGAATTGCAATTTGCAATTATTATTGTATTTTATTTGTAAACTTCCAGGAAAAACCCTTATTTTTTTATAGTTATGTTATTGGACTCATTTTTTTTATCAGATTCAGATGAAATGTAATTTATGCTTATTAAATTATTATTTAACTGGCTGTAATCATTATCTAAGGCACCAGGCTAGAACCCAGGAGACTGTGAGTTCTAGTCCGGCCTTAGGCTCAAAGCCAGCTGGGTGACCTTGGGCCAGTCACTTTCTCTCAGCCAGAGGAAGGAGGCAATGGCGACCACTTCTGAGAAACTTTGCCAAGAAAACTGCAGGGACTTGTCCAAGCAGTCTCTGAGAATTGGACATGACTGAATGGGGAAAAAAATCATTATCTTAAATATATAGTTTTATAATACAATCAAAGGTTAATGAGAGATATTAACACACAGTTACAAATATACTTCTGCAAGCACTTGTTACAAACCATCTATCACTGGCTTGAAAAAAATCCTCTAGTTCTAGTAATAATTGCGTTATAGTATATATTTTGCAATTAACAAATACAAATTATACAAATAATTTGCAAAACTAAGCATTCAGAATGCTCAAGATGTATTTTTAATAAAGCTATTAATTTCTAATTAGCAACTTAAAAATCCTTGCTAGAAGGATAACAGATATTCACATGCATACAAATACTTTGAACCATAGTAGCAAAGGGTAAAGGTAAAGGTTTCCCTCGACGTAAAGTCCAGTCGTGTCCGACTCTAGGGGGCGGTGCTCATCTCCGTTTCTAAGCCTTGGAGCCGGCGTTGTCATAGACACATCCGGGTCAGGTGGCCAGCATGACGACTCGGAACGCCGTTACCTGCCCGCCGAAGCGGTACCTATTAATCTACTCACATTTGCATGCTTTCGAACTGCTAGGTGAGCAGGAGCTGGGACTAGCAACGGGAGCTCACCCCGTCACGCGGATTCGAACCACCGACCTTCCAATCGGCAGCTCAGCGGTTTAACCCGCAGCGCCACCGCGTCCCTATAGTAGCAAAAGGTTCAGAATATTTTTGAAGACTGACAGGTTTGATCAGGCTAATAAAAACACAGGTAGGAAACCTGGTTCACAGCTGTCTCTTGCTATGAAAATGAGTTAATGTTAAAATCTGAACTCTAAACAAGTTAATCCGAGTCCCAGAAATGCTTACATAAATTCTGCATATGATAGGGATGGCTGCTAATCATTAAACATTTCTAACAGGAAGGCACTTGGAGACCCACAACACTGAGAGATGTATTCCAATGGTGTAAATGGAACATTTGCTAATTAAAAAAAAACTGACTTCAAAAACTGAGCTAAATCATCATTTGTGTTAATCATAATTTGTTGAAGAAGCTGTAGTGGCTTGGTTCATCTATAACACTAAGCTAAACGGTTGTTCTACATGGCAGCTTTAAGCTGCTTGTCTCCCCTGCAGAAACTCGCTGGAAATGAAACTGGCTTAAGAAATTGCCATCTGGATTTCAATCTGTTCAGCTTTGGCAACAATGATTATTTATTTAGACTTATAGGCAAAGACTCTGGTTGGGAGTTTTATTTGGACAATAGTTACCAAGACCACTGCTTCTTTACTCCTCACATCCATGCCACAAAAGCACCTACTGCTCTCCTCTCCATGGTTTTTGAGGACATGTGGTTTCCACTGATAGACCTTTTGTATGAACCATCTCTCCATTAACTCTCCCTTGCATTTGATACTTTGAACTTGTTGGTCCCATCCAGTGTGTCCACCAGAGGTCTGGGAGAAGAAATCATTTTTACCATTTTTCCTGTCACTTGGGCTAGAAGGTGAAAAGGAAGAACGTTCTTCAATTTTACACAGTTAAAAAAGAAAAAAGAGAAGTCCACCTTTTCATTGGTCCACTGATGAACTGATAAAAAAGGTTAATATTTCACAGCCCACCAGTGGGGAGGAAGTCCAGTGGTTCACTGGTCCTCTCCCACCAGCTATCACTCATCCATTGCTTACACCTGCGGATAGGAATGAGTACTTCAGAAAACCACTTAATGGAGATATAGAAGGGTTCCACATAAGGCTTGAGATCTGCCTCACGAAAAGATTCAGTGGGATTCAGGCTTTTTGTGGATATGCTCCTCTTGCTGGGCATAGACATCCTGGAAATGGTTGGGGAGAACAGCTATTATTAAAAATAAAAGGGGAAATTATTGTAATTCATTGCTTTAGGGAAGGAAGCAATGCAGAAACTATATAATATGAATAAATATTTAGTACACAGGATTTGGGAGATTGGTGAAATTCATCCACCTTCATAAACAATCCTGATCCATATCATACATATTTTCCAATTAAGTATTTAGATTGCATCTGCGTCCTTCATCTGTCTGAAGACTCTAGAGCTTGTTTTACCAATGAACTGATTCATTTCACTTAGCTATTTCAATTTGTTGTATATTTATGGACGTATTTTTATTTATATATTCATCCATCATGTCGACCACAATGCAACTTCTGCAATGCTGTTTCTATCATGTTTGAACATGGACAAGTAATAAAAATATAAAAAACTCACAAGATGTTGCTTCACACAAAAGCTTTCAGATATCAGTATGTCGGAACCATATACTGAAATATGAGAGCTGCATTTATTTTACCTTTCCTTTGGAGCCGATGGGAAAAAAGGCTGCCGTGAGTTTTAATTTAAGAACGCCAGAGTGCTTTGAATTGATTGTATGTGGATTGGATCTTCTTCTGAGCCAGCAAAACATGAACATCCATTTGTTTCTGTGTCTGTGGCACAATAACAGGCAACAAAGTGCAGAAGTTCATGCTTCTGTGCTATTTAATGCACCCAGGGAACCATGTAGTAAAACAGAGAGGATCCAGTGAAAACCAGGTCTTTAATTGTTTGTGGAAGTCCAGGAGTGAAGGGATCTGTCTCACCTCTGGGGGAAGGATGTTCCAAAGGGTGGGAGCTACTGCAGAGAAGGCTCGCTTCCAAGACCCCGCCAGATGGAACTCTTTTACAGGTGGGGTCCATAACATGCCCTCTCTGCATGACCGGGTGGGACGGGGCGATATGATGGGGATGAGACGGTCACTCAAGTAACCTGGCCCCGTGCCATGTAGGGCTTTAAAGGTAATGACCAACACCTTGAATTGGACCCGGAAGCAAACTGGAACCCAGTGCTGCTCGCGCAGCAAAGGTGTTACATGTGCTAACCTTGGGGCACCTAAAATTGCCCGTGTGGCTGCATTCTGGACCAGTTGTAGCTTCCAGATATTCTTCAAGGGTAGCCCCATGTAGAGCGCATTACAGTAGTCCATATGAGAGATGACCAGGGCATGAGTGACTGTTCGAAGGGCCTCTCACTTCAAGAAAAAGTGTTACTGGTGCACAACCCGAAGTTGAGCAAAGGCCCTCCCGGCCATGGCTGCCACCTGCTCTTCGAGCAGGAGTCGTGAGTCCAGGAGGACCCCCAGATCATGCACCGGGTCTGTCTGGGGCAGTGCAACCCCATCCAAGACCAAAGATGACCACCCACCCCCAACTCCCTGAGCTGACCCAAAAGGATAGGGGGTTGATGGTATCAAAAGCCACTGAGAGGTCAAGGAGAGCCAGGCTGGATGAACTGCCTCCATCCCACTCCCGCCAGAGATCATCCATAAGTGCGACCAATGCCCTTTCCATCCCATAACCGGGCCTGAAACCTGACTGAAAGGGGTCTAGATAATCCGTTTCATCCAAAATCCTCTGGAGCTGCAATGCCACCACTTTCTCAACCACCTTCCCCAGAAAGGGGAGGTGGGAGACTGGATGAAAGTTGTCCAGGTTAGTAGTGTCCAGCAATGGTTTCTTGAGGAAGGGGTGCACTAGCACCTCCTTAAAGGCTGCTGGAAATGCCCCCTCTCAGAGATGTGTTTACCATTGTCTGGACCCAACCACACATCACCTCCCAGGCTGCCTTCATATCTAAATTGGCAGGTGGTGGCATTTACAGTCTGGAGGATCCCGTCCACTTCCTCAGGCCCAAGAGGATCAAACTGTTCCCAGATAACATGGTAAGTACGTTCCCTGGGTATCTCCACCAACCCTGTCTCATGCTTGGAGTCCAATGTGGACCGGATCCGAGTGATTTTATCCTGCAGATGCCCAGAAAACTCCTCAGCACGGCCCTGTAGGTGGATTTCTGACCCCCCTTTCCCCAAAAGGAATCAGGTGATCTTAAATAGGGTTGCTGGGCGGCATTCCGTGGATGCAATAAGAGCAGAGAAATACTGACATTTTGCCGCTCTTACCGCCAGAAGGTAGGCTTTCACTTTGTTCTTGATACTGGAATAACTATTAGGAATATCTCCCCCTCAGTTGCACTCATTAGTGCTCTTTCCAGATCTAGTCTGATCACATATGGGGACAGGTTCCCATTTTCATTTCCCATCCAAACCCCATATTTTCAACATGTGCCCATGATACAGTAAACTCAGTTTTCATTAAACTGTTTGGGTAGAGGTTGCTTTTGTCACTTCCTAAACCCATCTAAACATTTTCATGCTTCAACAATCTGCAGGATTTTCTGATGCAAATCAATTATCTTCCATCCCCATTTACAACTAGCTTGTTTGGGACTTTACAAACCTCAGAATTCAAACTCATCTGCTACTTGTATAAATGTTAAATATGCGTCTCATTTGCACACACACACCCCATTAATTTTGTTGGTCATTTTCATTTATACAGCAAAAATATTAAATGCTCATAGTTTTTTAAAAATCACCAATAAAATGATCCTCTTTTTCCATACCATTCATTCTATTTTAGCATAATTGTCATAATCCATCTGGTTCAGTTAAAGGATGAATTGGATGGGAAAGTATCCAATAAATTATATTTTCACTTATAATTTTTAAAAAATGTTTTAGGAACATTCCCTGCAAAATCTGCAACCATTGTAGTAGAATATATTTATATATTTATCTAATTTGTATCTTATTTATATAGCTGCCCATCTCACTTTTACAAAAAACTCTGGGTAGCTTACAACAAAGTTAAAACAGCAATAAATAGCTAAAAACACTATAGTTATTAGCAATTAAAACATTAAAAATATAAAAAATATAATCATAATACATAATGAGTGAAATAGGGCTATTCATTTCAGAGTTCTCCATGTTTTTAACAACAAATAAATCATAAGATTACACTCTGAAATGGGATATATAATCCAAATTACACTCCAAATCATTCCAAGTGGATGTTGTTATCCTGCAAAATGGTTAAATATTTTAAAAGTATTAGTTCATAGATTCATAAACAGAAGGATTGGAAGAGACCAAGGAGATCATCTAGCTCAACCTCCTGCCCACTGCAGAAAACTACTGCTCTAGTATCCCCAACAGATGCCATCCAGCTGTCCTGTTCAGACTAAGTACCAGACAGATTCTCTTATTCTTTATTAAATAACTATTTACAATAAGTAAGTCCTTGATATGCGAGACTGGGCTAAGCAATCCCAACTGGGCCGACTGGATCTGACTGGAACACGAAGGCTGGAGGCAACAGTTCTCAAACTGGAACAGTACTGGAATGACACTGACGCTGAATCTCTGACTCACTGGATCTGGGATCAGGACTACGAACAACAGACAGGGATGAATTGAAGGCTTGGAGCAGGACTCAAACTCAGAGCAAGGTTAGACTCGGCTGGGGGTTCTAGACTAGGCTGGGTACTCTGAACTTAAGACTTGAAGACAAGGCTTGAAACTGGAACTAGGCTGGATTCGGCTAGAAGCCCCAGACTAGGCTGGATTCTCTGGACTGGAGGCTTGGAGCAAGGCTTGGAACTTGAAACTCAGCTGGACTTGGCTAGAATCCCCAGACTAAGCTGGCAACCAGATCCTGAACACAATAGCTGTGAAATTCCTGAACGCAATGGAGCATGCGAAGCACGGGTGCGCAGGACTGAAGGCAAATGGCGGCGCTAGAACATCAAGGCTTGCCCACACTGCTGAGGAGATTGTGGAGTTTCATGGCTGGAAGCAAGGCAAAGGCTGCTGGGCACAGCTGACGCTGATTCCTCGCTGGCAGCAGATGCAGGATTCAATTTGTGTTCGGAGTGGAGCTCGAACGCTGGTTCCTCTTCGGCCACCGATGCTGACTCCGACACCGGTAAGGACTCTTCTCCCGAAGCTGCAGGCTTAGAGGATCGGTTGTCTCTGGCAGCTCGCTCTCGGCACGGCTGCCTTTTATTCCGATCTTTGGTGCGCTTGGAGTCTCCTGCAGCCAATCGGGCTGCCTTCTCCTTCGCGCATTTTTCAGCCCGTCTCTGGCACACACTGATTGGCATATTCAAATCCTCCTCCGGATCTCGCCCAATCAGCGTTGTCGATTCTTCCCGCTCTGCTGAGTCATGCTGGAGTTTTGTTTCTCCGATTCCAGCCCAATTAGTTTCCAATTCCTCCTCTGACTCAGAAATAATTTCACTTTCCGAGTCAGAGGCAAGCTTGGTTCTGACACCAGGCTCTATTAAAAAACGAGAATAGTATGAGAGAATCCACCACCTCCTCAGGCAGTCGGTTCCATTGTACATACCTTGTACAATGTATTACATAAGCCAAAATGCACGTTATATGCCAAAATGTGCAATTCAAGAATGCATTAATATGCAAAAATTCTTCAGAGGAGAGAAAGGTAGGGAAAGTGCAAAAGGGTAATGGATTAACTCAGAAGCATGCTGGGAAACCAAATCTCCTTCCTGTACTGATTAGCACACACCATTTAAAATGGTATATGGACTCCTCAGCTAGGCCACAGAGCAAAGTCTTCCCCTCATTTATCTGCAACATACAATGGATGGTTCAAACTAAGAAATCCATCATGTTTAAAAGAAAGGAAGAAAATCACACCAAGGAACTTTCTGTCTGGCTCTAGACAACCAATCTTTTATTAACTGGGACTGAGGTTTTTTCTTCTGTCATGAAGATGATATTATTACTATTACTATTATTATTACCATCTAGAACTGACTTAATCATGTTAAAGGATAATACAGGATATAATTTAAAGAACCAAAGGAATAGTTGAATGAAAGCAACTGAACCTTCTCTTCTATATAGGCTTCCCACTGGCACTTCAATGTGAAAACTAGAGTTTTCAACTGAAGATTTGTGTGGGTGAATGAAGGAAAATATTTTTAATAGGTATGCAAAATAAGAGCCAAGACTCAGGGGCTGCTTACCTCTATTTTAGTTGTATTATGTTTTAATGTTACCGCCATCCCTGAAATACAAGGATTTTAAGAGAACAGAATGAAACAGGCAATTCTCAAATCTTGGCATTATTTTTACTCATCAATTCCAAATTCCCCTCCCTCTACCTCCTATTTGGGGTCTGCAAAGTGTTGAATACAGGAAATCAATTTTATACAGCATCCACTCAAAATAATTTTCTCTCCTAGCTGGGTTGTAATATTGGGAGGAGGTTCTACTGGGAAAGAGTTGCTAGGTCAATTGCCTGCAGGGAAGTAAGCTATGGGTGGGCTTAGCTCCAATTATTGTCCTATGCTTTTTCCTCTTAAAATACTTATTAATTATTGGCAGAGATCCCTGCAGTTTAAGTTAAGCTTAAGATGTTTTGTTCTACTACAGGCCTTCTATACCTGCTGGATATCCATTGCTTTTGATGGAGACACCCATAAAAGATTTCAAGTGGACTTAGTTGTCATAGGGCTGGTTAAGAAGTGTACTAATCAGTTAAAGAACATGGTAACAATAAATACACATTTCTGTCAGGGAAATCAGCAGTAGATCCCACTATTCCAAACACTCCAAATTGAAAGAATGAACAACTATATGGCAAATAAGGTTTAATGAGGTTTGCTCAACATGGTTAGCTATGTTTTATTTAATTTACCCGATTATTGGGTTTGCATGACACCTGAACTATACATCAATATCACAAGCTAGAAATATTTAATCATAAACTATATTTTACCATAGTGTGCTATGGAACCCCCTTACTCCCCCAATACAAGTAATGCATAGTAGGTGGAAAACTGAGATGTAATCTTGTGGAATCTCAACTAAAAATGTTTTACAGTGCAATCCTATAAATATCTTCTCAGAAATCCCATTGAGTATAGAGGGACTTACTAGGAAAAAAAGTATTACTATTAAGTTATTATGAATTACCACTATAAAGATCTGAAAACAGGGAAGTAAAGCAATATGGCTAGAATCCAAACAGTTGGAAGAGATGGATTGTTTTTGTTTCTTTTTCTACTAACAGAATTATTCTTGCAAAAGTAGAAAATTTAAGCTCTGATGGTTCATACATCAATAATGTAGAGTGAGGAGAGCAGATGACAAAAATGGATTTGTTTTTTCTTTCTTTTTCCTTAGCAGCTTTTAGCATCAACAACTGTAAATGGTATCAGATGCTGTCCCGTTTCTTTTCAGTGGCTCTAAAACCAACTCACTTCCTTTCAATGGATTTATCTGAATCTAAACCAATTTGAATAAAACCACCCCAGTCCTTTTGTCTCTCCCATTACAAGTATTGGATAGCTAATATTATTATGCTGAATAAAAACCAATTCATCATATACAAACAGCCTACCTTCTTGACATCTCAGTTTGATAACAAACTGAACTGCTTTTAGGAAGAACAAAATAAAAAGTAACTAATAGGTGCAAATGATATTTGTGTAATAGCAAATATTCTCACTTTACAAATATTAAGAATAGCAACAAACAAGCATGCATAGGATTTAGCCTAAGACAGGACACTTTGTTTGGCTTTACAAATCAGAATGCATCATAATGTGGTTTGTTTGGCTAGTGTGTTGTGTAAAGTCACCCATTCTGATTTCTAAACAATAAAGTGTGGCTCAGCAAAATGACTAGATGGAGCCAAATCATATTCAACAAACCATGATTAACCAAACCATGGCTAAGCATGGGTGGACTCAAACTTAGGCTATGACTTTGAAGTCATTATTTCTGAGTAGACCGTAACTGGATTGCCCCCTTAACCCTAATGATTAAAACTGATCTGCACACATTCTCAAAGTAGAATCACTGCAACTGTAACCCATGTCTTCATCACCTCTAGGTACTGTGATGCACTCCACTCAGAGCTGCTTTTGAAAACCACCCAGAAACTATGGGTGGCAAAGAATGCAGCTGTCTACCTAATGGTCGATGATAGTTGCTACAGCAGAGTAACATCTCTGCTGCAGATACTACATTGGTTGCCAATTGGTTTCTGGATGCAATTCAAAGTGCTGCTGATAATTTATAAAGGCTTACATAGCTTGACTCTCACCTATCTTTCAGACTAGCTCCTCTAATAGAATCTACCAACAGGTAGAGTCTTCTTGGGTTAGGGTTAGAGTTATGCTTCGGTTCCTACCCCACATGTAGCTAAGGGGATGTGGGCACAGGCACAGATCTTTTATATTGTGGGTCAGCTGTGGTAGGCAGCCTTCCCCCCACCCCCCATCAGATTGGCCACTTCCCCCAGTGAGCTTTCAGAGTGCAGTTAAAATGCTTTTAATCCATTGGGCATTTTGTCATTAGAAATGTTGGGTGGCCTTACTATGGAATTCATCAACAATGTCAACTCATATTTAACATTGTCTAATGAAACAAGCCAAAGATTCAAAGACCATCTATAGGTATTTAAGGTGTAGTTGGAATGGAACACAAGTTGTTATTATATGCTGATGACACTTGGTATAATCAACAACTTCCAAGCTTCTCAACCCAAGTAAATTTTATGAACATACAATAAATTGGAATAAACCTATTATGTCACCAATTGCTAGTAAGATCTCAGCCCTTTGAGGTATGCTAGATCAGGCAACAATTATCTCTTTTTAACTGCCGCTCCCAGTTAAAAATTATGGGTTTAATTTCCAGATTTTCGATTGTACCATTGGGCATATACATTAACTTCTGTCTTTCTTTGGAATGAAAATGATTTTGAATATGAACCTCTATGGGTACAACTAGAAAGTTATTATCTGGCTCCTCTGAAATCCTGACAGGTGTTCAGCTCTAATTTGTTTGGAAATTATTGATAATAAAGACACCAAAACATATTACTGGGAAAGAGATTTAAGTCTGATCCTTCTTCTGAGACATTGACTGTCTGAAATAATTCCTAATTAAAGATGGTGCATGAAAGGTTTTTTTTTTAAAAAAAACTTGGGCTGCAAAAGAGGCTAACACCTTTAATCAGCTTACTACTACTACTTTTAAGACTTTGGGGAGGCTATAAAAAATATAATTTACCTAAAACTCCTCAATAGCAATTTATTCCATTGAAATACTTGTTATTTTCCCAATCTGGATGCTTTGATGTTTTGTTGCTTTGTATTTTTAAAATTATGGTTGGTTAGTGCTTTTTTAGTTTCATGTTGGATACAGTGGTGCTTAAGAGTTTGTCAACCCTTTTGAATTTTCAGTATTTCTGCATAAATATGACCTAAAATGTGGTCTCTTCTCCACACAAGTCTTAAAACTAGATAAAGAGAACCCAATTAAACATTATACTAACATTATACTTGTTCATTGAGTTATTGAGGAAAATGATCCAAAGCTACATATTTGTGTGTGGCAAAAGTATGTGAACCTCTAGGATTATCAGTTCATTTGAAGGGGAAATTAAATCAGGTGTTTAAATGGGAATCTGATAATCAGGTGAGTGTGGGAGGTCCTGCCTTATTTAAAGAACAGAATTCTGAGTATTCACAATCAAAGTCTGATCTTTAGAACACAGCTTTGTGGAAGTGTGTCATGGCTCGAACAAAGGAGATTTCTGAGGATCTCCAAAAAAGTTGTTGATGCTTACCAGGCTGGAAAATATTAAAAAAATATTTTCAAAGGGTTTGGACTCCACCAGTCCACTGTCAGGCAGATCAAGTACAAATGGAAGCAATTTAACACCATTGTTACCCTCCCCAGGAGTGGTCAACCAACCAAATCACATCAAGAGCAAGGCATGTAGTACTCCAGGAGGAGGTCTCAAAGAACCCAGGGTAATATTTAAGGAACTAAAGGCCTCTCTTGCATTGGTGAATGCCAGTGTTCATGAGACCACCATCAGGAAAACTCTGAACAATAATGGTGTGCACTGCAGGGTTGCAAGAAGAAAGCCACTACTCTCCAAAAAGAACATTGCTGCCCATCTACAGTTTGCGAAAGATCACATAGATAAGCCGGAAGGCTACTGGAAGAATGTTCTGTGGATGGATGAGATCAAAATAGAACTTTTTGGCTTGAATAAAAAGTGTTCTCTTTGGCGAAAGGCATTCTAGCATAAGAACTTTATCCCATCTATGAAACATGATAGTGGCAGTATCATGACCGAGACTGATTTGAAAGTGGTTTTAAAAATGACAGGCAACAAGAATGACATGGAAAAAGATGCTACATTGAACATACAAAAGAAACTGGCTGATGTCTTGATAATTAAATGGGATATATAAATAACAAACCAAGAGAGTGACCTGGATAATTTTCCTATATTGGATTTACAAAAGAGGCTTGTTAAAGCTTTGAAGAATTTTGTGAGAAGGAACAAAAAAAAAATGAAAAAAAATTAAGTTCTAGGACATTATTTGAAGGGACAAAAGATTAAGAACATTAGAAGTAAAAGGGAGGAATATAAAGTTGATTTACTTTCTCAAGGTTAAAATAGATTATGTTGTTATCTCTGGTAAACTTTAATGGACTTTTGCTGATCATTGTGTTGGTAGCAGCCCTTCCCTGTCCTTCAAGGACTTTCCCTATACCCTCTATAACCTTCAATATAGCTGATAATGAAGGGAAATCATGTAAGTCCTTAATTTCCCTTTAACTGCAAGCCAAAGCACTACATTAGCACTTCTTTGAACATCCAAACCCCATTGCCAAATTCAACATCACTCCAAATCTTATATTCATGGGCATACCAGTTTGCATGTACTTCTTGTTTTATAATGAGCAGAACATGCCATGTACCTGAAATGAGGTCTCCTGGACAACAATTTTTTTAAAATAATTTTATTAAGTTTCAAGACAAAGATAAAAGCTACAAAAAAACAAAAAGAAAGAAAAAGAAAAAAACTAAAAAGGTGTGAAAACACAAGATAATTTTTTTTTCAAAATTACAGAAAGATGTAACTTCCAACTTTTAACAGCAAGGATATACAAAATTTTCCATAAACAATCTCTTACTCTATATTAAACCAAAACCACATTATTTCTATACATCATTCCACTTTAGCACATTATAAAAGTCACTAAGTATAGTTATTCCCCCCTTATATTAAAATAAAGAAAAAAAAATCATATAGATCGGATAGTGGAGTTGGAGAAATTTAATCCTAAACAACTTTCCCCAAAAGATAACACTTATTTAATTATTCCCTTCCTACTACTACTCTCTACATTTCTGTCTACTATAATAAGAATCAAACTAAAAAGCACATAAATTGTCTGCCATTATACTTAATAGTACAACAGTTTTAAGAATCTCAATCTTAATAACCCCCCAAAAACAAAAACAATTCAAAACAGTAGCCTTAAATCAAATCCTTAAAACATCCAAATAAACATTTTAATACCTTAATAATCTTAATCCAAATCCATAAAAGCAAATAACATCAGTCAAACCCTTAAAGCAATCCAAGATAAACATTCTTTAACCTTTATCCCACTTAATAAACCAGAGTATTTACATATCCCCACAATGTGCACAGAGCTTTTCTCTTGAAAAAATCAAACAGCCCAACTGCCCCCCTCAAAAATTCCAGCTTCTCTTCAAAAACCCTCCCATACATAATGACCCCTTCTTTTTCATGGCATTCCACCAGAAAGTCAATTTCACTTATTGCTTGCAGATCTCTCTCTCCCTTAAATTTCTCCAACTCCACTATCTGATCTTCATCCAGCTTCTCAATAGAAATCCCAATCTCACTCTTAGAAGAAACACTTCTATCACTGTTGAATTCCTCAATTGCATCCACCACATCTTCAACCTGATGGCACATTTTAGACCTCATATTTTCCACGATGCCCTGAATATCTTGCATAGAAGCATGGTAGAAGTCAGAAGAAATCTGTTTAAAATCTTGGTGGAAGTCAGAAAAAATCTATTAAAATCTTCCATGTCTCACACAGTAGATTATAACACCCCCTAGGAGCTTAACCAGTGAAATTTGAAGATACAGAAAAGTTCCAGAAAGTATTTACACAAGCAAGAGTGAGATAGGCAGACAGTTCCCAAAGGAAAATAGAAACAGAAAGCTGAAGGTTTAAATCAGCCAATTCAATGTGTAGGAAAATGCTAACATCCTTAGCATGTTTAGTACAAAAATAATAGGAAGACAATTGTTTCCTCTCAATCCTGCTTTATATTTGGAAGGAAAATGAAGCCCAAAACTTAAAAAAGAATTTTTAACAAGTAATCCCAAAAATAACGATAAGCACCAAGAGAGCCAGCTTCTCCTTGCTGTAGAAAGCCTCTCTTAGGGTACGCATACTTTAAAAAAAACACATAAATTGGGTGCTTTAGAAATGAGGTGGCCAGTCTTAGGGTCCCTTTAAGGCTACAGCGTGGCTTGGAAAATGATGACAACCCTGCCTCCCAGCTAGCTCTTAGCAGTCGAACACAAAATGCTGTTTGTGATCTTCCGGTTACAAACAGCAGTCCAGAGGATAGATGGAATAATTCCAGGTGTTCCCCTTTACCTGGAGAACATTTCTGGGCTTTAGGAAAGCCTGCCTGAGCCCAAAGAACATTGGCACGTTGTTAGCTCTGCCCGCTAGACCTGTGGGCACAGCTGCTCAGTCCATTTCCCCACTGGATGTCTCCATTTGGACAATTTTATAAAAGTTGGTCTCAATGGATAGCAGAAATCCAACATTTGGAGATTCTCATCCTCTGTTCTGATCAGAGGGATGCCTAAATTCCTTCTTAGGGCACCCCTCAAACAATATTTTATATCCTAATTTTAAAAAATGGATCCTTAAATTACAAAGCATCTTTAAAACTGCTACAACTTATACAAGGAGTCTGCCACAGAAATTAGAGACAATTAGGCGTTATAATAGCTATGGCATCATTTTCCAGATGCTTTAAATGTTCATATTATGACAATATCCATCCTTACTTTTAAAACCAAATGAAAGTAAAATGCTTATTCCTGTTTCAGCATATGGGGATAGGGGTGCTTTTATCTGAAGAGCAGGAAAATTACTATGTGAATAAAGTGACATTCTGCTTTTTCCCATAGCTGAGCTTAGTAAGGTGAAAAGCAAAAGCAAAGTAAGTGAGTATACCTGAATCTAGCTGTATAAAATAGAAAACCAAATAGCAAGAAAATAGTAGTCACTGCGTAATAGGATTAAGAGAACCTCAAAGCAACAAAATATACATTCATTACAATAAGGAAAGGATTAAGGTGGCAGTTCTATGATTATTTTCTGATCGGCTGAGTTTCTGTGAACATGGTGGAACTTCCTTATTTTTGAATAAGCACATGCGGAATCAGACAGAATATCTGGTCCTGTTTGAAAGGAAAGAGCATAGTAAACAAAAGTGGGCACATTGTCTCACAAGGATATCCCTTAATAATATATTACATAGAATTTAAGATAAAAATAAAAAGAATGGAACATCCCTCCACCTCAAATAGGGCAATCAAGAAAATACCAATCTAAGGAGATTAATCAACAAGGAACTGGTTTCTGGACTGTTGATGAAAACTCAGAATGTGGTTAAGAGGATGTCTTCATGATACAAGTCATTTTGCATGACTGTACAGTATAGTGATTTAGTGTCAGAGTAACAAGAGACAATCTAAAGTTCAGGTCCCCAAACCATCATGAAGTTCACTGGGTGACCTCAGAGTAATCATTCTCTCAATCTAAGCTACTTCAAAGAATGGGTATATGGCTAAAAAGAGGGTAGAATCTCTAGGTATCCTGAGCCTGTGGAGAAAAGACAAGCTAAAAGCTGAAGAAATGGATAATATAGCAGTCATTTTTGATCAAGCACAAGAGATAAACTGAGGACACTTTCACACAGCCATAATCCCACTGTGACAGTTTTGTGCTGTATACAAGAGTTTTCACTGTTGCATTCAATTTGCTCACTGAACTAGTCAAGACTCCTTCCAGTTGGTCAATGGAGGGTGCAAAACCAGCATCTCCCCTCCTTCCCTTGTTCCATTTGAGAAAAAAGAACAGAAGCAAACCAACTATGATTCTCTTGAGAAAGCAGCAAAACTGCCCTTCATAACAGTCAAGGGGATGGTGACAGAGCATCATGGTATCTTGGGTACAAGAGGAAAGGGGAAGTCCCAGGAGGTAAGACAAGACAGTTCTCATTTATGGGAAATAGTCTGCAGTGCAACTCCAGAGGAGACACAAAATATTCTTCACAGCATTTCCTTTGGAATATGTGCCAAGTGTCATGGAATAAGGGTGGTCTTGGATTGTGCCAGCACTTGTATGAGGAAGGGGCTGAAAATTCAGAAAAATCATTTATACTGATTGACGTATCACAAAGTTAAAACCTAATTAAAATATAATGACTATTCACATTAATTATCAACAATGTGCTCTGTATAAGTAATGTTTGGGAATAAGCTATTGTGTTTGCTGTATCAGTAATAATTATGTCTGTTTTTGTCACTTCTTTATTCAAACATCAGCAAACTGAAGGTATAGTACACCATGCAAAAGAACATCTAGAGCCAATTTCATAGCAATGTCCTTTGGCTTTCTTGATATTTACAAGAGGATTAAACAGCATGCCATTTTAACAATGCTAACATCTGTAACATCTTATCTCAGTGCTGCCCAAGGACACATTAGCCAGTTATCTTGTGCTCAAGAGGAATTTTGCCACTCACTCACTATTGCTAGTATTTTCCACTGTATTTATTCACAATAAAAAAGACATTTAATTACCACAATTTCTCTTCTGGTTTTCTGCAACCCTCCAGTTTTATCATTCAATCCCTGCTATATTAACATTACAAGTTTAAATAATTTCAAAACTTAACATTTGTCAAAGGAAAGACAAGACAAAGGGAAAATATATGCTCATGAGCAGTCAATATAGCTAGAGGAAGAAAATAACTCATCTTTTTGACAGGTTGCCATGTCAGATACAAGGAGGAGAAATGCAACAGATGGCGTTTTTGCTTCTCTGAATCTTCATATCAGAAGAGGTATAATGCAGCTATGGGATAACTTGATCTCATCTCTGAGGAATCTGACATCTGATTCTGGATGTTGATTTTTTCTCTAATCTTCCCATTCCAATGACCATGTGGAACATTTTCACTCCTTTCCCACTTGAGAGGGAGCTGATGGATCTCTTTCATCATGTAAAAGAGTTTTATATTTCCACTATGTGGAAATCTTTGTAGAGGCTTCTCTTACAGAGAACTCAGTGAACAAACAAGAGAAAAAGGCAATACTGTAAGGCAAAAATGTTTTGCCTGGTGGTTAGAGCACATAAACCTCAGCATCATTAAAAGAGAATGTGTATGTGATGCTCCTATATATGTTCTAACAATTAAAATAAAAGTTGCTTACACTTCCTTCCCCACACATAACTGTTCATGTCCCAGCAAGATTGATAGAACATGAGAAAGCAAAGGCACTATTGAGTTTATATTTTGGGTTCTGAATTAATTACTCTTGAGTACCGACTTCTCCTGGCTCCATACTAAAAGCACAATGAGTTCAGGACAAACAACATATAAATCAGTTTACAAATTGAAAACCCCAGTACTTAGCAACAGTTACTAGCTTAAATTATTTTTTTTTTAAAGGAGTTTAAACACATTCACAGGGGATAAAGATGGTTATAGTTCTTAGCTACAGAACTCTTGATGATCAAAAGGGATACAGCTCTACCAATACCAATTAAAAAATGCCTTTAGGCTCTGCTTGTATATTTGGTCAACTGCCGAAGAAAAAGACTGCTGGACTGTATGCTACATGAACATTCGGCCTGATCCATCAGGACTCCCCCTTTTCCCTATAAGAAACCCAGAGCGAGGGAGAGCGTGCCCCCCACTCCACTACCTTCGGAGAAGCTACTATGGAGAAGAGTTACTGTCCTCAAACGTGTGTGCGGACTTTCCTTTTCTCCACGCGACTTGCCCTCACCAGCTTCACAGGCAGCTTGACTGGTTCGCAAAGGAACATTCGTAATTGACCCATTTTCCCATCTCCCAAGTAACAGCGACAAGCGGCGAAATAAAGTAGCCGCCAGAGAGTGGCAGCGAAGGAGCTCCCCACTATCCAAAGCGTAAAGAAAACAGTCCGACGCAGAATGGAATATCCCGCAAAGCAGCCCCCCGGCAAGCCTCGCCAGGCTACACCCTCGTACCTGGGCGGCTAGCTACGCCTCGTCTACGGAGGAATTCCGCCTACGCTTTGGGCACGTCCTGGTTCCCGCCCAGTCTTTCCTGCAGGTGGAGCCACGCGAGCGCCGCCTGGCGGGCGTGCAATTGTGAAGGGCGGGGCGGCTTACCTAGTCCAGGTACGAAGGTGTTGAGGAACAGACAGAGCACGGCTACAGGGAACGGCATGTAGGGGATGGCGGCGCGCAAGGGTCCCTTCTTCTCGCGCACTTGCACTACCACGCCGCCGGAGGAGGCGGCGGCGGCGGCGGCAGTTCCCCGCGCGACATCGCCAGCAGCCGGCCCGGCAGCGTTCCCTTCTTTGGGGCCATGGTCCATGACGCCCGCTTTAGCCGGCTGAGAAGTAGCGAGGGAATGCCGGAGTAGCTGCGCCCCAGAGAGTCTCCGCTCGAGTGAAGCTCTGAGCAGGAGTCCGCGCCTGCCTAAAGAGGCGCCTGAGCTCAAGTGGCGGGATTTCAAGGCGACGCGCGGAGCTGAACGCGCGCCCAAGCCCCCGAGTACGCCGCTTAAAGAGACCGCGCGGCGCACGCTCTCGGCTCTCGCTTATCCTCGTCGCACGCGCTTCGCCGGCCGGAAAGCCGGCGGTAGAATTACGGTCTCGCTTCTGTCTGTTCTCACAAATTCTCCCGGATCACCGTCACGTTACAGAAGGACCTCTCGTATCCTCACCTCCTCTGTTCCCCCAGAGTAGTTTCTGTAGCAAGTTACGAACAATCACTCCTCACCTCCACTAATATTCCCTTTCACGTGCATAGTCATTCGGACAGTGCAGTACTTGTAATGGGATCACTTGCCCCCCCAACCTTCAGCAAAGGATGGTTACCTTGCTGTGGTGTTGGAGCTTGAGCACCTCAATGATGCCATGAGCTAAACCGTGAAGGGCCACCCAAGACAGGAAGGTCATGACAGAGAGGTCAGACTAAATGCGATCCCTGGGGAAGGTAATGGCAACCCACCTCAGTATTCTTGCCGTGAAAACTAAATGGATCAGTACAACCAGAGATATGTTGGTATACCATCGGAAGATGAGACCCCCAGGTCAGAAGATGGTCAAAATGCTACTGGGGAGGAACAGAGGATGAGTTCAACTAGCCCCAGACGTGATGACGCAGCTAGCTCAAAGCCGAAAGGACGGCTAGCAGCCGAGGGTGCTGGTGGTGAATGGCGAATCCGATGTTCTAAGGATCAGCACACCATTGGAACCTGGAATGTAAGATCTATGAGCCAGGGCAAATTGAATGTGGTTATTGGTGAGATGTCAAGATTAAAGATAGACATTTTGGGCATCAGTGAACTGAAATGGACTCGAATGGGCCATTTCACATCAAATGACCACCCAATCTACTACTGTGGACAAGAGGACCACAGAAGAAATGGAGTAGCCTTCATAATTAATAGCAAAGTGGGTAAAGCAGTGCTTGGATACAATCCAAAAAACAATAGAATGATCTCAATTCGAATTCAGGGCAAGCCATCTAACATCACAGTGATCCAAATATACGCCCCAACCACAGATGCTGAAGAAGCTGAAGTAGAGCAGTTCTATGAGGATCTGCAGCGCCTACTGGACAACACGCCTAAAAGAGATGTTATTTTCATCACAGGAGACTGGAATGCTAAGGTGGGCAGTCAAATGACACCTGGAATTACAGGTAACCATGGCCTGGGAGAACAAAACGAAGCAGGACATAGGCTGATAGAATTTTGCCAAGACAATTCACTCTGCATAACAAACACTCTCTTCCAACAATCTAAGAGACGGCTTTATACGTGGACTTCACCAGATGGACAACACCGAAATCAGACTGACTACATCCTTTGCAGCCAAAGGTGGCGGACATCTATACAGTCAGTAAAAACAAGACCTGGAGCTGACTGTAGTTCAGATCACGAACTTCTTCTTGCACAATTTAGGATCAGACTAAAGAGATTAGGGAAGACCCACAGATCAGCTAGATATGAGCTCACTAATATTCCTAAGGAATATGCAGTGGAGGTGAAGAATCGATTTAAGGGACTGGACTTAGTAGATAGGGTCCCGGAAGAACTCTGGACAGGAGTTCGCGACATTGTTCAGGAGGCGGCAACAAAATACATCCCAAAGAAAGAGAAAACCAAGAAGGCAAAATGGCTGTCTGCTGAGACACTAGAAGTAGCCCAAGAAAGAAGGCAAGCAAAAGGCAACAGTGATAGGGGGAGATATGCCCAATTAAATGCAAAATTCCAGAGGTTAGCCAGAAGAGATAAGGAATTATTTTTAAACAAACAATGTGCAGAAGTGGAAGAAGACAATAGAATAGGAAGGACAAGAGACCTCTTCCAGAAAATTAGAACCATCGGAGGTAAATTCCAGGCAAAAATGGGTATGATCAAAAACAAAGATGGCAAGGACCTAACAGAAGAAGAAGAGATCAAGAAGAGGTGGCAAGAATATACAGAAGACCTGTATAGGAAGGATAACAATATCGGGGATAGCTTTGACGGTGTGGTCAGTGAGCTAGAGCCAGACATCCTGAAGAGTGAGGTTGAATGGGCCTTAAGAAGCATTGCTAATAACAAGGCAGCAGGAGACGATGGCATCCCAGCTGAACTGTTCAAAATCTTGCAAGATGATGCTGTCAAGGTAATGCATGCTATATGCCAGCAAATTTGGAAAACACAAGAATGGCCATCAGACTGGAAAAAATCAACTTCTATCGCCATACCAAAAAAGGGAAACACTAAAGAATGTTCAAACTATTGAACAGTGGCACTCATTTCACATGCCAGTAAGGTAATGCTCAAGATCCTGCAAGGTAGACTTCAGCAATTCATGGAGCGAGAATTGCCAGGTGTACAAGCTGGGTTTAGAAAAGGTAGAGGAACTAGGGACCAAATTGCCAATATCTGCTGGATAATGGAGAAAGCCAGGGAGTTTCAGAAAAACATCAATTTCTGTTTGATTGACTATTCTAAAGCCTTTGACTGTGTGGATCATAACAAATTGTGGCAAGTTCTTAGTGGTATGGGGATACCAAGTCATCTTGTCTGCCTCCTGAAGAATCTGTATAACGACCAAGTAGCAACAGTAAGAACAGACCACGGAACAACGGACTGGTTTAAGATTGGGAAAGGAGTACAGCAGGGTTGTATAATCTCACCCTACCTATTCAACTTGTATGCAGAACACATCATGCGACATGCTGGGCTTGAGGAATCCAAGGCTGGAGTTAAAATTGCTGGAAGAAACATTAACAATCTCAGATATGCAGATGATACCACTTTGATGGCTGAAAGCGAAGAGGAACTGAGGAGCCTTATGATGAAGGTGAAAGAAGAAAGTGCAAAAGCTGGCTTGCAGCTAAACCTCAAAAAAAACCAAGATTATGGCAACCAGCTTGATTGTTAACTGGCAAATAGAGGGAGAAAATGTAGAAGCAGTGAAAGACTTTGTATTTCTAGGTGCGAAGATTACTGCAGATGCTGACTGCAGTCAGGAAATCAGAAGACGCTTAATCCTTGGGAGAAGAGCAATGACAAATCTCAATAAAATAGTTAAGAGCAGAGACATCACACTGACAACAAAGGTCCGCATAGTTAAAGCGATGGTGTTCCCCGTAGTAACATATGGCTGCGAGAGCTGGACCATAAGGAAGGCTGAGCGAAGGAAGATCGATGCTTTTGAACTGTGGTGTTGGAGGAAAATTCTGAGAGTGCCTTGGACTGCCAGAAGATCAAACCAGTCCATCCTCCAGGAAATAAAGCCAGACTGCTCACTTGCTGGAATGATATTCAAGGCAAAACTGAAATACTTTGGCCACATAATGAGAAGACAGGACACCCTGGAGAAGATGCTGATGCTAGGGAGAGTGGAAGGCAAAAGGAAGAGGGGCCGACCAAGGGCAAGGTGGATGGATGATATTCTAGAGGTGACGGACTCGTCCCTGGGGGAGCTGGGGGTGTTGACGACCGACAGGAGGCTCTGGCGTGGGCTGGTCCATGAAGTCACGAAGAGTCGGAAGCGACTAAATGAATAAACAGCAACAAGCCCCCCCAACACGCGCCTGCCCATTTCTTCCTTGCTACATCTGACCTCGGTGTATTTCTTTGTTTAGTTACTTGCTTGAACTGACTGAAGGCTGTTGCAATAGCAACGCTAATTCAGATGTACAAGAAGTATTACCTTCCTATAAATTCAAATTAAAAGCAAAGTACCCAATATTTGCTCTGGTGTAGCACAGATGCATTTTTCTAGGGCATGTTAAAATACAGTTTTCCTAGTTTCAATCCACCTCTCCATTTTCATACGAATTCCTTGGTAGACTCTCATTCAGTTTTTCATTTCCTTGCATGCAGACACCTACAAGGGCTCTCTTACCTTGTTTCATACAGGGTAGAGTTCTTCTATGAATTTTACATCCACAGAGGAAGGTTTATAACCATATTCACTGCCATATGAGATGAGCATCTCTTTTTCCTTCACTCTGGATCCCCAGTCCAGAATCATATTCTCATCTTAGCTATGGCTTTCCCTTGCCTTGAGATGGAGATGGCATTTCTAATGCTATGACCAGAGTTCTTCCCTTAATCCTGTTTGTCCTAACAAGACAATAGGACAAGTTTTATTCTCTTCCAGCTTAAGAAACATATAAATCAGCTCTGTAGAGAACTCCTTAGAGAAAAGATTTTCATATTGGAAGTAGTAAATGGGTGAAGCGCTGTGCTTGCTCCCAATGGGGACTCAGATTAGAGCAGTGTTTCCCAACCTTGCCAACTTTAAGATGTGTGGACTTCAACTCTCACAATTCTCCAGCTGAGGAGTTGGTCCACACAACTTAAAGCATGCTGGCTGGGGAATTCTGGGAATTGGAGTCCACACATCTTAAAGTTGCCAAGGCTGAGAAACACTGGATTAGAGATTGTAACTCATCATCTTGACTCTTCATCCTCTTTCAAATATTGACAACTTGTGGCCTTCCAAGTATTGATGGATTGCAACTCTCATCAGTTCTTACTGTAGATGTTGCTGGCTAATCCCAGGTTTGGCACAGCCCTAATCAGTCTATTGTTTATCTCTGGCATGATTGGGTCCCTTTTCTTAGTAGCAGCTAGCATATGCAATGCCAAAAGGATTGCTTTATTTAAAATAGGGTAGGTTATGATGGATGCAGAGGATTATAGCAAATTACCAGTTTAACAGCAAGCAATGTTAAACACTGTTAGCATCTGCTATTTTAGTGCCTGGTCCTCAGTATGGCAACACTTGAGAGTCAAAGTCCAGTTCTAGAAACACCAGATCCAGGTAATCATCACCAGCTTTTTGAGTTGGCTTTTGGTTTGCTAGTAGATCTTTCTGATGATTTGTTTGTTGGTTTATTTATTTTAAAGATTTGTATGTTCACCCATTTTAGAGCACAACTCTGGGCAGCTGTTAGTAGCTAATGAAAAAGGCATATTCTTGATGCCAGGTATTGTTGGATGGCAGACAGTTTCATTCTGCAGAAAGAACGTGTGGAGAAAGAAACATTAGAGTTTGGAGAATATATTTTATAAGGAAGTATTCTTGAAGCTGGTGATTGTCTTGGCTTCAACCCATCCTTTTCAGCTACCCACCCTGGTGTCAACAGTGAAATATCTGTCTTTTTTTTTTTTAGAAAAAATAATTCTGATTTATGAAATCGAGAAAAGTTTTCTCAGATTGTTTAGCAGTTTGGGTGTCCTATTCTAATTTTATTTTAAAATAGGATTTTAGTTTATTGCCCACTGAGAGTGAGGGACCAGGTGGGAGAGCGGAGTACCTGAAAACTCCTAGTTGCTTCTCATTTAAAAAAAACCCAGCCCAACCCTGCTGATAATAGACTGTTCACATGAAATGGAATGGAATTTAAAAGTGGGCTTCAAAATAAAAGAAACAACTGGGTCTGTGCCAAGAAGGCTGGGTGGAGGGGGAGGGAAGTGCCATTCCTATCTGCTTCAAATCGTGACTGAAATCCCTGAATCTGCTTCTTCCTGTAATAGAGAAGTGTAACCTATGAAACTGGATCATGGCCAACAAATTCATAGTGGCCTGAATGGATTTGCATGGCCTTTTTTGATTAGACAGACAGATCTTGAGGAATGCAGCCAGTGGAATGGTGGATCAATCTGCCTTTTGTTTATTGGGCAGAGGGAGGGGGAAATGTTTTAGAAGGCCTCTCCACTGCAAATACTGTATATAGACACCCACACCCACACACACACCATGCACACTAACACTCATGCTAGGGATTGAGCCTCTGAGCCCACAAATCCTTGAATTCAGTAAATCACAAGTTCCTTGTACCTGCATTTGATCTTACATAACGGCAATATTCCCATCTCTGAATGTATCCCAAAAGAAGAAAACAGTTGTACAACAGAGGTCTCTGGTCATGGAGGCACAGAGCCTAGTGACTAGATGGAATAGGACAGTCCCATAGCAGACCTGCTGGGCAATTGGATTTCAACAAATCATCAGTCTCCAAAGGTTCCTCAACATACCCTGAGTCCGCAACAAAAGAGGTCTGGTGCAGTATAAGATACAAAACACTACTTTCATGCCAGAATGCCTTAGCCCAGCTCAACAGCAAACTGGCCATGAGATGAAGACATGATCTCAGCAAATGGTAAGTGGGCAATCTTTGTGCTATAGCAAGCAGGCTGTGTTCCAGTTAGAACCAATTTATCCAGTAGATTAATTATGGGAGAAACTCCTACTAATCCCACATTTCCTTGAGATAAAGGGGGTCAGGCTAGGAGATGATGTTTTTCAGTTGTAGCATTGAAGTTATGCTACAGCTCCCTTTGGAATTAGGTAAGCCCCCACTGTGAGCATCTTCTGGAAAGCAGGAAAGATAAGCTATGTGGTAGAACCTGTGGTCTCTATTATGCAAGCTTAAATTGTTTGATTGTATAAGGTTGTTGCTGTCTTGTATTTAGGGGCATATTTTATTTAACTGTAATGGTAGAACATTATAGTATTTTGTTTTCTTCGTTATATTGTTTTCCATGAACATTTTGGTGAATGTTTTAACATTTTACTTCTTATTGAAGATGTCGGTGTTTTGTTGCTTATATTGTCTTGCATCTCATAGGCATTTTAACTGTTATAAGCCATCACAAGTAAAAATGAAATTGGTGGCATCCAAATTTGATTGATTGATAAATAAATATATTGTACTGTATTTATTATTGAATAATAATTATCATCTTCAGCAAAGGATAGTTACCTTGTCGTGGTGCGATATTCTAGAGGTGACGGACTCGTCCCTGGGGGAGCTGGGGGTGTTGACGACCGACAGGAAGCTCTGGCATGGGCTGGTCCATGAAGTCACGAAGAGTCGGAAGCGACTAAACGAATAAACAACAACAACAATAATTATCATATACCTTATTGATAAATAAATACATGGAATTCTTTTATGAATTATGTATAATTTAATAAACAATAATTCCATTTTCATACAGACACATGTTACATAAGATCATATACTCTGAAACAATTGAAAAAGTGGGGGGGAATAATAAGACAAAGCAACAATGTATTTTATTACTTGTTTGCATGTAGGAAAACTGATTCCGATGCACAACAATAAGATAAAAAATAGGTTTAATTCCTAGATAACTAGTGAAAACATACGCCTCCAGGTTGTTGTAAGTGTCTTTGTTCCTTTTCCCAGTGAGTTATGGACATGTCTTGGTACTGTGAGTTGTAAAAACCTCCTAGAAGATGATGGGTAATTGTAATTCATTCTGCAGCCTATTGGGTAGAATGTTAGCAGAAGTGCCAGTTGTTTGGAATAATGACAACAGTGGTCACTGAATATATAAAATAATCAAGGGAAATATTACAAACATAAATCACAAAGAAAAATGTAGACATGTGACATTACAGAATAAACGTGTCCTCCATTCAACTCAAGGCAATTTTGTCTTGAATCGTGAATCAATTTAAACCATTTAAATTATTTACATAAAAAGTTGGAAATGTGAACAACAAGAAGGGACATTTTATCATGTTTGGTGGACATGTAAAAAAGCTAGAAAACTCTGGATCCAAATGCATACACTGATTCAGAGGATATCTTTAATATACAATTGAAACCAGAGGTCTTTCTTCTGGGACTGATTGACAACAGTTGGAAAAAAGTCATGGAACTGTTTGTGTACATGATAACTGCAGTCAGATTATTGTATGCAGAAAGTTGGAAAGATTCGGCATTACCCACAATGGAAGAATGGTTGGTAAAGATGATGGAACTTGCTGAGATGGCTAAATTGACTTCTTTGATCAGAGAAAAGACAATATCTATATTTATTGTTGACTGGAAACCCCTTATAGACTTTGTGTGAAACAGAAAAAAATGAACTTATGATCTATGGTTTTGATGATTAAACAAAACAGATTATAGAGAGAGGTATGTTGTAACCATAGAGTTAAACTTGTAATTATAACTGCTGTAAAGAAAATCAGAAGCTACTTCTTTGTATTTTTTTTTCCTTTCTTTTCTATTTTTCCTTTACTTTTTTTTACTTTTTTGCAGTTTTAAATTCTCTTTAATTTCTTTCTTTTCTTTTTCTTACTTTTTCTTACTTTATATTAGCTTGTATTTTCTTTTTAAAAACGTTTAATAAAATTATATTAGAAAATAAATTATTTACATAAAAAAGGTATGGAGAAATAAGCAGTACCATTTTAATTAATTAATTAATTAATTAATTGAAGATGTATAAACTGCCTTGGATTGAAAATCTTCTCCAGGCATGGAAGAATACTTCAAATCACAATGATAATAAAAATGTAAGAACAATACAATAAATGAAAACGATCCAAATCAACAGTATTAAACTTAGTAAAGTTCTCTCTGAGTTGGAAGTCAAAATAAAGAGCTGGGTGTTTGGGATCTGCCTGTAATGATGAGTTCAGTGGATACATGTCCTGTAATGATGAGTTCAGTGGATACAAATTGGAGCAATTCCATAATCAGAGCGACACAGTTGAAGAGACCTTGTCATTCATGCTCCCCAGCTTGATTGCTTCTTGTGTCATGGAGACAATAAGGCTTCAAGTGTTGATCTCAAAATATAAAATGCATTGGATCCAAATAACTAGGATCCAAACTAGGACTTTAAAAGCCAATGCCAATACTTTAAATTGGATTCAGAAATGCATTGGCAACCAGTGCAACTTTTATAGTAATGTGTACAGGATCTGACCAATTTGAGCTACCACATATTAATAATATGGCTCGGATGTTACTAAAGCAAGGATAATTAAAACCAAATTCATACCTTTTAATATGGTCTCAGTTGGTATATCAGTTGAAGTAGTCTTAATCATTATTATCACCTGAGCTCCCCAATAGTACCAAGACCAGGACAAACAGAAATGATGTACTTGATGCCAGAACGGCAATGTAATTTCATCAGAGACCCATTTGGAAGAGATAGTTTAGTTCCTCTATCATCTTTGGATTAAGCTTCAGCTTGTCTATCCTCATCTATCCCCAGATCAACTCCAGATGACTGTTCAAAAGTTCAGCAACCTTCCTGGAAAGAAAAAATGAAACTGGAAAGAAGAGTTGAGTTCCATTTGCTGAAAGGCAGAGCTGAGCAAGCCAGAATTCTGGGCTGTTTTCTTCAGCTTTGGATAGTGTTATCTGTTAATGTTTCCTACTGCAGATTAAGGTTGCTATAGTAACTAATCATTTTGGCCGGGTGAAGAGGTTGAATTTGATTGTCTCCTTTTCATGTGCTTGATGGCTGCATCACCTGGGAGGGAGGAACTTGCCCGGACTTGTTTCAGTTCCTCTTTTCCTTTTGTGCAGACATGTAGAGAGTCAAGCTGCTCTCACTGAGAGCCCAAGACTTTTAAATATGTTTTGCTTTCATTTTGCTTTCTGTAAATAAAATTATTTTTATAGAAATGCCTGGTGTGTCACTTTTCTGATCTCTCCTGGGCCAAAGGCTTTCCCAGCAATCTGCCAACATTATCTCAGATTTGCTCAATAATATAAAAACAAAAGCAAAAATGAAAACAGAAAAAAGACCTAAGGCCTATCATCATCATCATCATCATCATCATCATCATCATCATCTGTATGCCACCCAACTCTCAACAACTCTGAGTGTCTCAGAACAATCAAACAAAGAAATTACAATAAATTACCTGCTTGGGCAAACTCAGCACTAGGTGATGAAGTAGTGGAAGTAAACTTTCCATTCCTGGGCTCAAAAATCCAAAGGAATGGTGATTTAAACCCCAAAATAAAGAAATTTTTACTTATTTAGAGGAAAACTAGGACAAATCTAGACAATATATTAAAGTATAAAGATTTATACTTTAAAGATACACTGCCAGCAAAGTTTATATATTGCAAGGCCATGGTCTTCCCAGTTGTAATATATATCTGTGAAAGGTGGACCATCAAAAAAGCAGAATGAAGAAAAACCAATTTTTTTGAATGGTGGCACTGGAGAAAATGGTTTTGAGTACCTTGGGCAGGAAAAATAAAATAAGTCAATATTAGATAACATAAAATGCACTGCAAGAACTAATACTGAAGCTAATTCTTACAGTAAAGGTTTTGGGCACATAATGCCAAAGCTGGTATATTTGGAAAAGGCTCTGGTTCCTTGAAAAATCAAAGGCTAGATGCTATGATTGACATCTGAGCATCAGCTTTCAAGAAACTGAAAAAGCAGTTACTGACAGAAAATTCTAGCAAGCCCATGTCCATCACTGAGTCACAAAGAGTCAAAAGTGACCAACCCCCCCCCCCCACACCTAATTGGAGCTAAATACTGGAAGGGCTTGTCTGGGTAATTTATCTGAGACTGATTGATTTTGCAACACACCCCAAACTAAAGGGACAATCTAAGGGCCAAATATCCAGAGGAACCACACCACTGTGGTCAGTTTTTAAAATGCCAAAAGAGCAGGGACAATCTGTACCACCAGGAGAAGTATTCCATAAAATGGGGGCCATCATCGAGAAGGCTTTTCACCTAACCCTCTCACTTTGAACCATATGAGGCTGTGGAACCAGAAATATTCCCTTTCTTGATGATGGGCAGATTCAATTTTGAAAGGACATTGGCTGATGTGTCCTGGTGCTACACCATAAAAAGCTTTAAAGATTAGATCTGATGACTGTTCTGTCAGTTGGCATTAACTTTGCAAGGTAGTCCAGACAAGAAGCACAACCAGGAGTTCTAACTCTATCTTTATTGTAAGGTTACATTAACAGAATCTTGCAAGTCTGAGAGTACCTCTCCCATCCTTCACTTTTACTCTCCTGAAAACTAGGGAGGGTCCCTTCTGAGACAATTTTGCCACCCCTCCTTCTTCAGACTCAAATTTCATTTATCAGAACATTATCTAAGCTGCAGCTCTTCCTCCTGTCTCCCAAGGTGATTCCTATATACCATTACAGTTGGCGAGGGCAATGGCAGAGAAGATGGCAGACTGAAGATGGCTGAAAAATGCTAATATGAGTGGGCAGAAGGCAAGACATCTGAGGTGTGCAGCTGTTCTTTGGAAACATGATGCTGGATTAGTGTCTGTGCAGCCTGTTTTGAAGAGCTCACTGATTCCCAACATGTTACACTTGAAGATATGTAAATATATATACAATTAGCACCATCAGTCCCCAGTGTGCTCTTGTTCAAAGGAAACTGAACTCTATTGTGTTCCTTCTAAACTTTGTTCTGCTCTGGGTAATATCTGTTTAAGTCATGCATCCTGTATACAAATCTTGAATGATTACCAGGCCATTTTTACATAGTTCAGAGATGACACAAAAATAGACCAAAATGTAAAACAAATTAGGAATGTTGTTTAGAAAAATGACAGCTCTTAGAAGGTTGGTTTATCCCATCATATCTTGCCCTATCCCATCTTCATTGGCATTGGCATAGATATGAAGTTACTGTATCCCATTGCTACGATTTTGTTATTGTTTACATCAGTGATCTAATTTCCGTAATTTCAGATTGTTCTTAGTGCAGCAAGTTAATTATTTCTGCTCACAGGAGATTTGATACAGCGAAATATATATAGTAACATGGCCATTACAGTATCAGCTATGAGTAACAAAACTAGTTGCTCAGGAGAAAAACTAAAATTAGGGACTTCTGTTTTGCCCCTTGAGAGACATCTATTCTAGGAAAAAATGTTCTACATTTCAACACTGTGAGGAACCTGCATCAGTTCATACACTTTTCCTCTGCAGAAGGGGTGAGCAACCTTCTGCAGTAAGCGCAGCCATGAAAAAAAATGGAATTAAGTTAATATAAATGTAAATAAAAATAAATGCAACCAATTATTATTTTTAATTGGTTAGTTTTACAAGTGAACAGTTGTAATTGATCCATTTTCCTCCAAGAGGTCGAAGTTGCAGTACTCCCTACTCAATTTTTCCTGGAGCAACAATCTTGCAGTGATGGACCCAACAGGTACCCCACACTTAATTTTCTTCTTCTTTCATATTAAAAACCAGAATTCAGTAACAACTTTTGCAGAGGTTCTGGGGATTGTACCCAAGACTTTGGGGGCTGGTGCATGCATCTCTGGATCTCAGATTATGTACCCCTGCTGTATAGGAAATTATAAGGTTCTCAGTTTCTATTTAGGCAGAAACCTTAGTGTTTAAAAGGTGCAGCGACTAAAGTTAAAAGAGAGGACATCTTTGCTGGAGTTGATAATGTTTTGCCACTAATACAGGTATATTTGAAAAAAAGTATTGCAAGGGAGCTTAGCTTTCCTCCTCCTCTTGAAGCACTGAACAGAACAATAGATTGTTCATTGTTGTTCTGCCCCAGCCTCATAAGTGTCCCCCTCTCCCTCCTCCCTCCAGTACTCATTTGCCAGAAGGAAGGTACCATATCACAATGCAGCACCATTTCAGGGTAATTGTGTGGGGCAAGGTAATGGTTTCTCCCAGAAAATGATTGCACTCTTTAAGAGAAATTCTAAATAAAATTGCTCTCCCTTGAGAATCTCTGCTAATGACTTGGCAATTCATGTGGGTGTTTTTTACGCGTTAGCCAACTTGTGTTATAACAGAATGAGCGTAAAAGTAGAGGCACAGAGAACAACTGAGGGAAGCCCAAGCAGAGTAGTGCCGTTCTGTCAGATCCTACCTCATCCCATTCTGTCATGGGCCAGCCCAAGAACAATGTTGAATCAGTGTATTCTAAACTCCAGTTCTTTATTGCTTTCACCATACAGACAGAATCTTGCCAGACTAAAGCTACTCTAACCAACCTAAGGGTAAATAACCTGGGAGTTTCTAGGGTGGAGCTACCCTGAACCTCTTAACTTTCCCAACAACAGTCTCCAGACTGTGAATCCTCTTATCTGCCTGGAATGCACTCTCTCCTTCCTGGGAATCAGCAGCAGCACCGAAATCCACCACACATTCCTACTGCATTACTGTTTTCCCCACCAGTTGGTGCAGTGCTGAAGAAGGACAGCATCAAAGTCAAACAGTAAACTAATCACTTTTCCCATCATAAATGAAGTTGGCAAAGAGCAGGACAACACCACTTGGCATTACCGTGCAATAGAGACAGGATAGGGATCAGTAATGGGGAACAGCAAATTTTATGCAGGTATTGTTTTCTGCTACCTCTGGATTAACCCTACAACTCAGTAGTGGGGAAAGGATCGATGACATGCAACTGAAGGGCACATGCTTTACTCACTTTTTTCAAAAGTGGCCCATGTATGGATGCTCTGGTGCCAGATGCCAGTAAAACTACAGAGGAAACATCAGCTTTTGGTTGAAGAAGAAACAGTAAATAAGGAAGCAATTTTTACATCCAAGCTGGATTTGGAGATGTTGAAAAGAGGAAATGAGTATTAGAACACTTCCATTTTGGATTAAATCACTCTGAAATGCAAATGTCAAAGCTAAAACTGGCCAGAAATGTGCCACTAAATTAAAAATAGCAGCCTTTGACAGTTAATTCCACATGAACAAAATCCATGCATGGCACAGATCAAGTTTATGAGAGGTTCCTATGCGCTATTTAACTTCAGGAGTGAAGATGTTCACTCCTACGGTTACAAACTATGATGGGTTATTTTAACAATGGCTGTTTGCTACCAACTAAAACATGTACGCTCAAGATCACCACAAAGGTAACAAATGCAACATCAAACCTCGCTTTTTCAACCTGATGCCCTTCAGATGTGTGGGACTACAGAAGCTGATGTATTTATTTATGTATTTATTTATTTAATTTTTATCCCGCCTTTATTATTTTTATAAATAACTCAAGGCAGTGTTTGAAAGCACCAAGTTAGAAAAGGACACCTTGAACAGTATGCACAAAACTATGTAGAAGTGGGAAACTAATTGGTCAAATATTGTTTTTTAGTGTGTAGTATCTTGTTTTTGAAGTTTGAAGCAATGATGCTCCAGAAGAGTTTCAGAATTGTTGATTGGCTTATGCCTGAGGTTCTTTTCTCAATCAATCTACATTATAGTTAATAAACCTGGGCAACATCACAGGATCTTCACTTTTAAACTGCTCTAAACATGTTTTTGATAAATTATAGCAAATTGCTTGCTCTTTTGAGATGGGACTTATACAGTTGAAATGTTTACTTCAGCCTTGTTACAGTCTCAATTTCCTGATCATAATTACTGACACAAAAAGATTTTTTTCCTGCTTTTAAATTTACGAACATTTTTGGCATGCAGTGCTTCCCCATTTTGTAAACTCAAGTAGAGCTTTCAAGAAAGCATAGTCTTTGTATATTATTTTTATATACATTCTTTATTTGAACACATAATCATTTGGGGAGTTGCACTGTGTCTCTTACATTTATATTCTCTGTAACTTTCTGTTCAAATTTACAGACATCTTTTACTTTTCCATTTTTCTCAGATATGTGGCTTGTCTTTTGAGGGGACCGGGTGGCACTAGTACTGAGGAGATCCACAATTAGCTAGAGAACTCAAAGAGTGTTCATAAATAGTTCCCCCACTAAACTGAAAAGAAGTAATAAAACAGCTTGAGTGTCCTGTGATCAGAAAGATGGAATATAAATTAAAGTGACAACCATAGAGGGACAGAGGGAGGGAGGGAGGAAAAGAAATAATAAAAAGTGGACTGAAATGTGGAAGAAATTCGCCTCTGGACCCAGTACTGTTCACCACTTCATTACAGAATTAAGTAGAAGAAGGGTCAGAATGTTTATTAAATCTGCAGTTGTCACCAAATTGGGTTATAAAAGGGATTAAATTATGAAAAACGTTATAACCAATTTCCTTTATACTTTAAACTATATTTTAAAATGCAAACTAGTAAAACACAGTTTATTAAGTGTCCTCAAGAGCCTTTCTTGGTAAGATCTTTTGTTTCTATGAAATTTATTATAACTTTTTTTTCTATTGCAAATCTGTATTCTGTAATGCTTACTGACACATTTTCCCCACTTCCTTCTTGAAGATTAAAAACTCCTGTTATTTCAGTGGCATTTCCTTCTGTCTGATTTTTGCTTACTACTAAGTGACCCTGGAAAATCAGCTTTCATAAAATTTCTATTACTCCTGGGAATACTCTCACATTCATTTAAATATATTTGGTTCGCTGTTAAGGATCTCATTCATTCTACAGGTCATGTACATGAGCCTTTGAGATGTCTTTAGGCTTCTTTCTTGTGATTTTTCTTTCCAGTGAGGACTTCTTTTCTGTTCCATGTTGAAGATATCCCCTTCTACAAACCTAGCTTTTTTGGATAGACTTTTTTTTTTGTACCATTGTCTTTCCACAAACATTTCCTCTGTCCAGACAAGAATTCTTCATTGTGCATGTGCATATTTCATCAAGAGGGTTAATTCTGTATCCAGTACCTTGAATCAGAGAAAGAATTTTTTTAAAAAATCACACAACAGACTAGTTTCTCAATAACTGACATGAGCTCTAGTTAAACCAACACCTACTTTGAGAATAGCAATTGATAATAATGCACTTGTCTCAGTCTGTACTTTCTGCATTTAATTTCCTTCTGGCTTCAATGTTTATCCTACCCAATCATATAGTTATATTTATGTACCTCAAGACCTCATGAATCTGATGAAGTGAACTGTGTTCCCACAAAACTCTTAGTCTTTCAAGATGTTGCAAGACTGTAATTGTGTCTGTTCACAGGCTAGCATGGCTATCCCTCTGTTTCAATAGAAGATGGCTTATTTCTATTTCATACTAACAATACTGCATTAAGAAATGATACCTTCCAGGCTAAGAGATGTCCCTTGTGTCTCTTGAAAAAAAATACAGTCTTGATTCCAGAGGAAAACAATTACTGGTTTCTAGACAGGAAAGACAAATATTTATAAAAGCAAACATAAAGTTCCCTATTACAAAGACCAGATCTTTCTCTACTTGAAAAACTGTGGCTGATACAAGCTAATTTAACAGCACATCTCACTGAATCCACTGGGGTTTCCTCTTAGGAAATATATTGAGGATTGTGCTGCCAGCAATGAAAGGTGGGCTCCACATATTCAAAAGTTAAATCCATTGTCCAAGACGAAAGTATATACTGTAACTATCTTCCCTGCACTGGTGGATTACAGCTTTATTATTTATTTACTTATTTGTTAGATTTATATACTACTACTTTTGTTCAGGAGCTCAAGGCAACCTATGTAGTGTTCTGTCCTCCCATTTCCCCCTGCAACTATAGTCATTAGGTAAGTTGGATTGGGAGGGAGGGAGTGACCCAAAATCACCCAGTGAGCCTCTGTAACTGAGAGTAGGTTAGTCCCTGGGTCTCTATAGTTAGTCAGTCAGTCAGTCAGTCAGTCTATCTATTCCATTCAATCATGTCTGATTCTTGGAGACTGCCTGGACAAGTCCCTGCAGTTTTCTTGGCAAAGTTTTTTCAGAAGTGGTTTGCCCTTGCCTCCTTCCTAGGGCTGAGAGAGAGTGACTGGCCCAAGGTCACCCAGCTGGCTTTGTGCCTAAGGCGGGACTAAAACTCTGTCTCCTGGTTTCTAGCCTGGTGCCTTAACCACTACACCAAACTGGCTCTCAGTGTCAAGATAAACCTTAGCTATTATACCACAGTGGGTCTCCCCATCTTCTCTAGCCAACAGCCACCCTGGTGTCAAGAAATGGATAGGAGCAAATCTTAGAGGGCACTTCCTCAGTAAGAAGCTATGTCAGTAGCCAACTTGAGGGACTGCCTATCTCCAACTGTTTCCGATCACCTGGTATGTTCTGGCAGAGTATACGCTCCAGGTCGCTTCTATTAAATGTTGTCATCTTATGAGACTGAGGAAGTGTGTCTTCTCTGTCTCAGCCCCTGCCCTCTGGAATAACATCCCCCCAGAGATAAAGGCAGTGCCCTCTCTCCTAGGGTTCTGAAAGCATTTAAGACCTGGCCTTGGTCTCAGGCCTGGGGCTGACGTGTTTGTGGGGCCCTCATTTGATTGTTTTAGTCTGGGCTGCCTATGGGGTTGTGTGTTTTTAACTGTTTTTATTATTTGCATTTGTATTTATACAGTAAGCCACCCAGAGTCTATGGGACTGGGTGGCTATAATAAATTTAAATTAATAATAATAATAATTTTCACATGCGAGGTTTACATTGTATTCCAGGACATTGCTACTTGTAAGTGTCACATTGCTCACTGCAGTTTATTACAATCCTTATAGGAGTACAGTCTTGAAGCTAATACTGCATTGCTACTGATACAATACGTGCATGTTCTTCATAGTAAGGTCAAGCAGAAAATATTTCAAATATTAATGTAACTAGTTGCTTAGTATTACATTCTGGCCCCAAGAAGCTCCTGAGACTCCAAGACAGGATTTAGTAACCAATAACTGGATGTATTAAAAAATACAGATTTTTCAGGAAGATAGTTCTGGAAAAGTAGATAAAAACAGCATACAAGAGGATCAGAAGACTAATGTGTAAAGGACTTCTGTCTTCAGGCAGCAGTGTCTACAGGGCAGTCAAAATCTGCAAGATGGTGGGTCAGTGTTGTGATCAAAACCCTTGACATGCATGTATAAAAGGGTCAAGGTTTTGATCAAGATGCTATGCCAACCATCTAGATCCACCCCTGAGAACACCCATGCCTTCAGATCTATGGCAGATAGCTAAACAAAAAACAAAAAACACCAGGAATCTGGTAGCATCTTTTCTGGCTAATGTACTGTATTTTATTAAAAGGCATAGGCTTTTGTGAAGTACAGTTCACTTCAGCACAAAAGTATATGCCAAATTTTAATAAAATTGGGAAAAGTATTACCAGATTCCTGATTTTTTTTTCCCACCATAATTAACACAGCTCCCCTCCTACAATGGCAAATATTGTTGATCTGTAAACTTGGTACCTTCCAGATGAGTTACAGCTTGAACTCTCAGAACCCCCAGCCAGCATGGCTAACTTTGTAATCCTGGCACAGTGTTTTTTTTAGTGTGGAACATTTTTTAAAACAAACAAACAAACAAACATACAAAACAAAACATTGTGAGATCACTAGTCTAAACACAACTGAATAAATTACTGGGTGAATGCAGATATAATCTGCTGACCTTTCCCCCCCTCTGAAGATTATGGTTGAAACTTTGCGAACAGGGAAAGCTCATTAAGAAATTCTCTGTTTAATAGTGCCAGATATGCAGGCAAATCCAGGCTCAATTTAAACAATGTGTCCTATTTTGTGCAAATAAGACATGTTAAACAACTGACACAAGAAGTGAAGAAAGTTGACCAGCCATTATTGACAAGTTTATTTACCGTTTATCTTTGGAGCAGACATGCATGGAATTCCAGAGCAATATCCTTACACAGATATGCCCACACTCATGCACAGACACACAAACTCACTGTCAACTTTGCCTAGGCTAGTTCTGGGAATAAAATCCACTCTGGTATGAATGGCATATACAGACCAGTCATTGCCTTTGTTTTCAGCCATTATGACAGTTTGTGCTCAAAATACAATGTATAAGTTTTGCACTTCCCCGTTAGGATTCTCATCATGGAAGAACAAAAAGGGACCCTGTGATGCTGTCAGCTGCTTCAAAGTTAAAACGAGTCAAACTGCAATGCAGAAGGAGAGAGTCAAGAACTCCAGTGAGAAAAAAGATAAACACGTGCTTTAAGGGAGTAAACTTTCGAGACATAGGCTAAAAGGACACATCCTAATATGGATAAGTAAATGATTGGAGAACTGCAAGTAGAGGGTAGAAAAATGGATGTTTTTCACAGGGAATAATAATAACCTATGAACTCCTCTGAAGATTTGTACTGTGTTATAATTTTCAGTAACTAAAAATTAGCAATGAGGCAGCCAATTTTGCTAAGAGCACTTTATTTTATTTAATATTTTATATAACATATTTTATACATTATATAAATATGCTATATAAATATGTTTCATTTGTATTTTACCAATGATTTTATTTTATTATTGATTTTATTTTTTAATGGTATTTAATTTTAATTTTATTTTGGGTGAGGAAAACTAAGGCAAGTTACTAAAACTCGGTAGGGAGGGAGAGTAGTTTTTCATTGATAAATGGAGGACAAAATGGCAAATCAAATTGTGAAACAAGGCAAATCAAGACTAACAGGGCCCAATCTTATATGCACTGGCAGGATTTCCAGTGACAATGACAATCTAGAAATGAGATCTTGGACTGTAGCTGCTTTCCAAGCCAATCCTGTCAAAAACTGATGGAAAACCACTATTTGGGGCAGTGCAGTTTTTCATTTAGTTCCTAACAAGGTACAAAATAGATCTATTAATCCTGGTGAGATTCGACTCTTCTGTTTTGCACTTAAATCTCTCCTGATCTTCCTATCTCTGGTGACATCACCAAATTATCAGCCATACCCACTTATTTATGAAAAGGCATAAATAATAAAAAAGAACAGATGATAGCCTGAGCAGATGGTTTTAGGTCTAGGGGTAAAACAATGGCAGACAGGGCTGAGACCCAGAGTCACGGAAGAACCTGGTCATTCCTTATATGGCTGGCATGTCGGAAAGGATAAAATGGAAATTTGGAAAACACCACATACCGGTATATTTCAAACACTGAGACAGAGGCTTGTACACCCTAAAGATCCAACACCGAAACATAAGAGGAGCAACGTAGCATATGCAGTGAGGAGTGTTCTGAGTTCTACATTGGGGAAACCAAACAGCCTTTACCCAAGAGGATGGCCCAACACAGGAGGAGCAACACTACAGGACCAGAATCAGCAGTCTACCTTCATCTAAAAGAAAAGGGACACTCATTTGAGGACAACAATGTTCACATTTTGGACAGAGAAGATAGGTGGTTTGAGAGAGGAGTTAAGGAATCCATTCATGACAAAGTGGAAAATCCTTCCCTCAATAGAGGTGGAGGCCTCAGACACAACTTGTCCCCCCCATTTTTCATGCTGCTCTTTCATCAGTCCCCAGGAAGATTAAGACCACCAGGAAGGCCACTCTTAACGATCCACTTGGGGATGAACAAAGGATCTAGGAATAAGACATCCCAAAGACAATCCACACCTCCATGGCACAATTAACAGCCATTCAGGTGAAGGGACAATGCAGCCACCCTGGAAGACATCTATGAGGGTCCCCTCACCAGCCTTTGCCCAGACTGAAGAAGCTGCTTGGACAAGCAGCGAAATGTTTCTACCAAAAAGAAAGAAATCCAGTTGCCATGACTCAACCTACAGACTTGGTTTAGGATGCTCACAGTTTCCCAGTTCAAACTATGGTTGAGTCTGTCCATGTGTTGTGAGATTAAGGAGTTCTCATTGTGTCTTCTGACTGCTAGTAGGTGTTCGTGAATGTGCTCTGCTAGTCTTCTGCCTGTCTGTCCTACATAATGGCTGTTACAGTCCTTGCACTGTATTTTGTAAATAACTCCTGTTTTTTCTTCTTGGGCTACTGGGTCTTTTGGGTTACTTGAGAAGTTGGTTTAGTTGGTTTATGTGCTACGGTGATGCCATGCAGTTGTAACAGTCTGTTGGTGGTTTCTGAGATGTTTCTGTTATATGGCAGTATTATCCTTTTCATAGCTTCTCTTGGCTGGGTAGTAGTGGGTTGAGTGGTAAGGCACTTTTTGATAAAGTTGCATGGGTATCCATTTTGTTGGAAGATGCTGTACAGATGATCTGTTTCCTTTTTCTGGTGTTCTGGGTTGCTGCAGTGTGTTTGTGCTCGTCTGAATAATGTCCTTATGCAGCTCCTCTTGTGGGAGGTTGGGTTGTTACTTTGGTAATGGAGCAGTTGGTTGGTGTGGGTGGCTTTCCTGTAGACTTGCATTTCTAACTTGCCATCATTTCCTCTATTGATGAGGACGTCCAAGAAGGGTAGTGTGTTGTTGTTTTCTTCTTCCCTTGTGAATTTTATTCCATTGAAGATGTTGTTCCTTTTTTATTATGACAAAAGCATCATCCACATACCGGATCCATACTTTGGGTTGTATGCATGGGAGTGCTATCCTTTCCAGATGCTGCATTACAAGAAAACACTCCTGGGCTTCAGGAAAACCTGCCTGAGCCCGAAAAAAATTGCTGCGTTGTCAGCTCCGCCTGTTAAGCCCCTGGGCACAGCTGTTCAGTCCACCATGTCCCCACCAGAAGTCCTAATTCCTATCAGTTTAGTGAAACTATTTCCAAATGGTTGGAAAAGAAGGGCTGTGCAAAGCATTTGGAAAAGGTCATTCCATAGGGATCCCCAGGATCTTGCTGTGGGACAGAATTATTCAGTGTTCTTCCAAAAGACAAGACCAGAAACAAGAATGTATATTTTGTCTGGACATCAGGAACAATTTCCTAACAGTTAAGAGCTGTTCAGCAGTAGAACAGGCTGTGACAGGAGGTGGTGAATTCTCCTTTGCTGAAGCCATTTAAGAAGAGAATTGTCAGGGATGCTAGAGTAGTGGATTCCTGCACTGGCTAGAATGGATGATCTCCAAGATCTTTTCAATTCTTTCATTCAATGATTCCATGAGTGCTGTCCTGAGTCAGCCAAAAGCTATACTAGCATGGAATTTCCCACCTCCATTGCCAGTTCCCATCCCGTGTCTATTGCCTCTGTCTCAAGTCACTGCAATTACTTGACTTCCTGCCAAAGTGAGGAGTGACAAAACCTAATAGATTTTACATACCTTGAAGATGCTCTTGGATAGTGTCAGATAAAGGGAAAACGCACCAGCACAACTGAGGACAACTTAAGCCTGTCTCAGTCATAGGTGGGGATGAGATGAAAGCAATCATTAGAACATGGCAAAAAAGAGGTTGCCGGGGCATATTATACCATCATTAGATGCAAGCGGGGAAAGGCCCAAAGAGAAATGCTTGGTTCACTGTAATGCACCTTGAGAAGCACTTCTTTCAAATGAAAAAAAGCCTATCCAAAACAGAAGTTACAAAGGAGGACAATTACAGTTTACTATCTATGCCAATCTAAAAAAACAACTTCCCTATTTGAGCAATGCTAATTAGTTATGTTCTAAGAGAGGAAAAAACTCAAGTTAAACCTTCCTAGGGTCCTCATAATCCTCTTCCCAGCATCACATCATTCTGGCTATAACAGAATAAGGATCCTGGCATCTTCCTGAAGTTGTTCACCTTGAATTTCCATCAACCTGATCCAGTTTGAAAAGCCATAGGTTCATCCATCCCGGAGACAGAGACAGCGATCTCTGTCATAATAAACACACATCACACTAAACTAGACCTATGCATCTCACCTGGCCCCATTTTTGCAGGTGCCAGAGCAGAGGGGTCAAAAAAATCTGGATGTCAGCCACAACTGTGCAATCAAAGCCACACCCACTTTTCCATGTGCTACACATGCAACACAACATAAAAAGGAGCTGGGTTTTGATCACTCAGCTGATCAAGGGGATGTCCCTGCTTCAAAGCATCCCTAGATTGCATATCAGTGATGCTGGCATTCAGTAGCATAATTTGTAATCTTTTTAGCAAAAACTAAAAAGTGCAACACAAGTGCTCTAAGACTCAATGTCTTGACCCACTAAACACACAAAAAACACACATTAAAAAAGCCAACATCTTTTCCCAACTCCTCAGTCGGGCTATCACTATGCCCTCCACAAACAATGGAAAAGTACTGAGCCACTGCAGAAAGGTTCCCCAACCTGTTCTAAGCCCTGCTTTGTTTTCACCAATGATTTAGTGAGTAAAACAGGGCTGGATTTGCACAACACACACTCGGCCCAAGCCATGCTAACCATTGGAGCTTACCTCCAGAATGGACAACCTTTTCAACCACCACATTTCTTCCTTCTGCCTTACGTGGAGGCCACAAAGGAAGACCCAATTTGGGGGGATTCCAATTTTTAAAAGAGTGGCAGCCTTTTGTTTCCAAAACCTCTCACCACCCAAAATGAGAAAAGGTCTGAATTTGTGGCCCCTGAAGCCCACATTGGAGGCACACATGGGACCTTGGGAGCACATGTGTTCAGCAAGTTGCTGGGTGCCCCCTCTGGTTTAGTGCAATGTGTCCCTTTTCTTAGATTTGGAATTCTATATAGATTAGTTATAATATCTAATCACATATTTTGATATAAAGTTTTGCAGGGAGATTGTCCAAATTTCTTAACTCACTTTTTGACAGAAAGATAGCTTTGAGCCATGTCCTCATGAGAGGAGCCACAAATTATCAAGAGCCTTATTTAACAGCAACTGTGAGTTCAAAAGTTCATGTTAATTTTTTGTTTTTTTCTGATATAATGTGCTTTTGCCTCTAGAAAGGCCTTATGTCACCCCATTATAAAATTTATGAAATCATATAAATAGTATTGTACTTTCTGTAGTCTCTTTATTCACAGAAGCCTAGCTCACACATGGACAAAAAAAAAGATTAAAGAGCTTTTACTTGGAAATATTATTTCATCAGTATTCAAATCGCTCTTTTTCCCATCCACAGCCATATTTACATCAGAAAGAAAAAGAACCTTTCAGGTCTTACATAAACTCATTTTATTTTCTGGAGAATGTAAAACACATCTCAGGTACCAATTCTCTTACTGCTTAAGAATGAGGGCACGTCAACAATAACCCAACTGAAACTGAATCTCTTTCCACTTTTTTTAAGGCTAAAGGTATGTGAACAGAAGTTTCCTCATAAATCTATAGCTGGACAAGTTTCAAATGCATATTATAAAGTGAACCTTTTGAAATGTGAGAAACTTAGGTGATATTAACAAATGCACAAAAGAACTAGTATTAGCAATAACACTTGGCAATGGCACTGAATATATCTCAAATATCTCCAATATATTTCTTTTTCTCCAAGGATTGGTTTTGTTGTTTATTCGTTTAGTCGCTTCCGACTCTTCGTGACTTCATGGACCAGCCCACGCCAGAGCTTCCTGTCGGTCGTCAACACCCCCAGCTCCCCCAGGGACGAGTCCGTCATCTCTAGAATATCACCCATCCATCTTGCCCTTGGTCCCAAGGATTGGTAGGCAGCAGATTCTCATGCAAATATGCTTCTTTAATTAAAAAAACATATTGAGTCTAGTAGATATTGGTTAAGTGTTAATAATCAAACTAATATGGCTTGTTAGCTTTTACTTAGTGGGTTGTGTGTGCCTCCCCATTCCATCTCAAAGAATCCTGTACAGCAATCATGTTGGTTGCTTCTGTGGAAGTGGATGAAGTGTGCGATTCCAGCCAGCCTCTGACTCAGAAAACGAAACTCTTTCTGAGTCAGAGGAGGAAATAGAAACTTACCAAGCTGAAACCGGGAAGGCAAAACCCAGAGATGAGTCAGCAGTGCAGGAAGAGTCACAGACACTGATTGGCCAGTCTTCGGAGGAGGATTTGAATCCTCCAATCAGCATGTGCCAACAACGGGCAGAAAAGTACACGAAGGAGAAGGCAGCCTGATTGGCTGCAGAAGGAAATAGGCACGCGAAGGGTTGGCATAAAAGACAGACACGCGAAGAGCAAGCTGCCAGAGACAACCGGTCCTCCAAGCTTGCAGCTCCCACAGAAGAGTCGTTACCTGCATCGGAAACGGCATCTGTTACCGAAGAGGAATCAGTGCCAGCGTTTTCCATCGGAGAGGACTTAGATCCTGTTTCTGCTGCCACCAAGGATCTTCTCCTCACCAGACCCAGCAATCTCAGTCTCATGTCTAGCCTCGGTCCTCCATGTTCACCTTGTGGGTGTTTCAGGCATGCATCCAGTCCTGCTTTGAGGTTTCAGCCATGTCCAGAGCCTCTAGTCCAGTCTCATCATGCTTCAAGTCCACAGCCTTGCCTTGAGTCTTCAGTCCAGCCTTGCAACGTTTCTAACTCCCAGTCTAGTCCAATGTCTCCAGTACAGCTTTGTTGTGCCTTCGATCTCCAGCCTTGCCTTGGATCTCCAACCCAGTCTAGCCATGCCTTGGTTGCACAACATTGTTCAGGAGTTTCACACCTATCTGGTTGTGAACCAGGTCTGCAACCTTGTATAGATCCAGTGGTCCAGTCCTGTCTTGTCTCAAGTCCCTTGCCTAGTCCAGAACTCCCAGGCCAGTCTTGTGTTGTGCCTAGTTTCCAGCCTCGCCAGAAATCTTCAGCCAAGTCCAGCCTTGCTCCGAGTCCTCAGCCTTGCTTTGAGTCTGTAGTCCAGAGTATCCAGCCCAGTCCAGTGCCTCCAGCCCAGTCTAGTCTTGCTTCAAGTTCTCAGCCTTGTTCTGAGTATCCAGTTCCGAGTATCCAGTCCAGCCTGAGTCACCAAGTCCAGTCCAGTCCTGTTGTTAGAACCAAGACTTATCCAAAGGGCTCCATCCAGCCTCACCCAGCGTTCCGGTGCCAGCTTAGTTCGAGTGGTGTCCCAGTTCATGGTCATTTGATCTCAGTTCCAGTAGCGCCATGTGCCCAAGCTTCTCCCAGCCTTCCAGCCTCCTTCAGAGAATCCTGCTCCACCGCTTTGCTGTCTCCTCCTGCACCTTGCTGGTTTCCTTGTTGCTGCCCAATTGGTCTTGATCGAAACCAGTTACTTCTTGATTCTAAGGACTTATTTATTGTAAATAGTTACTTAATAAAGAGTATTTGCCTGGCTGCAAATAGTTATTTAATAAAATAATAGTTATTTAATAAAGAGTATTTGCCTGGCTGGTTCATACTCTGATCAGGATGTGATCCTAAGATTTTAGCTCACAGATCTTGGGCAGCAGAGAATTGGTGGCTGCTGTTTCACCTATATTTAACAGAGAACAGAGCAAGAAAAACAATCCTTCCTGAAAGCCACAGTGGTTATTACGTCCTGCCTTTCCTAATTGGATGTAGTGGGATTAATTCTTCTGCAACAAGTCTGATTCTTAGGCACAGTGAACTGGAAGTCAGGCAAGAGTAGCAAACACTTAATTCCTTCATATACAGTATATCTATTCTATTGTTATTTCTAAGAAAGCTAGAAGCAGAAGAGAATTAGATGGCTGTTAATCCCACAGTTTAAGACACCAATTGTATCACTTGATTGGCCTTGGAGCCCTTCCATCTTGACTATGAGTGGAGGGGGAAGTCACGGTACCACCTGCTTTTCGCCTGAGGCAGCAAAATGTCTTGGAATGGCCTTGGCTGAACCCATGACTCCGTGAAATTACAGAGCTTGTAATTATAGGCAAATATAAAGAGAGCCAAAGTTTCATTCTTTGAGCTATTTCATAACAGTCTGAGTATATGCTTTCCCCATTCTTCAGATCTATAGAAGATATATTCTAGTTGGCAAATCTGCTACTTGTTTGGAAGACATATGTTCTAGGTGAATACAACTGTACCACTACCCAGATTCATGACATCCCTAATAACAAAATCCTCCAACCAGTGGTGCCCAGGGAGGGGGGGGGGGAATCAGAAAGGCAAGATGAGGTTCATGACCATGATTTCAAAGCCACACTCCTTTGTACATGTGTATGACACTGGACCCCACACAAAAGAGTCAGGGTTTGATCATGCCATTGCCTCTGCCATCTTGACTATTCTGACTGCCCCCGTGAAAGCTGCTGCATCTGACCATCCCTCATTCCTGTTTCATTGCCTGGACCTTGTGATCACACGGCAGTCATTTCCCTTGGGTTAGCTGCTCAAATGCTATTTGTGATGCTGAATCTCCACAGGGGGAGGCCATCTTTCATTCTGCAGGAACTTTTGCATTTATTTATTTTTTATTTATTTATCGGATTTGTCACCACCCATCTCCTCCTACCAGAGGGACTCTGGGCGGTTTACAACAAAAGTAGTCAGTTTAAAACAATAAATACAAAAACAATACAATATATAAAAATATACACAGCATTAATAAATAACTATAAAAATAGCAGTAAAAATGAAGTCCAAGTGGGAAGATCTAACACAGTCCATGTATGTGAGGAGTGCTCTAGGGTGCCAGCCATCCCCAAGCGGAGCTACTCCCTTCTCTGCCCCAAGCAAGACAGCAGAGCCAAGTCTTCAGGTTCCTCCAGAAGGCCAGGAGCAACAGGGCTAACCGCACCTCTGGGGGCAGCATGTTCCACAGGGCAGGAGCTACTGCAGAGAAGGACCACTTCCTGGACCCCGCCAAGTGAAATTTTCTTGTAGACGGGGTCCGCAGCATGCCCTCTCTGCATGATCTGGTGGGATGGGCTGATGTAATGAGGAAGAGGCGGTCCCTCAGGTAACCTGGCCCTATGCCATGTAGGGCTTTAACAACCAATGCCTTGAATTGGACCTGGAAGCAGACTGGTACCCAGTGCAGCTCACACAGTAGAAGTGTTATGTGTGCCGATCTAGGGGCACCCAAAAATAACCCACGTGGCTGCATTCTGGACCAGCTATAGCTTTTAGATACTCTTCAAGGGTAGCCCCATGTAGAGAGCATTGCAATAGTCTATGTGGGAGATAACAAGGGCATGAGTGACTGTTCAAAGGGCCTCCCAATCCAGGAAAGGGCATAACTGGCACACAACATGAAGCTGCACAAAGGCCCTCCTGGCCATGGCTGCCACCTGTTCTTTGAGCAGGAGTCGTGAGTCCAGGAGGACCCCCAGATTATGAACCGGGTCTGTCTGGGGCAGTGCAACCCCATCCAGCACCAAAGATGACAAAGTCCCGGATACAGAAGAGCCATTAGCTTCCCTCACCCTCCTTCCCCTTCTCTTGTAGATTTCACAGATAACTTTACCTTTGAATCCAACCTTCTAAGTTTCATAATCCCTTTTTAAAAAGCTGCCAGGCTCAATTCTCCCAGTTTATGCACCGCAGTCTTGCTACATCCTGCCTCAGCCTCTAGGCTCAAGTAAGCCATCCCTCCCTCTTCCTTCCCTCTTTCCCACATTCTACCTCTATCAGATCTGTGGTGGAACGCCATACTGCTAAATTCATTATCAAATCAAGCTACCAAGTTCAGGGTATGTGGCTGAAAAGATTCCAGTGCTCCTGAGAAAGGGGTTGGAGGGCCTTAAGCCATTCACCAATAGTCACATCACTAATTTGCTTATTTATTTTGAAACAGATTCATCATCTTTCAAAATGAACTTTACTAAGGCAATGCACAAGGAAGAATCCTAATATTGCTTACATTTTAGAGGAAACCTGGCAACTGGCCCAAGAAAAAATACAACTAATTAATGAAATACAATACTTTCTAGAGCAAGCACTGTTTTACAGTTCCATTATACTAGGACCTCATTCTTCAGTTACAATATTCTATTCTCATAGGAAGGGAATTCTGTGGCACTTTTTCCCTCTTTACTTGATCAATGGAAAATGCTTCTTCCCTCCCTTTGGTTTTGCTTCTGTTAATGTCAGCACAAAGTTAGTTTTGAGCCTTTGAAATTGGTATTTTCTAATCATTGCACTGTATCCCTCTCTACCACATAGTGTTAGGACTCATTTGATCGCATACAATACATCCAGTTTCCATTATGAGAGCAATGCTATACCCCATGCATTTTTAACTGAAACACATCTACTTTCATTCAGAAAATCAAAAGATGGAAGTCACCAGTAATTCTCAAAGAATAAAACTTGCTTTTTCCATTCTTTAGAACATATGTGTCCTTAAAAGTGTTATGAAATCAAAGTATCAGTAGCAGAAGAAAGCATTATACAGAGATACTGTATTCAGTATTGATCTACTTAAGGACAGCAGAAATAAACTGAAAGAATTCAATTGGATGCTCCAAAGATAAAGACACATTTTTAGACTGTGTTATAAATGAAAGGAAAATTTGGAATTAAGAACTGCACACAGCAGAGAGAAACTGTCTAAAACTTTAGATTAGACAAGGTCATGATAGCAATGTTCAAATATCTAAAAGCACAATTCAAAAAATGAGCAGGTCTCTTAAGAGTTTAAACAAGATCATGTCAGATCTGAAATGTCATGTGTACAGAAAAAGTGCTCCCATTTTCCCCACATGCTTTGCTTCACCAATTATGATTGACCCCGTCCTCCTTGCTAAATTCCAGTGCTTTTGACTTCTATTCCCTAGTGATTGATAGAACTTTGTTCAGAGTCTTCAAGCATTGTGTAGCAGCGGAGCATGTGCTCTGCCTTCTTAATATGGAGCAGCTTTTCATTCTGGAGGAAGATCCATACCTCCCCATGCCCAGAATTGACATGTTATCTTGAGTCTCTCCCTCCAGCACTCCAAAATGTATCCTATTCCTTAATCAGCATTTACTGTATTGGAGCTTTGCAGCTGTCCAACTGCTCCATGGTAGTTCAGCAAGAACGGTAGTAGGTGGGCACATAAGTAAAAAGTAGCCAGATAGATTAGTTTTGAGAAATAGGAAGGCAAGTCCTACTAATATGATTGCTTGCAGGAATTCAGATGTATAATGTTCTCATAGAAGCCTATTCCTTTCCCAGAGTAGATCTATTGCATAACAGTTATTGAATAGTCAATAAAGGCAGTCCTATAGATCACATTTTAATAGTCTAGCATTACAAGTATGGAGCTAAATCTATTATTCAGATGGATTAAACATAAAGTACAACACTCCAAGTCCCATCAGAGGGTGAGATAAAACAGAAGGGCACATTTCATAAGATCTGCTTAGAGAAAATAATGGCCTTTGGTTCCTTTTCTACTCAGCTATCTATCTATGTTTCTAAGCTGCTAAATTGCTAACAAGCTACTTACTTGGCTTGCTACATTGCCACAAACAATTGTACAGGTGGAGATGGCATCAAGAACCAGCTTTTCTCCCCACAATAATTGTCAGCCCCACTAGTTAGACAAGACCAAGAAATCAACTCCACAGCAAGGCTAAAACTACTTTTATTGAGATTGGCTATAACAACAGAATTTTGCAAGTTTGATTATATTGTACCTTCTACCACTACTTATAGTTCAGTGAATTAGGAAGGTATCTGTCCGAGCCTCTTCTGAACATTATCTGTCTGCTGTCGACTTAAAATATACTGTATTTTACTCCTTGTCACCCTGGCAAGGGCACTTGTATATCTCCATCAAGGCCATCTTTCTTACTCTCTACAGTAATAGAGACCACATACATAGAATACTGATATGAATGCAGTGAAGAGATGCTTTTCTGTCAATCAATAGGGAATATTAATCAATAGTATAGGTATTTTGGGGCAGAGGGAAATGCTGGACACAATCAGTAGAAGAGGATGTAAGAAAGATGGAACAAGAAAAATTGTTTCAGATGTCTTGAAAAGTCTGTTTACACATTAAAGCAAAACATTAATAAATTGTCCAGTAGGGTGGCAGCAGCTAGCTAACCATGTGTCCTAACTTAAGCAAAAAACCACGCTGAGACAAGGAATTAGTCTCTAGTGTTTATTAACTGCTCTAGTAGACAAAAATCCTACCAAACTGAAGGATCGTGGGAAACCCAGACAGATAAACCCCAAAACTCAAGGCGGGTCTGCTCTGAGCTTCTTTGAAGGACAGTTCAAAGCCTCTAAACTACACATGTGTTTTCCCCCCTGGATAGGGGTCCCCTCCTGCTCACCATCTGTACTCATGACATCATGGCTAATCTGAACACCCAAGCAGGACTGGACCTGATCAAAGCTCCCAGAAGACAATGGCAAACTACGTCTATACTGTTGTCAAGAAAACAACTTGGATATGTCTATGAAGTCACCAAGAGTTCCATGGACTTGGACATTTGCCTTTTTAATTCATAAATAAAGACATTTCAGAATGTCCTGGGAATACATTACAGGTAGTCCTCAACTTACGACCATTAGTTCCACAACTGTTCAAAGTTACGGTGGTGCTGAACAAAGGGACTTATGACCAGTTCCTGAAGTTATGGCTGTTGCAGTGCCCCCATGGTCACGTGATCAAAATTCGGGTGCCTGGCAGCCCGCCCACACTTACAACCGCAGGGCCGCTTCAACTTCCCCCCATCTCCCCCCCACCTATGGCCTTTTGGCCCCTGCATTCTTGTAGCCCCAGAGCTGCAGCATACCAAGAATCCCCTTTGCGCCGCACTGCTGGGTTGGGCTGGGGCAGCTGAGGCTTCCAGGGGTGGCTGCAGCTTCACACTGTGCTGCAGCTCATGGGCTTCTTGCAGACCCACAGCCTTGGCATATTCTTTCCCTGGCCTTCCTGAGCTCGCATCACACTGCAGCTCCCCCCTCCCCTAACTTGTGACAGCCTGCACTAGCCCTCCCAGGCCGTCCCCACCCTGCCGCAGCACCCCCATGCTCCTTACCTGGGACTCCCACCTCTTCCTGCTTAACAACCCATGTGTCTTGGGGTTACAATAGCAATCGGGACAGCTGGGATTGTTGTTGCTAAGCAATGCAGTCATATGACATCACACTTTATGACCTCATCACTTAGCAACAGAAATTCCAGTCCCAATTGTGGTTGTAAGTTGAGGACTACCTACTGTATAAACCCTTTCTTTTATCATTTCATTGTATGAAAGCAATCTTCATCATAAGTTTCATTTATTCTTGGTCATAGACTATAGAGTTGGAAGGGGCCATTTATGTCACAGAGTCCTTAGGTGCTTAGGTAAACTTATATAAAATGGAGCTTCTCCTGGTGATAACATGAATTGGTTCATGTAATCACTAGGCAACAATAGAGAAGCTGTTGCCATTACCTTTTTTCCAGGCTCCAAGCAGGAATTCAAATTAAAATACCCCTGACCATTAGCTATTTAATGCATGCATCCAGCAAAGGAGAGTGACCACATCCTCCCTTAGTTTTACTTTCACTAGAATCTGCCTTCATGTATTGTGCTGTCTGGAATCATAGGGGACACATAGCCTCTTACCCCTGTTATAATTCTCCATTCCTTTTCCAACATTTGCCCCAATAAACAAATTATACTTCACATTCTTGCTGCCCATCTATGTTCCATTCTATCCCTTCTTCTCCAGTGTAAGATTTCAGATCAGATACCATGGGCTACATCTGCTGTACTACTAATCACTCCACCAGACTGTAACACAAGGAAATGTGATAGCAAGATCAACTCCATTGGCTTGTCCAATAAGTCAGATATCGCCTACCTTCCTGTGTCTGGTGGGACCCAGGTTGGGGAACGTTATGCTAGAACCTAACCCCAGGCCCTCAGAGGATATTTTTAAAAAACAAGCTGCAACAAGGTTAATTGAAATGAAATTAAATCTTCCTCCTACATTTGACAATCAGATCTGCATGAACCTCTTTGTTGTGCTTTCATAATGGCTTTATTTTTTAAAACCGTAATTATATTCTCTGTTTGTAATTGTACTGATACATAAATAACTTTTTATGCATTATAACTTTTATTTGTAAACTGCCCAGAGTCACTTTTATAGTGAGATGGGCAGTATATACATTTAATGAATAAATAAATAAATGTTTGCTAGATCAGGTTATGTGGAATGGAAATGAAATGAGAGACAAAAGAGGAGAATTAATTTCATTCCATGTCCTTAGTAGGAAAGATAAAAAGCCATCCTAAACAAGCCTGCCTACTTTTTTCCTGGGCATTATAGAGCAGGATTTGCAAGATGCAAGCCCTGTCATTTGCTTGGGCCTGCTGACATTTCTACTGTACCTAGAGGAGAACAAATTGTTCAGCTCTGGCAAGTATAACTGAACAGAAAAAATGGCAGCTTTTTAATGAAACAAACAAAACATCCCAAGGGGAAAGCCATAGATATGTACCTATTAGTTCTCCAACTTCTTTTACAGCCTCCATTTTTCAAGGGCTATTTTAATAAAATATTCACTGTTCTGTGTGCAAGAACGTGATAACTCTAAGAATAAACTTGACAAAAATGGAGATGAACTATTACCCCACGGAACTTGAATGCTCATCTTTTGTTATTTTCTCTTCGTTTATATTTTTTAGAGGTGGATAATTTATTTGTTTGCTTGTTTATCCATTCATTAATTCACTCGATTCATAACCAGTTATAAGCTGCTAGGACTTGTGTGTGTGTGTATAGGTATATAGGTATATAGAGTTATCTATCTAGATCAGGGTTTCTCAACCAGGGTTCTGTGGAACCCTAAGTTTCCATGAGAGGTCACTAAGGGTTCCCTGGGAGATCATGATTTATTTAAAAAATTATTTCAAATTCAGGCAACTTCACATGAAAGAGGTAAGTTCCATTCTTTATTTTAAGTTTAAGAACACTGTTAATGCATATATACAGGCCTACACATGAAACGAAAGTAACGATTTTGTAACTTCTGGCCTATATTTGAGCCTGAATGTGCAGGGGTTCCCCGAGGCCTGAAAAATATTTCAAGGTTTCCTCCAGGGTCAAAAAGTTGAGAAAGGCTGGTCGAGACAGAGACAGAGGTACAGTAGCAAGGAAAAAACTGAGCCTTGAGTAACAGGAGCTAAATCTTGCATCTCAGGTGCATATCTGGAGCCTCCCAACCCTGCTCCACGTTATGGAGAATGATTGGTAATTCAGCTACTGACATGAAACTGTTCCATATCAGTCTCTAAGGGTTGTGCCACTCACCAGCCTTATTATTGAGGCACATTAAAGCTAGCTCTGCAGGCACAGCAATTTATGTTGTAGAAAACAAATAATATCCATGAGGCTGAAATGCATATTAAGTAGAACAGGCAAACTGAAACTGCCTGATGACCCTGGAACAGAAGGAGGCAGTTAACAAAACCCAGATTTTATTTTTATTTTTTTATTATTTTTTGTGGTGTGAAGACAGAGTTAATATATGGGTACAAAAACATTGTTTATGTTAGAAGGTGCTAGTATCAGTAGAAAGGGTGGGCCTGGAGCCTCCTTAGTAATGTAGAATTTAGAGGTGCAAATCAGCCCATAGTAAGCCCATGTTGTTAAAGGTCATGCTATAATTTACACTGTGTTTGTAAGGCCTCTGTATCACTTGAGAGGGTATATAACTTGTACCCTTGTAGGCTTTGGGGCTCTTCTGGGTTCTTCTGGTGAGGAGCCCAGTGATCACTGGAGTTGTGCATGCCAATAAAAGAAACTTCGTTTCATCGATCTCCAAATGCTTGTTTCCTAATGTAAATGGACATGTTTTCCCATAAAAATGTTGACTGGGTTTCTGTTGACTCCAGGATGGAAGGAATGCATTAATTCAACTATGAGAAAGAGCTCTTAGCCATTGTGTAGTGAAAGGTGAAAGGTCCCCTGTGCAAGCCCCGAGTCATGTCTGACCCTTTGGGGGCATGCTGCTTTTGCGATGTTTTCTTGGCAGACTGTAGTGGGGTGGTTTGCTATTGCCTTCCCCAGTCGCCACCTTCCCCAGCAAGCTGGGGGCTCATTTTACCAACCTCGGAAGGATGGAAGGCTGAGTCGACCTGAGCCGGCTACCCGAGAATCCAGCTTCCGCTAGGATCGAACTCGGGTCGTGGGGAGAGTTTCGGCTGCAATGCTGCCGCCTACCACTCTGTGCCACACGAGGCCTCTTAGCCGTTATTTACTATTAATCCATTAAATACCCTTGAAACCTCACAACACAATAGAAGTGCAGGAGTCTGTCACCAGTTATCTTTGGCTAGCTGGTTTAGCATGTTCTGAGTTTTCTGCTTTTATATTGTTGTAATGGTGCTTGTGTTTTAGCTCTAGATGATGTTAGATCTCATCTGAGGGGTTTTATGTAGAAAATGTATGTATTCTAAAGACAGTTTAAACATTTTGAATCTAAACACAAAGAATCAGTTTGCTAAAAATGTCCTTAAAATCAGTGGGATTGGTAAAACTATATTTCCATTTAATGAGAAGCAGATTTCTTTGGGAAGTCTTCCAAATTCTTTTTTTTTTCTTGGAGATGATATCAGCAAGGAAGGGTCATGTCTGAGATTCTGAACTTAAAAAAAAAAAAAAAAGAACAGTGAAAATTGGAAGATTTAGATGTTGATTTCCATCATCTCTTTATATTCATGCTGGACTCTGAAATTTAATAGTGAAAATTACTAAGGAGGAAAGATGGGAGAGTAATTTACCCAAACAATAGAAGCTTTTCTTTAAAAAGCCAAAGTTTTGGGCTATGTATGGCTGTTGGAAATAGTTAAGCAACTCTAATTTGCAAGGACATGCCCATTCAAGACACCTGCCAAGGCCTGCAGAATAAAAAAAAAGACCCAACAGTGGTGGGCCTTGGTGTGTGATTTACAACTAACTGCCATTTTTGCAGTTTCCATAGCAACACTAAAGAGATTTAGAAACAACTTGCTGTGAAAGTTGACAAATTCACAAAGCATTTACTGCACATGCCCCAGTGGTGTTAAGCACACTTTACTCTTGTGTTTTAATTTGAGATGAATTGATGTAATACAAGCTGTCATTTAACAACTTTTGAAATAGAAAACCATGGCTAGCTGGTTAAAAACCAATCTAAGGGCATAAATGTTCAATAGTCTCTTTATAAGAGCCGCAAGAATGAAGAATAGTATTAAGTTTTTTAAGAAGTCTAAACCAAATATATATATATATAAAAAATAAAAATAAAAATTCCCTTCTCACCCATATGGGTGGTATGTGTCTTCCTCAACCTCGGGTCCCCTACCAGAGGCCTGGGAGTTTGAGGGTACTGCACAGTATCTTAGCTGTTCCTAGCACTGCACTCTTCTGGATAGAGACCTCTGATGTTGTTCCTGGGATTTGTTGGAGCCACTTTCCCACCTTGGGGGTCACAGCCCCAAGTGCCCCTACCACCACTGGGACCACTTTGGCCTTCACTTTCCACATCCTCTCTAGTTCCTCCTTCAGGCCCTGGTACTTCTCCAGCTTCTCATACTCCTCCTTCCTGATATTGCTGTCATTTGGCACCGCTACATCTATCACCACCGCTGTCTTCTGATCCTTGTCTATTACCACAATGTCTGGTTGATTGGCCAGTACCTGCCTGTCTGTCTGGATCTGGAAGTCCCACAGGATCTTAGCCCTGTCATTCTCCACAACCTTCTGTGGAATCTCCCATCTGGACTTGGGAGGGTCTAGCCCATACACTGTGCAGATGTTCCTGTACACAATGCCAGCTACTTGGTTGGGCTGTTCAGTGTATGCTGTTCCTGCCTGCATCTTACACCCTGCCACTATGTGTTGGGCTGTCTCTGAGACCTCTCTGCACAGTCTGCACTTTGAGTCCTGTCTAGTGTGGTAGACCCCTGCTTCTATGGATCAGGTGCTTAGTGCCTGTTCTTGTGCTGCTATGATCAGTGCCTCAGTGCTGTCTTTTAGTCCAGCCCTTTCCAGCCACTGGTAGGATTTCCCAATGTCAGCCACCTCAGCTATCTGTCGATGGTACTTCCCATGCAAGGTCTTGTCTTGCCATGGCACTTCCTCTGCTTGATCTTCCTACCATGTCTGCTGCTGCCTCAGGTATGCTCTCAACAACTCATCTTTAGGGACCATCTAACTGGATGCTCTGGGTTTCATCCAGAACAATGGATTGGACACTTACCAGACCCCACCCTCCCTCTTTCCACCTGGTATATAGTCTCTGGGTGTTGGACTTGGGGTGGAAGCCTCCTTACATTGTGAGGTCTTCACATCAGCAGCCTCCATGCCCTCCTTTGGCCAGCTCACTATACCGGCAGGGTATCTGATGACTGGCAGGGCATACATGTTGATGGCATGGATCTTGTTCTTCCCATTGAGCTGGCTCTTCAGGACCTGTCTTATCCTTTGGTGGTACTTGGATGTTGCTGTCTTCCTTGCCTCCTCATTGTGGTTCCCATGTGACTGTGGGATACCAAGGTAGTTGTAGCTGGTCTGTATGTCTGCTATGTGGCCTGCTGGTAGTTCCACCCCATCAGTCTTAACTACCTTCCCTCTCCTTACTACCATCCGGCCACACTTCTCCAGTCCAAATGACATCCCAATGTCCTCACCGTAGATCCGTGTCAGGTGGATCAGTAAGTCGATATATCTCGTCCATATCTTGTCCATATCTTGTACATGGAAGAAGTATGTATGTGTGTGTGTGTGTGTGTGTGTGTGTGTGTGTGTGTGTGTATGTATATAAGCTCCAATCACAGATCCCATCAGTGGAAGTGGAGAGACAGGACATTTTCATGAATTTCCTTCTTGAAACTTATTTACCATTTCAAAGCAGACAGTGAGGGAACCAGGGACCATAAAAGGAGATTAGAAAATCATATTTCTTTCTTCCATTGACAGGAGCAACCCATGAATAGAAGATATTTCCACCAGCAGAAGAAAATTCTAGGTTTTAATCACACAGTTTCTTAAACATTAGAAACAAGGCAAATGTTACATACAGCCTCTTGGAAGCATAAGGCAGTAAATTCCAAACCAGGAATTGTCTTCTTCCATGAGTGATGGCCATTCCTTGTGCCTCCCAGTTCCATAGTTCCATTTAGAAATTCTCATTTCTCTTCCTTTTAAATATTTCTCAGTCTCTATTTTTGCTTCCAATTGCTGTTCTTCTCACATGCTCCTGCTGGATAGCAACCCTCACTCTTGGTGGTGAATTGCTGATTCAGGAAACATCTACAGTCCCTAAACTACTAAAGGACACTTACATGTTGTTGGTCAAATATGCTGGCTAGGAATCCTGATAGTTGTGGTTCTATCACATATGGAAGATACCACAAAAGTAATAACAGAGGAAGTGGATGATAATTTTTGTGACACATTTGGGTATCTGAGATTTTTCTCTGCTCCTTAGTCAACAAGAACTATATCCTTTCTTGATATGAGGTATCATTACTTTGTGTTTTACAGTATATGAGAAACACTCTTGCCACCACACACACATGAAGGAGAGGGTTAGAGCTGGTCCTCCCTCTAAACTCTGCCTATAATCTTCTATAGCCTGCAGAGAAGATGATACTGACTATGCTTTGAACCTTTGTTTGTTAGGTCAATTCTTGCATAGTGACAGGTGATTCTGACAGTGAAACTCTCTGTGGCGGAAATTACAAGCATGGAAGAATTTCTGATTTGAAACTGTGTCTGATACCCCCAGTTCAATGCCTTCACATAACCTAATATGCACTTGACTTTTTGTCACTTTCTGCCTCCCCTTCCTGAACATATTCTCATTTTAAATCTATCCAGTAGCATTTTAAAATAGTTGTGGTATGAGGAATAAAATCATGTCTTCTGGTGAGACCTCAGGGACCAGAAAGGCAGAGGTTTTTTATTTGCTGTTTTAATGTTTTATGTGTTGCTTTTTAATGCAAAGAAGACAGCAGAGCTAGTGGCTGGTAGGATCTAGCAGAGCATCTTTATTGTCAGGTTTATTTTGGATTTCAGAGGCATGCACAATGTTTCTGGAGACATAGCAGGGCCTTCTAGCAAACAGTTAGGTCTCAACCAGCCTTGTTTTAACCATGTCTTCATTTAACAGACTTTATTACATAAGCAATCTGCAGAGCAAGACATAAGGGCATAAGTCATAGTTATATGCTGCCTTCAGGATCAGAGGGAAACTATGAATAACACCAGTTGCATGATAACATCAGCAGTGGGAAATATCCTTCATTTGTAGTAAAATCTGTTAGCTTTATTTCTGGCTCTCACATCCAGTTTGCCAAAGGGCATCTGACTGGCTACTGCATAAGAGACAGGATGTTGGATATAATAATGCAATTATGGAGTCCGTGGTGCTCTCTGAGCTTGGTTGTTTGCTTGCAGATGTTTCATTACCCAACCAGGTAACATCATCAGGACTCCACAGTTCAACCTTGAGCTATATATATTCTCTTTTACTGTAATGCAATTATTATTATGTTGTTATAGATTGTGTAGTAGATAGCTACATTTTCTAGAGCAGACAAGGTTTGCTAAATGCCAACCGATTCCATTAATATAGTATAACAGGATAAAAATGTTACATGTGGGTAGAAGGGCAGAAGGAAAAGTTGTCCTATGAAACACAACTCCACATGAGTTGCAACAGCAAACAGTACACCTTCAAGAATCCCACAACAGGAACCTCTGAGACACATAGCAAAAACTTGAGCTAGAAAACTACCAATACAAAAGAATACAGATGCATTTTCATACCTTTCTTGGCTTTTAAAGTACAAACCAACCCATTTCCTAACACTTCAATAGTAATTTCAAGCTCTTTTTAAAAATGTGTTAAATAGGAAGTTATTTTTTTCCAGCTCACAGCCATTAAAAAAAAAACTTTCCCATAGCAACGATAACCTAAAACAAACCAAGCTAAAGGGCTATATAATTCTAGATCACAACAAGTCAGCCCCAATCTATTGTATATTTTAGAACTACATCTTTTTTCTGCTAGGGGAAAAAAAGAACTACTAATGAAGTTGTCAGGCCTATTCTCTGAATCATTGTTTAATTTTAATCCAGTTGAAATATTGTATTACTAGAACAGTCATAATACAAGCAAGATGGTACTGTATCTACACATTTTACAAAATAAATTATAAATGCATTCAACAGGAAAATATGTAACATATCCCATCAAAGAACAAAGGACTACTTGTCTCAGATGGTTTGCATAGAGGCTTTAAAACTAAAGCTAAGACTTTGCTGTCTAATACATTAATAGGGGAGCATTTCTAACCAATTACGTTTTACTGGTGGACAAGCACAAAATACAAAATAATAATAATAATAATAATAATAAAAAATAGATGGGATGCATTTCAGTCATGAATACTTTATTTACAATCAATTGTCAGTGAAGTTACAAAAACGTGAATCAGAAAAAAATGCTTGGTCATATTTGCATGATCCATTGCTGCATTTTCACTGTGGTTACACAATGTTTTGTTTTCATTCATATATTTCGTGTCTGAAAGAAGCAGCTGAATATGGAACTTATCCATTCCGTCTGGATATTGGCAGAGAAGGGGCAAAATATAACTCTTATGGAGTTCCCTATTGAAATTACAATTTCATAGAACTTGTTATATTGTTTCAATCTCCCCAAATTCACATGGACATGTATTTTAATTTTTTTTTTATTTTCAAATTTTATCACCGCCCATCTCCCCTGAAAAGAGGGACCCTGGGCGGTTTACAATAAAACTAACGTTAAAACTGTGAGCATACAAAAATGAAAATACAAATTGCCAAATATAAATAGAGGATAAAAATAAGTATAAAATCCAAGTGGCGATAAGAACTAATTCAGTGAGGGGGGCTCTGAGGCACTAGCCACCCCCAGGAAGAACTACTCCCCTTCCCACCATAGGCGAGGCGGCAGAACCAGGTCTTCAAGTTCTTCTGGAAGGCCAGGAGCGAAGGTGTTTGCCTCACCTCCAGGGGCAGAGTGTTCCAGAGGGCGGGAGCTACTGCGGAGAAGGCCTATTTCCTGGACCCCGCCAAATGAAATTCTCTTACTGACGGGGTCCGTAGCATGCCCTGTCTGCATGATTGGGTGGGATGGGTCAATGTCATGGGGATGGACTCATGCCATGTAGGGCTTTAAAGGTCATAACCAACATCTAGAATTGGACCCGGAAGCAAACTGGCACTCGCTGCAGCTCACGCAGCAGTGGTGTCACATGTTCCGATCTTGGGGCATCAATAATTGCCCACGCAGCTGCATTCTGGACCAGCTGAAGCTTCCATATACTCTTCAAGGGTAGCCCCATGTACAGCACATTGCAATAGCCTATATGGGAGGTGACCAGGGCATGAGTGACTGTTCGGAGGGCTTCTCGATCCAGGAAAGGGCGTAGCTGGCGCACAACATGAAGTTGTGCAAAGGCCCTTCTGGCCATGACTGCCACCTGCTCTTCAAGCAGGAGTCATGAGTCCAGAAGAACCCCCAGATTCTGGACTGGGTCTGAGTGGGGCAATGCAATCTCATCCAGAACTAAAGATGACAACTTCCAGGATGCAGAGGAGCCATCAACCCACAGCCACTCCATCTTACCAGGGTTTAGCTGAAGCCTGTTGTTCCCCATCCAGGCCCCCATAGTCCCAGGCACTGAGAAAGGGCAGTCACTGCATCACTTACCTCACCTGGGATGGAGATATATAATTGAGTATCACCAGCATATTGATGATACCTCATCCTGTGGTGACAGATGATCTCACCCAGTGGTTTCATGTAGATGTTGAATAGGAGAGGAGAGAGAACTGAACCCTGCGGCACCCCACAAAAGACGGATCGCAGGTCAGATCTCTCGCCTCCTATCACCACCGATTGGGACAGGCCCTGGAGGAAGGAGGTGAACCAGCGCAAGACCATACCACCCACCCCCAACTCCCTGAGCCGCCCCAAAAGGATACCATGGTTGATGGTATTGAAGGCCGCTGAGACCGCTGAGAGATCAAGAAGAGCCAGGATGGATGCACTGCCCCCATCCTGCTCCCACCAGAGATCATCCGTAAGTGTGACCAATGCAGTCTCCATCCCATGTCCTGGCCATATCCTGGCCTGAAACCTGACTGAAAGGAGTCTAGATAATCTGTTTCATCCAGAATTCTCTGGAGTTGCAACACCAACACCTTCTCAACCACCTTCCCCAAAAAGGGGAGGTGGGTGACTGGACGAAAATTGTCCGACACAGTAGGGTCCAATGATGGTTTCTTGAGGAGGGGGTGCACCAGTGCCTCCTAAAAGGTGGCCAGGAACACCCCCTTTTTCAAGGATGTATTAACTATTGCCTATATGCTCAGCTAATGGGGTTTCTATACCCCGCAAAAGTACAGAAGGGAGAAGATTGTTTCCAGGCCTAAAAATTATTTTCTCCATCTACTAAAGGTGCTTAGATAATTTGCAGGTTCCCAAGCAAACCTTGTAGCCCACACTGTCTTAACTCTGTAAGATTCTATTAGTTTCAGGCTGATATTCCATATTATTTAGTCTTTGGGGAAAAACCTTTTAGTCTGTTCATACCCAATAGAGATAAGGAATATAAGATACAACATTAATTTCTATTTGCTTATCATTTTCCAGCTTGATGGAAATTTCAGTTATGGATGTGAACATAGGGAGGAATCTGTCATTGGTTCAACACATGACTCAGTATGTGGTGGGAATATTCTGGACAGCAACGTTTGTCCGAGTGCAATAAAGAATCCATCTTTTTAGTGGTTACCTATATTATTATTAGTAGAGCTATTCACTATTAGTGCTGCCAATGCCATTGTAGATGGCAATACAGAAAACCAAAGAGTTAATTCATTATTACCATATGATGGCAGTTGGAAAAGGAAAGTAGCTTGTAGGATTTTCTACCCTAAATCCCCAAATCATTTTGATGACTGTGGGTAGCATTCCCCAGTCTACAAAAGTGTGGACTTCAACTTCTAGAATTCTTCAGCCAGCATGGCTATAGTTGAGAATTCTGGAAGTTCATGCATCTGGAGAATGCCTGTTTTGGAGAAGGATGGTCTAGGGTGCTGTGAACATCCATTTAGCATGTGGGATAGGTGTGCCCATTCTTACTCTCCCTCAGGCAGCAAAATAGCCTATGCCAGTTATGTCTCTGTAAACTAAAACTATCTCTGTGTGTGTGTGTGTGTGTGTGTGTGTGTGTCTGTGAAATCTAAAACAGAAAAGGCAGTATCAAACCTGTTCTACATTCTTGCCAAGAAAATTACATGGATATGTCTACGTAGACACTAGAAGTCAGGCTTGATTTGAGGAAGTGTTTACCATTTCTCATTCATCATTTATTTGGCTTTTATGAGGTAGCCACACTGTACTGTACTATCATTCAATCACAGATATTCACTGTGGTTTTCTTTTCAATATTTTCCCTGATTGGAGAAAGTCCATGTTTTTCAGAAAAATTCTGCTGTCATTCAATCTTTTTTTAAGGCTGGGATTTTAACATGAGCACTCAAGAGTTATGAAATTAAATCTATCATTGCTTGGTGAAAATCCATTGTGAAACCTGTCGTTTCTGATTATTTCAGATGAGGTTTTTGTTGTGCAGTTGCCCTGCCTCATTTGCAAAATGTTATATAGCAAGGGAAGCCACTAATTGTCTTCTACTTGGATCTTTTTCATATTTTCCCATCCCTTTTTTCTTTCCATGAAGAAAAGCATTAAAGAATTTAAAAGACCTGGCCTTGTATATTAACTTTTTGTTATTTTCTTCTTTTTCTCCACTCTATGAGAATTTGCATCCATAATCCTAGAAAGAAATCCAGCATGAGCAAAACATATAACAGAGATAATTTAGAAGCTCAGCTACCTTTTCAATATATTTCTTAACACATCTGCTCCTTCTGTCTCCCCCACTTTCTTCCTAACAATTGCTGATAAAAATGAGTTGTACTGGAAACACATTGTTGAAAATGACTGCTTGTGTATACATATGTAAAACGTTTCTCTCCTGGAGAGACATAATTATTACCTGAAAGTACTTTTCTTTTACTGAATGTGCCTATAGGATTTTTAACACAAAGGTCTTTTACCACCTGTACTTTACCAGCATGTGAACAATTTAACTGCAGTAACGTCAAGATGCTTTCTCAAAAGAATCAAACTAGCTGAAGCAAATGTCTTGCACGCATACTTGATTGCAGTAACTGTTATAAATGATTGCTTGTCACAGGAATAATGGGTGACCCTAACATTAGTAGACTTCTGTTAATTCTAAATTTTACCTGCCTGACCTTTTCTTTTAGATTTGAAAAGGCAATATTGAGAAATTGAGAAAATTGTTTGCAATTGGTTATTAGAATGCAGAAAAGCATTCTGTCCTCTGCTTGACTAGGTGAAATGCATTTTTTCCACTCTGGACAGCCACACAAAGTGCAATGTTAAATTGCAGTGTTAAAAAAGAATTTTTACATAAGTAAAAAGCAAATGTAAAGAAAAAAAAGAAAAGAAAGAAAAAGTGCAAAAAGCAAAACAGAATTAGAAAGAAAAACAAAGAAACAAGAAAAAAACTACTTCCGACCTTCTTTTTAACAGTTATAAGCAAACTCATTATCCCTCCTCCCTCTTGGTATTACAAAAATCCCTTCAGCCCCTTTAGTCCTTTTTCAATAATCAAAACCATAAATTGTCCACTTTTTTCCATTTTCAGCAAAATATCCATAAAAGGTTTCCAGACTTTTATTAAAGTACCCTGACTCAACAGGTCGGTTTAGCCATTTCTGCGAACTCTTTCCATTCCTCTCTTGTGGGGACCCTCTTTCTGTCTTGTCTTGTTTGCTTGCCCTTCTCTCTCCTTGCCAGCAAAGATCTACCTCCTCTCCTCTGCTCAGGAGAGATATTCTGCTGGCTTGTTCCCCGTATTTCCCATTCTTTGCTCTGCAGAGACCCTTATGGTGTGGCAGCCAGGCCTAGGTCTCTTCCACTGCTGCCCCCTCTTTGGGCAGCCCAGACCTCCTGACTGCTCACTGTCCCTGCCCAGAGAGCCCAGCACCACCTCAGAAGTAGTGCCTGCCCCCACATTCAAGAGTGGACAGGGTAGCACTGCTCCCTGCAGTTGCCAAGGGACCTTTGAGGTTGGGCCAAAGTGACCTGTTAGGCCATCTTCATCAAGGCACTCCTAATCCTGCTTCCCATCGTCCAGCCAGTATATCTATATGGTGTTCAGCAAACTTGCCTTGCAGGATACACACACGTGAGCTGCATTCAATACCAAACCTGTGAGATGCACCCCCACCCCATATATGTGAACTGCTTGGAGTGCCCTTGTAAAAAAAGGCCTTCACAGCGAGCTGAATTGACCCTGAGTAGCAGCAGGGGGAAGACTCAGTCAGGAATCAGTGGCCCGGTAAACCAAATTGTTTCTATCAACTGACCGTATCTCAGGGATAGTAGCACTGCCATGCTGACCAAGGAGGAAGGGATAAATAAGGAGGAGGTCACCCAGATGGGTTTATCAAAAACACTCCAATGTCATGCTGTACTTTACACTGTGTCTGCCTTTTCCTTTGTCTCGTCTTTGCAAGGCGGTAGGCCAGGGGTGCATAAGCAACGGTTCTGCCTTTGCCCAGGGCTGCCCAACAAGCTGCCAATGCTTTGCTGGGAATCCAGTGTACACCGTTGTATAGTTTGCATGCTAATAAAAATATGTGTTATACCTTAAAATTGGTATGGTTGTTTTAGGTGAGCCAGGTTTTGGCCACAACAATGTCATCATTTCTCTAGATGTTTTTTGATGGCAGTGCTTTCACCCAATTACATTTCAGTGTTTTTTATATTAGATTTCATTGGTTTGGTAATAATATGTAATTATATCACAGCTGTCAAGTGTTGATTGGCAAAACAATATTGAGTTTGCAAAGTGTTTTTGTGCCTTTAATTAAACACTTTCTGTTTGTAAGTTCAGACTATATTATTTCAATGTAGCCTATTACATGTTTCTTGAAGAGCCTCTCTTAGTTGGGCCAATGTCTTTTTCTGCTCCCAGAGATAGAAAATACTTTATTTCCTCCAATTTCTTTTTTCTTCTACAGCAAAATTGCTGTTAAATCATTCCAATTCCTGTCATATTTTAACTAAAGCCCTTGACAGAATAAAGAGACTTTAGAAAGGAAACCTAAATGTCAAAACAGTATTCACTCAGTTATCTTTAATTTTATTGTAATTGACTGGAGCATGAATCATGTGAATTGTTCCAAATTTACTTTCTGTGATATATTATATGAATGCTATTTATTTGACCTATTTCATCAAAGCAATTTTATTAAATGAATGCATTCGTCTTGAGTTGCAACTTATCATTAAGAGATATATAGGCAGTAAAAAGAAATAATAGCTAAATGACTGTGAGAAACAATCTTGTAATATAATAAAGCATCTTCCAATTATGCATATTAATGAAGCCAGGGTGCATACCAAAATGGACCTTTCCATACTACTCCATCCATCCTGGAGTCAACAGACAACTATACCGTTGTGAAATCCATTTCCCCTTTGCTGATCCCTATCCTCCTCTGTTTCTGCTGGGTTGGGAATTCTGGGAGTTGAAGTCCACACATCTTAAAGTTGCTAAGGTTGAGAAACACTGGTCCAGATTATTTTTTTATTTTATTTGTCATATTCTCTACTGCCCATCTCATATTATGATGACTCTGGGCAGTTTACAGACAATTAAAAATAAAAAATATTGCTAAAACAAAGCAATATAAATATAAATATATATAAATATAAATATAAGTAAAATATAATATAAACGTGCAAAATATAAAATATACAATTCAAGATGATGAGTAATCATCTTATTGTTGGCCCCATCAAGGTGCCAACCACTCCCCATGATTGGCTATCCCGAAGCAAGGTGGCACAGCCAGGTCTTAACCCCCTTCTGGAAGACCAGGAGATAGAGGGGTGCCTTACCTCTGGGGGTAATTTATTCCAAAGGGTGGGTGCCACAGCAGAGAATGCCCTCCTCCTGGACCCCGCCAATCGGCAATTCCTCATGGACAGGGTCCATAACATGCCCTCTCTGCTTGACCAGATGGGACGGTTGATGTAACGGGAGTGAGGCGGTCCCTAAAGTAACCTGGCCCCATGCCAGGTAGGGCTTTAAAGGTCATAACCAACACCTTGAATTGGACCCAGAAGCAAAGTGGCATCCAATGCAGCTTGAGCAGCAATGGTGTTATATGTGCCTTCCTTGAGGCTCTTAAGACTGCTCGTGCGGCTGCATTCTGAATCAGCTGTAGCTTCCAGATATTCTTCAAGGGTAGCCCCATGTAGTGCCTGTTGCAATAGTCTATACAGGAGATGATCAGGGCATGAGTGATCATTCAGAGGGATTCCCGATCCAGGAAGGGGTGTAGCTGGCGCACAACACAAAGCTGTGCAAAGGCTCCCCTGGCCATGGCTGCCACCTGCTCTTCGAGCAGGAGTTGTGAGTCCAGGAGAACCCCCAGGTTCTGCACCGGATCTGTCTGGGGCAGCGCAACCCCATCCAGAGTCAAAGATGGTAAGTTCCCAGATGCCCAGAAGCCCCTAACCCACAGCCACTCCATCTTACCAGGGTTCAGCTGAAGCCTGTTGTTCCCCATCGAGACCCCTACAGCCTCCAGGCACTGAGAGGGTGGTCACAGCTTCACTTAAGTCACCAGGGATAGAAATGTATAATTGAGTATATGGCATACTGATGATACCTTATCCTGTGGTGACGGATGATCTCACCCAGTGGTTTCATGTAGATGTTAAAAAGGAGCGGAGAGAGTACACATACAATACATGACAGGCAAAGTGATTTGTCTGAGTCCTCCAGCTTTGTTGTCTTCCCTCTTCTGCAGATCATCAGTCATGGCTTTGCAGCAGGTTGTGGAGAGTGGTGAGACAAAGCAAAGATGAGCAGCAGGGAAGAATCTGTTTGCAGGCACCCCAAGGCTACAATTCAGCCCCATGGAAGGGATGCTGAGCAGGTGAGCACTTGAAGATGTGTGAGCGGGCTCACTTGTTACTTGGAGGCATTCATCACTTTTCGCTGTCTTTACTAACTTGGTTGCAGACAAAAACCTTGGTTGCAGAGAAAGAGAAAGCAACAAGAACAGCAACAGAAAGCAACAGCAATAGCTTTGTTTTTCCAGACCACTAAGTAAAGACTTATCTTGCTGCCCTCCCCTACACAGTCTGAGTGGAGAGCTACTTGTTAACAAACAGGCAGCAGTGCACCCCTGCTTATAAGAAACACTCCACCCTCTTTTTTCTGAGGGGAGGACTCTTTCCCCAATCTGGTTGGCTGGTTTCACACAATGAAACTTAAACCAAGGCAACCATCATTTTAGCCTAGTGTATGGTGCAAAGCCAGCTATGTTAAGAAGGAAGTGGTTTTGTTTGTGGGACCAACCAGCCATAAGTCATGGAGGGTCAGAAAGAACACCATGATGTGAGACACATCTTGTAAGGCCTATTAAATTCAGTGAGTCTTACTCCTTGGGAAGTGGATAAAGGATTGTAGCCTAAGCTATTCGAAAAAGAAACATGATAGGAAATGTTGAGAACTTGACTCTTGTATGCAAGACAAGGCATCCAGAATGCGAAAAGCCTTACCCTCATCCTTGCTGAGTGACAAGAAAATAGTTTTCCAAATTACTTGTTTGCCTTGATTTATGCCACAATATTATTTTCCTTTCCCAAGTGCCTCGTAATTATTAGCTGTAGTAAGATGGCTTGCTGTTTGTTTTTGTGACAAAAAGGAACATAAGCCACGTTGTTTGTCAAACACCACTTAGGTAACAAAATGCCAAAGGCACAATTGATTTTCTACTAAAATTCTACTGTTCTGTTTAAAAACAACCTACAGGGCTCATCTCCCATTTTATTGCTTCTGTTTTCCCTCTATGTCAAATTTAATCCTGGCACTTCGGTTGTTAGACTGCACATACTGCTCTGCTGAAATAAAGTTCCAATAAGTCTTTTAGCTCTAAGCAGCACACTTCAGTCCTAAACCCCCAATTACTATCATTCTGGAGACTTTGATGATTACTTTAGGGTTATTACTCATTTATGTATCATTCTTCCTAAGTGCAATGTAATATGAAGGATCAAAAATGGCAGATCTGTTTGTTTTGCAGAACTGCTTATGTGAGGGTGAAAGCTTACTGGAAACATTTTGTAAGTATTCTGAATCAGTCTACTCACACCAGTAAGTGCTATATAAATCATATAAATATTAGGTGGGTATGTGAGAATTCTTGCCCTTCAGAAGAACAGTAAAGACTAGGAGACAATGGGCAGATTTGCACTTTCTGCTTACCCCCTCTCCAGCAGAGACCACTCACTGCTTCCTGAGTGCAAGAATGGATGATATCCTTCTCCTCATATTCCCAGCCCACTGCAAATGCACTCCATGTTTTCCAGCTTTGATTCAAAACTGCTGCTTTCCAATCTGAACTGTCATAAACACTTCAGAGCAGATGATTTCCAGTGCTTTGATCTAATCTAGAAGCATCCCCAGCTTTGATTTGATTCAGTGTCTGGCACACCCCCTCTCCTCCAGTAGTTGGTTGCTACCCTGGGCAACCATTTTGTTCTGGGTTGCCAGTTACTATGTTCTCTGCTGTTCGGGGGTTGCTGCCTTTTTTTTTTAATAATCTTGCAGTTGATCCAACAATGAAGTGTTAAGTCAACAAAACTTCCTCAAGCCTAGAAGCTCATGCTCCATTCAGCCCTTACATTTTTCTGTTTCTACTGAGGCTGGGTGAAGCAGACCCACCTTTCTTTCCCACCCTGTGCCCACAGTACCCTTCCCTTCTCTTCACATTGCATTATAGGGACATTGGTACTTGTTTCTATGAAGCTGAGCTACAAGCTCTTCCTTGCAACAAAACATCCATAGATTTACAGAGGATCATAGGAATGAAAGGACAACCTGTTTCCCCTGCTATTTTGATTATTACAGCATCAGAGCAATGATGATACCAGAAGGAGAAAAAAGAAAGGTCTGTATTAGGGTCATAGGAGATACAATCTGGGAAGAGGGTTGAAGGCATCCATGTGTGCTGGCTGGGAAAGCAAAGGCAAGGCATAGGGACTAGTAAAATAAGAATATTCCCTGAAAGGAAAAGGCAGGCACTGGTTGACCACCAACAAGGCTGGTCTTCCTTCTGCACATGGATGGGAAGGACAAGAAGCAGGAAAACAAGCAGTCAGGTCTTGCAGTGGCCATATTCCAGACTAAGGACCAGCCCGACCCTATTACCAACCTATTACAATAGAAACTGGCATTTCTGAAGTTAGCTTAAAAAATAGGTGGGAGCAGTACAGAAGACAAGCAGCTTAGACTATACTGCAGAATTGCCCTGTGAGTCCATGATTCTGCAGAGCCTTGAACTCTGGTCTTTCAAGTAAAATCTTTCATCAATTACAACAAAGGAGTATCATGTATACAGGGCCAAGGTCTCCAGCTTTTCAGACCACAATTTTTTTGTTCTTAGTTTACTGCTAGAAATATTTTTGGATCACAGTTCCATTCAGGGAGATTGTGAGATGTACACTACACATATAAACATGATGAACACATAGAAGACATGCCCTACAAAGAGCTGAACAACTTGAAAATAATCAAATTAAATCTATAGAATTGCATACCTACAGTAACTGAACTCTGTGTGACAATTAAGTCTTAATCAGCTTCCTAAAATGGGGAAAGGGGGAGAGGAGAATGAGGAACCTCTTGGGGAAAGTTCCTCAGTACTTGCACAAGAAGTATCTTTTGCCTAAAAAGCCAAATCTCAAGTGCCACCCAACTACCAGTTTAGACATTGGAAGAAAGAACAGGGCTTCCAGTGGTGAATGTAAATTTTGTGGAGGCTCATACAGGAGGATCTGGTCTATTCCTGCGAGATTGTACTACAGTGGCAGAGAACATAGCTTCCATGAAGAAATTCCCAATTCCAGTGAAGAAATAATAGAAAACACTGGGCTTGGTAGGCCAATGGACAGACATGGTATATGATAGCTTCTTACGTTAAGAATCATTATTGCTGAGAAGAGGAACCACAAGTAAATAAAGCCACAGTACCATTAATAACTATGTGACTATGTTTATCCTCACCTTTCTTCCTTATGGTAGAGTTCACACATCTGCCTACTCTCTTCCTATCATCCAAGGTTACTCATGAGCCAGTGCAAGATAGTGGTGAAGGTATTGGATGTGACCATGGAGAGCTAGGTTCTAGTCTACCCTCTGCCCTGGAAGTTCACTGGGTGCCTTCACTTAGCCCCAACTATCTCACAAGTGTTCTGTTCTACACAAAAGTGCACAGCACCTTGAGCCCCCAAAGGGGAAGATGGAATAGAAATCTAATAATCCAAAAACATTCATGACAATTTTAGCCTAGGTCTTTAGACTTCATCCAAGGTTGGAATTCTAACTCAAGAAGAAAATAGGTCTCCAGAAATGAGGGCATGGTTAATTACCATAATTCAGACTAGTACAATGAGTCATAAAAATCTGAAGGTCTCTGAAGCCTGCTGTACTCTGGTTAAAAGTTAATATGGCTGTGCAGCATTTTGGATTCAGTCTCCAAAAGTGCTGTGGAGCAAGCAGGAATGTGAACATGGGACTTGTCCGCAATAACTTAAAGGAGCTGTGTCGTTTCCTGGTTGCTGTTGTGCAAGCCTAGGAAAAGATGCATCTGCTTTAAAGTGGTCCAGCCAGATGCTATGTTTACACCTGTGCATACTTCAAAGCACCTTCTGAAAACTGAATCCAAAGTGCTGCACCCTAAGATATAATTCTGTATAAGTAAAACAAAGCATACAAAAGTTACTTTTCTAGGTTTTTCTTGTTTCCTGCTAATAGAATAGAAATAAAATGGTACATAACTACTGAGATACCAAAATAATAACAACTAGACAGGACACAACTCTCCAAGTGTTCCTCCTCTCAAATCCTTCATCTAGGACTCAAATGTCTGTACAATACTGGCTTGACAAAATATTTGCATAAATATATCTGGGATGACACAAACGAAAACAAAACAAAACATCTGTAAGAGCCCATGCAATAATAAGTACTGTACAGAATACCTGGGATAAATACACAAAAAGAATCAGTTCAGATATTCCCCCCCATCTTTAGTAAACATTTGACCTGTGGTGGTCTCTCATGAAGGATACACAGGCTGCAAGTTTTCTCAGGATGAGAGCTTGTGGTCTCTCATGAAGAATGTAGGAAGAATGCACAGACACAACTTCCTCGGGATGAGAGCCCCGATTCAAGCCGTAAGCTCTCTTTTATTATTCCCCCAGCTAAGCAAGTGCACTAAAACAGTAATTCACATAGCAGAAGGCTGATTGGTCTAAATAGCAATGCATACCTCATGTAACCCCCGATAGCCTCCTGGCACAGCTCAGGTTACAGCTCTGTTGCCTTGTGAGGAAAGTTTTTGCTACAACCTTATCCACTATGGAAGTTCAAGGCAGGTTCAATGTAAATAAGCATCTCGCACAGCTGTCGTGGTTTGCCAACCAACAGCATAGCATACAATGCTCTCTACATTGACCAAGGTATGCACATTAATATTTCTTTTGGGATTTTTTCCCAGATTCCCATTCTAGTCTACAGTGATTTCCAAGTGGTCTCTTGTCCAAGTGCTAACTAAGTTCAACCTTGTTTAGCTTTTTTGACACCAAAGTCAGCCAATGCTGCCACCTGCTGTGGCTCTGCCTAGAAATTATACTCTTCCTAATTGATTATTTCTGCTAGTTACATAATATACAACCATATGCCAAGGATTAATATAGGAAGCAGTTGTCACTAAAATCTCACCAAAAGCAGGATTTAAAATTGAAATTTTAGAAATGTGGCTTTAAGCTATAACATGTTCCACATACCTCAAATAAGCAAAATCAACAATTAAGAAGCTCAGTGAGATTTGTTTTTTTAATTAAAGAGCTTTTTTTTTCATTTTAGCACAGTGCAAGTGTTGAATACATGTGTGTGTTTGTTTGTTTTCCAAGGCTCCATCTACCTGGTAAGTAGAATTTTTTTATTATTATTTTATTATTCTATAAATAAATAAATGAAGTGGAATCTGTTTTCAAGTAGCAACACTTGAAGTAGAAAATGTTGTTTCTTGGACATTTTCACCATATCTTTCTTAAAATTTAGCAAGTCACAGAAAGAGAGGTAAAATTGCTGGGAGGACCAGATCTCCTGTATTTGCAGTTAAGAACATGGAACAAACATCGGCACACACATACACACATGCACAGAGCAACTATGACTGCTTCTTTAAAAGGAGAAAATTAAATTAAAAGAAACAGAATAAAAGAAATATTGAAATAAAACTTATACAGGCGCTGGGCATGGGACCTATAGGTTGCATATGCCCATCATTGTAGTTTTTTTCTAATGTGACTGAATTATGTGGCTTGAGTTTGATTGTCTTCGGATGCCATTGTCTATTATTGTTATTGTTACTTGTTCTCTCCTTTTTCTGTTTTTTTTTAAATTTTGTGTTTACTGCCCAGAGTTGTGAGATGGGCAGCTCTATAAATGGATATTTATTTAATTTTTTCTATCCCGCCTTTATTATTTTTATAAATAACTCAAGGTGGTGAACATACCTAATACTCCTTCCTCCTCCTATTTTCCCCACAACAACAACCCTGTGAGGTGGGTTGGGCTGAGAGAGAGTGACCGGCCCAAGGTCACCCAGCTGGCTTTCACGCCTAAGGCGAGACTAGAACTCACAGTCCCCTGGTTTCTAGCCTGTTGCCTTAACCACTAGACCAAACTGGCTCTCTATTATTTATATAATAAATAAACAAGCAAAGTTTACTTATACTTTTAATTTCCCTTTCCTTTTATAGGTTAATAATCATGTTTAATGGGGAGTATGAGCATGTTTATAATGGCATATTTCATCAACGCCAGGAATGAGATTTTTAAAAAGAAGTCTTGGAGATGGCCAAACATTCAGCCTATTTCAGTATTTGGTCTTGTTTAAAGTGGGGGCTGATATTCGACTTTTACATGGAAATTTGGGTCAAAGAAGAGTTGAAGGATTTTTGGCACATTTTCATGTAAAAACCCACATTCTCTGTGAATTTTTATCCCAAAACCTTCTAGTGATGATATTTTTCTCCTGTTGTGACATCTGAGGAGACGTATTCCAAGGCCTCTCTTCATTCCCAAAGAGGATATTTGTTTGGCCTGAAAAACTGAATGGACCCCGAATCTACTAACAACTTCTCTTGAATCTTTGGACAACTTTGCAGAGCATCATGAATTTGTTGTCTGGAATGAAATTCTGGCATTCCAGACAACACAGCTGATGAAGCCCTTATATATACACTTCAAGCACCAACTGACAGAGGATGTAGTTGAAGGAATAAAGACAGAAGCTGGAGGCATACAAAGAGCTGACAAACACACGGCTCATATGCTGTTCAGGAGCTTCTGGGGCCTGGTACCCTTGGTTCCTGATGGTGCTAGCATCTTTGTCAGGTCCCACCTGGGTCATCAAACACTGTGCAGCTGGTTTGGGAAGGCAGGATTTCATTGGAAGCACATCTCTGTTGATGCCAGGCTGCTTCTAGCTGTTCCCCAAGGCAAGCAATACTGCCTCTCTTCATGGAAGGGTGGGGGAGGGGGATTTTGCAAGATATATTTCTGTTTTTAGGGTCACAATTGTATTTTTAATGCTTTGTTGTTGTTGTT